>NW_024350325.1:3067315-3691874 GCF_902729225.1 Pteropus medius
GGCGAGGGGAAGAGTTGGGAGGCGGATGGAGCGGGGGAGGGTACTGGGCCTGGGGGTATGTCTGGGGATTAGCGCGGAGTGATGACGTAAAGGCTTTGTACCTGGGGCTTCGGTGTTGTGGGACAGAAATTCAGGGGTGGAGGGCAGTGGCTACATCCACAGCTCCTCGTATTGCTTCATGCAGTAGAGCTTGAGAATCAATCTGGCCCCAGTAAATGGTTATCAGCACCTTCGTACTGGCTCTCTGCCAGGGAAGAGCGTTATCTATGACTTGAATGCTTCTGTACTGTTTTCTCGTTTTGGGGGGAAGCCTGTAGTACGGAGACGCTACCTCCAGTAAATGAGAGGGTTTCTGGTGCCTCTTTGGGAGTTCTGGAACTGTCGTCGGGGAAGAGATAGAGGAAAGCAGTGTTAAATTATAGGGTCTTTCCCAAGTGTCTGTGTGTGTGTCTGTGTTTAGCGTAGTGGGGAGGGTTATAAAAAAGGGGTCGCTAGATCTTAGAGCACTCGGTTACATTTGACTGCAGTTTGGGGGAGGGGTCATAATTCCCTCTTTTACCTTTGTTGTGATTTTTTTTCAAACGCGTGGAAAATGAAGAATTTTCCTGCTCAAAAATCAGAATTTTGGTGTATACTGTTATCACCCAGAAACATGAGATGTATGTTTGGTAAGCAGGGAAAATGCTGATTTTTAGGAAATTAGAAACAGTTTGAAATACACATTGTTTCCTTCTTTTTTTCTCCCACCTGCAGTTATGGACATTCAAACAATCTCTGTGGCTATCTGTTAATTATTTCTCAGAAATAGCTTTTTTTTTTTGGTTGGTTGGTTTTGTGCCCTCCAGTCTGGTTTGAATAAATGCCAGTGAAGGAGATTTTGTAATCAAATCACATTTTGACTGTTCTGTTAATGAGGAATAAAAGCAAACACTAATTCCGTCGTAGTAACATCTGATCTTCTCACATGTGTGTTAGTATTTTACTTCTCATTTTTGTCTGGAAATTGATGTGTTTATAAAGTTTTATTCATTGAGTTGAATCCAGAGCAGTCTTTAATTAGTGGAAAGTTTTAAATGATTAGTATGTACACATAATAAACACTATTTTACATGACATTGATATTAGAACCAAGAAACCTGTGGTGTTGTCATTTTTTTCCTACTGATTAGCTGACTTTAGACAAGTCATTTCCAAAATTTTGATTTTCTTATGAATCAAGGACTTTGAAAAAGTAATCTCTTAGATTTCTGTCAACTCAATTACCTCTGATTCCGGTTTCTGATATAGCTGGTTTTTATTTTGGTTTTTATTTGTGACAGGTACATAAATAAAGGATAAAATATTTTATGAAACAAATCTTCAATCAAATATAATATTTTGATGCTTGGCAGCTAGACTCCTTGTGCCCTCACTATGCCAGCAGCAACTGTAGATCATAGCCAAAGAATTTGTGAAGTTTGGGCTTGCAACCTGGATGAAGAGATGAAGAAAATTCGTCAAGTTATCCGAAAATATAATTACGTCGCTATGGTATGCCTATGATCAGATATCCTTAAAATATTTCTTATAGAAGGGGAAGAAGAATTTTAAAAATCTTGAATTCAGTCCTTGTGGTTGATTTTTTTTTTTAGGGATTTATTTAATTATGAAAAGAAAATTCTGTCAATGTCCTTCAATCAAAGACCACTTGGAACACACCTGTAATGTGACTAGTTGGGTTTCTTACTCACTGGAGTGAGGGAAAACGCATGCCATTGGAGGAAACGGGGCATTTAAGAGAGCTTTAAAAAGGACTTTCAGGATTGGGGCTTGCGTTTTAGGGAGGGCTTAAGGAAGCAGGACTTGGCTTTGGATTGGATGCTGTCAGGAAGCTGGGGTGATTCTGTGATAGGGTATCTTAATATTAACTAGAATGAGAGAAGACTAGAGTGAGGCTAAGGCTATAAAGCAGGTTACTCATATTAACCAAGATGGAAGGAAGTTTCATGGTTTGAACAATGTTTATGTTTTTGTCTGTGTTCAGTCATGATTCCGGAGTTGCCTTGTCTGATGTTGAAGTGTGAAATTGTTTATATTTAACAGAAGAATATTAGGACCTAGTTACCAGTACCAGATCAGCACCTAGCGTCACTAAGGCCTAACTGATAATATCAGATGAGCTCCTCTAAGCTGGGAACTCCTGGATGTCTTTCTCAAACAAACAAAAAAATCAGCTCTCCCAGAGATACGTTGATCTGCAAGTTTTCGTTGTTTGATCATTTATTTATTTATTTATTTATTTATTTTTAATCAGTGAAATATCATGAACACACTGCTTTTGCATATACTGTTCAATCTGCCTAGACTGTCTTCTCAGTTAATTATTTTGCTTTTTTACTACTGTATCATGCATATCTGTTACAGCTGCTATACTATTTTCTAGATAATTTGTAAAGCAAGGGGTTAGTGTCTTTAGTCCTTCTAACACCTAGCAAAATACGTAGCATCCAAATAAAGTGGTTGTTGAGTTTGACTGAATTTAGAGAAGTTTTAATTTCTTTACTATTTATAGTGACTTGGTATTTAGATTTTGTTCTTAGCTTTCTAATTTGAATTTTATATATCATTTTCTCAGTATTTTTAACAAATATGTTTCTGTGTGGAAGAGCAAGTTGATTGCTTAAAATATAAATATTTGAATGTACATAGATAACATACTATTTATTAAAGTGTACTTCTCGTAGTTAGAGTTGAATTTTTTTATCCAAAAGAAATTGATAGTGATCACTTATTTCTCAGATGATAATGCGTGACAACATTAAAGATGTGATAGCATTCTATAGGAATGAGTGGGTGGCATGTTTTCTCTGGACTATAGAGAGGGTACTATTTTAGCTCAAGAAATTAGGAAGGATTCAGTGTTTAGATAAACCTTGTCTGAGAAAGTAATTGGAAAGTACGATGCCCCTTCTATTCTTTTTAACCAGTTCTTCATTGCTTTTAACATTACAATAGTATAGTTTCACATACTCCTTGAGAAACATGAATTTATGATTTTTTTTTTCCTCTCTCTTGGGAATAGAGTACTTGGTTGCATTTGTCATGTGTATCTTATACATAGTAATTTTTACTGATGTGCTATTTGAAGTAAGAAAAACTCAAGTTCATAGAGTTTTATTTTATGGTTACAAAAGGTAATACTCTTCCTAGTTAAAAGGTACTTTGTAATGCAATGTCAGTTTGTAGAGTATCATCTATAACCGGGTTCTTTGACTTGTGCTAAAAATTGTTAATTCTAGGAATTGGAGGCCTTTGGTTTTTAGTAAATAATGAATTTTAAAACTATTTTACAGGACACCGAGTTTCCAGGTGTGGTTGCGAGACCTATTGGAGAATTCAGGAGCAATGCTGACTATCAGTACCAACTATTGCGGTGTAATGTAGACTTGTTAAAGATAATTCAGCTAGGACTGACATTTATGAATGAGCAAGGAGAATATCCTCCAGGAACTTCAACTTGGCAGTTTAATTTTAAATTTAATTTGACGTAAGTGGGAAATAAATATAACACAAACTTTTTTTTTTAGTTTAAGTGTAGCAATTGATTTCCCTTAAGTATTGCTGAATGAAATTTTAAATGAATTTGGCATAGTTATTCTGGAAATACTTAAAATCTAAAATTTCAAAGGTTAGGTTTCATTTTATTATAAGACAGAAAAATTTGAATAAAGAAGTCTTAAATTCACGTACCTTGAATTTTAGAGCTGTTATGTGAAAAGTGTACCACTTTCTTTGAAATTTAGAAAACTTTGGGTTTTGAAAATACTTCCTAATAGAAAAAGTAATCTTTCAACATTAATTTTACTTTCAAACTGTGTACAATTGGAAATATATATGTCTTTGTTGTAATAGTTATGCTTCTTGTGAAGAGATTTTTATTACAGTCATATACCAGTTTATGAGTAGATTACACATCAAAGGTGGTGAGATGTTTCTTGGAAGTTTGTTTCATTTTCCTTTAAAATCAATGTTATATAATAGCTATATTTCCAAATCAGCCCACAAAACCTCCTATGACTTACATACAAGAGAGATAATAGTAGTACCCTTTTACCTAGTGTTTCATTTAGAATCTGGCAGGTTATTTTCCATAATCTGAATTCTAACTCAAACCCCGAAATCCAATTTCCTTACTTGTAGTCTTTATCATTGGTGAATAGTCTTGATAGCTTAGGGAATTTTAGTGTTTTGGGTGAGGGAAGATTGTTTACCGACTGTAAGTTGCAGAAATGTTTAATACATTCTCAGTATGTTACAATATTGCAGTGTCCTGTTTGACAGACTGTACTTGAGTAATATAATGTAACCTCTGATTCAAAAAATAGTAAAAGAAGATATGGAACGATTAATGGTAGTGCCATTATGATAGCCTTTCTTTCTCTGTAGAATAATGCTATGTTTAGCATAGTATAAAGATCTAAAAAGCAGGGCTGATGATTTTAGAGGTTAGCGTTGTCAGTGGTGCAGTAGTATGCCTTATAATTGCATTGTGTTTATCCTGACTCCGTTTACTCTGTTGGATTTAATAATGTACTCACCAGAAGCTTGTGAAGGTAAAGAGCACTCATCTCTATTCAAACTGATAATAATATTTTATAAGTATTATAGCTCTGAAATGAAAATTGTTTTTTATCCTTTTCCTAAAAGATAGCGCTTTTAAAAATTATTTCTTTACCATTTCTTCTGTTCCATGTTACTTTTTTTCTAAACTCATCATTAGAACATTGTTTTTAACAAAGATACTGTTGTGATCTCAATCTATGAGTAGGAGGTAACCTATCATTGTCTCAGTTTTGGTAAACTTGACATTTTCTGTATCTAGAAACATCTTTTTTCTGCTAAAAACTGCTTTGTTATTACAATCTCTGAAAGACTTTTTTTTTTATGTACAGAGAGGACTGCTGTAGATTTACTATACCAAATTTTGCTAAAATTTATACTCATGTTAATATCTTGGGAGATGTTTAAGGACAAGGATATAGTGAAAAGTATTTAAGAAGAACAGGTCTGTTAGAAGATAAAATGGGTACTACCTAATGTGGAGACAGAGCACCATGAACAGGATTGTGGATATTGTAAAGACGAAAATTGACTTTTTATTGAGTATCTAGAATGAAAATGTCATCCATCAACTGTGCTAGGCAACAGAGATATAGTGTTGAGGAAAGTTGGTCATGGTCATTATAATTTAGTATTCCCATAAGTCTTCTTTCTGCTCCCTGTTGCTAAAGTCTACGAATTAGAATTGTTAGATACCTTATCGATACAAAGGAATTCTCTCCAGACTGAATTTGGAGTTGATATGTACATGGAAATTGAAGGTGAAATATTGACGAGCTGTGAAGAAGAAAAGAAACCTATGGGTAGAATTCCACGAACAAGTCAAAGGAGATGAGAATGAAATTTTTATAAAACCATCAATTTGATGATTATAGTAATTGATAATTAAGAGAATCATTTTAATAGTGTAGTAAAGATTATAGGGGATCATGGATTTTGTGGTAACAGAAAGGAAGGTGATACTTCATTTAGGAAAACGGCAGTGCAAAGGAGATGGAGAATACCAAGGGAAAGCAGAATCAGAGGTGACTTTTATATTACAGATCATGCACATTTGAAGGTTGAAGGGCAGTTGTCAGTGACGGTATTGCAGGCTGTTTATGTTGTGTGTTCCATAGCCTTTGCAGATTTAGGAGGCATATTTGTGTTCTTGGTTTGAGTTTATTAAATATTAAGTTTAGTTACCATCTGTGTATTTGTGACAACCTATATTCCAGTTTGCCTCTTATCTTATGATTTTTAGCATAAATTTATATAGGAGTTTACATTTTTAAAAATGTAAAATGTGTGGTGAGGCAGGAGTGGATTGAGGTTGGAGGGTGTTTCTAAATTGTAAAATCTTTAATCTGCTTGTTTAAAAATGTGAATTTGTGTAGTAAGCTAAGTTTATATTTGTAGGTAGAAGTAATTTCAATACATTTTACTGAATTTAGCATACCTAGTGGAGTTACTTTCTGTCTTTTTTTTTTGGATATTAACAAGAGAGGGACAGCCTTGTATCTGCTTTTTTAGAAAACCTTTTTTAGAGATTTGTATATGCTTTTATTTCTGTTCAGTTATAATTGGATATTTTGCCACCTTAAACTTCAGTAGTTGGTTGATCTTTAGTGATAGGAACAATCACATTACTGTTCATTGCTGTTCTGAATAGATCTAATCAGTTAGCCAGCCCCTGAACCTACAGAAAATTTTATATTTTAACTACTTCTTTGAAATTAAAGTATTTTCCTACATTTGCTAGGATTTTTGAGGGTGGGGAAGGCAGGGTGGAATGATTTTTAAAACTTAAGTGGGCACCATGGGAAAAGGACAGTCAATGTAGAAAATTGAGTTTCCTTTACCACAGGAAGTTTTCTTCCTATTTGGAGATTTATTTAGCTTACCTGCATGGGGTTCCAATTTTCTCTTGTTAATGACATGGGTATTATAAAATATGAAATTGGTTCCAAATGATAAAATATTTAGTCCAATGAAATTTACGTGACAGTACATTAACTTACCTGCATTGAGCTATGGGAACTGCACACACAAAGAATTTATACACATATTTTTATTTACCACTTCCTTGATCATAAAACACCTGAGGTATTCATCCAGGTGTCTCTCCTGAGGATTGGGATTCAGTAACTCTAGATTTGGGACCTAGGAGTCCCTATTTTTGGTATGTTCTCTGAATGGTTATCATTGGGCAAGTTTGGGAAATACTGATTGAAATAGTACAATAATCACTGTTCCACTTTACATGTTTTTTGATCTGATGATATAACATTGAACAAAACAGACAAAAATCATTTCCCTCTTAAAGCTTGCGTTTCGATTGAGAGAGAGACGATAAACTAAAAGTAAAGGAAATATGGCCCAGAATAAAGCGAGCCTGGAGAAAGAATCTGTTATGCCTTTGGTTGGTTATAATTGCTAAAGCATGCCTCAGCGTGCACATCAGGGCCTGATTAATGAGATTCTAGTTGTTTTTGGTACATACTTTTAGTTTAATAAGGTCAGTCAATAAATACCTATTGTTTAATGAAAAAACTTATATTGGGTTTATTCAGATATCCTTTGGAAAGAATTTACCAGGGGAAATTTTGACTTATAGTGATTATTGCGGTTTTCTTGTTTTCAAATATTTCAGTGGCTAGTTTTGTTATTTTTCAGACATTAGAAGACAAATTGATATCCAGAAAATAGACCATAAGAATACATTTTGGCCAAGTATGATGTTTCTTTTAGTTTAATTAGTTTTGTTAAAGCTTTTAATAGGATTGTCTTTTGCTGACTGCTAGAAACCAGCATTTACAGTGTAAAAAGTAAATAAAAAAGTCTAATGGGCAATTCACAAAATACTTTATTTATCCTCAGAAACATACCTTAATTTTGATTACTTTTTAAAATTTAATTTAATATTTTAGATACCTATGTGTGCTTGGAAATTAAGCGATGGCTTTCTTTTTGGCTTTAGTAAAATCTTGAAAGATTGGTTTATATTTAGATTTCCTGGCTTGACTTTTAGAAGGTAATCTTCAAGGATGAAGACATTAGAAGAAAAAGTTATTGTTGCTATAACAGAGTCCTTTATTTTAAGCAGTTTACTGGAGCCCTTTGAAAGGCTTCTTATTAATGAAAGGAGGCATCTCCTTTTTCTTTAATACAGAATATAGTACAACTCGCCACATCAGATGTTTTTCATTTGGTCTCTGTTCTGGTGCTGCTGAGAGCTTGGTAGATAAACATAGGTCCTCACCCCTGCTGCTACAGCTCCATCTGGCAGCATTGAAGTGGTTGCTAAGACTGAAAGTCCCTGAAAAGAACATGTCTGTTTCTTTGTGGTAGTAGTCCCCAGTGAGAAGAATACCCCTTTTTCAGACTCAGTTAAATTTATTTAATTTGTGAAAAGCTGATGAAATTGAGTTAATAGCAAAGATTAAAATCTCACTATTGGACTGTTTTGAATGATTATTTAATGTATGAACAATTCTCTTGAGATATTGTCCTGCTTATTTAAATTGTATTTTCCTTTCACGTATATGAAACATTGGAACAACTAGATTCAAGTGAATCTTTCTTGCTTTTGGCACTGTGGTAGATATAAGTCGGGAAAAATAGTTTGAAGTAAAGCACTTTGAATGTTGTCTTTCTTCTTCTCTTGCCAGGGAGGACATGTATGCCCAGGACTCTATAGAGCTACTAACAACATCTGGTATCCAGTTTAAAAAACATGAGGAGGAAGGAATTGAGACCCAGTACTTTGCAGAACTTCTTATGACATCAGGAGTGGTCCTCTGTGAAGGGGTCAAATGGTTATCATTTCATAGGTAAAAAGATTTTTGCATTGAAAATAGCATATGTGTTACCATACTTGGCTTGGGTCACTGTTTTAGCAATTTCAGGCTTAGTTCTACAAAGAATTGGCCGCCTATAGCAGTCTCCTAACTCTTAAGAGACAGATGTTGGCCTACTTAACGGTTATTTAATAACATGGGATCCATTTTAGCATACGAGAGACAGTATTGTATAGTGGGAAGGGTACAGGCTGGAAAAATAGATCTCGGTTTAAATCCAGCAATGCCATTTGGAATGTGTTACCGAGAGTTATTTAACATTTCCAAGCCCAAATAAAACCATTTATTCATTAAATAATACTTTACCATATGCCAAGAACTGTGATAAAATTCTAGGAATTAAGCTATGAACAAGAGGCTAAAATCCTTGTTCTCATGGAGTTTACATTCTGGTAGGCATAAGCATACACTTTTTTATATGATGAAATTTATATTGTGGTTTGTTAGGTGATGATAGTGCTGTAGAGGGGCAAAGAATGCTGGGGTGGGTGTGTCGTAGAGTTTAATTTTCTTTTTAAATTGATCAGGAAGACATCACTTAATATCTTTCAGAATTGTTTTAATGATCAAAAATAACGTATTTAAACCATCTAGTAAAGTAGACTTCCAGATAAGAGAAAGTTTTCTCCTAAGTAAACTAAATTAAACTGGCAGCCCAGGGACTAAAAGTAGCCTTGGAAATGAATTTATTTAACTTTTTATGGTTTTAAAAGCATTGTATTATGTAGATGTTAATGTTCTTATACTTGGCCCACTTTTCACACAGAGCTTCCTGCATGCTTTACAATTTCCAGCTCTGTTCTGTGGAATGACTTTATATTGTAAACTTTGGCATGGTACTAAACAGTAATTTTTGAGTTGGAGGTATTGAATGTACTAATTCTTACCTGTTATCTTTTTCTCTATTCTCCATTTGAACCTGTACCTCAGGAGACGAAGCTTCAGTCTCTGTTAATTTGAGGAATGTTTTTTGAAGTTCTCTTTTTACTATTATGGTCATAAGGATACAAAAGAATGGGGAAAAAATTGTCCTATCCTTTTACTATATATAACATTGTCTTTCATTCAAAAACTACTTTGAGCAAATACAATGTTCTAGACACTGGGGGTATTAAGATGGACAAAAACAGAAAGAGTTCATCTTAGAATTTAGAGTCTAGATTAGACTGATACATTTGAATATTTTCATATTATAATCTATTTCTAGTAAAGACTAATTTAAGAACTTTATAAATCCTAAACTGTAATAAAATCTTTTACTAGTAGTAAACAAATGCCGTATTGACTTATATTTTAGGTAAGTAGAAGAGTTACTTCCTTGCCAACTACCAAAAATTTAAAAGTTTCTGCTGTTTATTACTTATACCTTGATATTTATTTCTTAGTGGTCTTCAGTGTAAAGTTGTTTTTTTTTTTTAATTGGTAAAATTCTGAATATCAAATGGAAATTGTACTTTGCATCCCTCAAAGATATGTTAATAACATTTCTCACCAAATATTAGTTGAGTTCCAACTATATGCAATAAAGAAAATATATTTTTAAAAGTTTGCTGCCCTTTAAACTCGGAAAAAACAATACATGCATTTTAAAGGATAGTACAAGAAAACAACTTGTGTAAGAAATCTGAGAGCTGGGCTCTTCAGGGAAGGCATCTGTAAAGGTCTTTGAAGGAAAGTTAGACAGGGAAAAGATGGTGTATAATAGTTCCACAGGAATGTAAGGAGATATATAGCTGTTGGAAAAGCCAAACAATAGGTATAGGAGATCTTGATTTGACATAGTGAGAGTATGTAATTTATCCTCTAGGTAGCAGTCCCCAACCTTTTTGGCATCAGGGACTGGTGCTCCTATGAGAATCTAATGCCTGATGATCTGAGGTGGAGTTTAGGCAGTGATGCTCGCACAGGGGAGCGGCTGCTAATACAGATGAAGCTTTGCTAGTTTGCCTGCCACTCACCTCCTGCTATTGGCCCAGTACCTAACAGTCCAAGGACCATTACTGGTCCACAGTCCCGGAGTTGGGGACTCCTACTCTAGATAGTAGTTCTCCGTCTTTACTGCCATCACTTCTTTCATATGCAGCATTCCTATTAGTATCTCTTGGGGAACCATCATAAAGAACAGAAAATTTTGGGAGAAGAGAATATTTATTAATAAAGCCACTTAAGGGAAGTTAAAGTAATTTGGTAGGAAATTAACTCTGGATTTTTGAAATATATGACTTCTTTATTAAAGATGGGAAGATTTGCATTATTTTTGCCTTCTGAAAGCCAATTCTCTTGCTACCTTTGACATGTTTGGCCAACTTTCCATCCATCTTTGTTTTTATTTCTCCATTTGCATAGTTATTTAAATTTTTTGAGACATCTACTGTGGGCAATTTGATACTCTTCTTAAAGAGTTCTCTATTCAAGCATTATCAAAATAGTTTAGTGTCTACAGCTTGGGATGGTAGTAGAGATTTGCATATTGATAACTGAATGATGAAGTGACAAAGTCTTACCACTGTGTGTAAGGTGATGGCATTTTCCCATTATAATTGTGAACATGTATATTTTCTCTGTTCTTTTGTGCACTTTTTTGTGTATGTCAATTCTTTTTTTGTCTATTCTGTGACTCACTTAAAATTTGTATCAGAAAAAGTTTTTCATCGCTATGGTATTTATGGTCCCTCTTCTGTATACTTTTAACCCTTTTTTCAGTGGTTATGACTTTGGCTACTTAATCAAAATCCTGACCAACTCTAACTTGCCTGAAGAAGAACTTGACTTCTTTGAGATCCTTCGGTTGTTTTTTCCTGTCATTTATGATGTGAAGTACCTCATGAAGAGCTGCAAAAACCTCAAAGTAAGGCTTTGAGTAGCTTTATCTGTAATCAGCACACTATTCAGATTGAGTGACTGACATAAGATCCTAGGCTGGGATGTTGATTTAAACCCCATAGTTTTATATTAAATGCAGTTGTATCATCTGGTCATTTGATTTTTTTGCTTGGATAAATAATGCTTTATAGGAAATTTTTTAATACATATTGACAGAGTAAGTTATCAGTAAAATTCAGTTGAAGGATCAGATTTTTGTCATTGCTTGCCAGATTAAAAATCATACAGCATAGAAACTATGAAGCTCTCCTGCACAGTTCAAGTCCACGCTCCCAACATGGACATTATCTTTGCAAGAAAAAATCCAAGATGGCCAGCAATGTGCAGATGGTAGTCAGTAGTGAGGCAAAAATTTTCTGCTGCTTATCTTGGCTGGAGAAATTTGGGTCATGTCCTAGAATCATGTTCCAGGGATTAAATGACATAGTTAAAAGGGATTTTGGTTTTTTTCCTGGTCCAAAGATGTCAGTCTATTAGTAGTAAGTGTTACAGTAAATGTGTTGGTCCTAACTAGACAGTAACTTACATTCTGACACTGCTTAATGTGTATAATTGTTACTTAGAACATTAATTCTTTCAAAGGGAAAGTTTATAAGGAAAAGTACTTCTTACATTTGAGAATGAATTCACCTATGGTGGCACAGATTCCTAAGGAATACAGTCAGTTGTTTTTTTGTTTTGTTTTGTTTCAGGTGTATTTGTTTTTAAACCGTAAAAAAAAAGTAAAGTGGTTGCCTCATAGAACCTATATCAGGATTGATCAAGTTTTTTCCTCACCAGGTTTTTAGAAGTACAAATAAAATTATACTTTTAGGAGATGGTAAAAACTTTAAGAGCATTACTTTTACACAGAAAGAAATCATTTAGGAATTGCATAGGAAACTTGGCTTTTGACAAATTAACTGAAAATCATAAGAGAAGTAGTAGTATGGCCAGTGTCTACTTGCCTCATTATAGGATATGCCATATAACCAGTGAAATTTTTGACAAAGATTACTTCATGTTTGTAGCACTTAAGAGCAGCAGAATTCTGTGCAATTTGAAGAGACTTCAAGCTGTGATTCAAATAAACTTGCAATAGGATATCCTTACTACCCTAGAAACTCAGTTCACACCCTGAAAGTATTACATGCTGAGATTCCAAGAGCTTTGTGTTTAATGTGGCTGTACAATGACAGTTTTGGAAACAGAACCCAGTCATCATTTATTATGTATATGTCGGAAAATTTCCAAGTATACCAGAGATTCTGAGTATACCCTGAGTGGCCTGCTGTCTTAAAATTTAGGTTTATAACAGAGGTGCTTTTTGACTTATAGTACATCATTCGGAATAACCGAATTCTGTTGCTCTCCTAAGCAGCTGCTAATGATACCTAATCCTCATGCTGTTTTTAGCACAGAAGCAACTGCTATGCAAAGTACTTTTTCAAGCTGTGACATAGAGAAGGGCTAATTTGCTAGTAGAGGAATTCATAATTTAGATAAGAATTTCTTGTGTTCGTTTTGTCCTTGTTCCTGATTTTTATTTCTTTACTTTCTCTGCTCCCGTTATTCTTCTCTCTTCCCTCAGTGTCCCTCTTTCCTTGTCTTTTATTCTTTCCCTTCCTTTCTTTCACCCTCATCATCTTTCTTTTTAATCCTAGCAATATTAACGTAGGCATATTTTAGCTGACCCTTCTAAGGAGTTGTAGTCTTGTAACAACATACTCTTTTTCCTTTTTAACTAACAAAACCATAGTTAAGCACTTAGTGAATTCTTCAGATTTGATTAGTCATAATAGCTTTGTTTTGTACAAATTATTTGGATGAAACTACATTGCTGGTAGGTTAAGAAAATTTGAAGATAACCTACAAGTCAGTTTTATAATAATTGATCGATGGCTGGATCAACTGAATGTACTTGATAAATGTTACTCTATATACCTGTTACCTTGTATATGATCTGCTTCCCCATATATTTAAGAAAGTTATTTACCTGTCGCATGCCTTAGAGCCTATGATGAAGATAAATTTTTCCAATTAAGATCTAATTTTCTATTAAATTATAAATTTCACCTACATTCAACAAATATATTAGTAATTCACATTGTTTTTTTCCCATTCTTAAGGTCCATCTATACATTCTAAAGTTCATTTATATTTTGGTCATTGTCCAAGTTATATAATTTGTGAATTCAGGCATTGCAATGTTTCTCTCTTTTGACAGGCAATTTTTCTGTCTTATAGGGTGGTTTACAGGAAGTTGCTGAACAGTTAGAGCTGGAACGGATAGGACCACAACATCAGGCAGGATCTGATTCATTGCTTACAGGAATGGCCTTTTTCAAAATGAGAGAAGTATGAAGACATGAGTGCCTTTTTTTCGGTTGTTAGGTTGAGAACACTACCTTATGGCGAAAATTTTGGGGCAAGAAATACATATTAAGTAAATATATAATTAGCAGTACCATATAAGTCAGATCAACCACACTTGAATGAAAGTATTCAAATATAAGTAATCTTAAAATGTAGTTCAGAAGGAAATTTAAAAAAATAAGATTTTTGTAGACTAAAAAATTTAAAAATTTAAACTGCCTCAGAAATCATGTCACTCCAGCCATATTATTTCTTAGGTGAGAAAACAGGCCATAGGCTAGTAACTTTAATCTAAGGTCACATACATTACTAGTGAGAGAATTCTTTCTATAGACCACATCAATGCTGATTCTGCCAAGTCATGGAATCCATGTATATATTAAGCTTCTCCTGGCATTGCCTCATCTTAGACGTTAAAGTGCCCGTAAAAATATTCTCTCATGCCATTCTTCATTACTTAAGGATTTAGAGAGTAGGACTCATGCTTTTTAGTTGATTGAGTCTTACCAAGTGGTTTTTGAATTCTAAAATGGTTAAATAAGTCTGAAGTAGTAGTCGAATCAAAAATCATATTGGGCAAACCCTCCTTAAATGGTAAAAGACAGAGATAAATTCCTCAAATATAAAGAAGTTAGGTATGGAAGAACGAAGTTTAATGAACCCAAGTCTACCCTTAGGTTAAGTGATATGCACAGGTATGCCTCGCTATAGGTAAATGCAAAGAAAAATTTGTGCAAAAACAAAATACAGTGGGCTTTTTTGCTTACAAAAAAGTTTTCTTGTAAAATATTCACTGTAAAATTCTTTTGAGTATATCCTCATAGACATTAAAGAATTGACTGAGAACTTTTCTGGAAATTTAAAAGTTTTTGTCAAAATGTATTAATAGAAAGCACAATAGCTGTTTTGCCAAGTGGTATTGATTGAGAAGTGATTTAGATTGTCTATTCAGGAAAGTAAATGTTTTGTACTTCTTTCCAGTGCTACGTTACAGAATTAAAATAACCTTTTGGATTTTTTGCTTTGCATTTTAAAAATGCCTTAATTGTTCAATGAATGGTGAATTCTCTGCTAATTTGTTCTTTTTCTTGGCTTCTTCAAGGATAGTAACCTAGAGTGAATGTTCAGATTTTACTGTCCAGAACATTGTTTTTAGCCAACTCAGCCTTACACATAGACTCAAGGCTCCTTATAAACCTAAATGTTCCCTGCCCCCATTTTCATTCATATTTACCGTTAAATATGAAATTAAAATGTCTGCCATTTTTCCATGATTACTAGTTCTCATAAAAATAGTCTAAAATGTTAATAGGAAAGACATACATTTATACATTTTTTGTAGTCCTTTTCTTCGGTTTCTTTTGAGCTCTGTACTTTTTGAAACCTCAGTTTAATTCGTTGGATTTAAATGTGTGGCTTCAAAGGAGCACTATAGAAGAGAGCTGTCATTATAGTTAATGATCAGTCAATACTTACGTTGCTGAAATATAAATTACCAGTTGTACCTTTTGGTTAAAATTATCTTTTTTTTCCCCCAAAATTCCTTTTTAGATGTTCTTTGAAGATCATATTGATGATGCCAAATATTGTGGTCATTTGTATGGCCTTGGTTCTGGTTCATCCTATGTACAGAATGGCACAGGGAATGCATATGAAGAGGAAGCCAACAAGCAGTCATGACATGAAATAGTCCTTTTATTTTTATTTTATTTGAGCTACACACATGCTTGTATATAGGTTTTTATCTCTGGTTGAATCCCTTGAACAATAGAAAGTACTTTTTTTTTTCTCTTTCATAGCCCATTCTATTTTCTGCCTTTCACTGCTAAGTATGAGCATTCCTATCTCAGAACTTAAATAGAAAAGCATTCAGGTTAAATTTGGCCTTAATACTTGTTAGCAGGCGTGTGTGACAGAGTGGGAAAGCTACATCATACAAACTTTACCTACTTGAGCTTGGTTTGTTTTTCCCCTTTCCTAAATTAACTAGCACTGACTGTAATTTATTTCCCTGTTTCATGTCTCCGTTCCATTCTGCAGGAGTTTTAGCTATTTGAGATTGTGGACCATCAATTTTGCACTTTAGAGAGTGATTCTGACTCAAATCCTCTGTTTTATCAGAAATTGTTTTTCTCTTGCTCTTAGCTGGAAAAATGACCATCTGCCAACTTTATACAGTATTTACTTGTTTTTGACCCACGGAATATAGCACATGCATTGTGCAAATGGTTGACTCAGCAAGACTACAAAAAAAAAAAAAAAGACAAAAAACTACTGAGGAGCTTAGTAACTGCTGTTTCTATACTTAGTATTTAATCTTCCAAGCACATCTAGTGTCTGTCAGTTTCTAATTGGCATGTGTAGGCTGCTCTGTGACTGAAGACTTTTTCAAACCAGCTTTACACCCTTCAGGAAAAATCCCTTGTGATTGGATGTTTATTGTCTGCCAGGACACTGGTATCCAGGATGTTGAAGCTACAGTTATTTTATGATAGCACACTTCCCTTGATTTGCTTCTTTTTATTCCATCACTGTTTACCTTTATTTTTAATTTTTAAAAATTTTATAGCCATGTTTATGATGCTCTTGATTTGTTGATTCCACAAATCAATTTCATTAAAGTCCAAAGATAGCAAGTCTTTAGGTATATTTTGTACCAAATTAAATTAGAAGACAAAAAAATTGTGCTTTCATAGTTGCTACAAAGATAAATAATGGAGAGATTTGGTACAAAATAAAATACAAAATTATATATATTAGCTATATACATATACACATATAGCTAATATATATATAGCTAATAAAATTACCTGAGGAGTGTAATGCTTGTTTATTTTTTGTATATATCTTTACAATCTATTTTATATATATTGACAAAAGAGACTGTGAAATATTTAGCCATGCAGAATGTGACCAGACCAGAGCATGTGTAGGAAGACATTTTGGTAATCATTAACTGTACCCTGAAGTGATGGACTACAAGTTATGATGTGTGTTATCTACACTTCAATCAGTAATAGTAGCAAATCTCCAAATGTTAGCCACATTGGTTTGTTTTCCTTGTACATTCTTTATTCATATTACAATGCTGTAACTGGGTGGTCCTTTTTAAACAAAACATTATTTGCAAAACAGAGGGTATTTGTTTTTAAAAGCTTTTGTAAATAAAGGCTTCAGAAATGTTTTCTTATATGTTGATGACTGGTAATTTTGTTTGGAAATATTTGGGGGACATTGAGGGGCAGCTGAACAGAAAACAGTAATTTCATAAACTAAGGCTAATCTCTTAATTGAAAAATCAATCTGAGCCTTCTGCATTTCAACAGTGTTGACTTATTACCTCGAAGTAAATGCATTTGGTATAACATCATGGCTTCTTTTTAAAGCTGACACAATATAGCAGGTATCTAATTGGTTTCTATTTATTTTGATTTTCACCTTAAAAAAAATTATAAAGATTGCCTTTTGAGTAGCCTTTTAGTTGCTCGATTTCATAATTTGTATCAGTTTTGGTTTCTGTCTCTAAGAAAGAATATAATGTTTTTATAACTTCTATAAGAAGAACATTATGACCTTTACTAAATCTAGCTTCTGAATAAGAGATATTTGGCTGATAAACTTTTAGTGTTCCTGAGCCATTAATTCTGGGTTCACCATATTCTGTTAAATCTAATAGAGCAAAGGTCAGTAAATTATGGCCTGCAGGCCAAAACCGTCTGCTGCCTGTTTTTGTATGGCCAGCGAGATGAGAATGGTTTTTACAGTTTTAAAATGGTTGGAAAAATTAGTATTTCCTGACATGTGACTATTATATAAAATTCAAATTTTAGTGTCCATAAATAAAGTTTTGTTGGAGTGCAGCCACACTCATCATTTATATACTGTCTATGACTGCTTTTACACTAGAGGAGTTGAGTAGCTGCTACAGAAACTGCCTGTGATGTTCTTATCATGTTACATTGCTGCTTGGTGTGTGCTACAAAATGGGTGATGTAGATGTGACCCGACGACATTTGGAGTGCTGATATCTCTGTATCACAATATTTTATTATTTCTGTTACCAATTCATACCCATTGTGTTAAAAGTGCACTTTGAATGGTGTGCTTTTAAGGCACATTGAAGTAAGGATTATCTTATTAAATTAATGGTAAAATGCTGTTTATCATGCAATGAGACTATAACTGTGCTAAAAAAAAAAAAATACAATATATGTTGACATAACCAGACTAAGGACTCATCACAATATTCCCAATTCATGGGAAAGCAACAGGAGAATTAGAAATTTTAAAATAGAATATCACAGCATAATTTATTCACAAAAATAAAAAAATGAAAATGTGGCCATAACCAAAGTATGTTTATAAGTGGCCCATTTGTTAGCCAAGCAAAGCCATTTTCTGATGGTGACGTTAGATCATGCTTCTTGAATGAAGACCAAAGAAATGTGTCTAGAGAAAATAATTCATCTTTGAAAAAACCCTTACTAAACAAAATTGATTAATGTATATGATGCATCTGTACAATATTGTTAAACAGTTTCTTAAATATTGATACCTATATGGTAGAGCCTCTAAAAACTGGAGAAATCAAAATTATTAGTTTAATAGATTATTGGGACAGTTGAAGTATAAGATGTCTTTTCGAAGAAAAACATTTTAAATATTTTAAAGTACATTTTCTAAAAATGTACAAAATGTAAGTCTATTTGTTTTATTGACTCAAGTAAAATACTACATAACTAATGAGATATGCCATCATCTCTAAAAATTATAACCCCTTAGAATTAAAACTAAAAAAACTAATTATTCACTGTGTGAAACAAAAAGAGAACCATTACAACTTAAAGAAATTTTATTTTAAAAATTTTTCAGATCTGATTCTAATGCGTACTTATGTATTCCAAAAATTACTTGAAAGACCTAAATGGGGGAAAGATTAACAGTACTTTAGCAAAATAAAGAATTAAAAAAAAATCCCTTTTTCCTTTCCTAGCTTCTAGTCGGAGGGAATATCTTAATCCTGTTCCATAAAAACAGCTATAGTACTGTGCTTTAAAAATATCTGGCTGCATATAATTCTTAATACATCATGTGATGCTGTTGCCCTTAAGACTTCTAGCAGTAGTTATAGGTTCCAACCTGGCACTTCAGGTAATGAAAGATGATGACCAAAAAATGCCTTAAGAGAAAGGTAAAAATGTATCATATGTTCTGAAATTTCTTGAACCAGATTGTCAGATCAAAATCTTTAGCTTTAAAAAAAAATCTGAAAAAGACTGCCATCCTTGGCATTCTTACACTCAAATGATCTAGAAAATGGACTGGGCCGACACTAGTTCTTCCATTAACTCATTTAATATGAAACTATATTTTTAGCAAGGATGAGTAATTGCAAGGATCTATTGCTCCATTATCCTCTGGCCTTCTAGTCTATTTTGTGTTGAATTTTTGCCTCAGATTTTGAAAAGTTTAATACCATTTTCTTTTTTAGTAAATACCAGTTCCTTATCTACATAGTTTTAAAAGGTAATCCACTTTAAATTCTGAAAATCAGTACCAAAAAAATGTACACAGCTTATTCTAAGCACTAACATTTACAAAACTTAAACTCCATCAAATTAAAAAAGAGGAAAATAAAACATTTTTTCTTAAATAGTGCATACAAGGCACAAGAGCTTCATGGTGAAGCCTAACATTTTGGCATCAACAAACACACCACTTAGTTTATCTGAAACTCAGTTTTCAAACAGCACGCTGAACTAAATTTCCACAAGTATATGATTTTTTTGTCTGATTTGCATAATTTTCATAGGTGTTTGAAGAATTATATAGTTTAACTCATACTTTTGATGAGAGGGCATAAAGTGAAGGATTAATCTATTGACCCATCAGGAATTTGTAACAAAAATTCAGTATTTTTCGCTATGTTCAAAGAAAACTAACAAGATTTTTTAAAGCCAAACTAGCAAAAGAATATCACAAAACAGTCCTCATAATTGTTATTATATGTTCCCTCAATTAAAAGATATGAAAAACATGTTTCAGATGTAACAGAAATGTATTCACTCTTACAAAAATTTTCTAGCCAAATGTTTATCAGGGAGCTCAACTCTCAGTGATTATATACTTCCTTTCAAGCAGGCAACAAAAGGGAAATTAGATTAAAGTCTAGCAAAAAATGCATGGTGGTCTTCAACTGTAGGTCATTTGGATTTGTAATGGATTCTTAGTTATGACAGTTCACTCTCTCTGAGACCAGATTCACATCAGAGGTAATAAAAGTCTGATTTGCTACCTCCTTCTTCCCATAGGTAACTAATATGTCTAATGAATAAAACATTATTATAATGTGACCTCAAATCTTTTAAATCTCAATATCTTTGTCTTAATTTTTTAAATTAGAAAATCAGATGATTAATGGGCTTTTCATGTGATAAAGTGTGCTACCCAAATATTTGGGTGGAAACTGGCTCATGAATTTATTCCAAGTTTTTATGATAGACGATATTTTCGCCCTTGATTCATAAACCATAATTACTTTTAATATTTCACAGGAATTTGTGTTATTTGAAACAATCTGTATATTGAATAAAAATGTGATGATTTAAGCAACTGCTTGGAGAGAACTAATCAATTCATAATCTGCATATCCAGCCAAGGAGAAATGGGAGCGACTGGTCAATGGTGTTCTCCTGTGGAAAACCTCTTCCATCCATCTACAACATTGATACCTTGAAATGAAACAGAAAAAATGAAACACTTGTATTAACTATATAAAAAACCAACACTTAACAACTCATTCATCCAACAAACAACTCATTGATTGTTGCGCTAATATCCCTTGTTCAAAATAAAATGTTTTCTATACTAGAAGGCTCAGTAGATGAGTTCTTGAATTTAGACCTTGACATCGTTGAATCACAAACTATAATGTGCATATACAAGACCATGGGATCTTGTTAAAATAAAGAAGATGCAGTTTATGATTGGACCTAAGGTGAGGTCCAAAATTCTGCATTTCTTATAAGCACTCAGGTGAGGCCAATGCTACTGATTTGGGGGTCCCAATTTGAGTGTTATAACTGTGTTATATTTGTCTGAGGCCACTGGCATTTAGAAGTGACAACTGAGTTCAAAAAGGGACTGAGAAATGATTTGAAATTTTATGTGCGTAGAAGCACAATATTTTTTGTTTATATTATATCAAGGAAGGTTGGATAGGCTAAATTTAATCTACAGTTTGGCATTGCTATAGATATAGGCACATTATAACTACCTGGGAAATATGCTAAGAAATATTTTATAAAAAGCCCACAGATTATTAATGCAGTTCAAAAAGAGAATATGAAGATACCAGTAACATAAGTATATCAATATCAGGTAATATTATTCAATATAAATGTGCGCTGAATGAATTGTTTGAGATTTAAATCAGAAATCTATATTAAAAACAAACTATTTGGATTATTAGCTACCTTAAGCAAATTAAATTTTTAAAGAAATCTCTTACTGGTTATGTCAATAGAATGAAAAACCTTACATTAGAAAATGACTTTTCTTCAATGTCAATGCAGCTGATTCATGCTGTCATTTGGTTATTATGACTGCTAATGTCTTATATTCAAATGTAATAAAATCAAGTGAGTTTTGATTTTAGTGATGTTATCATTGACTTATAAAATGTTCATTTAGAACCTACTATGTGTCTGGTACTTGCAGTGTAGAGAATAATGGTGAACAAACACAATACTGGTCTTGTGTCAAAATTCGTGGACATCTACATGATACTATGATATTACTATGTAAATATGTAAAATATTTAATACATGACCTCACAAACTGTTAATTATAATTATTATTATAATTAAAATATTTAATACATGACCTCACAAACTGTTAATTATAATTGAATTCTAATAATTCAAATACTCAAAAAAAATCCTGTGAAACTTTATATGCTTTACAGAACTAGGTTCTGCAAAATATTTATTTGTGATACTATAATGATTCATATTTGTGCATTCACAGTTACATTTTAAAATTTCCAGAAATTTAACATTGTCTCCTTGATATTTAACCAAATTAAGAAGATTAAATTTTCACTATCCTAACCGTAATTATGATTAATCTAACCTACTATACCACAGTGTGGTCACCCAAAACCAAACTAGTCAACTGGCAAATTGCCAGATCAGTATCTTGCTTCTGAATAAGAGCGAAACAAAACATTAAAAAAAAAAAGATTAAAAAATATAAATAAAATGAGCTAAATATAAATAAAATGAGGAATAAAATGAGCTAAAAACAAACACAAATTTAAAAAATGCCCTCAGATACCAATGAAGTACTTTGACATAAATGTGTTTTAGATGCTGCTCTCTTGCTTTTCTTAGATAAGACTTCAGGATTCTGGATTGCAGTTTTGTAAATACAGAGTTCTCTTGATAACTAATGTTTATATTGTGTTTATTATAATGGTACATATAGTTGTTTATTTTGTTTAGATATTTATGGCTTTGTTCCAAAGGGACTCTTTATTGTAGCTTTTTATTGACTGCAGACTTATAAATAGATTATGTATTAAAGAAATTGATTTGGAAATATAGGTTTAAAAAATTATTGTTTAAAGAAAATTATTTGGAACACCTATTACTTTAAGGATGGCACATGCTATGGAGGTCCTACTATGACCAAAAATAAGAATGGCAGGTTTAAGCTAACAAGATATAATTATCTTGTACTTTTCAGTGAAATTCTGCTAATGGATGGTCAAGGACATGACCACTGTATATCTGGAAAGATAGAAAAAAATAAAAAATTGAACAATCTTATGAAATGACAAGATAATTGTCATGTAAAGTTCAGTATCTTAGGATCAATCCTTGTCATTTGATGCATTACTAGAAAAATGAATTTTGCTCATCAACTTATTTCTATTATACAGTTCACCTAAATACTAGCTAATACTGAAGCTAGGTCCATGTCAGAGGTCTCCAGCATGATTAATGCAATCTCAAGGTCAGCTAAGATGTCTGTTAATGTGAAACACTCAAAAATAAATAATAATGTTTATGGAACCTTTCTGCCCGAAGAGAACTGGAAAAGGTTAAAAATATAAAATAATACAAGAAAAACATCTTACTTCCATAAAGTAAAATTATTTTGTTCGAAGAGTTAAGTCTCATTCTCCATGGTTAATGCAGGATTGCTCAAACCTTCAAGAAAGAACACAAATTAGCATTTTTGGGGTTGCTTTTGAACAAAACAGGCAGAGACTTGTTTATTCATCCATTATTCCCCCTACTATATTTCCAAAGGTACCCTACATAATATAGATGTTTATAAGATGGTCATATAGAAACACAGATACACAAACTTCTCACATCATCTTAAGCCATCGTTTCCTCATTTTTCACTGACCAACCTCATTCTAACTAATTTTTGAGCCCTTTCTCATCTCATCCTTCTCATATTTCTCTTCTTTTACATCATCTTTTAAACTTTAATTTCTTATCCATTTATTAAAGTAACAAAAATTAATCTAACATAACAGCACATAAAAACCAAGAAATCACTTACATTTTAATGTAGAACTATAAGATGAAACCCTTCCAAATGAAAGAGCTCTTTGTCTCCCCCAAAACTCACCCCCAAAACTGATCCCCAACTATACATCATTTCTTTGCCTCTAAGGAAGCTGATGGATTCAAAGGGAAATAGGTATCATCAATTTTTATGTAGCTAATGCTTAGACTTATTCATAGATTGTAAAACGAAATGGCAGGTTTGAAGGTGAAGAGAGACCAAATTATGAATACTCAAATGATCTTCAGAGGGTGTGTGTGTGTGTGTATTCTTTAAGAACAAAACTTTTTAAAGAAAGTCTATTTTAGGAGACTATGACTGATTATATACTAAATAATGACCTTATAATTTTTACTTAGGATTCTATCAATTTGTTTTTCGCCATCACTAAATCCCAAAGAGATTTCAAATAAACCAGTAAAAACTTTAAAGTGCAGTGCTAAAATTAGGCAGCACTAGGAGAGAGTTTAAGGAAGACTAGAAATGAAGGAGAAAGATTTTAGAAGTTAAATTAGTCAACCTGGAGATTTTCTGGTTAACAGTGCCTTACCCATGGATGTATGGTTTTGTACTCATTTATAGAGATACCACACATATATACTCACACCTGCATGTATGATCACACTGTTTTGTTTAATCCTTCCCAAACCTGAGAAATAAATAGTATTTTAAAAATAAGGAAGCTCAGTCTAAAAGAGATTGGGTAACTTAAATATCACACGCTGATCAGGTGCCTAAAATGGGATTTGAAATCAGATCTGACTTCAAAGCCTTGCTTGTTCTTCACCAAGAAAGTAATCAAAAGATTAAAATCAATAACAATAATAAGAAATATGAATAACTAAAGTTATGGTAATTGTGCAATCACTTCGACATTTTGAAATTGCATTGAAATCTTGAGTAAAAGAATTGCATAATTTAAGCTCCTTTAAGATATTTTTTCAAACTTTTGTCTGAAACAATTACATTTTTATATTTAAAAATTGTATTTTGAGTTTATTTCTATCATTTAATATTCAGTAATAAAGATTTGATACTTTAAACTGAAAAAAATACAACGTAGATCTATTTTTCATAAAACGATTTTCTACAGCTCATAGAGATAAATCAAAGTACTTCACAATTAGATGTTATTGAAAATAATTCTAAATTTATACTGGGAGTCCGACTTTAAAACAAAATTCCTATAGGTAATATAATGAAATTGTTTCACTACTTTCACCTTTTAAAAATAAAATATATCCAAAAAGCCAACAAGAACACCCTTACCAGCGTTGCCTTTTCCCAGGCTCGTGCTGCCCTCTGTCCAAGACTGAGAATCAGTAAGAAGGTGGCTCTGGGACTCTCTCAATGGCTTTGCAGGAAATTGATGGTTTTCAGAACTGAATAATATTAATCATCACAATCATCTCATTAACTCTTGACAGTATTAAGGTGAATGTTTTTCAAAGCATGGGACTCAAATCACTTGTGGTGCAAGATAACTGTAGGAGTTACTCGAGAGAATTTAGAGAATACTGGAACAATTAAATCACACACTCACAATAAGAAAAGTGTTCTTTCTTCAGTTCTCTTTTCATTCTTCTGATTATAATAAGATGACAATCTTTAACTCTGGCAAATCTCCATTTTTAATATAGAGAACAAGCCTCAGACTCAGACTTTACCATGTAAGGGAACCTAGGCAGAACTTAACAGTATTTTATTATCAATTTTATTTTTTTACATTATATTCTTTTTATGACAAATTATACTAGTTTCTCATTTATGACAGTAATATAAAATTGGGTTTAAAAATGAAGTTCAGTGTCAAAATAAATATATTAAAGAAAAATATTAATTTTTGTAAGTGGTCTGTGGATATGGAAAAAAATATATATGATGGTGATAGCAGATAGACAAGTCTGAGGAAAAACTGGCCTACTGTTTCTAAAGTGGCCTAACTGGTCTTGAACAAAGAATTCTCTATCTTCTATAAGACGGAAACAACAAATGTGAGCATTATCTTGCAGGAATGTTGAAAACATCTGACATTATCACGTCTTACAAACTTGATTTTTAATGTGAGGAAATAAAGAATTAAAAAAAAAAGAATTCAAGTTTTAAAATTTAAGTAGACACGCCACCTATCGACATATTGATGGTATAAAAACTATATAAACTATTTCGCTCAGGAAAAAACTTGGCATAGAAACTATTATTTTAGAACACCTTGAAATAGTAATTACAATAATGTTCAAAAGAAAAAAAAGCTACTTAAAATTCTTCCAAGAATAATTCAACATATTTTGACTATAACTATTATATTTTTTAAAGGATATTCTTTTGCTCCTTAGTAATTACCTCATATCTAAAACTTGAGAATATTTCAGTTTTGTGCAGCTTTAACATACCCTTATTAAAATTTTGAAGGTAAATCTTTAAAAAAAAAGCATGTCTCCCATTCATATAAAAAATCTCTTTAATTCTTATTATTCCTCAGGAAAGAGGCCATATGCCAGGTACAGCATACTGAATAGGTCCTGGTTTAGGGACTCCCTGTAGATTGATTACTGCTAATAGGACTTTAACAACTGGCAAGGATCCATTCATTCAATGACACTGATTGAGTACCTATTACATAAAGGAATAAAGTCTGATCTCATGGAAATTTCATTGTAATTGACAAAGAATAATAATAAAGAGATAAATATATAATAAGTCAGGTGATAATACAAGCTATGACCCACCCACCCACCCCCCGAAAAACGGTTTACAGGGAAGTGGAGGAGCAGGTTACTATATTACAAAGAGTTTTCAAAGATGGCCTCTATTGTGAAGTTACACCTGAGTAGAAAGTTAACGAAGAGAAAGTACAGACTATTCAGAATTCTGGATGAAAAATGTTTAAGAAGAGGAATGAGCAAGTACAAAGGCACTAAATAAGGGACATGCTTGGTATATCTGATGAACAGTAAGATCTGTGTGTCCAAGGATTATAAGTGATGGGAAAGCGGTAAGGGGCCAAATTAGACAGGACAAGGTAAGTAAGGACACTCATTACTCTTTATTCTAAGATGAGAAATCACTGGAGAGTTTTCAGCAGAAGAATAACAAAATCTGATTAATGTTTTAAAAGGATCACTCTGACTTCTTAATGGAGAGTAGACTGGAGTAGGGCAAAAACAGAATCAAGATCAGTTAGGAAGGAATTGAAACAATTCATGTGAAAAATGATACAGATATATTTTGAGTGTACATCTGACAGGATTTGCAAATGGAGTAAATACAAGATAACTGAAAGAAAGGAATCAAGGATGACTCCAAAGTCTCTGGCCTGAGCCCCTAGGAAAAGAATAGTCATGAATACTGGTACATACATGTAAGAATGGAGGAGAATCAGGTTTAGGGTGGGTGTGAGGATGTAGTTCTGCTTTTGCGCCTGTTCAGCTGTCAATGACTTTAAGACATTTAATGATAATGTTGAGTAGACAAAACTCTGGAGCACAGAGGAGACAACAGCATTAACCATAGAAATTTTACATGGCCTAATCAGGGGAAATCATAAAATTCTGTAGAAGACAATTTAACTGTCAAAATCCAATCTCAATATTTAAAGGAAAAGATGGAGAAACCTGGTTACTTGACCTCTTTGAGATCACCTAGCTGGGTAATAGAACCAGAACCAGGATTTTCTCTCAAAGCCCAGGGCACATTTAGTTGGAGAGATAATATCTCTAAAATCCAAATAGTCTTAAACTGCAAAACCATTTAACAAAGGTAAAAAACACTGAAAACTACTGCTAAATTTTATAAAAATTTAAAAACATGTTCTAAATAACTTATTAAAACTAGATTTTTCTGCACCGAGGTACAGAAAAACCATTAACATTTAGCTCTGTGGAATTTTCAAGCCACACGGCATGACTCTGGTGCCTTTGAATATCCCTGTGAAACACATCAGAATAGCCTCCTCATTAACTGATAGAGTCTAGTCTGTACATCACTCACTCCAGGGACAGGGAGGTGGCAAATAAGTTTCATCTTGTGACAATTAAAAATAATTTGGAATGGCTGCCAGGATCACTGCCTTGAAAAGCATTCTGGGGTCACTCCAAGATCCACAGGAAAAAGTACTGTGATCAACAAGAAATATGCACTAGATGGGAGGAGTGTAGGTATAAGTGCTGTGTACATGGCATTCTGGCAACTAAGAAAATCTCTAAAATTTAACTAAGAATGCTATTATGGTTATGCTTTTGCTATTGGCTTTCATTCAAAATTAGAAGCATGGTCATATTCAAATAACTATCTTAAAGATACACAAATTAGTGTTTCAAACTTAAACATTCATACATGTATAGCGTTTTTAAAAGTTTAAGTAGTTTTGCCTTTTGCTGGTTAGTAACAAAGTCAGAATCTAATTCCTGGTCTTCCTGAAATTCTTAGATAGACAGGAACCAAAACAGACCAAAACAGAACCAAAGCAGGGACAAAAGTCTCCAGACTATAAATTTCTAAGGCCCCTTCACTTCTCTCTCCACAGAAATGGTTCAGATAATGCTTAAAGATCTTTGAAAGACCACCAAGAGTATGGTATGTATTATTAATGGAACTGTCAAGGAGGTGTCTGGGATTCCACTTGATCCCCAAAGGCCTGATCTAGGGCAGTTTTCTAATCTCCTTGTAACAATTACAATATAGAGGAAAGATCTAGAGGGTCAAAGGGAAAGTTTCCCTTGTCTGCTCACCTAATTACTAGGGGAGCTAATATGGACTTACAATTCTTTTTCTTTTAAGTGTTACATTTTTAAAAAATCATATTTCAGTCAATCAAAATATAGAGAATTATACCTGTTTACTCACTGCCTAGATTAATAACAGAATTTTACAAGTATAATCGAAGCTCCCTATGTACCCCTCCCCAATCATACTTTTCTCCCTCCCTCATTTCAAATGAAAACCACCGTAGTAAACTAATTTATGTTCTTGAAATTTTTTTCAAAGAAATGTATAACCAAAGGATACGTGAGGGGAAAATACATTATTCAAAAATAAAATAGAGAAAAAAGTGAATTACTTTTTAGATGTTGAATTCAGTCCTGCAGGAGTTGATGGTTGTTCAGGATCCTGGTTAACAAGGCAAGTTGGAAAGGAGCAGCCATCACCTAGACTATAATTAAAATCAGAACTTACAACTGAGCAATTAAAAAGACAACAGTGAAACTCTGCTAAAGTGCTGATGTCTGCGAGCAGAACATAGTTATATTATGGACGAAACCCGTGTATCAGACACTGGTTTCAATATAGTATGTTTAGGGAGATAAGTTAACAAATTTTCACGTTGATATAATAGTGAATCATAAAATAATTGTTTAAGAAATAGGAGTTTCTTTGCAGAATTATAGGGTTCTTTTGTTGGATTACTCTCATTAGTTTAAAACCTTAAAACTTCACAATAAAGTACCTTGAAAAAATGGGTAGCAACCAATACTTCTTCTCATCACCAAAAACTTGTCGCATATTTTTACTGAAACCCAAGCTGAATCCATTCTTATCTGTTCCATGTCGAAATACTGGACTTCTAAATGCCTCTATAAAAGACAGTAGAGCAATCACATGATTAAAGAATAGATCAACTAGTAACTCCTATATTTAGAAGTGATTGAATGAAACGAGGTAACTCGAAAATGAATGGCTAGCTCCCTGTGAATACTTAATGTGCCTACCAACAGCTCTGCAGTATAGATTGTTTATTCTATTTTAAAACAATCACAGGATATGATTAAATTTTTAAGTAATCTGTTAATTATTATTAGCAACACATATGCATTGCAAAAAATTAGAAAACAAACAGGCAAATAAGTTTAAACTTTACATCCTCTAGATCTTTTATAGATAGATGGGTGGATGGATGGATGACTGGATTTAGATATATACAAATCTACAGTTTTTTAACCAAAATTAGACTATACATACATTCTACAACCTGCTTTTTAGTCCATCAGTTCCATTTTCCAATTTCATTAAAATTTTATCTTATCCAATCATACCTTTTTCCAGCTAACCAAAAATGTCCTTTAAAGCTGGTTTGTCCAAACCAGGATCTACTGCAGATTATACATTGTATGTGGTTATGCTCACTGTACATGTGAGAGCTGCAGTTGCCGTATTTGAGGTCCTGAAGATTTATCCTTATGTTTTCTTCTAAGACTGTTACAATTTTAACTCTTCCGGTTAGGTCACTGAACCATTTTCAGTTTATTTTTGTATATTGTATGAGGTAGAGGTCCAATTTCACTCTTTTGCACGTAGATATCCAGTTGTCCCACCACTGTCTGTTAGATACTATTTTTCCCATTGAGTGGTCTTGGTACCCTTGTCGAAAATCATTTGGCCAAAGACGTTTAATTTTAATTGGACTCAAAATTCTATTCCATTGTTCTATGTATCTTTGTCCTTATGCCAGTACCACACTGTTTTGATCACTATAGATTTGTAGTAAGTTTTGAAAAGAGTAAGAATTTTGTTTTGTTTTTTGGTGGACGTCTTTTCACTACTTGGGGCCCTTGAAATTCCATGAATATGAGGATCAGCTTTTCTATTTCTGCAAGAAAGGCCATTGAAATTATAATAGGAGTTGTACTGAATCAGAAAATCACTTTGGGTAGTATTGCCATCTTAACAATATTACATTTTCTAACCCATAAACGGAAGTCTCACTATTTATTTAGGTCTTCTTTAATGTTGTTCGGCAACGTTTTGTAGTTTCACTACACTAGTGTTGCACCTCCTTGGTTAAATTTATTCTTAGGTATTTTACTATTTTGGATACTATTGTAAATGGAATTGTTTTCTTAATTCTTTTGGGACAGTTCATTGCTAGTGTATAGAAATACAACTGATTTTTTTCCATATTTATCTTGTTATGAAAATTTGCAGAACTTGTTTATTAGCTATTAAAAAAACTGTTTTTATCGTGCATTCTTTAAGGTTTTTAGACATAAGATCATATCATTTATTTTAAAAACACAGTTTTAATTCTTCCTTTCCAATTAGATGCTTTTAATTCTTTCTCTTGGCTAATTTCTCTGACTAGAATTTGCAGTACAGTGTTAAAAGCAGCAGTGAAAGAGGGTATCCTTGTTTTGTTCCTGATCTTAAGGGGAAGATTTTCATTTTTCACCATTGAACATATTAGTTGTGGGGTTCACACAAAGCTCTTTATCAGGTTGAAGAATCCCTCGTATCCCTAGTTTGTTAGGGGTTTTTATCATGAAAAGGTGTTGTATTTTGTCAAATACTTTTTCTGTATCAGTTGCGATAATGATGTGGTTTTCCCCTTCATGTAATTAATGTGATATATTACCATTGATTGATTTTTGCATATCAAACCACCCTTGCATTCCTGGGATAAATCTTATTTGGTCAGGGCATATAGTCCCTTTAATATGCTGCTGGATTTGGTTTGCTAGTATTTTATTGAAGATTTTTGCATCTATATTCATAAGGGATATTGGTCTGTAGTTTTCTTTCCTCGTGCTGTCTTCCTCTGGCTTTGGTATTAGTGAAATGCTGGCCTTATAGGATGTTAGAAAGTGTTTCTTCTCTTCTAATTTCTAGCAGAGTTTGAGAAGAATTGGTTTAATTCTTCTTAAATGTTTGGTAGAATTCATCAGGGAAGCCACTTGGTCCTGGGCTTTTTCTTGTTGGGAGATTTTTGGTTACTGATTTCAGTCTCCTTACTTGTTATCATCTATTCAGGGTTTTTTTTTTTTTTAATTTCTTCGTAGTCTGATCAGCAGTTTGTGGGTTTCTAGAAATTTGTACATTTCATCTAGGTTACCTAGTTTTTAAATATACAATTGTACATGGTATTCTCATAATCCTTTTTCATTTCTATAAAGATTATAGTCATTTCATTTCTGATTTTCATGATTTGAGTCTTCTCTTTTTTCTTTCTAGCTATAGGCTTGTCAAATTTGTTAATATTTTTTAAAAAACCACTCACTGATTTCATTGATCTTCTATTTAAAAATTTTTCTATTTCTGTTATCTCTTCTCTAATCTATTATTTCCTAACTTTTGCTGGCTTTGGGTTTACTACTTTTTATAGTTCCTTAAGGTGTAGAGAAATTAGAGATATTTCTTCTTTTTTAATGTAAGTATTTATAGTTTTATATTTCCCTCTAAGTGCTGCTTTTGCTGCATCTCATCTCTGTATGGCCTTTGAATAAACCGTTTTCTCTGCTGGAGATGTGCTGGCCCTTTACATGACTGAATTCTTAGGTTAAATACATTTTATTTTGGTGAGCTCTTCCCTGACCACTCTATCTAAATAGGTTCCCATCTACCATCCTCAACTCTTTATGCATACTTCAGCATCTTGTTTGTCTCCATTAAAGTACTTCACGTTTTGTAATTACTTTTACGTTTGCTTGCTGATTTTCTGTGCCCCTCACTAGGCTGTTTTGCCCTTGCTCACCACTAAATATATGCAATACAACAAACTATCAATAAATATATGCAATGAGTGAATTGTTTGTGTCTAAGTCACATCCCACAAAACAATGTAGGAAATAAGAATAATTTTTACCACTTCAGAACAGGTTGGCATTTAGTAATCTGGCAACTTTTGATGATTAACTCTTTATGTATTTAAAATTCTGTTAACTACAATAATTGGATACTCACCTAATGTAGATTTATTTTTGCTGACTAGCCAACAATGATAGCCAAACAGAGAAGACAAGCTGACAGAAAACATAGCTGCAGCAAAGAATAAAAACATAATATGGAACTTGGCTTGAGTATCAGGTAGACCATTCTATAAAAAAAGGAAGAAAATAAAATGTTTTGTCAAAGGCCTAAGTATTCCCCTACTTTTATAAGTAAGATTTATTTCTTTGCTTAAAATTTTTCTTAAATTTAGATATGGAGAAAGATACATGGCTTTATGTTAAATTTTTGAGAAAAAATATATTGCATCAGATTAAAATAAATGTTTACCTGAATATAAATATATATGGAAAAGATATTCAAATTTGGGATATTTATTTTGTTTTGTATAACTGAATCATAGAAACATTATGGTAGTATGGTAGTATGTGTATAAACTATAACAGCAGAAAGCAAGATAAAAGGATCTATAAAATATACTTTTGAATTTACTACCTGAAAATGTTTTAACATATTATAGATTTATAAATAGTTTTATCGAAATGCCAGGAAATAAGGATTAATGGGCACAACTTAGCTACTATACTCATTGATGTTTTACATTACTACAAACAACACCACATACAAGAACACATATAACACATCCACAATAATGCTTCAAGCTATTTCAAATAACAACATCACAGAAAAGATAAACACTAGAACGTAACACCTGTCTAAAATAAAACTTACACCATCCATGAGATAAAACAGGCCATCTCAAAGCAAAACCAGTTTGACTTTCATATACGTATTTTCCTAGGGACCTGTGCTTGCTCTAGAATGGCAGGTTTGGGCCTATGGATACTTAGTGAAGCAACGGAGCTACTAGGAGGTGTCCCATTCTGAGAGAAGATCACACTGTTTCAATATTCTGTAGTATCTGTCAGGCTGACACAGGTCACAAGATCTTACTGACAGCTTTTGACAACAGAGTCCTCACTGTGTAAACTATGGTCATTCTTTTACAAATATATTTGTGGTTGGAACTATAACCACCCACAGGAATGAAGAGCAGTGAGTTGACAGGCTCTCAGACATTCATTAGGGATTATTCTTCAGGCTGGACACTGGAGTGTACTTGAATGCTAAGAGCACGTCCATGCACCTGTGTATTCCTAGTGCTTGGCAATGTAACGGGGACACAGCAGGTGCTCAATAAATCTTTAGTAATGAATGTGGTTCAAATCTCACATAAATGATCTAGAAATTCAAAAAGTCTTACCATAATAAAGGATAATTTTGTGAAAAAAAAAAAAATAAAGCAATCCTCGCAAGGAATAACTGTTTTCTACTATTGCATGGTGGTGTTCATGAGGAATATCTTTAGATATTTAAAATACTTCATTTTAATTCCATTTTGCTTACATTTAAAATAGCGCAGAAAACAGATAAGCTACCTAAAGTCTAATCAAGCCATACCTACTAAAATTCAAGATGTTATATAGTTTTTTTAAAAAAACCTTTTTATACATAAACACTTCTATTTCAAACACTAAAAAAAGAAATCTTCTTACACAATCAATTCTTGTTATTGCAGTGGTTGTGTTCTATAAAGTTGCCATGAACACTCAATTTGTGAACAGCGAATCATTTCTCCTAGGGAAAATACAGGGTTAGGTTCCTGTATTTTCCTGCGAGCTTCTAGTCACAACATTGACTCCTGTGTGTTTTTTGCTTAAAGACATCTTATTAACATCTTATTTGATACATACTGTTGATTCATTAACATAGAACTCAATGCCCAACATCACTATAACCCATTCCTGAAAGAAGCTTATCTAATACACGTATTTTCTCCAAAAAGCATACCACAGTCTTCTTTTGCTCAGAAACACCAGACAGTACTTCAGCACTATGCTTGAAGACCATTTCAAACAGCGAAATCACCAACAAAAAGCACAAAAATGCAAAATACAGAGCATTAAATAGACTGAAAAGCATTCTTGTTTAACAATACGAGAGTTAAACCAAGAAGGCAAAGTGTTGCCTTGTTTGATTTCTACTGGGCATGCGCAAATGAAGCAATGCAAATATTTGGCCGCTCTGTTCATGTCTGCAATGACCACAAAAGCTCTGTGAGTATTGATTTGGGGTTACAGATAAATTTTAGCAAGTTGGTGAATTCGCAAATAGAGAATCTGCAAATAGTGAGGACTGACTATATATAATGAGTTCTAGTTTATAAAATTAGTGTCAGAAATAATTCACTAAAACATATATTTTTGTATACCAAAAAACAAAGTCAACAAGGTAATGACTTACTGTCCAGAATTTGATAAAATACTGTAAATCTGTAGCAGCAATAAAAAGGCAGTACAGCAGAGAATAAGCCAAGAAAAGAAGGAAAAATTTATAATTTGAAAATCCAACACAATTGTTCACCCTGTTAACAAAACAGAAACAACATTTTCGATGAGTTTTACATTTTTAACTTAGATATACATATGCTCAACCTTAACAGTGTTTGGTTTCCTATCATTGGAAAGTATTGGCATGTCTTCAGGTACAATTCATCAGATTTCTTTATACATATAAACATTAAAAAATCCATTTCAGTGAAAAGGAATTTCTGTGTTTAGATTTTTAAAATTTGACATGTAGTATTGCTTTACTCAGTCATGAACCATGTAACTATACAGTTGACCTTTGAGCAACCCAGGTTTGAACTGCACAGGTCCATTTATACGTTTTTTGTTTTTATTTTTCAATAAATATATATTCAGCCTCGGTATCCCCAAGTTTCATATCCATGATTCCACCAATATTATATTATAATCTTAAAATTTTGTTAAAAGGGTAGATCTCATGTAAATGATTTTACCACAATAAAAAAAAAATTATTAAAAAATTTAAAGATAGGGTGGCTCCCCAGTGTAGTGGTTAGCACGTCTGCTTTACATGCAGAAGGTCCTGGGTTCACGCCCCAGGTGGAGCCGCAGACCATACCCCGGGTGCACCAGGCCCCGGGCGCACCCAGCAAGCGTGTGGGAGGAGACGCCCTGCCTTCAGAGATCCAGTTCTTAAGGGGAAGAATATCTATAGGTCAGGGGTGGAAGTGGTGGTGAAGGGGGGGAATTAAATGAGGAAAAAAAATTTAAAGGCAAAAATTTACTTGGCTTATGAATAAACTGGAAATTGGGGTGAGGGAAGGAAGAAAAATGTTTATATTTTCTATCTCAAATAATATAAGGCCAAAGGAATAGCATTAGGTTTAGTAATTTTGGAACTTGAGGGTCTTAAAATAAGCCAAAAATTGTGGATGCACATTGTATGAAAGTTATATTTGCAGCTCCAAAGATTCCACTGTGAATGCAAACCAATTACTGAGATTGTCTTTTACAACATCTGAATGAAATAATGGCAATAAATAATATTGAAAAAGTTTAATTGTATATTTTTGCAAAGCAAACAGGATATTCCCTTCGCTTAATCATGATGTTTTCAAGAGAAGGGGACGGGTAGACAGGCTGGGGTACTGTAAGACTTCGGATAATGTGAGTGAAGACAATGACTCTTTTATGGACAAGGGGAAAGTGAGAAGGGATAAGAAAACTGTTTCTCTTCCTACAGAAATGTAAGAACAGTTTTTATATTAAATGATAAGTAGCACTTTTATGGAAACAAAAATGACCTTGATCATAGATTTTTATAATATCTAATTTAGGTTACTTTAACTTCTATGTAAAAGCATGATATAATTTGCCATGTCAGAGACAGAAAACACAGCAGAAAGTCAGTAAATAAAGACCAGGTATTTTAGAGTTTCATATGTATTTTATACTTAAGTAAATATAATAACATTTAATATTTAAATGTAATGCTAATATTTATTTTTAGTGGAAACTAGAATACATGTACCTTTTTATTTTTGATTTAGAACGATAGTGTGTATAATCTACAAATTTTTTATTTCAAATTTTAATTTGAAATTTAAAAATAAAATGGCTGTTCCATTCAGCTGGCACCAGGTAAATATTAGGCCCTTGGAACCAAACCCTTCACAGATCAGTCTGGCTACTGCTTCCTGCAAGAGAGCGACCAGAGCTGAGATGATGCCTAGGACAGTGGCCACAGCAGGAGAGGCAATAGTGCAGGGAAACAATAACACAGCAAGTTAAAAGGTACTGTAGTCAGACACAGGTGTCAGGTGGGGAGCTGTCAGCGAGCATGGGACTGTCTATTGCAGGTGCAGTGAACTCACAGGTGGGTCATGGGGCCATGGGTGGGGCACTGACAGCACGTGCTACTTGGAAAGGTCAACAGAGGAACATAAGAAGGATTAAGACTATTTTAATTGAAGATATGGGGTGGGGGGAAACTAGATGCCGAGAATGAGGACAGAATGAATGAAATAAATGAAAGGATGAGTACAATGAAAATTAATATAAAGAGAAATTGTTTATTGAGCTCCTTCTTCAAGAACATCATTCTCATAGGAGTTAAGGAGCCTTAATTCAAAGGAGAAAATCTAAGTGGAGAAAAGGAAGCGGTATCCTGGAGAGGGCGATAGAACACTGTAAACCTGACATTCCCCCATTGTTAAGATCACCATTTCTTGTGTGTATATGTTTCGACCTACACCTAGCGTAGACTTGTAGGCATGTCTACCTTTCTCAAGTGCCTGAAGAGAAAGCTTGTGGAATAATCATGTTTAATATCCAAATCCAACCTGGCTGGCAACCTCAGTATGATTGTCAAAGGTATGTCCGCACTGGGACGAAAAATTATCCCCGTAGTTTAGAAAAATTAACCTTCATTAGTTAATTAGATCTTTCAAATAATTCCCTATTAAGTCACCTAATTTCATGACTTAGAAATTTTTAAAAACTATTAATGAATTCTAAGTGGAAACCCTTGTTTAAACATGTATATATGTGCATACTTGCTATTCTACTCCTTAATGACAAGTTTTATGTAAAACAAGTTGTTAAAGCTTTAAATGAATTAATTATACACAATACCTTACTTTAACTTCCAGTAAGGTATTGTGTATAATTTATATGTACATTTTGGTGTAATTTCTGGGGAGTAGTCTAGAATCTCTATATTTTTTTGCATGTGCATACAAAGAAAACCATTTGTTCTGAGCAAATATGAGAAATTAACTTTTAAAATGTGAAGCTACCAGTTTTTATTTCATAGAAATTCTCCTGAAAAAAGGCTCTTTGGAACTAATTAAACAAATATCAGAAATTAAATCTGAAAGTACCTGCTGGATCAGCTAAGGCAAGATTTCATTTATAAAAAGATTTAAATAGATAATTATTCCATTTTTTTAAGTTATAAGAGGCGGAAACTCATTGAAGTGTAGAGCCATACTCACCATGGACAATGATGATCCATCTTCAAAATACATCTAAAAAAAAAAATATACACACAAAACTCAATACTCCATAAAAATTTAATCCCATTAAATTATAAAAAAAGAAATATAAAAGTTATTTCAAAGGAGTTGTGGCAAGTAAAATATTAAAAAATTATTTATTTATCCAAAAATTAAATAATAGCAAAAATCCTCATCTAAAATCAACACTGTATCCAATTTCAGTTATGATACAATTATAGAACTTTAAATTCAAAATATACATGCTTTAACATGCAAATCAAATATCTCATTTTAAAAAAACAAAGCAATACGTTAATATACAACTATTTTATGCTAAAGAAAGTACAAAATATCAACAGATTCACCGAAAGTCTGGATAAAACTTTCCCTTTAATATCAATCCTTAAGTCAAGTAGTACTGTTCTTGTGGTTATACTAAGTATAATAACATCTGACTTTCAGGAAGTCAATTGAGTTATCTTCACAAAAATGGGAAAGTCACAGAAATATTTATTATATCAAACTAGCCAAGTCTGAGCTGCTAAAACTCATGTGCTTCATTCATGTCAGCGTGTGCGAAAATGGGGGAAAAGAGACAACCAACCGTGGCCCTAACCCGCACTCACATTAATGCTAGTGACTGTGCCAGTTACATTTCCTAAATAAAGGTCTGAGAAGCATGAATAAAGAGAAAAGGAAATAATCGAGAGAACAGTGAGAAAAGAAACATATTAAGAAAAAGACCACTAGCATGTAGACATTTTAGAAGAAAAAAGGTTTTCTTACTTATCGCAGACGGAACAGTGATGGCAGCGATCTGGTTTTATAAGTTGGCATCTGTCACAATATCGGATTGCTAGGAATAAAAATCTCCACTTAGCCTTAGATTTAGCAGTGAACTGAACAAGTAATTAAGTGATTTTTAGCATCTATCCAAATTTAAATTCTAAAAAGCACACCGGATTTCAATTTGGTAAAAATGAGACACTCGACTCTGTTTAAAATGCAAAAATGGAATGACTTGCCTACAGCCTCAGTTCTCTGGAAAGGCTTCCCCAAAATAGAGAATCTTTGGGGGAAATTTGTCTAAGGCATTCTCAATTGTCAGGGTTTACAGTAAGGCTCACAAAGGATGTAAATATATCCATTTCTATCCAAGTAAACAGAATGTCTCTTTCAATTACATCATTTCTTGTACTCTGCCAGGATAACTAGGTGAAGATACAACCACATTTTAGAAATTAGTGAGTAAACTCTATATGTTGCTCGAATTGGGAAAGATTTCACATCCTCTCTGTTGGATGAGATGAGATTAGAGGTGAGTAATGAGAAGTACTTCCAACAGAGAATTTCAATTATTATAACTGAAGTCCTAATTTTTTCTTCTCTAATACATATATCAAAGACAATTATGGATGACTGATTTGGAGAGGCCATTTCAGTCAACAGGCATCTTACAGGATGCAAGCAGGCTACAAAAATTATAGGAAAGCAGTTATTAAGTTGGCAATCCAGTAGGATCAGTAAAACCAAACTAATGAATTTAAAATTTGAAAAAAACACTTGCAATAAATAATTACCGAGGTTATGTTAGCTAATAGTATAATCTCTGAAAAAGGAAATAGTTGCTATAAACTAAGAATAAAATGAGCTTTTCTTAGATAACAAGGTCCAGATGGATTTGTTTTCAATGTTGAAATAAGTTCTTAATCATCAGGAATTGTAGAGATGGCTGAATTGGCCTTGTTGCTTATCTTTTGAGTGAAGAAGTCCCACAGGTGTATTCACAGTGATATGCTGTGAGGTCTCACTGGCTCATGAAAATTATTAAAGTGTAAAGCAGTGTTGTCCAGAGAAATACTAGTTTAACATGAGCCACACGTATACTTTTAAATTCTCTAGGAGCTACATTAAAAGAAGTAAAAAGCAACAGGGGAAATTAATTTTAATAATATATTTTATTTTACCTAATATAGCTAAAATATTATTTTAAGGTATAATCAATATAAAAATATTAATAACATTTTATGTTTTTTTCATACCAAGCTTTTGAAACCCGTTATGTATTTCACACTTACAGTCACATTTTAAGTGCTCAGTAGCTATAAGGGCCTAACAGCTCCATAATGAGCAGCGTGGTCTAAAGTCACAAAATCTCCAGGAAACATTTGGTGGACAACACTAGATTCTTTCCAGATGGTGATTATCTATCTCTACTTTAAAGTGCACTGGGGTAGGGGGGCGGGGGAAGCTTTCAAATTAAAGTGGACAATAACTCATAGCAAATCAAAACAACGTAAGAATAAGGTTTTGTTTTTGTCTTTTATAAAAGAAATTTAGTCTTTTAATTAAAAAAACACTCTGTGTGCCATATTATGTTCAACTAGAATCATCCCAGTGTAACTCAAAATTAACCGACTATTGTTTAAAAACTCCTAATGCTCAGGGGAGAATTTTATTTTAACGGTCTTGATTGAATTTTTTTGAGAATTTGTTCATATATTTCTTCCATAATTTAAAGCATTTTTGGTAAATATAGAAAAGAAAATGTTATCGAAATGCATGTACAATGCTGAACTAGTTACATCATCTCCAAGTGTTACCCTCTTAGTCAAAAATTACAAATTTTTTTGTGGGAAAGGATCAAGGGCAAAAGAGATCTAAAAAAAGTAAACAGTCCTCAATAAAAATAAAAATTAAAAATAACATAATAAAGTTTGGAGAGCCCTGTAAGAAAGCAGATGATGGGTGGATAAGAAGAAAGCACGGGGCAAACAGAAGTGAGATGAGCAGTCTTCGTAATACCCTGCCTTACTATACTCACAGCCATGTCTGTTTTTGCTTGAATTTGTTCTCCGTGTACGGCAGTCGGTTTAAGCCAGGCAGCTGGCATTTTTCTTTTTTGGGTTTGGAGGAAGTACTGTGGATTTAAAATGAATGGTAAAGTCCTGAATTATATTACCACCCACTCTCCTCAATTCTCTGTAACGGGTATGAGCAACAACTGAACCTTTCAGTTGCTTTAGCCCACAAACTCTCCCATGGGGAAGAAGGAAGATCTCCATAGAGCACAAGGGTCACAGAGGGGTGTGGCTGAAGGGGGGAATAAAAAAGACCCTCTCACATCCTTGCCTTGGTGCTACGGTGGCTGCTCCACTGAAATGTCCCTTCTGAATCATGCCTATCTTTCCATTTTACACATTGCAGAAGGGGATCAATCACACCAGAATTATTATCTATTTATTATTCTTTGTACAATTTAATTTAGACAATGCCTCTAATCAATTAATACCGGTTTTAGCAGGCATGTAGAATTTTTGCATCAAAAATATAAAGATTGTATTAGGAAATTCAGATTCTATTCCAGACTGTCACACATAATGGGAATAATAAGTTCATCTCGGGAACAGACATATAATACCTGAAGATGACTTTTAAATGCAAAGTATAATTGTTATTATTAATGAAAATTAATATTTGTTCTGGTATAACTTATGCTTCCCCCTTTCTCTTAATTCTGTGTGTCAAGGGGTATAGGAGAAAAGCACTGCACTAGAAATGAGGAGACTAGGTTTTTGCACCTGGTAGTATCACTGTCATTAACTAGTTTTGGAAACTCGTGCAGTTTATTTTTAAGGGGCTTAAGTTTCCTCAATATTTGTTTAGGTTTATATAGGATAAGTATACATACATTTATACAGAAGCACATCTCTGTATTTGTGGGATAGAACCAGTAGCATAATAATAAATCAGAGAATTACCACTTGCTCATTGAAACGCGGTGGAAACAAAGAGAAAAAATATTGTGTGTAAGACTAGGAGTTAGATTCAATTATGATTCCAAAGTGAGTTAGAAACAGATATAAATAATATAAATATAGTAATGAGATATTTTACATGCTTCGTTTTTCATATTAAACTTTGAAATCAGTTGTGTATTTTACACTTAAAGCACATCTCAATTTGGACTCGCCACGTTTTAAGCACGCAGTAGCTATGTGGGCTGATGGCCACCAAAATGGACAACGCAGGTCTAAATTCACAAAGTTTCTGGGTAAGTCTTGGTGGGCAAGTATCAATAGTCCATGTGTGTTAGTTTTTAAGATAATTCTTTAATTAGATAGCTGTTAAATTATCTTAAAAATCTGATCCCAGTAAAAGACTGAGTTGCATTTGTTTAAAAAAATTACCATAAATTTTTAAAGATGAAGAATTGTACCAATACCTAAATTGTTTTATATAATTTTTTAAATTGCTGTTTTAAATGTATGCAAAATTATTAATGTTCTGTTCATTATAGATAGTGCTCCCTTAAATTAAACTGAATATGAGTAGGAAGGTCTATAGACTAAAACTTTAAAAAAAATGAATACTACTACAAACTAAGATTTCAGTAGTTCTAACATCTTCACTGAGTCACAATTAAGTAGGCAGAATAGAAGTAAAGTCAGTTGAGATTTGGTTGAGATCTCTGTGCCACACTGTTATTCACGTTTCCATTCTGTTTTATAGAAGTGTGCCGTAAAAGTTTAATTGTACATTAAATGTTTAATAGTAATCCAAGATATAACAATGTTTTGCAATGAGTGTTTAACAGTTTCATGTATATATGCACTCTAACAGTCACCACAAGCTATTGTGTCAAAACATTCATTATCGACGTCTACCTCCAGACATGGTCCTGGTATAGATGGGAAGATCTTTGGCTGCTCGCCTAAGAACTTCCTGATGGGCTTCTCCCCTTGGCTCTCTCTCCAGTAATTCTTTCTCTGCATAAGAGAGATGGAACTGTGGAACGGATTTAAATTTTAATTAGTATTTTCAAAGAAATGGTAGCATATTGATCCAGAAAAGACATTTATAAAATATTAATGGTATATAGTATATACATTCAGAAAGATAATAGAGTTTGAAATCTGAGCAACTCTGTTAACCTCACAGGTTATTAGTTTATGTATCTAGAAAAGGAACTAATAATAATAATAATACTCATTTCCTTAGATATTTGTGAAACTCTTAGGCTAATTTTCTAATTGATCAGCAGCCAGAAACCCTTGCTGTAAATGCATATATGTATGTAAAAATGCTTTATCAACTATAGAGTTCTATCTAAATATTAGTATATTAATAAGTAAAATGGAAGAATAAACAAATTTGGCTCAATGGATAAATTTTTTAATTGGATGTTAGTAACAAAAATAGAAACAAATCTTTCAAGCACGTTTTCTCACCCAAGTAGGTTTTAACTCAGGGATAATTATTACATGAATTCTCCTCTAACACTCAAAAGAACTAATTACTAATTTTACTTCTTATACTGCCAATTAGGCCCAATTAAAAAATACTTGAGAAAAATTGGTTTGGACTCCAATATGATAATCATAAAAAAAGTTTTAAAAGTCTGTTTGAACTCCTATGAAAGTCTGTTTGAATTTCCTTTCTGGCACTGTAAGATGCTCTTGGCTCATCTTGAATATGTCCAGTCCTGGTTCTAGGTATTGGCATTTTCTCCAAGGAGCCGTCCTTCCCATTACTGGAGATTAGTATCAGAAATCAAGATCTGGGCTCCAATATAGTTTTCAGATCAAAGGAAAGTACAATTTTAAAAGGATATACAAATTAAGAAAAAAACTACAATCTAATAACAAGCAGAAAACTCACAGAATTATAAGCTCTTTTTGTTAGTTGTTGTTCACTGAGGATAAAAATAAACATATAATCTCACAAGTATCTGCAATGCACAAATTAAAACAACTTTTTTTGCCTATGAATTTGGCAACAATTTTCTTAATAATAACATGCAATGCCAAGGGTCTGATAAAACTGGAAGCATTGTATGTAAATCGTTAGTCCTTTTGGGAAACAATTTGGCAAGTGTCTTAAACTTTCTTGATCTTGTAATTTTACTTCTGAGAATTTATTTTAAGGAAATAATCCAAAATATGGGTAAAGTTCTATGTATAAACATGTTAACATTCATTTATAATATGAAAAGTTGGGATCAGCCTAAAAATCCAAGCTGGGATACAATTTAGTAAATTTTTACAAATTTCAGTGAGAATATTATGCTGTTATTAGAAGTGAAAATAAGCCAATGATGGACTATTATGTGAAAAAATTTAACTAGAAAGAAATTCAGAATGTAAACTATGTGAACTAGTTGTGTGGCATGTTTTTTCTTTTCCTTTTTGCCTAGGCTCCATTTTCTAAATATAATTTAGTATAGTGCTTTTATATTGAGAGAAATATTTAACAATCTTGCTATGAAAATATAAATTTGAATTAATGTGTTCTGGATTTCTTATATTCTCTCAAAGTGTGAGAAAATATTAACATTATTTTCTCATGTTACCTCTTCTACTTTTTTAGTCCCATTTTTCAAAGATTTTTAGCACATGAGAACCCTTTATTGTCACTTTAAGTCTAGGACTCTTATTTTACCAGGGAGGGGTTTTTGGCTGCTGATCGATTAGAAAATTAGCCCAAGATCTATTAATTTTATTAACAGAATAACCTAAGATTCTTAACCATCAAGCAAGGGCTCTTTCTTTCACAACAATGGTCTCCAAAATCTTTTGATTATGTATTCCTATCAGTTAAAAATAATGTAAGATTACACCGCCTATATATATATTTATATAATGTACTATTAACTAATATGTAATGCACCATATATGTGAAACTTAAAAAATAGAGAAACATTAAAAGAATAACATATAAATAGAAATTCTGCTAATTTTTCTCCATGCTCCAATTGATTCCAATTGATGTCCTGGGCACGCCCACCTACTGTGGTGTTCACTCTCCATGCTAGAGCATGGTATAGTGACAGGAGTGCAGCCTTGATGGTCAAAAGGGCTTTAGTTTAAATAGTAGCACTAGATGTGCCACACAGTCATATGAATCAAATAAGGTAAATATGTCTTTTGTGGAAAAATCATCCAACAAAGCCTGGTATAGCTATAAATTCACTATCATTAATCTCGACTGGTCCCCCAACAGTGTGTTATTTCTTCTGTGTTTTGTATCATTTCATTTTCCACTCTATCCAACAACTATTTCAAACTTCTCTGTTCTCCCAAACCTCAGACGACCTAATTCTCTCACCCCATTCTTAGTTGATCATCTCACACATAATTTTAGGGAGAAATTAGAAGTCACTTCTACTTCCTGCCAAAGCTATAAATATAAACTCGCATCTGTACACATAACTTCCTCCCTATTTTCAATCATTTATCAAATATTTATTGAGTACCTTTTCTTGGTGAGATCCTGCCCAAGGTACTAGCAATGGATTAGTGAACAAAACAGATAAAATCCATGTTATTTTAGAGCTTATATTCTAAGGATGGTATAAAAAATGAATATGTAATGTGTTATTATAGAGTAGTATGGTATGGATAAAAAAATAGCAAGGTACAGTTTATAGAAAAACTCTAGGGGTAGGGTTTTGCTAATTTAGACAGAGTGGTCATAGAAAAACTTGAAAATAGGGCACCACTTGAACAGAGACATGAAGATAGGAAGAAAGTGAGAGACTAGGTCACACAGAAGAGTATTCCGGGTCAAGGAGAAATAGCAGGTTTCAAGGCCCCTGAGGAAGAAAACGCTTAACATGTCGATGGAACAGCAAGGAAGCCACTGTGATGGAAGACACATTAAAGAGAAGAATGTTGGGCCAGACCATCTGCAGCCTTTTAAGCTACAGTAGGGAACTATGTTTTCACTCTGAGTGGGCTCAGATATCACAAGAAAGTTCTGAGGAGAAGAATAATATGCTGTCTTGTTTTTGAAAGAACCATTCTGACTACTGTGTTGAAAATACACAGAAGAGGGAAAGTAAGAAAACAAGGAAATTTATCAAAAGGGCTGGAACTCTACAAGCAAGAGATGATGGTGGACTGGACCAAGGTGGAGGCAATGGAGTGGGTATGAGCTCATATTGTGGGTACTCTAAGGGTACGGCTTACAGAATTTGCTGACTGACTAGATATGGAGGTCTGAGAGAAAAAGAGTAGCAAGGATCACTCCAAGGTTTTGTTTTGACCTGAATAAATGGAAGAATGGAGTTGCCATTATTGAGACAAGAAAACTTTAGAAATAGAAGAATTGGGGGAGTAGGTGGAAAATCAGAAGTTTGTTTTCAGGTATGTTGAATTTGAAATTCCTATTAGAAATGTAATTAAGAACTATTAGAGTGTAAAGTGGGAAGTCAGAAATTTAGACAAGAGTCATTGTTGCCAGACTAGGGAGACTGGCCTTCACCCTGTGAAATATGTGGAATCACAGAATAGATACAGTAGCGTGAAAGTATTAAATTTGTTTTTAGATGGATTGCTGCAGCTTCAGGTGGATGATGAATTTTTACAGGGTTCTGAGAAGGAAATGTAGGCAAGACTGAAAACAGTGACACCATATAGGAGAAGATTACAATGTCTCAGACAAAATAGGTGATCAAAACCCTGAATTAAGTCAATAATAATAAAGGAAGGGAGAGAGGAAGGGAGGGAGGGAAGAAAGGAGGGAGGAAAGAAGAACAAGAAGAAGAAAAAAGGTAGGAAGGAAAGAGAGAGGAAGGGAGAGAGAAAGAGCTGGAACTAAAACAAAACTATTAGGACATGAAAACATCAGCAGAATCGAGATATTGGCAGAGGGGTGAGGAAGCAGAGGATTCAAGCATGGCTGCCAAGCTTCTGTATTGAATGATGAGGTGAATGTCAGTGGCATTAATTGGTATAAGAAACGGATGAATCATGGTTTGGTGAAGAAGAGAGTGATGAGTTCAGGTTTTGACGTGTTGAATTTGCGGTGTCAGTGGAATGATCAAGAAGCTATATTTGGCAGGAAAATATATGTTTGAAATTCATAGGAGGGGTCAGAGCTAGAAATATATTTGGAAATTTTTAACACAGAGGTCATAGGTAAGCCATCAGAATGAATGAGATCGCCTATGATAAAAGTCAGCATTTTCCCTCAAACCTACAAATAAGTCCAGGATGGGGGTAAGAGAAATGATAGAAAAGAAGTAAACATGATAGGAAAGAAGAAAAAAGAAGTAGGAAAAGAAAAATAAGTAGACAGTAGAAGAAAAAAAGACTACATCTAACTCATTCTAGGCCAAGCATACCATTAATTCTGTGCAAATATCTGTGGTTTTGTTTTTAATATTCTTTCCTAGGTCATATAGCATATTTATTAGCCTTTCTGACCAGTCTCATTTCAAACAGATTATTTCAGGAAACAATTTATAGTGATGCCTAGACTTTTTTTTTAAGGTTAACCTACTAAAATTACACTATTATTACTGGAACAAAGTGTATTTCTATTCAACATATGTGTACTGGATTAAATGGCAAGGAAATAAAAATGAGTAAGACACAGCACTTTGGTCCAAAAATATTTAACTAAGATTAAAGACCTAGAAACAAATAGCCAAAATGATCTTTTCAAAATGTATATCTGACCATATCGCTTTACTTAAAAGCTTCTGTGGCTTAGACTGCTAGTTGACTCCTAACATATACTCTTTACTTCTCCTAATCTGGTTCAGAAGACCATTCAGAATGAAGACTATACTCCCAGCCTTTTGTGCAAATATAAACGGCCATATGACTAAGTTCTAAATGTAACCGGGAATGGCATCAGCAACTCCAAAAAGTGTCCTTAAAGGGAAGAATATTTACTTCTACTTTTTCCTATTTTTTCCAGCTTGTTGGCTGAAATGCAGACATGGAACCAGAGCAGATATCTTAAGCCAAAAGGTGACCTTGGGAATGGAGGCTACACATGTCAGAGGAACAAAATAGAAGGAGCCTGGGTAACTGGCAGCTGTGGACTAGCTACAGACTTTGAATGGAGACATTAGTTAACTCATTACTTTGTTGTTGTTGTTGTTGTTTGGTGGCTAACAGCTAACTAATAAACCATTAGTATGATAATTATAATAGGAGCACGTCTACTTTTAGCTCTATCTATCATCTATCTATTTATCTATCTATGCGTCTATCATCCATCCATCCATCTATCCATCCATCCTAATGTCTAATTCTAAAGTAGAAATGGAACACTTAACAGATGTAATATTGGAAATATAATACTCATCTGGTATACGAATAATATTTACCAAATGAAAATTCAAATGTTTACTAACAGACACATTAATATTAAAAAATCACTACACTCAGTAAGTTTGCAGAATTAGTAAGAAGACATAAAATTCATTCTTCAGATATCAATATTATTGATTTCCATCTTTAGGATAACTTTGCTAATATTTTAACTTACTTCTTTTGAAGGATTCATTGGTAATGTAAAGATAGTTTTCCAATATGACCAGACAAACATTGCAAAAAGTAGATGATAAGCAATCAGGCACACAACTAAAGTGAGAGAAACATAATTATCACTGTAATATGCAAATACATATTAAAGTCATGGTATTCACAAAAGATCTGATTGTTCTAAAATAACAAAATTACCAGTTATAATAAATTCATTCTATTTTGAATTTTTATTATTTATTAATTTTTATTATTATAAATAAGTTCGTTTATGTTATACCAGAATAAGTACAACTCAATGAATAAGATTTTATACTTAAAGCCAAGAGTTAAAAAAAAAAATTCCCTAGTAATACATAATCAGATCTATACCCATGATTAGAAGCCTCTCACCCACAGACAGGCCTATCTGTTGCCAAACGGCTCACAGGGACCTTTTGTAAACTCTAAAAGTAGGAAGCTATGCCTGCAACTCCAAATAATAAACGTAGCATTAAAGAAATGTCAAAACATTCAGAATTTATGAACTTTGCTTCACAAAAAAAATAGCAAAAGCAGTTCCTCCATGAGAAGCTGTTTGCTTACTTACTTGTTTAGCTAAAGTCAAATGTAGTGGCCCTCACTGTTTTAATGACAACATATCTAAACAGAGACCATCTGGACAAAGAGAGATCTCTTCTAATAGAAGTTAAATGTCTTACTTATTACATGGGACAATTATTAAGAAAAGCATTCTGATGCTTTTTTCAGGTAATGCATATAAACACACTTTGTGTGGTGTTTTATTCTTGAAGTATTATGCAAATATAAAATATTAATTTTGTATACAGTGATGATTAATTATGGAATACAGATTAATATATAATAATTCTGTAAGATATAGTTGAGTAAAATATGCTAATTAAAATATGCTAGTTTATTTGGTATTTTAAAACTTTAATAGTAAGTTTAACTTTTTAAAAGAATGATGGCACACATATTTATAGAATCATTAAAAAATTATAATATCCAATAAGGCACTTAAATCAGTGTGAGATAACTAGAACTGATTATATGTTCCATGGATTATATAAGTGACACAAGTACGGGGTAATACTCTTGAGTCGAAACAGGAAATTGTTAATATTCCCGTATCTTGAAGCCAGAAGAACCTTTGGCACAATTACTGCCATTTCAGGGAAGAGTCCTTTGCCAAGTGTCTGACATAATTCAGTCTGGGGACTAAGGGAATGAGATGCCTTTAACCCCATCCTGTTTCCACATTCTCAAAGAATAATTTATTAATCCCAACCAAACCTAAGTGAATTCTAGTTGTTATTTCAAACCATTTTAAGATTTTTATCTGAAACAATAATATATTTTACCTTGTTCTCCAATGTTTTCCATGGACACTATAAAATAAATAGGAAAAAAAAGAGACAGGAAATAAGTTATATGATGCTTATGAGGCTTGACAGAGACATAGGGCACTAGAGTACGTGAATAATTTGACTTCCCTTCAAACCAACATTCTCTAAATATTTGTTCGACTTTGGTTAGAGGAGAGGTGAGAACTGTGGGAGAGAGTGTGGAGAAGACTAGTGACTACATCCAGCCATGCCTCTACTGGCATTTTAACCCTGGGTCTCACACAGAACAAAACCTGTCCAGCACCCCACTGTGGGTCTTACTCCTGTACTATTGATTGGTTTCTCGGTTTTCCTTCCAACTACAGAGTTGAGATAAAAGCAGTGTTCTCCAAGTCATTCCATTTCCAGAGACATTTATTGCTGTTTATAAGCTGGTAACCACCTAGTTTAGCTCTCCAAAAAGAAAAAAAAAAAAACATGTTGGGTCCACGGCTCACATTCTTTAAATTTCTCTAAGTGCAAATTCTTATTGCCCAATGACTATAAATTGTTCTCCACTGTATAATGATGGGCCCAAGAATGCGCCTGAGAAATTGCCATCTCTTAATGGCCATTGTAAATATCCCAAGGTGACAGATAGATTAGGACAGAGACACAGACCTACAACAAGCTGGGACAAGAAACTGAATTTAGCAACCGAGGCGGTTTTCTTAGCTTCTGTATTGTCTCCTTGTTCTGTTTCTCATTTGGTCTTTTCCTGCACTTGTACTCAAGTCTTTTAGAAGTTTTGGCCTATCTCAGTTGTACCGAAAGAAGATTTGACTTTGGTTACTTATGTATTTCTATTCCTATTTGGCTTTTTAAAGTATTCCAGGCCTTCGTCCTGTAATATATAATTTTATTACCTTAATAAGTACTGGACTCAGAGGGTAATGCTGTGAGAGATTTTTAAGGTTAACTGATCCAACCAATCTCCTTCCCAAGAGAGTTATTTAGTGAAAGTCAGTTTAGGCATTTCTAGAGCCAGTAGGAGCCCATAGTTTTGGAGAGTAGCCCATTCCAGTACTGGATTGCTCTAAGAATGATTATAACATTATTGTGTGCGAAATTAGCCCTTTTGTGGCTTCTACCTATGGTATCGAGGCTTCCAACTTGTAATGATAAACAGAAAATCTAAATGACATACTTAAAAGTTGTTGCGTGCCCCTTAAAAATGTTCTCTTTTAGCTCAAATAATACATGATTTCCAGATCTCTCACCAACCCTGATGTAGCTCCTTTAAATGTTTCCTAGGTTCTCAATTTCCTTTAACACTTCCAATCATCAGAATGGGGATGGCAGACACAGATGATCATTGACTTATTGACAGATGATCAATGGCCTGTTTCACAAGTTTGCTTATAAATCAGAGGCTGGAGAGTCAGAGGTCACTTTCTCACAGAAGCCCTGCAGTGGTTAATCTGAGGACATAGGAAGGGCCCTAGGCACGTGTGTCTTTATATCTGACCCTACCACTCCCTTTTTGCATTTCTCTCTAGGTACTGACTTTCCAGTCTTCAAAAATGCTCCAAAATTGACTACAGCTCTTCCGTGGATCAAAATTTCCAATACTTCAGTGGAACTAAACTAAGGAAATAGAAAAGAAATGTGACTCCATCTGTACATTTATGTATGAATGACCCTTCACGACCATTCCAGAGGTGGTGTTTAAAAAAAAAAACAAACCATGCTAACCCATGACTCTCGCTGGCAGAAATAAAAAAATAAAAAAAAAAAAAGTAAAACAAAATGAAATTTAAAAAGGAAAAAATACAGTTAGTATGAATTGACAATCTTTTTGACCTGGACCACTACTATATTGGCTAGATATGCATTTAAAGACACCATTTTTAAAGCTATTACTTTTCTTCACAGCTTGTTTTTCCCTAAACATACTTCAAAATCCACAGATCTTCTATTTTTTTTCAGTTAAACAAGTTATATGCATCTACATGAATGCATGCTTATGGTAAATAATTCCAATAACATATAGAGAGTAAAATGTGAAACTTCAAAAAGGGTGTATCAATTACACTCCCACAAAGATTGTGAGCCTATCTAATAACCTTTAAAAGTAAAATAAATCTTCAACTTTTGTCACTATCTTAGGCCAACATAAAAATCACTGTTTTAGTATAGATTTCTCTGATGGTGAAGTTTAGCATTATTTTTAAAATAAAATGATTGGTTTTTCCCATTTCCTCTGAGCAAATCACCACTTTCCCATTAGTCTACATCTCTTTTACTTACTGAGAGCCCTTTTATATATTCTGGACAGCAATCCCATTTCTGTTATATATGTTGCAGGTAAAGTTGTGTATTACCACTTTCAAATGATTTAATAAATACTAACAAAATTTCATGCCTTATCATTGATTAAATAACAGTATCAAAATTTTCAAATTGACCTATTTCACTCATAGATATATGGTCTATTCTACGTTTGCTTTATGATACCGAGGGCATTCATGTTCTCTCACCATGTACACCGAAGTAGCTCAGTGATTCATCTTATTCTCAGTTTAATGGAAGAGTTGTCAATTTCAACATTTCCTTTCTCATTATAAAAACACACTGGATACAATATTATTTTTGAGTGAAATATTTTTGTTCTTAAATGACTGTTTAAGAAAAGTTTACAATTTACTCTTGGGAATAAGAGCACCGTATTATCACATTAAGATATTTATTACTTGTATATGTGGTGATCATCGAAATACGTAAAATAGTAACACCATGGGTCACTATTTAATTTTCGTTTCAAAAATTTATCTTGGATTGGCCTAATTTCTTTCCAGTCCAAGGCCTACAATGATAATGTTTTGCTTTAAAGATTCCTAACTTTCCAATACACCTCCAGAACTTAAAACTCTTCCCTGGTTAGTTTCAAGACAGCTAGAAAACAAAGGACTCTGACTTGTTAAAAGAGCCTAAGTAATGATAGCACTTTCTTGGCCTTGCGGTGTACAGCAAGAGAGGAAGTGGGAATGGTAAATTATTACCTGAGTTACCAAGGATGTTCCCGTTTGCCAAGAGCAAATGAAGGCCTTTAAGGATTACATCTTGGAATCTGGAGCCGTCATAGATACTCCAAAGCTGGTAGTTTAGGCTGCCAGTTCTGTTTTCTGGCTACCCTTTCTGCCTACCCGCTCTTTGCTCATTAATCATTCTTCTAAGAGACAGAGTGGGACATTAGAGAAAAGGCTAAATTCGTTTAGAATGGTTAAGAAGTGATACTTTTTGTTGTAGCATTGATGTTTAAGAAATCCTTGTGTCAAAATAAAACAGGTAACACTGAAGTTGAAGAGGGAGACTGGGAGCCAAAGTAATAACCTTAACATACAAAAGGGTGACAAACTGCTACTTGCTCCAATTTGGCTTTAAAGAAATGACCCTAAAAAATGTATACTCTCCCCTTATCTATTTTGCATGAATTATCAAGCAGTCATTTAGTCCAAGGGTCGGTAAACTACAGACCTGGGTCCAAATTCAGACAGCCACCCGTTTCTGTAAATAAATTTTATTGGCACAGACACACTCATTTTTTTACATGGCTATTTTTGTGCTACAATGGCAGAGTTGGGTAGACCAGGGGGGACTTGGTGTTGCAGTCCCAGGTACCAAGGCAGTCTCAGAGTCTATTGATTTAAATGTTAATCACATATTAAAAAAATACCTTTGCACTAACATCCAGATTGGTGTTTAATGAAATAACTGGCCACCATAACCTAGTCAAGTTGACAGAAAATGTTAATCATCAGACCCTGAATCTATAATTTTATTCTGAAAATCTTCTACTAAAAGGATATGTATTGATCTTTTGTATTAGTTCTCAAGACAAGTTTGTTATTTATGACAAGTTGGAATTATATCTTGTAAATTAGCTACAGTACATCTTTGAGTATCTGCTAGAGGGGAAACTAATAAAATCCTTAGTCATACTCTAAAAACCTGACTACAAATAATCCTATCCAAATTAACTTTATTTATACATTCATATAATTGCTAAAAATGTTATCAAACCCTATTCTCTAAAAATATTAGAGCTGCTTTAGTCTAGATTGATTTAAATTCAATCTTGATTAAAAGTGGGGGGTGGGGAATCATCTCAAAGATTATTCCAGTTCTATATTTTTACCAATTAATTTTTTTAAATTTGGCTTTGGTGGTTATATATTAAGAGTTTATTGTCAAAATTGTATTTATTGTTAAGTAGGAGATCAGTAAACAGTTTGTAACTTAAAACTAGTTCAACTTTTAGTCATGAGTACATCCAAAATCAAATATACTAAAAAACATACTAAAAAAAGATACTAAAATATGCCTTCGCACTAGATGAATATGTACTTTCCCCCCTTAAATTAGCAAGGAACAGTTACATAATTGTTGCTAGAACAATTTGGTACTTTCATTGCAAATATATATTGCTGTGATCTTTTTACTTCTCTTAAACTGAATTTTCTTTTTCTTGCCTTCAAATTCAAACTCTCCCTTTTGGAGTAATAATGTACCTATACTGCATATGTACAGCAACTTCTCTATATAAAATCACTATGCTATTTTCAAATTCAGTCTGACACAGATACATCTTAGCCCCATACAGTCAGTCTGTAATGAAGAGCACCAGAAATAAAGATATGATTCTAATAAATGAATCTTAAGTTACAGCCAAGCTCTATTTTTTTTCCTACTTATCTTTAACTCATTTACTGAAAAACATTCACTAACTATACTTACACTGAGGATAAAATGGTAAATAAGATGCTGTTCCTGTGCTCAAAAAGCTTAAAGTTTATGAGATCATTTTAATTAGAAGTTAAAATTAACTGAAAAAACAAGGACATAATTATTAAAAGTTTTTCAATTAATCACAGAAGCAGCTCCAAAAATTAAGACAAAAATGATAGTAGTAGTACAAATATGCTTGAATACCTCCTGTGTTAATAAAATCTCTCCTTGACCTAATGTTCTAGCTGTCATCCCATTTTTCTGGCCCTTTCACAGGAAATCTCTTTCGAACAAGCATCCAAATGCACTGTCTCTACCCTCTTTAACTTCCTCCTACTTCCTCAACCAACTCGAATAAGCCTTTCATCCCAAACATTCCACTGCTATCGCTCCTGTCAAAGTCACCAACACCCTTGCTACTGCTAATTGCCAGTACTCAACTTAACTCTAACAGAATCAATTACACTCTTTTTGAAATATTTTGTCAAAATGGCAGTGAATTCTTTGACTAAAATGGCCCTTGGAAACCCTTTGAAGCACAATCCTTTGTCTCTTCGGCTACTTCCCAAGAATCTCTAGTTCATTTTTAACGTATTAGGATCAAAACTTGGGCAGTAGGAGGATACACTAGAAATCATTCCCATGAATACTGGTGTCTTTGCTGCCAAACCATTTTAATGATAGACCTAAGAAAAATATATTATTAACACTGGTATTTCCAGTTGAATTCTAACTGTATCTTTTTCTTCCTAATATTTTTAAATTTATTTATTACTGTTTTCCTTTGTAATTGTATGTACCATTCAAATTTTGTAACATGTCATTGTAATTTTGTAACATGCACTGTAATTTTGACAATTTTGCAGTCTCTGCCTTCTTCGCTAACCTCCTTTCACACACTCCTCTTGTGCATGATGCTTTAGCCTCTCTGGAATTTCTTGCTGACATTGTCCCCTCCCTAGATCCTCTGCATTTGCATTCAACTGGGTGGTAGGACACCTGGACTCTAGTCCAATCCTCCCAATATGTGTGACCTTGATCATGATATTCCACTGATCTGTGCTTAGATTTCATTGTTTAAACAAAAATTTGCTCTTTATCTTGAAGGTTCCTCTGGCTCTAAAATAATCTTTAGTCCTATTCTGATGTATTCTGAAAAAAAAAAATTACTGACTTTTAAAAACCTAAGGCAAAAATCATCCTACAAATACATTTATCAGTGGGTTTATAGGAACTGTTTAGTCAAGGACAGATAAGTAGCTTCGGAGTAGAAACAAAGAGGAAGGATACGGCTTCACAGGACAGAACTCAGACCCCCAAACACCTGGTTTCCAATTTGGGCTCTCTCCATCACCACAAAAGCCACACTTCACATTCCTAATAGTCCTAACTGCAAACATTGTGCCAGGCAATCTACACTCCTCAGTGGGTCTCCACACAGTTCCCTGAAAACTCATTTTGCAATAAGAAAACCATGATCACTTTTAAAACGTAAATTGGTGATGTCATCTCACTAAAAACCCATCCATGACATTGTACTGAATTTACAATAAAGCCCAATCTCTTTACTTAAACCTCAGTGGTTAACATGATCAGGCTCCTACCTACCTCTCCATGATCACTTCTCATCACTGGTCCTCTTGCTCACTCAGCTGCAAACAGGCCGACCTTCTATTTCTAGAACCCACTAAACCTTAGTGCCTTTACTCTATCTGAAAAGCTCCTCACCAGGCCCCACTCTTGGCACACTCTCGATCATCCTTCAGGTTGCAACTTACATGTCAATCTCTCAGCCTCCTGTCTAGTCCCCTCCTGTAGCCATCACTATATGCCATTTCTTTCTTAGCATTTAGCACAATCTGTAAGTATTTTTATTTGATTATTTTCCATGTTTCTCACTGAGATTTGAATCCTAGCTCTGCCCCCTGTCTGATGTTTTATCTTGGCTAAGTTACTTAGCCTCTCTAAGCCTCATCTCAATATCTACCTTATTGGGCTGTTTTGAGAGCTAGGTAATTTAAGTAAAAGCACCTAGAATTGAACCTGGCACATATTAGGGGCTCAAGAAATGACAGCTGAGTACGGAGTGTCAGTACATCATTAAACAGTGAAATGTTAAGAGTGGGAGCTCCCCGAAGTTTACTGTTAACAGTTTTATAAACAATCTGGAGAAAGAAGCACACCGTGCATTTTTAGATTGCAGTAGTGTTACCAGTTCCCAGAGTGAAATGTCAAGTTGATGGGAATAAATTGCTGGAAGACCTTGTAAGTGTGAATAAGCAGAAAAAATTCAGGTGAATTACAATGTGGGCAATTTAACATAATGAGAAAACAACAGACCAGTGAATATTTAAACTACATTTCCCTACTCCTCCCAAAGCTCCTTTTCTCTCTACTCCACCCTGACAGGTACCCCACCATGACCTGGCCAGGTTCTGATAGAGCTTGATATGCATTTGAATTTCAATATGTAAAGTGGAGGAGATGCATAATTTAGGGGAGAAGTAGGACTTTCTAGGTGGTTTCATGCTTTCCCCCTGCCTCTACTCTCATATCTAACATACTATACTGATCTAAACTATATGCTAGAAACTAACAATCAAGGAAAATGGTCAAGGAATTAATGGAGACCTGTTACTGAATAATGGCACAATGTAACATCAAAGAGAAATGAACCACAGTAAGTCAGACAACATAAGCCAAACACAGGCAGCCTCTTATTTAAGAATAGGTTATGATTCCAAAGGTTATACAAATCATTTGTTATCTGGGTGGTTAAGCCTCCATATTGACCACCAAAAGCCTTTCTAATGCCTTAAACACCTGGAACAATATCACAAAATTACAAATTAACAATATTATAAAAATTCGCTACTTTGTGTTAAAAATACTCAAAGTGAGTTCACAACATGCAAGCTCATTTCTCTTTCACCACAGCGGACAAGGAGCTGCCCTCATTCTCTTCCCCTAACAGCTGGGCTATGAGCTCAGGCATTCATCCCACCCTGAGTTTTCAGTGACCGCCCCAGTCTGCTTGGAAAAGTACAACAGACTAGGTGCCTGAAACATCAGCTGGGTATTTCCTCACAGTTTTGGAGGCTGGAAGGCCAAGATCAAGGTGTCAGAGGGACTGCTTTCTTCTGAGGCCTCTCTCCTTGGCTTACAGATGGCCATTTTCTCCTTGTATCTTCACACGGTCTTTCCTCTGTGCCTGTGTCCCAATCTCCTCTTCTAGTAAGGACTCCAGTCATATTGGATTAGGGCCCACCCTAAAGACCTCATTTTAACTTAATTACCTCCTTAAAGGCCCTCTTCCAAATACCGTCACATTCTGAAGTCCTGCCTGTTAGGATTTCAACCTATGAATTTTGGGGATACACAAATCAGCCGATAACACTCTCTGATAAAAGACTGCAGCTTGAGCACCGTGAAGGCTGGATGAAGGTGGGGGACACCAGTGGGCTGGTGAGGGGTAGTAGCCAGGGAATAAAGAATGGGAGCATTTATTGAATGCTTACTGTATGCCAAGAATTGTGCTAAATTTTTTAAAGGTTTATTTCATTTAAACTTTACAACAAAGTTGTGAGGTAGGTATTATTAACATAATTTTAAAAGTTAGGAAGATAGTCTCACAGAAATAAAATAATTTTTCTAATGTCATTCAAGTCATAACATATGGAGCTAGGATCTAAATATAAGTCTGACTCCAGAACTTTCAAGGTTTCCGCATGTCCTCCCATGGTCTATTCCTTCTTTGGTTACCCTCACATCCTAGCCTGTCTGTGTTTAATACCCATGCCACTACCTGTTACTTTTAAGGATGCTCTGAAGAGCACGGTTTAGAATGTCCTCCACCAACCAATTTAAACATAACCTGGAAACAGATCATTTTACAAACTCTGGACACAAATAATTCAAGTATTTGGTTCAGGAAAGTGGAATAGGACTCGGGGCTGGGCTTTTCTGAGCTCTCAACTCAAGAACTGGAGAAGGAATAGAGTTCCATCACTCCACAAGAGTGATATAAGGAGAAAAATTAGGAGATGGGCAGGGGTTTCCTGAACTCCCTCCTTAGCGGTAGAGGGAATGAAAGTACATTCTTGAGGTTGGCACTGCCCAGACACACTCCTAAAGGTACATCTCCCTTGTGTAGAAACGGGAGATGAAGAGAGACAGAACATACATCTGTACTGGAACGGTGATTTGTAATTCTTACTGTTATTAAAATCTTCCAAGTTAGAAGTGTTTCTTTCTCTCAATATTTCCTTAGCAACTTGACCAAATCATTGCCTTAAATATTTAAGAAGCTCTACTCTACAGAAACAGACGATGTTAAATCTCTTATCTAAGTGAAGGCTGGGAACACACTCAGTGAATGTTTGTACTTAATCATTAGGGATGTGTAGGTCTTTCAATTTATTAGTTTTGAAAAAGGAATGAAGACTTCATCTCATGATAATGACCCCCGAAAAACTCACTGCAGCTTTCCCCTTGGGGAAGGGAAAGACAATTCCTGAATTGACTGTACTAGCGGTTAAATAAGGAAATCTGATCGCAGGGCTGGTCCCTTGCTTAGTGTCCTCATTTCAGAGCTTACTCAATGGAATCCTATAATCCCTCTGTCTCAAATTAAAATAGAAGAGATTCCCAGTGTCAGTAAGTGGTGTAGATTTCAGTGTAGGTGTGTTTACTTATCCTGTTAGATAGGTTTGTGTGGGTTCGCCCTCTGTCACACAAGGCTACAACTCAAGTTCCTACAATGCCTGGATGTTCTCAAATCCCTTCTTCCTTTCCAATTCCAGAAGCTCTTTTTTGGTTTGGGCCTGAACGGCAACACTGATTTCTCTGAACCATGCAAGTCTGTGGTGGAGGCTCCCACATAATGGTTGTCTGCTATCGAGGGTGGAGTAGGGTGTCAAATAGGGATTTTAGATGCTGAAAACATTCCTCTCATTAGTCAGAACCAAAATTTTAGAATTGCAAGGGCCTTAATAATTATCTTGCCCAATGAGACTACTCATCTTTCTTACTAATGTAAGCGTGTATTTATTTATTGTTAGCAAGCAAAACTCTCACTTGTATTTTGGTTATTTGAGCATTTAAAAAAATACATGAGTGGATGGAAACAATTTTTGTAGTTTTTTTTTTAAATTAGCATTAGATCAATCTCTTATTATCTGGTATACTCAGAATTATCGCAGAGGACAATATTGAGAATACTTTTTTTCACTCTTGAACACTAGCTGTCTGATTTATTAAGTAGAAAAGTTAATGCTTCTCGTTTGTTTCTCCAAGGAAACAGACAACCTTCTAAAACCACCTTCCAGGGTAGTTTTTTAAATTATTTTTATTATTAAAAATAAAAATAAAAAAAACTACCTCTCAGGGTTAGCAGTTACATGTTGAGTACTATATGACCAGAGAACATATATGCAGCACATACAACACATTAAAAATTAAACCAATATTTCTAGGTTCATGAAAATTATTTGACATTTATATAGTACTCCAGAGAAACAACTGTAGAAAGCTGTAATTCTAACCTTTGTGTTTATGATGCGCATCAGAATAGAAGTTGCAGTGGTACATTTGAAGGGATGCATTAAAAGATTTAAAATATTATCACCAGCAACAATGATTGCAGTATAGCACTGTGTTACAATATTTACTAACACATACAAGAGTATCGAGCTATTCACTGGCTCACCCTTTAGTATTGGGTCCCTGGTAAGCACTATTTCCTTTTTGTACCTTCACTGTCATATATTCATGGAGTAAAATCACATACATAATTATTCTTTGATCTCAGCTTGAATTACAGTATGTCTTTTCCATCTTCCTAGCAGCAAATCATCTCCTTGTCCTGCTCTGCCTTTATCTACAGCGATAGCAGACTACCTGACAGTAATTGTATGTGTATTCAGTTGCAGCAAAAACAAATTTGATATCATAAACTGGCAGCCCACAGAAAATTTTCACTACCACTGCTGTAAGACACAGGATATTAAAATAGAGCACATTATCAAACACCACCTAATTATATACTAGATGTAGTCATTAATGTAAGTGGAAAATGTAAAAAAAAACTGTGTACAGAATGGAATAAGACAGTCATCGATATGTATTTGCATTGAATCTCTTCCTCTGCTCAATGTGTGAGCTGCATCTCATGTTTCCTGTCTGAATCCCTCCCCCAATTAAATGCATTGATCTTTGCCCTCTCTTCCTAACACTTTTTTCACTTAGCCTTGATCTGCAGGCAGTACAAAGTCCTTGCGATTCATTCATGGATTGTGTTCAGTCCTTGTCGTGTGGGTAAGGATTCAGTTCATGATTACGGCCGTGGGTGACTGATACGACCACAGAAAAAAGGAATGTTTCCCCGACGTCTCCCACCAGCTTGCGTTTACCCAGTGTGTGAACCATGTACACTTGCTAACATGTTGCTCTTTAAAAGGATAAAATTTCTACCAGTTAGCATTAGTGATCTAATTACTCAAAAACTGTCATTGAATTTTAGACTATATACAGTAGGCCAGTGGCTCTCAACTTTTCTGCCTTGGGCATACTTGATGGCCAGCATTCTCATGAGGGACACACTTCCGAGTAATGAAGGCTGCCGCATGGGCAAAATATAGTTATTCCCAATTCCCTGACCACCAACTTCCTGCCTATACCAGGAAAGGGCAAGATAGTTAAAAACTGCTTTAGTGACATTGCTGTAGACCTCACAGACACCTCTAAAGACCTTCAAATTTGGATCTTACAATGGCATATACGGGCTTCTCTGGAATCACACTTCAACCCCAAATCACCTGATCCAAGAAGAGTACAGCAGATCTCCAAAAATTAAATAGAGTTCTCATATAATCCAACAATTCCACTTCTGGGTATATACCCAAAAGAACTGAAATCAGGGACTTAATATTTGCACACCAATGTCCACAGCAGCATTATTCACAATAGCCAAAAGGTGGAAACAATCCAAATGCCCATCAACCAATGAATGGATAAACAAAATGTGGTACACATATATCATGGACTAATAATACTGAGCACTAAAGGGGAATGAGATTGTGACACACGCTACAACATCAACGAACCTTAAAGACATGATGTTTAAGTGAGGTAAAAACACAAAAGGACAAATATGCGATTCCACTTTTATAAGCTACTTAGAATAGTCAAATTCATAGAGGCAGAAAGTAGAATGGGGGTTGCCCAGGGATGGGGGAAGAGGAGAATGGGGAGTTATTACTTACTTCTTGGATACAGAGTTTCAGTTGGGGAAAATGAAAAAGTTCTGGACGTGGATGGTGATGATGGTTTCACAACAATGTGAATGCACTTAATGCCACTGAACTGTACACTTAAAATGCAGTTAAAATGTTAAAATGGTTAGTGGATAAATCATAAATTTTGATGTTATATATATTTAATCACAATAATAAAAAATCACCTGCTACGGAGTCTATTATCAAACAACAAATTAAGATAATATTCAACATTAGCTAAAGTTGTCTTTCTCACCTCTGATAACTTCCACAATGAAGGGTTTTGTTTTTTAACCTTTTCAGGAAAGTAACCTCAGAAAGGGTAAGTAGAGAAAAACCAAGCTTTGCCAAGATGTAGATCTCTGGCTAGGCATGCCCACTGAAGTGGCTCATTCATGAGTCTCCCCAGATTCTCAGTGCCTGAGATTCAATTCTGCCTAGGCAAAATTACAAATTCAACTTCTCCTTGACCTTTTTTCGGTCAATAGGAAATAGGTGAAACTTAATGTAAAACCTGAGGACTTAAAGGGTCTTGGATGTCCTAGGATATTCACATGTGTATCTGTCTCAAATCAAGTGTCTTATATAGAAGTTAAATTATGTTCAACATACCGTATTTAAGAAGGCAGGGCAAGGAAAGGGGCAATTGAAGCATTTTAGAAAGTCTTTCTTTTTAAAATCTAAAATGCTTAAAAATTTCAGCACTTTAAAGAGAGATTTTTATTATCTAAAAACTATCAGAATGGAGTACAGTATTTCTGGGAAGTACTGGCTAAGTTTGAGTACTTCCTGCAAATGTATTTCAGTTATTTTTTTATTGATTATTTTATATTACGGCAAAAATTTACATATCTAATTTACTCTTTTAAACTTTCAAATGGCTTCCACAATCAATTATGTCACCTAAATCCTTATTATAGATGACTGTATTTCAATGTCCAGAAAGTAAAAAAATGCATTTGACTGCTATATATTTATATCGGTTTGCTCAGGCTGCCCTAACAATGTATCACAGACTATGTGGCTTAAATAATAGAAATGTATTTCCTCACGGTTCTGGGGGCCAGAAATCCAAGATCAAGATGTTAGCAGGTTTGATTTTGTTCAAGGCCTCTCTCCTTGGGTTGTAGATGGCCATTTTCTCCCTGTGTCTTCACACCGTCTTTTCTATGTGCATGTTTTATCCAAATTTCCTCAGATCATAAAGGATTAAGGCTCATCCTAATAACCTAATTTTAACTTAATTACCCTTTTAAAGGCTCTATCTCTAAATAGAGTCACACTGTATTTAGTGTTCTGGGGATTAGGGCTTCAACATATGAAAGAGGGGGCACAGTTCAGCCACAAATAATGTGAAATCACAAAAGTATTACGAACTTGTCTATGAACATCTGAGTGATCAAATAATAAAAAGTAAAATAAGACAATTCTCTCATAAAAGATTCATGCTCTTTGATGCCTGAAACATCTACTGCACTCATAAAAGGCTCACTTAAACAAGTTCAACCCGCATTCGTTCATTTAAGACGACTATGTATTGAATGCTACCATGTGTTGTCCTCTGTATCAGACACCAGGATGACAATCGTAACCAGGCTGGTTACTGCTCTCATGAAATTTTCTACAGATTATCTTCAGATCTTAAGAAAATTAAGCTTGCCTGATAGAGCAAAGTCTTCTTAATTTAGATCGAATAAATTCAGATATTCCAGCAATTCATACACTGGTATTATGAGGTTTTTTGGTAAACCTTTTAAATTAAATTTGGGGTCTTTGGAGTATAGTAAGCAATAACTTCAAAACAAGAGCTCAATACCCATATTGTTAAATTCTCAGTCCTTATTATACTTGACAAATGAGTATATTTGTCAAAGTTGATTCCTCCCTCCTTCTTGGCATCCTTTCTTCCCCAGGCTTCAGGATACCACACTCTCTTAGTTTTCCTCCACTTCACTAGTCGCCTCTTCTCAGACTTTGTTGTGTTCCTATTCACTCCTGAACTCTCTATGCTGATGATCTTTGGTCCTCATCTCCGCTCAGTTTACATTCACTCCCGTGGTGGACCAAATACACCCAGTGTTAACTCTTTACATTTATTTATATGCCTAAAACTCCAAAATCTATTCCTCCAGTTCAGACTCTCACCCAATTGCCAAACTCGTAAATGCAACTGCTTAGTTAGCATCTCTATTTCAATGTCAACATACCCATTACTGATCTAAGGCAACCCCCTTCCCCACCTCCAGCTTTGTTCTACCTACAAACTTCTGCATCTCAGTTGATCTTTAGTCCTCTACTTGTTCAGGCCAAAACACTGGCATCATTTGGACTCTTTTCTTTCATAACTCACATATGTCTGTTAGGAAATTCTGCTGTCTCTATTTTAAAAATACATCCAGAATCTGAAAACCTCTCACCATGTCCACTACCTCCCTCCCCCATGGTTTGACACACCATTGTTTCTCACCTAGATTGATGAAGTAGCCAAGATGACACAGCAGCCAGAATGCTTTTTTAAATGTACGTCACAGCATGTCACTATGTTACTCAATGCCCTGCAGTGAATCCTCATTTCACTCCAAGTAAAGCCATAATCTTCACAATGGCCTACGAGGCCATAATCTGTATCTTTTCTGAAATTTCTGACCCTCTCACCTACTTCCCTTCCGCTTGGCTCACTCCATTCCAGCCAATGAGCTCCTTGTTTCTCCTCTAATGTGCCTGCCTCAGGGCTTTTATACTGACTGTTCTCTCTGCCTGAGATGTATTTCTTCTCAACGTGGTTAAATCCTTCAGCATCTTCAGGTCATTGGTGAAATTTCATAATAACTGTGCCCCCAACCCCACCACCAAATCTAAAATTTAAACCTTCCACTGGCATTCTCAAACTTTTTGCCTTGCTTCTGCTTTTTCTCATGAAACGTTATGACCCTCTGACAAATCATATAAGCTACTTAGGTTTCTTATTTGTTCTCCCTGCCCCTAACTAAAATGGAAATTCCAAGAATAGTTAATAAATATTTTAATTAAATGAATAAATTAAAAGGGTAGTCAATAAATTATAGATGGTTGAAATGCATTCAATTCTTGAATTGTCATTATCTGTAAAAGATAAGTTTATGGGGGCCTATAATGAATTGCTACTCTCTACCCCTCTGACATACTGCTCGCGGTTCTGCATATCTTAGTGTTTAGTATGTCCTAGCACTGGAATAAGCTACATTTCATTTAAAACATGCTACACTTAAAACCTTAAGTCAAACCCATCTCTGCCCCTCATCCTTTCACATTAACTGACCTCCTTGGAGATGCCCTGGATAATCACTGGTCAGAGTTAAGTAGATAAACTCCTTACTGTCTTTCTTCCTAAAACATGTCACGTGTTGTTGCCCACCCAGAAATAAGCTTGAGCACAAACTAGCCCCTGAAATTTCAGTTTTGCTTTCAGTTTGAGGCTCGTAACTGAAATCTTTTACTTGCCCATAAATGGTATCAGGTGCCTCTCCTACGGCTCAGCATCAGCTGTTTTGGAGCAGGCTGCTTTTCCCACTGAAGTACTCCCACTGTGAATTTAATGTGCATTAAAGAGACTGTATTTCCAGTCACACCGTCTCTCGCATTCCTACAAACTGGGTGAAAAGCCACACTTTAAATTCATTCCAAAAGTTTAAAAGATGTGAAAACTGTGTGGAATGCTACTGCATTTCTGGCCTCAAAACCATGTAAGACTGTTAGAAGACAAGCAGCACAGGGCACTGTAGCATCTACTCTCTAAAGAGGCACAATTTGCAGTTTCTTCCACTGTGGGAAATTGGATCCCTTTTCATTCCTTAGTGTCTTGAGTGACCTTCAGATTCATTTACGTCTTTAAGATGACCCATGGGTCCCCAGAAGGATCAGGAATACAATCCCATCTGCGTTTTAAGTATATCTTTCAAATATGATGAAAACCTATTTTTTACATAATACAATAAACACAGAAACAGAAATTGTGTGTGTGTGTGCGTGCGTGCGTGCGCGCAGATTAGTATGACAAAGCATTCTGGTGTACCAAATTTCACTAAATTATAATCAAGTAAACCTACAGAGTTGCTTTTTATAAGGATTATATCTATTATAACATGATCATGAAGAAAAACAAACTACCTTGAAACTATTGTACTCTTTGGATATTTGGTGTTAAAAAATATGGAGAAAAGGTTTTTTGATTATTGCCTGATGTATACTTTGGTGATGTACTCCTCTGGACCATCTGCCATCTCATGAGGTAAATGCTAGTGAATAAATACAATGAGGCCAAATTTACAAATAGCTGGAATGCTCAATTTATACTCCACATGAGGACATATTTCAGTATACTATGGACAAATACTGGCAAAGAAATAAAACTCAGTCATATATAAAAGCACTTTTCCTTCGCTTGCATTTTTAAACGTAGTCAACAACATATCTAAAATAATCTACCATTAAGTATACATTTTAGAGTAGACAGAAATGCCAAGATGATAAATGCAGGTATATTTTCGCTCAAGGGTACCTTCCAAATAAAAATGGATTTCAAGCGCTAACATTTATGATTGGATTTAAAAGGCATAGTTAGATGAAAAGTCAAATCAGAAAAAATATTACACAAATGTTTCAAAATGTAATGTAATTTTGAAAGGAAACATTTCAGGCAATCATAGCTTGTTACTTTATTTCTTCCACAGGCTTCTTAAGAAATCAGGTCATTTACTTACTCTCTGCTGCCCTTGCCCTACCCCCTAGCCCTGCAAAATTCCACCCCTTTCCACTTTCAGCATTTGACTGAGATAACAATTAAGACAGTATAATAAAGTTACCCTTAAAAGAATTAGAAAAAAATTTCAACAATTTTCTAATGGACTATTAAGAAAATTAATTCAATTATGTTATACTTTTATTATTAAGCCTCTGGTATATCTAAATGCTAACATAAAATCATAGGACTCCACATAATATTAAAACTGACTTTCTAAATGATCGTTGGAAAACGGGTTTCCCAACAAAGAGCATTAAGGGTCTATGCCACGTTCTAATCTATCATTTTGCAAGGTAGTATTTCTACAGTCATTACAAACAGTGCTGGAGTCTCAGGGGACCCATAAACTCACCACTTCCTAGAGAAGAGAAGGCTAAGAGATGTGATATTAACCATCAAAATACATAAAATCGGCAGCAGAAATTTATATATAAAACGTAAGTCATGGTTTCATGACCATGACTCTTACATTTCTGAGAAGAAAAACCACAAGTGTTCTAACACGCTAAAAAATAAAAACTCATCCATACTAATTTCTGGAATATAGTTGTCCTTTATTTATTTATTTATTTTTTTGTCTTCTTGGCACTTCTATCATGAAAGCCAAAAAAAATTGAACACTTGCTCTTGCTGAACCCTGTTGCCTGGGATGTGGGCACAAACTCATCTCAGCCGGCTAATGCACCTGGGACCATCTTTACAAAGCCATTAAGGAGCCAGTGGTGGCTTCGGAGTTCTGTGACGGCCAGTCACCAGGGCAGCAGCTCCTTCAAATAGCTATTCCTTTGGTATTAATGTCAGCTTTGCTTCATCCTCCTTCTCTTGGCTTCTGCCCATTTTCTAAGCTAGTTCTCCAGTCTTCCTGTAGATTCAAGGAGTTGTATCAGGAAGTGCTCTGCATAGTCCTCGGTTTCACCCACCAAGTCACAGGTCCTGAGCACAGAGCAGAGAAAAAGTTGCCCCAGCATCAGGTAAGAAATGAGGGAGGTGAAACAGCCACCTAGTTAGTATCAGGGGCAAAAAATGCTGGTCGTGACCTTACTCTAAGATATTTATATGTAGTAAAATTTATGATACAATTAGAAATGGATTACTACCGAAGTGCTCACTATCAATTCTTTTTACCTGCTTTATTATTTTTTGACATTGTACCAGCAACCAATTCACAGGCTCTTAGGAGTGGGGTGTTTTGTTCTCCCTTTCTTTTCTGCCACTCTGATATAGGAGTGGCATTCTGAAAGGTAACGACACCTTCCATCCCCCCTCTGCCACCATCCCCAAGCCAGACAGAAGGCTTCAGGGTTTTTGTTTTGTGTTCCCCCACCCACTATCCACCCCCAGAGGCATTTTTTTTTCCCTTAGGTATTAGGAAAAGATCTCTATCCAGTTCTCCTCTAAATGATCTCTGTGGGTGAAAGAGCCTGGCACATAACAAGGGTACAATGAATGAATCCTACTCAAACCCTTCTGAGGCTAACCTCTCTCTAACTTTGTAAAAATATACCTTCTCTGGAGACAATTAATTATCTTGATTTAAGAAACCATCCTTTCAGCTTAATTACTGGAAACACCTGAGCAAGTATCTCATTTAATGGCATGGATAACATCTCAGTATGCATTTGAAAGCCAACTTTTTTTTTTATAATGAACTTTAGTTTAAATTGAGTTTTGACTGCTAGATCCTATTCTCTCATCTATTTATATTATACAATTGCATGTTTTCATATTAATAATGGATTGAAAAATGGTTAATAAAAATGAAAAAGATTAATTCACTCAACATTTATCAAGCATCTCTACTTGCATGATTATTTTATATATTTTATATATTTTTATATGTTATCTCTAATAGGATTTAATAGCAAACAGTAGTGCTGCATTATCCCATATATATAAAAAAAGAATTTTCTGACACACTAAATGGGACCCAGAAAGCATTAAGCAGACTTCTTTTCTTCTACTTTCCCATGGATCATTTATTTATACTAAAGTGAAATGGCAGCATAGATCAAGAATTTGGAGCATGTCATATTTTATACATTTGAATTTCAGATTTGAAGATATGTTCACGTAATTTTAAATCTTCAAAATATTTTATGTCAAGCAAAGTCACAGACATTTTGCATCATTATTGTTAATAAAAAAATTTCTAGGTTGTTTTAGGCATCGTTTTGTATGCATCAGTTTTCTATGGATGTGCTCTCCATCTTACTTAAAATTAATTTAATACAGATAATAATTTATATTCCTAAGATCATCAGCCTGTTGTTTTTTTCTTTAAAAAGCTTTAATGTTCTGCATAATTTTTAAAATGATAGTTTACCAATACCAAGAGCATATTGCTTTCTCTGGCTCAAATTCATTTCATGATGGAAGGCAAGTTAGAGCCACATTTTGTCTCCATCCTTGAGCTTGCAATGACCTTCGATTAAATCAATGGTAGATTATAGCCTAACAGTATCCTAGTATGAAGTTTTATATATTTTATCCTTAAGGATGTTTGTTTAAAAGAAGGAAAACATGATTGTATATCTCTCAAACTGATCCCCATGTATGTAGACTAGTTCTTTTAATTCTTGAAAATCATTAATCATCACTGTGGAATATAGGATGCTGCTATCATTTCTGAGAGATATTTATTAATAAAGACTACAAAACTGTGAGTAAAACCCCAATATTCTAGTGGGCCAACTTCTAAAGCACTCCAGAGTCAAGTCTGGCCTGCCAACTATTTTTCTAAGTAAAGTTTTATTGCAACATAACCACACACATTTGTTAAAGTATTGCCTAAGGCTGCTTTTCTGCCACAACAGCAGAGTTGAGTGGTCTTGTGCCACTTAATGAAGGGGATACATCCTGAGAAATGCAATGTTAGGTGACTTTGTCATTGGGCAAACATCATAGAGTGTACTACACAACCTGGATGATATGGCCTACTACACATCTAGGCTATAGTAGAGCCTTTTGCTCCTAGCCTACAAGCCTGTACAGCATGTTAGTGTACAAAACAACACGAGATTAAGCCAAGCACAAGAGAAAATAATGCATGGTTAAACAAGAGTACGTGGAGGTTTCTTATACTATTCTGGAAACTTTTTGGTAAATTTGACATTATAACAAAATAAAAAGGTATAGAAATACTTAAAACAAGTTTAAATGTTAGCATTTAAAAGAGAAAACTTCAGTCACCTTCTTGAACAAGCGAAGTTAATGCAATAACTGCCATAATGGATTTGTGAAACATATGAACCTGGTAGTGTGTCCACTGAACCAAGCACACCTGAGGCCACAGACAACCTTTACTCCCCCGAATTGTGCAGCCTACAAACTTTACCTTTGAATTTAACTTATTTTATGAAAAACAAGCTAATTAATAATTAAAGAGATCAAAAGACAGATAAAATACAAAAGAAGCTGGGGTCCAGAGAGCAGTAGAAGAGATAGGGAAGGAAGGGAGGAAATAACGTGAATAAAAGAGCCTAGTTAATCAACAAACTAAACACATATTAGCAGTTCTATTTTAGCTTTTAGAATAGCAAGGAAGCTTACTCCAAATACTTGACACTCAAACAATATGTGTACATCCCATATAGTTTTTATATACATATCCTCCAAGAAGAGATATGAGTATATTTTTATAAAATATAAACACTAAGCAAACAATGTGCTAACTGAAAAAGTGCCTAGAGAGCCACACACATCCACATTGTTAAATATAGAAACTAACAGTAATGAGAATCATTATCTCTAGTTTCCAAGGATACCAGGATAAGCATTATTCCTAAATTGCAGTTCATTCAGCAAAGGGCACAGAATAATTTATATTCAGGGTCATCCCCAGCTGACAGCAGATGTAGGAGGACCAGGGTAAATCACCCTGATTGTTCTACTGTGTGTTACTTAGTCCAGTTCCCAGTCCCTGACCCAGCCCCTACCCCCACCACACACACACACACACACACACACACACACACTCTCTTCTCCTTCTCTTCTCTCTCTTTCCTCTCCTCTCCTCCTCTCTCTCTCTCATCCCAATCCTGGCCGAAGTTTTATAGGTGAAATATAGAAAATCTGATTATAAATAGCAACTTCCAAGAGAAAAAGAATCTACAAAGGGCAGGGCACTCTGTGATATAATGAATGCTGGAGGGTGGGGGTGAGTGGGTAAGGAATGTTGGCATTCCCATTTGCTTTGTTTGTGAAAAGGAGAGGATGCTGGTTCTGCATGTCTGTCACGTTAGTCGCCATCTTCCCCAACGCATAGAAAAAAAATTGTACACTTAATTTCAATTTCCCACCCAACCAAAGCTATCCAAGCTTTCAGAGCTTACTACTCTCAAATTGCCAGTCTCTAGAATCAAACTGATTTTCAACTTGTTCTGTCTCCTAGACTCTAGGATCTAGACCTTCCATACAATTACTTACCATTTGTATCTATAGCAATAAAAATACAAAAACTACTTTCTGACAATCTCAGAGATATTGCCTCTGAATCATTTATTGGTTTATTCAAGACCATTTATTGACTGCTTTTCAACGTGACAGGCACTGTCACAGGGTATGTAGGCAGTGATGAAAGTGATACAAGATTTCACTTTTGATCACCAGGTATCAATAATAGGCCATGTCACTTAAAAAGAGGCATTTTCCCTTAGTCAAATTTTCACTTACTAAAATAGTGATATGAATTTCATGGATACTTTAGATTTATCTTAAATTTACAGAAAACATATATTTAAAATATGATTCAGATATAACAGCAATTTTCCAGTTAGTTCCTTCCCCATCACCTATCTATCCAATACAGTAAGATCTCCAATGTAGCACCTCAGCCACGGGCAAGGGTAACTGTAAGGTTAAGAAAAGCTCTCCCTGCCTTCACATGCTTCCTCCTGATGGACATGAGACAGTGTATCAGGCTAAGCTTCTTAGCTTAATGTGATAATATAGGAGAATAAGCCATCTGTTTTGATAATCAAGGCCTTCTGCTACTTCCCTCATTTGCACCAGTTACATTTCTTGAAACCGTTCATTGCTTTTAACGGTTTTTAAGGGCGGAGGAATAAAATACCATAAAGGTTCATAATTGTTATGTAACATACACAGTATATCTCAATAAAGCAAGCTAGTTTAATACGAACAGTTAAAACAAAAACTATGTGTTCCTGAAAACTTTCTTCCTATACATTTTAGATGACTGTAATATCGTGTATTTAGATGCACTGTCTTCATGATTTTAGTACAACCCAATCCTTTTTAAAAAACACTATTTTTTGTACTGTTTAGAAATATTGTTTCTAAATTCACTAAAGGAATAGTGTCAACTTTAAAAATTACATGAAATGAGAAGTTAGTTTCAATTCTCTTAAAAGTTATGTCACTAATTATTTAAGTGCATTATTTGACTGTTTCTCACAAGGGGCAACTTTTTAGGTGAGATGGCTTTATACAAGATTCTATACCTGAATCTTGAAATTTTGGAAATGCTTAAGTTGAGAAGGTTCAACTAAACAGGCCAATATTTAATCTTTCTCCTTGTGCCACCTAAGGCTAGCTAGTGCTCCGCAGGGCAAAAAATGTAGACATTTTTTAAAGGTGGAACACCAAACACAAGAAACGTTCACAAGTCATTGGCAAACACCTTTTCTTATAAAACAGACCAGCTTTTCACAAAACCTCCGAAGGCAAAAATATGTTGACATTAAGGTACATAATTGTATTCCCGAATTGTGCATAATCAACTTTTTATTTTTTGAAATCTTCAGCATTGAAAGTACCTTGCCCAACAATTCAAGAGTCTAAAATTTGGACTTGAGCCATTTGGCTTTCTAGATGAAAAAATACCTCAGATGATCACCTCTTCTTTTTCGTCTCCTTCCATTCTTTTAAAATCTAAATTGGGCATATGTCTTCGAAAATACTTTCTAGTAGCTCATCCCCACCGCCACCTCCTTTTAACTAGAAAGTGTCCAACTGGCAATCCTCAAATCATAAAGGCAGCAAAAAACGCCCCTAAGTGATGTCACACATTTTTAAAAAGTGGGTTAAGGACAACCAGGGAGGGATAGATAGGTCTGACACTAGAGGCCGAGGCCGCCAACCCCTGCGCCGGTCCCGCACCGCTCGGAGCCCGGGCCCAGCTTGAAAACCTCCAGCCTCGGCCAGCAGCGGGGGCCACAGTTCTCGGGGGTACGGTCCTGAAGGGGCAGGGGGTGTGGCTGCGGCGCCGGTGGTTAGCGGAAGGCGGCAGGGGTGCTGCCCAGCGTGTGCGTTGGGGGAGAGGTGACACGGTAAGCCGGGAGTCGCGAGCGGAGTGCGAGTGGGAGGAGGCTGCCCCGTGGCCTCGGCCGCGGTGCCCGCGGGGAGAGATGCGGCCGGTCGGCGGCGCCGGGGCGCACGGGGTCCCCGGGGCTGTGGGAGCGCCGGGGCGCACGGGGTCCCGGCGTCGGGACGGCCCGAGGAGGCCGCGCGGGGGGCGAGGGCGAGCGGGGCGCGGGGCGCACTCACCGATGCACAGCTGGACAGCGTAGGCGTAGTAGGACCAGCCGAGCAGCAGGCTGATGAACAGCACCGGGATCCAGTACAGCGCCCGTCGGCACCGCCGCCTGGCGCTGCCCGGGCCCGAGGGCGCCATCTTCGCGCCGCATCCACCTGCCCAGCTCCGCCGCCGCCCGCGGGCCTGGCTGCGGGGCGGGCCGGCCGCGCCCGGCGCGGTGCCCGGCGCGACTGGCCCGGGGGCGGCGGCCGGCTGCGCTGCGGCCACTGCGGCCGCCGTGGCGCTAACTCCCCATCCCGCAGCCCCCGGCCGGCGCCGCGGACTCCGGGCTGCTCAGCGCGGCAGAGGCGGCGGCTGCCAGGAGGACGAGGACGGAGAGGAGGGGGACGGGGGGGAGGAGGAGGAGGAGGAGGACCGCGAGGAGGCGGCGGGAGCCCGCGCCCCGCCCCGCACCCGCCCCGCACCCGCCCCGCCGCGGCTCCTCCCGCGCGCCCTCCGGCCGCTCTGCGCGCTCCGCTCCCCACCGCGCGCTTCCCGCTGGGCAGCTCAGCGGCGCCCGGCGGCGAGTGAGGACGCCCACCTTGACCTTTCGCCTCCCGGTTGGATCTTCGATTCGGGGCGTACTGGAGGAGGCGGGTGCCGTGGAGCAGGTCGGGGTGAAGGGTTAGGGACGAGGGCGCCCGCAGCTCCGGCCAGTCGGGAGCCCGAGCGGCCACACTTTGCGCAGAGAGGCCCCGGGGGAAGGGGAGGTGACACAAGACCCCGGAGCTTGCCTGTCGCAGACGGGATCCCTCACCCGTCCGAGGCAAGTTTAGGCGCCGAGGCCAAGGTCCCTCCCTGCGCCTGCTTGGAAAATTCTCGCTTCCACTTGTGGCTCCCGGTAAACAGGCGGAGGGCGGCGAGCGCGCGGCTGCTTTTCCGTCCTGAGAAACTGGGGTTTGGGTGGGGAAGCTACTTTTACTCTACTGCTTTTGGGGGGAAGCCGGAAGGCGCCACTAAGAAGGGTGCGGAGCCGTCTTCTGGCGTGGAAGGTGCTGGAAGTGAGGAAGAAGCACTTTTGGTTTTGAATCCAGAGACCACTGGAGTTAGAAACACAAATTATTTCCTCTGAGATTTTGAACTTTTCTGTTATTTGGTGATTGTAAGAGTAACCATTCCTACTGTCCCCTCCAAAGTGTCGGGAATTCCTTCCGTGTCCTCTTTTCCAGCCCATTCTGCACTAGTGTTTTCTTATGTGGCGGCGGTGCTAAACTTAGCACAGAGCTGGTTCTGAGGTGGTTGCTGAAAATCCTGGAAGGGATCCTAAAGGTAATTAGACCAAAGCTCTAGTTTTATGATGGCCGAAACGGAAAAAATACGAACGCTTCTGAGATTTGATTATGAACTCACCTGATTCTGCAAGGAAACAACTCAGTAAATGTAGTGTATCTGATACACACATACACATATATACATATGTACCTACATACATATACATATATAATTAGTATGTATAATGGGCACAATTTTACTTAACAATTATTAACTTGATACATACACATTTATACCACCATGTTGAATAAAATTACTTCATATGCATGTGGAGAATCAAAAGATAAAGAAGTAAAATAAAAGTACTGATTTGCATAAATTTAGTCAAAGAAATCTAAGCTCTAATGTGTTCTCTTTCTGTGACTGGATTAAACAGCAAGCTAATCTCTCCTGAAACAGCTACTGTATTCCACACATATCCCAAATCTCTTTGCACTTCTATTCACAAACGCATAGAAAGTGACAGTCACGTTTCTGTGGGCTTGAAACAATTGCTATGAGAAAATTTCTGTCCCAGCGAATCACTTTATTTTGGTGTAGCACATTTTGCCCCCTATTGACTACCTGGTACAGTAGATTAGTATAAACACATAACTTCCTTGGAAATCTTAATTTTTCCGATGGATGTCAACTTTATGATCCCAATCAGAAGAGACTAAAAGAAAGAAAAAAAGTCTCTACTGAAATACCCTCACAAAGATGAACAAATTTATGGTTGAAGGTCACTCAAGACACTAAGGAATGAAAAGTAAGGGATCCAATTTCCCACAGTGGAAGAAACTGCAAATTGTGCCTCTTTAGAGAGTAGATGCTACAGTGCCCTGTGCTGCTTGTCTTCTAACAGTCTTACATGGTTTTGAGGCCAGAAACGCAGTAGCATTCCACACTGTTTTCACATCTTTTATCTTTTTGGAAGACTATGCAGGTGTAACTTTTTTGCAGGAGGCTACATTTTTATTACTTATCTAAAATGTTCAATGTTCAAATTTATAATAAATGTGAAATAATTGCAACCTATTTTAATTGCAAGCCATTTTAAGAGTTCTACGGTTACTGAGTTCTGCAAGGGTATCACTTTTATCATGAAAAAAAGTTGAGGTCAGGAAGAATCCTCTCAAAAGCCATGTGATAACAGGATTTTACCACTGCACAGTCACTAATTAGATTGGCATAAGCATGCATGTACACATGTAAGCTCTAGTAAGTAGCCAATCTCTAGATATTCGGCTTCGATGAAAGTGGAAGAATGATTTTTAGGAATAGAGAGCCATTGGTTTTTTTCATTACTCATTCCATGTGTGTCAACAGGGAAACAATTTGAAGGTCATGGACAATTAAGAAATTTCACTAGAGACTTACTCTTTATATTTAGAGAAGTAAAGGAGGTTCAACTCACCAATTTTAGATATTCAGTATTTACAGCAAATCATGAATCTCATACGATAATTTTGATAAAACTGCTACAGTCATTTATGAAAAAGAGTCAGCCACAGCAAAGGAGGGAGGGGACAACACTAAGGAGAAAGGGAAAGGGATGGCCAGGTGGGTGGGAGGGCGAAGGAAGCATTTCAGAAGAGGAGAAAGGCCCCCTGGCCCGGCCCACCCAGTCCCTTAGAACTCTGCTAATTCCATCCTTCTACCTGGATGCTCCATTCACTCAATAGTTTATCCAAATCATTAACTTCTCAAAATTTCAAAACCCCTGTTATCAGATCCCTCTCCCATGAAGGAAACTCGATCTTGCTCTTTTTCCTCCAGCCAAGATCAACTTTGAACCAGTCCTCCAGATTCTTCAGTCCCCAAATTTCAAATCTATCTTGCCATTAGAATACTCCAAGTTTCTTACTTCCGGATCCAAATTTAAAATTCACTTACTCCCTTTTGTAATGCTAATCAAGAACAGCATACCAACCAGGCCCACAGACCCACCCTGTCCCTAGGGAGTCTGGACCTCCATTCCTGCTTCCTATACCAACCTCATTTCATCTTTTCAGCCAGATCATCTACCAGAAACTTTATAAGGTCGCTTGCTTGATAGCCTTCCCCTCCTTTTGAAAGTGTCCTTAGAGGGAAATATTGCATCTTTGAAGTATTAGGTCAATTTTATTACTCTCAGATATTTGATAAATTGTGTTGACTTTGCTATCAGTGTATGGTACTTAACAAATGCTGACTTCTAAATTTACAAGGACTGAAGGAATGAAACAGGTCTGGATTTGCTCTTTTACTTACAACTCCCATCCTTACTAGCGTGGTCTTATGTAAAAATATTGATCAATCCTTTTTCTTTGTTTTCTTAAAACTCAGCTTATCACTCTTTTGGGAGACAATCCCTTTGGAAGTCAGCAGTCCATATCAAATGACTCCAGCGTGAATTGCACTTTTACAATAGGGGCAAATATATTCTCTGTGGGAGAATGACAGCATGCCCAAACCACATGTTTCTGTTTTAGAAAGGGGATTTGGTTTAGGGAATTTGCTAAGACACTTTCTGGCTCTCAGAGATTTGTAGTTTGCAGTTAACCTAGGATGGAATGTAATATAATGCAATATAATTTCAAAGGCCTAAGCAATGTATGGTTAGTTGGGTCAAAACATTGGAAAAATTGCTAAAGTAGGAAAAACTCTGGCCAACCTTGCCTTTCAAGCACTCTACGATCTCTAAGATAGTATTAATGTATCTAGCCACTAGATGGCAGGCACACACCAGGCAGTGCACTTCTGACATCTTTTCAGAGATTTCAGTAGCATCAACCATCAGCTTAACCAAGCCAATTATAAATTATAACTTCATGACAAATTACATATAATTGTAACTAATTATAATTAATTATAATTGTACAATTTTATGTTATAATTTACTGCCTAATGATTAATTAATAAAAACCTTATTCAGAAAATTGAGAAGGATTAAGAGAACATTTTTCTGTATAACAAATCATTCTAATTCTGCTTTCACTTTTTTACAGTTTGTACTAATGTTTGCACTCTTAAGAAATAAAATTGGACCTTTTCACTTAAATGAACGCTTTTGTCTACACTGACACCCCTCTCTTGCCCCCAAAAGAGGAGAAGGCAGTGTCTATGAACCCAAAAGGTAAGCAGATAGTTCCTGCTGATGGACTGGCAGGATCTTTACAGGCTGACACAATGGCGCAATTTCAATTGGAGATTTTTAGAAGTGGCTGTTGTGAAAATGAAAGGTCAGTGGCCAGCAGGGAGTGGCCAAGGCCAATCGAATCCTGCAGTGTGGTGGCAAGTGTCCAGTGGCATCAAGGCTAGCAATGGCATCCTAGGCAGATTGTCTTGATTCAAGATCTTGGCCATAGATCAGATTCATCTGTGCCAGCTCAAGCTTGATTCTCCAAGCTTCCTATTGATTCTGTGGAGGTTTATATACCTGCAAAAACATTTTGTTGTATGTGGGGGTAAGTCAATTAGCATTGATTGTGTCTGCAACCAAGAACATTGACTGGAACATAGCTTTGATTTCATTCTGCATCTTAGTTCTCAAAGAGTCAGTTTCAGCTCACAGAGGCTGACGAACTATGAGAAATAAGATACAGGATTGGCAATGGAGGAGCCTCTTTGGTGCCCTTCAAGTCATATTCTCTAGACCTGCACTGTTCAGTAAGTACCTGCTAGCCACATGAGGCTATTCAAATTTAATTAAAATTAAATTAAAAATTCAGTTTCCTTAGTTGCAATAACCACATTTCAAGTGCTCATAGTCACATGTGGCTAGTGACAACTGTATCGGACAGTGAAGATCTAGAACATTTTCATCGTCACAGTAAGTTCCACTGGACAGAACTGACTAGACATTTTATCTTGTCTAAATATTCACGAGGCATGCTTTATATTTGTAATGCAAGAACCAAACGGTCCCCCTTGTGATAATCTCTCTATGGTTTTGCAGAAACAAAAAATGAGAGGTAAAAGGACTTTGAAGACACCTTTAGGTTTATAGGACTAGGAGCTTTCTTCCTTTGAAGAAATGAGTCTGAAGGGCAAGGAGCCAGCTGGGTGAAAATAGAGGAATAAGAGGTAACACTATAGATTCTTCAGTCTGACGCTTGTGCACAAATGATTGCTTTCAAAAGATATGCAGGGTTAAACTTAGCAGAATACTATACTCAAATTCCTATTTAGCTTTTCAACTAACAGTGCTTGGAGATACAAGCTTTATTCCTGGATACCTTGCCTTGAAGCAAGACAATTCTTGCTTCAAGACAATTCTTCATCCAGTGGCCATCAGGACCCTTTCTGTTCTGTTGGTCGATCAGATAATCTTTGGGGCACCCAAACAGTAATTGGTTATATTCAGCTCTGTCTCTCTCAAGGTATAGGCTGGATTAGTCATGCTAGATTTTCTGTATGGCATATGTGGGAGGAGATGGAATTAATGGGTCTTACCCAGTAGTCTGTACAAACCCTATTTGGCTCTGGTTCAAGACACACTCTTTTCTTGAAAAGAAATTATAAAAAAATTAATGCTTAATAACTAGTTCCAAGTGTTGTCAAGGATTTTCAATATAACTTAGAGATCAAGCTCACATTGCAGTTTATAATTATAAAAGGGGAAAAAATCTAACCAGGGTTTTCTCAAGCCTTCAAAAAGAGCAGGCAAAATGAAAAATAAATATTTAATGATCACATTTAACAAAAAAGGCATGTTGGCTTCAGATTTGTATTAGAAAAAATTTTGATCTTTAGGGATTCTTCTATTAGCTAGAATTTATTCAGTGTAAATTATGTCTTATACCTCGGAGTTTTTGAGTCTATAATTATTTTCGAGTAATACGTAGCAGATTGTGAAGTATTTCTTTGTTTTTTTTTTTCTCTAGTTGATAAAACCTTCCTCCATTTACTCATATTTCAGTCTCTTTGACAATGGGTCATGCTATGAAATGCTAGGTTGGCAGTGGAATATCAATAACCTTTATATCTGGAATATGAGACAATATGGGGTTTTGTTTTTCAAAACTCAATATAGTGGTTGAGGGTTCGAAATCCATATGATTAGAGGTACCACCTGTGAGACTGAAGAATAGTACAGAAGCTTCGATCTTAAATAAATAGTGGAATGTGGGATTATTATACTATAATGTTCACTCATGTAGAATAAAAAGTACATTTATGTCAAACTATATAATGAAACATCCTTATTCAGAAGAGCATTACATTTATGTCCAGGGACACTGAAGAGAAGGTGATGTTGTATCACATTTGCATTGCAAGAGCATGGTCATATCTCAGGTTAGATTTTTAGAAATAACTGAAGTACCAATGTTATAGTTCGGTTTTCCTCAGGGGGTTCCAACTGAAAAACCTGTGAATTCCAGTTCTGCCACATACTAGCTCTTTGATCTTAAACAAGTTACTTAAATTCACTGACATTTCTTGAGGGTATTTATTTCCTAAACAAATAAATTGGGAAAGCAATGTGTGAAAGTCCTTTAATAAGTCCATTCATCCATTCAACATATTTTGATGACTTCCCGTGTCTGAGGTATTCTGATAGGTGATGGTTACAGAGTGAGCAAAAAGCCAAACCAAACACAAGGAGCATGCCCTAGTGAGGTTGACAGTATAGCTAAATTACTTGAATTAGGATAAGTATATAAGGAGGTTCCCTGTGTCATCAAAAATATCCTGCTGGTTTGATACTATCTGAACATACTTAAAACCTGGTGTGAGATACAGACATCCAGATGAAAGAATCGGTTTGAATTGCCATGACTTGAAATGAAGGCAGTCTGTGTTTCAAAATGAAAATGTGCATAACTAGTGTGATATCTGGCCATGTTTATGTGAAAAATTTGATGCCGAAATGCATATTCCTCAAATACTGCTGATGTCAGTTTTTTAGTAGAAAAGGTGTAAATTGTATGCAAGAGCTTTGGAATCTCTTCACCAAAGCCGAGCATTCTCCCACACTTTAAATCATCGGCCGTGCTGGTAATTTCCATTTACTCTCCCAGATCCACTCTCTGCCCTTCTTTATGTCATGGAAGGCTCACCTTAAGATCTCTAAGGACTGCCTTACACTCTGTAGTCTGGCTGGTTCAATTAGTGAGAGTCGAGCAGGTGATTTAGGGGGCCAGAGAATAACCTGGGAGTGTTTGTTTTGCCACCCCCAGCCTGATCACTGACCATCACAGCTTCCGTGAGCTATAAGCTCTCTCCCTTTACCTCTTCGAGCCTGGGGCTGGGTGAGTACTTAACTCCTGAGGTTGCTCAGCCATACCCTGTTGGTTTCCTTTAATTTAATTCAATTCTTCTCAATTACCACTTTTGGGTGTGTCATCTCTTCCCGACTTCTGCCATCACTAATATAATCCCTAACAAACTTATCTCTAAACCTGAGTACAGTCTGTTTTCTGCTACATAGGAAAAAATATATAAATGCCTACTGAATACTTACTTAGAAAGTCAGTATTATCTTTAATTATCTCTTTTAAAATAAAAAAAATAACAGAATTATACAGAGCAATACGTAACAGAAATTTTGGACACAGAGAAGGATAAAAACCTCCCATGATTTCACCAGTTAGCACAGCCATTGTTATTTTAGTATGTTCCCATCTGGTTTCTTATTTTGTGCATAAATGAGAGAACAATTTTGTGTTCTCATAAATATTTCATCACAAATGTTTTTCATGTTACTATACCAGCTTCAGAATAATTTTAAATATTGCACAATATTTTCTTCTGTAGAAGTACTGTAATTCATTAAACCATTACTCTATTACTAGATATTTAGGTGTGTTTTCTAATTTTTTTACTGGTATAACATGAATAGCTTAGCTCATAGTATTTTCCTCATATTTTATTGTTTTCTTTGGATAAAGTCCCAGAGATAAAATTAAATCAAAGAGTCAAAGTTTGAAAAAATTATGGAGCTATAGTGATTTTAAATATGTCCACAAATTCTTTGACGTACCTTCTTTCAAGAAGTGGAGGCAATTCTCTCCTTGAATATGGACTGGACTTAGTGACTTACTTCTAATTAATAGAATAAAGCAGAATCAATGGTGGGTTACTTAGCTAAGCTGCTCCTGAATTCCTGACTCTCAGAAATTATGATAATAAATGTGTTCTTAGGTCACTGTATTTTGACTTAATTTGTCATGTGATAGATAAGTAACATAGCAGCAAAGGAAGTATTGTAGCATTTTTCTAAATAAGTTTAAATATGAGACACTTAGTGAGCATCCCGGTTCTTGGCAATCATGGCAAATTATTGCCACTTAAGTTACAGGGAAAGAGCCAGTGAGAGACATAGGAAGAACAAAGAGGGAGAGAAAAGAGAAAATAAGAGAGAGGGAGGAAAAAAGAATAAAAGAGGAAAAGTTAGCAAGAGAGGGACATGGAAAAGGTCACTGTACATCCTAGTTCGCCCTGGACAGCCCCGGTTTGTGGTGTTATCTTGATGTAATTATGAATAGAGGTTCCCTTTCACTTTCAAGTGTCCTAGTTTGTATGATAAATTATATGACCCTAGATATAGACCAGTACCTCAGCCCTCCCTTCCCCTAGTTTACTATTGTAATATTCCATCTTTCCCTCATGCCGACATGATCACAACCTCTCTCAAATCTGCTCAGCAGCACTGACTCAGAAGCCTCAATTTCCCACCAAACCATAGCCTGTCACTAACACCTCTTCCAGGAGCTGGTCACTGTCCACTTCGATGTTCTTGCATTACAGTAGGTAATCTATAACAGCAGTTAAGAGATTGGCTTGGGAATTTGGTAAACTTGCGTCTGAATCTTGGTTTTATATCTAACAGCTATTTGACTTTAGGAGCATTACTTAAGTCCCAGATATGTCAGGAAATATATTATCTATTACCTCATAGGACTGTCTGTTGAGGGTATGAATGAGATTATGTATAGTCTCTGACTTATAATGGCTCAACTTACAGTTTTTCGACGTTACAGTGATGTGAAAGTGATACACATTCAACAGAAACTGTACTTTGAATTTTGAATATTGATCTTTCCCCAAGCTAGCCATGCATGGTACGATATACACCCTCGTGGTGCTGGGCAGTGACAGCGAGCTGCAGCTTCATCAGCCACGTGATCACGAAGGAAAACAGCTGGTGTGTTCTGAGCACGTTTAAGGTAGTCTTGGCTGAGCTATGATACTTGGTAGGTTGGGGATATAAAGTGCGTTTTTGACTTACAGGATTTTCAATTTACAATGAGTTTATTGGTATGTAATCCATTGTAAGTCTTTAAAATGCTTAGCCTATATGTGCCCAGCATATATGTGCCCAGCATATATGGAGAAGCTATGTATATACAGCATAGGTATATACATATTCTGTACTATGCATTTTACATGCATAATATATATGACAAATATATGTTAACTTTTCTCAGCATTTACTATCACAGAAGGCAAATTCATCTCATTGAGGCTGAAGGATTTTAACCTTTGGGACATGTTTTTTACCAGGAAACTCTCAAGTATATGATTAGCTGTATTTATTAGTTTTAATATAAGAAGACAGAGACATAGTTTAGGAAATGTGTTAAAGTCAAAGTCAGGCAAAGACTGAGTTTGCTCTTCAAGCTTCATATGCCTTACTTTGTTTATTTATTCATTTATTCATACATTCATTCACTAGAACCCAGGCATTCTGCTAAAGACAGGATTGAGCAATGCTTTTCAGTAAGAATATTCTTTCCCACTTCTTAAAGGAAAATATTACACTTAAAAAGTAAGGTGTCGCGTGGGAATATGAATGAGTAGGGATCTGAAATATATTAAAATATAATTATATTTTTTCAAGATGACTGGATTTTATTTTAAATTAGCTTTGAGCAATAGAAACAATTTTATGCTGTAAAAAGAATATATTTTAGGTTTTGATTTTACTTGATTTTTTTTTAAAACTAAGAGTGAGAAAATGCAAATTATATGAATATGTAATTTGAAATTCTTGATATATCAGCAGAAGGAGCTGGGAGGAAGGTGGAATTTTTCTGCCATAGACATTCCTCTCTTCTGTTTTTAGGAACAAGGAAAACTAGTAGACAGAAATAGTTCTAGGTACATGGACTATATATATATTTTACATGCACAGCATAAAATATTCAACAAAGTTAAGTAGGTGCCTGAAAACCAAGACAATTCAATAGATGAAGACGGTGACAACAGTTAAAATAGTAAATATGTACAAGATAGCTTTAAAGTATTTGGCATTTACCAAAATAATTTTTAAAAAGATATTTTCTTTTTACTATTTTTATTCCACTATCTGAATGGTTGGGATAAATATATTTCACCTGTTTATGCCTATTGTCCAATTTATCCTTTTTGAAATCGATATGTCTTCTTTGCCCCATTTTCTCAATTCTATTCAAGGATCATTTAACTTTATAATTATGCAAGTCCACACCCCTCTGAATGACAACACTGATTCATTTGTTTAAAGGTAGAAACCAAATTGATTTTTAAAAATACCATATGAATCTAATTGAAAATTTTCATGAATCACCTCAATGAGACATTGGTATCAGGATCTCAAGTACAGAGAACCTCAGAAATTGCTTTTTCAAAAGTGCTATTGAACTAGTCATCTTGAATGAAAATGCCTCTAGCAAGACATTGCATGAGAAGAATAAGGAACAATTCTTTAAAAGCTGCTGAAGTTTAGGATATGAGAACCATTTCAGTAGCTTTTAAAGAATTGTTCCTCATTCTTCTGTGTTTGAAGATGATGTGTCTATTTATTACTGAAATGTAAGGTGACCAGTATTCTTTCCAGCATCGGGCATATTAAAGACAGTCGATATCATCATTTGCTAGTTCTTGCATTTATTTCTTTGCAGTTGTCATTCATCATTTCCTTCCTTAATGTCCCAAGACTGGATTCTCTGTTAGTCATTTGCCCGTACTACTCAGCTGTAGTAGTTGAGGGTATGTTCTGTATGTCCTTTAAATACCATTTTTACCAAAATAGTTTCTGCCTCATGTAAAATAAAAAAATGTTATCACATCTTGCTATTAAATATGAATTTACATTCTGCTGGAGTTATAAAGTTAACTTTGTACCTTTTTTAAGTGAACCGATTTGGAATTTGGTTAAGTAGAGTCCCTAAATCATATTGATGAAACCTAAGAAATCAATTCAGACAGGTCATCATAACTGCTCTGCTGACATCAAATTCTCCTAGAGCTTAATGTTTTGTTGTTGCCATATACTTTGGGTGTCATGAGCAGTATATTTATCATCTTAATATTCTTTTCTCTTAGTTTTCTAATACAAAAACCATTTTCTCCATTGTAATTTTGAGAAAATCCATATCTGCTTCCAAATAGCATAAAATATTACACTTTTTCATTTGTTTCTTACCATCCTGTATCCCACTGAACCAACAGACACCCTTGCTCACTAGCTCATATTTTCATATCCCAGGGAAGAAGTGGCTACATTAATTTTTGGAACTTAGTGCAAAATGAAAATACAGGGCTCTTTGTTCAAAAAAGCAGAAAAAATGCTAAGATATTAAAATATAAGCTTTTTTCTTCCATGATCTCGCTTTCTCTACTTGTCATGACCTTTTTTATTTGCTATTCAATATCATTTTAAATAAATAAAAATTAAAAAATTTTAATTATTAGCATGACTTTACCATTCATCTTTATATTGTGCAAGCCAGTTTTAAGTGCAAATTTCAGAGCACTTAACTCCTATGTGGTATCACTAAAAATTCATATGTCAAGGCACAGCTGTGAGAATGCTTCCATTTGGTCAGAAGAGGCTTCACAAGTCAGACTCCTTAAGGTTGGAAGGAGGGAGAGGATTCATCCAGCACAAAGCAAGCCAGGTATGTTCCTTTGGGCATGGGGATACTTGCAAAATGAATGTGGACTGTCAGGGGTGCCCTGGGATCCCATCCCATGACTCAGAATGCACATGCATTTGCTCAGGCCTGACAGATGCCAGGTTCCCTCTCATGCCAGCTGCTGACCTGATGAACCATGATCCAGCTGGGGGAACTGGATCCTCAGGAAGTCATCTCTGCCTCCCACAAGCCTAATACCCCAACCCACAGTGGACAGATAACTCCCAAGGGTATTGCAGTCTCCATGTTAGAAAGCTCTAAGTACTTGGCTTAGGAGTGGATGAAAGGCTTGTCTCCACCAAGTTGTGGCTTCTGGATGGCTGCCAACTGATGCAGCATGGCACTGCCAGCCTAGGGTAGGATGAGCTCTACCATGCTCTGCTTCAAGACTCCGTGGGTTGTGGGTACCCTTCCCCATTCCTATTCATATCTGCACCCAGGCCCCTGCAAGGGGGTTTGAGAGTGAAGGCAGTCACTGGGCAGGGCTGGGGAGGTTGAGACTGGGAAAGGAAGGGGCTGGCCAAGAACCCATCGAAGGGAGTAGGAAGGAGAACTGTGTGTGAGCAGAGGCTCTAAGCCCCTGCACAAGCTCCATTGTCCCACTGACTTCACTTACAAAACTTCGAAGATAATGTTGTTAAGAATTTCAAGATGATGACCGCAAAACATTAAACCACAAGTGTTGTGGGCCTTTGTGCAACTGCACTGGTCACATGACCATGATGCCAGCCCTGCCCAGGAATATAGAGTTAGTATTTGACCTTCAAGGAGGCAAATAACAGTTTTAAAATAAGGTGAGAGAATAACTTTTTATTGTTCCTTCCCATGATTCATACATAAACATTTTTTAAATGCCATTTTATATTTTTAAAAGGAAATATGAGGAACATATCACCCATGAATATAAAAAATCCTAAAGGAAATACAAGTTTCCCCATTCAAACCATTGTCAAGCCTCTTGGTTAATAACAATAATGGTACTATTAGCTGAATATACTATGTGCCAGACATTGTGCTAGGAACTTCTTTTATTTGAATTTATGTGAATCATCTCATCTGATCTGTATAAGATGGAAGAGATACAATTTTTAGCCTCAATTTAGAGATAAGTCATCTGATACAAGGAAGTTAATTTGTTTAAGACCAGGAAGTGAAGAGAATGTGCTACCACGATCAACATTTATTATAATAATGTAGAATAATTTAATATTAGGAAGCCTATAAAGAAGGCCACATCTGGTGGTCAAATGGGAAAGTGGTATGATCATGTCAATGGGAGCTGAGAAGGTATTTGAGATGATTCAACACTCATTTCCCAGATTCTTTCAAATCCAGGAAATAAAGGATTCTTTCTTAACAAGATAAAGTATTTATCATAAATCAACAGCAAAATATTATGCTTAATTTGAAACATTAGAGATAATCCCATTAAAACGGAGACAAAAGATTTCTGCTATTGCTATTAGTATTTTACATTGTTCTGGAAGCTATGATTAATGCAATACAGGAAATAGAAATAAGAGCAACAATACAGGAATGGCAAGGACACATTTCCCATCATTTGCATATAATATGATTGTCTACCAGAAAACTCCAAGATATCAATTAAAACAATATCAGAACTACAAAGAGTTCGGTTAAGTGCCTGACTACAAAAATCTAATGGGAAAAATTCCCATTCTTAAAAGCAACAATATATATGTAGGGCCTAGAAAACACCTTCTGTTAAGTAGTATAGCCTGGATAATGAAAGCCATACATCTTGAGATAACCAAAATAATTGTCCCTGGATGGGATGGAAATATTACAAAGGTATTGTGATGGTTAATTTTTTGTGTTATGTTGACTGGGCTATGGAGTAGCCAGATATTTGGTCAAACATACTGGGTGTTTTCAAGGAGGGTGTTTTTAAATGAGATTAACATTTAAATCAGTAGGCTGAGTAAAGCGGACTGCCCTCTTTAATGTGGTGGGCCTCATCCAATCAGCTGAAGGCTTGACTGGAACAATAAGGCTGACTCTCTGCCAAGTAAAAAAAAAAAAAAAAAAAAAAAAGAAAAATTCCTCCTGTCTGACTGCTTTTGGACTTAAACATTGACTCTTCCCGGTGTTGAGCCAACTAGCCTCAGACTAGAAATAAACCATCAGCTCTCAGGTTCTTAGGACTTCAGACTCAGATCTGAACTACACAGCTGCCTCTCCTGGGTCTCCAGCTTGCTGACTCATCCTGCAAATTTTGGGACTTGTCAACCTCCATAATCTCGTGAGCCAATTTCTTACAATAAATCTCTTTCTCTACATAACATACATCCTATTAATTATTTCTGTGGAGATCCCTGACTAAGACATATGTTATTTCTTTCCAAATTAATTCATAATTTTAAAGTGATTCCAATAAAAACTCTATTTGGAGGAGATATGATAAAACAATTCTAAAGTTCATCAGAAAAGATAAGTAAGAAGAGTTAAGAAAATCTTGAAAACAAGGAGAATCTAAATGTGGCTATTGAGGGGGAAGACAGACTAGTCTTATGGAATATGAAAACATATTATAAAGCTAAAATAATGTGGTTACAAGGATAGCAAGATAGTCCAAAGGAAGAGAGTAGTATCTTAAAACATAAGTATATAAAATATTTAAAATATAATTTTCATTCTATTAGGTAGCAAAAAGGAAGAATTATTCTATAAATTAGTGCCAGACAAATTGGTTAGCTATTTGCAGGAAAATTTAGTTAGGCCCTCATTGTTTTACCATATAATAAAATAAATCTTGTGATTTTTTTAGTTAAATGCAAAGAAAGTATAAAGAATAGATGATAGAATAGTCATTGAACTGGGATGATTTCTAAGCATAAAAGCAGTGGAGGAAATGGCAAATAAAAAGATCATTTAAATATATAAAACTTAAAACCTTTGAAATAGCTTATGTAACTCAGAGCCTCACACTGCTTACGTGCAGCTTTGTATTCAGCCAAAGACTAACGAGTACTCTACACAGATTTCTGGTGCTCCTCTGAACAGCTTCCTCTTCTTTGGTACTCTGTAGTCTTGTGAGATTCCAGCCATCTGAGCCATAAATGTTTAACTCTGCTTTCATTTCTCCCATCCCACACTTTTTTCTCTTTGGGTCTCACTTCTCTCTGCTGCAGTTTGAAGTGCTCCCAGGCAGAAAGCCCAACTGAATGCAGAGGTCACCACATGAATTTCTTTTCTCTCAAGTATGAAAGCCATCAAGTGTTTGCTGAATAAGGTTGTAGTTGTTTATGATAAAAGGATGTCAGTTACTCAATTATGGCTGTACTCCAAACTTTCCATTGTTTTGATCTTAGCAATTACATTTTTTATTTCTAGAAATTCTATCTGGTAAGTTATCTGTTTAGTCCCTATAATTTTTTCGAAACTCACTTTTGTAATTTCATAGTTCATACACAGCTCTCACACATTCTGCATTCAATTCCAACATCTGCATTCTTTAGGGTCTAAATTTAACATCTGTTGGTTCTTACTCATAGTGGCTGGCCTTATCTGGACTTGGTAGTCTTTAATAGGTTATGCTTGATTATAATCTATCAGTCTTGTGAGATCATTTCTTCTGCTTCAGCCAGTGTGTGTGTGTGTGTGTGTCTGTCTCTGGAAGATTTTAGCTCAGGGGAGGGGTTCTTGGCTTCAGGTTCTCCTCACTGCTGTTTCAAAGCTCAACATACTAACACACTGTCAGTATAGAACTCTGGCTTCAGGGCAATCCCTGCCCCTCCACAAAGCCTGCTGGCTCCTTGTCATTCCAGTTTCAACCACTTGTGAACTCTGTTGCACGGCCCGAGATTATCACCAGTGTTCCTTATTTCCAGAAAGTCCAATTCAGGTTCCAAGCTACCTAATCTCCACCCCTGACTATTTGAGACTGAACTCTTGGATATTTCAAAATTTATTTTTACTTTTTTTTTTTTTAATTTTGAAGGGAGAAATCCCTGAGGACTAGAAATGCTTCTGTGTACGTTGTATTTGGGGGTCTAGCTATTGTGAAGAAGTTAACCTCTGAGCTTTTAAAACCTCAAGTATCAGGGAGCAAAAATACACGTATTAATTTTGTAATCAGAAAAATAACAGAAAAGGCAACAGATATCTGTATCTGAATTACTAATATCCATATTTATGTGGTAATTAATCACTATGAGAAACTGAACTATTAATATATTCTATTTAGCATTTTCATGTTGCTTAATTTCTTTCTCAGGTTCAAATACTGTACTGGCTAATGGATACTTTCCATAGACTTAATCTTTGTAAATTTTAGAAAAACATTTAAGTTGACAAATGAAGGCTAACATTTGGTCATGCTTTAATAGGCTGAACACCAAGCAAATCCTATTCCTTTATTTGTTCATTTTGCAATAAGTCTTGACATTACCTTCTCCTCTTTCTTAAATTTGCTTACTTAGCAGGGCACAATGCAGTTTTGATGTGCAATCTGATTTCAAAAGAATCTTTGAGACAGCTAATCTTCTGTACACTCACTGTAATTAAATATTAAGCACAAACGGTATATAAGATACTCACTTTCTTGAGAACCTCTAAGCACTGAAGAGCAATGACATAAAAAAGTATAGATTTTCAGAGTGTTTTACAGATTTTTCAGCTTCAACTTTTAACTCTTATAGCACCTAGAGCTTGCAAAGAGTAAAGCATTATATATCATAGACTGGAAATATCTTTATTAATTGTCCTTCACTCTGTCCCAAATTCTCATTTCACCGTAGTTTAAATTAATCTGCTAGCTGCTTGCTTCATTCTTGAAAATGTACAATAGGTAATGCCATACTGACTTAAAACTAATAATCAAGTTCGGTAGTTTGTCTCTTATGGTAAATGCCACCAAAGTTTGTTTTCTAAGAGACCATGGCAGCTATCTTTAACCTTTTAAATATAGTAACTGATTTCCACCGACGTTCCTTTGTCAAATAATCCCTGCCCTATCTCTATCATCCAAAATTTAATCATGTTATAGTTCCATAAATTCACAATCACCATTATACTTTTACTTTTCTTAAAAGTATCTCTATCTCCTTCAAGAATAAGTGACCTAACTCCGGATTTGGTGAATAAATTCACCACATGACCTTCATGATTTATTCCCACTTTTTACAGACTGAGATCCTAAGTTTTCAAAAATGTGCTCTTCTTGAAAAAGTAAACAAATACATGGTGAAAACATTCAATAATAGTGCATTAAATATATGAGCTTATAGCTCCCTTCACTAAATATCCCTATGTTCCCATCTTCACAGGGCCTTCTCAACAAAATAGCAGCTAGGCTTTGAATTACCAGGCAGGCGCAATCTGACCAAGAGAAAAGACCTATCAATACCGATAGTAAAGGTCTCTCATATGAAATGGGCCAGCAATGAGTGACCTATCAGTCAAAAGCACATTCCATGCACACAGAGCTTCCAATTTGTCTGAAAATATAAACATATAGCGACAAAGATTACCAGATATTTGAGAAAAAGCCTCTAATATGAGACACCCAAAATACAAACAAAAAAGGAATGAGGCAATGAAGGGAGCTGGATAAAACTTCAAAGAAAGTAAAATTAATAATCAGAATAAAAGCTACTGAATGCACGAAACAAAAACAGGAAATACAAAGGTAAATTCAGAGAAAAAATTTTTAAAATATGACAATAAACTGAAGAGAATGGATAGAAGATAAAAAGGTGCTCAACAAATCTCAAGAAATCTTTTAAAAGGTACAATGAAAAGATAAAGAGACAACAAGGATGGACCTCGAGATGATCATGCTAAGCAAAATAACCAAGACAGAAAAAGTTGAAAGTCACATGACATCACTTATATGTGGGATATAAACCTAAAAGCAACAAATGAATAGGACAAACAGAGACTCATGGACATGGACTGTAGACTAGTGGTTACCAGAGGGTAGAGAGTGTGGGGAGTGGGGAGGTAGACAAGGTAAAGGGGGTCAAATATGTGCTGACAAAAAGAAATCTAACTATGGGAGGTGAACACACGGTGTTGTATAAATAAATATATACCTTACTGTTAAAGTGTACAGCTGAAACTTATTCGATTTCGTTAACCAATGTCACCATAAAAAAATAAATTAATTAAAAAAAAAGACAAAGAAATGAACAGTAAGAAAGAAGAAAAGGAGAAACATAAGATAAGTAAGTATATGACATTCAGTATCAGAATGCAGGTAACCCCTTTCTGCGTTTGCATTCCGCCATTTCACTTTTACCAAAGACCTACATTAGTATCATAACAGCTTTTTTTCATGAAAGTGAAAATTCTTTTGGTTAGTGAAAACAAGTACTAATGTAGGTCTTTGGTAAAAGCAGTGATATAACGTGAACTTTCAGAAAGCAGAGAGAGAGCGGGGATACTCTTAGGAAAGCAGAAGAAACCTATAATAGAAATTCCCAAAAAACTGGACAGCAAGAGGGAAGGATGTTCTCAAAGAAATACTTTTATTTTTCAGAACTGAACATCCTGAGTTTTTGGATTGAAAGGACTATTGAGTGCTTAGCACAATCAATGAGTAAAAGATCTTTACCAAGTTTTATTAATATGAAATTTTAAAACATCAGGGGCAAAAAAAAAAAAAAAAGATTCTGCTAACTTCCAGAGGAAAGAAAGAACAGGTCAAGATTCAGGATGGCAACTGATTTCCAGAGAACAACACTGAAAACCGGAAAATAATGGGGCAGTGCTTTCAAAGTTCTAGGGGAAAAGGTGTGTCATTCTAGATTTCCACTCCTGGACAAACGGTTGCCTAAGCATGAAGGCAGAATAAAGACATTTTTAGGCATAAAAGATTTCCAACATCTATTTATCATGTCGCCTTTCTCGGGAAGTATGGAGGATTGTACTCCACTTCAAAAAATGAAAAGAGAGAGGAGGACAGGGGAGATAGGGTAAAAGAGAATTTCTGACAGATGAAGAAGTGAGATCCTGGAATGACAGTTCTGCATCGGGACTAGGGAACAACCATTCTAGATGGGACAGTGAGATAGAGAGATACTGGAGGCATTTCTAAAATTATAATAAAAATTTACATATTACTTGACATGGTAAAATATATTAACAATATACATTTGGTTCTGGAGATGAGTCTTGGAATGAATAATATGTAAATGAGAAGTACACAAAAATTAAGCAAACTGAAAAGGAGAAAATGATTAATTCTGGGGAAAGTAAGAAGGTATATAAGGAAGGAAACAATAATTGATGATATACTAATTAATTTAACAAAATATGATCTAACTATACTGAAAGGATGGGGAAGGAGAAATTGTGAGTGTGTGTATCTTGGAAGGGGTTTGGGTAATGGAGTCAAATCCTCATTTTCTTTTGTAGGAAATCAACAGTAAATCTGAAAATTAAATCAAGAAATATTGGTATAAGCATGTTATCTTGAAATATGAAGGCAGACACCAAAAGAAACTGCTAGATTTGAAAGGGATTGCCCCTGAGGAGAAGAAAAGAGGAAAGAGGGATGCTGTATTTTATTTAAACCCTTTAGAGCTCTTTGACTTTTGACAATTTGTACATATAACTTTGATAAAGAGATATTAAAATATAATTCTATGCAATGAAAGTTTTAAACATAAACAATAAGATATTATACATTCTTCTGTACCTTGCTGTGTTCCCATAAAAACATCTTATAGATCCTCTCATATCAGCATGATAAATGGACTTCATTCTTTTTCATAGTTACATACTAATTCACTGCATATTTTTGTTGACATACAAATTTAGAAATATATATATTACGATATTACAATCCCAGAAGTAAAATTCTCAGTCGAAACTTTAAGATATTTCTATTTCTCTCCAAAGATGTTGCACCCAAATTTATAGCCTCACCAACAACTGCCCCACACACTTATCAACACTATATACTACGGAACCATTCTATCTTTTCAATCTGGTATGTGAAAAGATGTATTGACATTATCATCATTAAGGATTTAACTTGTGTTTTTTAAAATTTATTTTTCTAAAAACTGTTTACTCAATACCAATTTAAAAATAATATCCTCATTCAGTCTCTTCTCCATTTTCTTATTTTCTCTATTCCATTTCTCATAAACACTTGTCCTTCTCTTCCTTTACAATACTGCACAAAATTTATCTTTTCCAGAAAACTTTTATAATAATGTTTTTACTTCCTCTGAGCACTGTATATTTATATGCATATAGTCTCAATTATAGATATGTTCTTCAGTTTAAGATGTGTGCCACAATACTGACTGTGATATAAAGAGAATTATAAAGATATAAAGATGTAAAGAGAATTATATGTTTGTATTGGTTTTCATCTTACCGTATTTCACATAATTTAAAATATGACTGATTGCAAGATGTACCATTATTTTACGAGCTACTAAGAAAGTAAAATTGCTGCCAATTCAAAGGAAAACCACAATGCTTTCTTAGCATTTAAAATTTTTATCTTATTAAATATTTTACAATTAATATTTCTGCATCCTTTGTAAGTAAAATCAGCAGGTAAAAATGTTAATTTATTGTATGGCCATAAAAAGTTGGATAATTAGTGTATTTTGAAAACTGGTAAATTTCTAGGAGTCACCTTGGTAAGATGATTCCTACAAAATAACCAACATTAGTACAAAAGGGGCTGCTATAGTGTTGGTTCAATAATTTTAAGCCATTTAAACAATCAGTTCTGTAAAGCAAAACTGATACTCCATTAAGTCACATGTAAACTTTCTGAAAGCTACCCAGTACCAATGACCATAATTCTATAAAGTACGAATTCCTATTATACACTGAGAGGCTTTATGGCTCTGTGGTTTATTTACCAACAAAAGTGTTGATGAGATTAGTTTCATTGGCATGTACAGCTGTAGCAGAGGATGTAAGATTGCCAGCGGTTTGGCAACCAACGAAGAGTTCCAAAATCTGGAGATGACATTTTTCAGAGAGACGTTAGTCCGCAGATATACAGAACAGCAAAGTACTGTAAGTTTCTTGATTCAGGAACAGGTATATTTATTTTAAGATAATGTAAGTATGTCAGACAGGTTGCTTTACAATTATATTTTACAATAAGAACAATAAACTGGAACTTAAATAAATCTCTTAATATGAACTCATTCTGAGACGTACTAAAAACTTTGATCATGTAGACTCTCTGTAAAGAGTTTGATACTAAATTTTTTATGTATAGCTTCATCTTTCCAAAGAATAGTTTGTAGAAGGAAATAGAATTGCATACATGTATCTAGTACATTACTATTTTCAACGCACTTAAATTTTTTTCAATTAATGTAAACAATAATCCAGTGAATTATTTTTACCTCTCATTTTATAGAGGATAAAGTTCAAGAGTGATAATATGTAGGGAATCATTGTAATTTACTATTCTTTCCCATTTTAATTGACCAGAATATTTTGCTTATTCCCATTTAAATATCATGCAGCAGTCTTATGAACAGATGAATATCCATTCACTCTGATAAGCAATGAAGAATAAAGATTGCATATGTAGTATTTCTTGAGAGAATGGCAGAACTATAATTTTAATGAGCTAATTCAGTTTTTAATGTACATTTATAGGACTGTTATAAATGGCAATTTTTCCATGTATGCAAGATAATATAATTTATACTCAAAGATAAAAATACTTGCATTTTTTCAATTATTTTAGATAGCAAATAATATTGAGAGCATTCAGTGTAAGGTAAAATAGACCTGGGGTATGTTAAATGGGTGGGTACGTTTAGTAAATCAATTCAATCAACCTTGAAAACAGATGAAATTAAATTATTATGCTATACAGAATCCTCAAATTTAAGAATCATATTTCTATATTAATGTCATAAATATCAGATAAAGAATGCGAAAAGTCAAATACATAGTCAGTGCTAATGAAAACATTTTCTTGGAAATGCCACTACTTTTATAAATAGGCTGATGCACAGCTATCAATTTCACATTTAATAACTTATAAAAACAAAATCTGTAGTTCCTATTTTCCTGTGCAAAAGCAAGGTAATAGTTGAAGTGTGTGCAACTGACATTAAATACATCTCGGAAAAGAAGATACATGAACATATCTTCCAAATATAACACATTACTATGTTAATTTAAATTCACTGTTCTACTTTCATATAGTATCCTTTTATAAACTAAACTTTTTTAATTGAACAGATTTCAATTAAGTTCTATTCACAGCATTTTCTCCATGTGAAAATCAAGTTTTGTTTTTTTTCAATAGAAAGTTTTTCTTTTCTCTCCTAAGACATATTATTTTGGAACAAAAAATTATATTTAAATTATGCATTATTACTGACTGGTTGGCATCACTCTGCATGTGGTCCTTTTGCAAGAAAAAAAACGTTAAGGTCTACCTAATATTTACATCAGTCTTCTAAACCATTTTATATTAGTCTGTTACAGTACTCATTTTGATGCTATAGACTTTACTAACAATATACAATAAGTTACAGAGTTGTAAGATATTTTTACTAGTGTTATAACATATACTAACTGCATTCAGGAGCAGCATCATGTTAAAACAATAATGGCAATGACAATGACTATTGCTACAACAACTACCACTATTCTACCATCAATGTGTGATTTTTTGAGGAAAAAATAATCTACATTTTAAATTTCTTTACCATATACATAAAATAATACCAGACATTAGACATTCTGTTGACTTTGGCAAGTGAACAAAAACTTAAAAAAAACTTTATATGATTCAAACAATGTATGTTAAGTACTTTTAAAAGTTAAAAGTACAATGTAAACCATCGTATTGTATAGTAGCTTAATTTCTATTTGCTTTTCATAACAATTTCAATATAATTAAAAATCAGATAAATAATATGGATTTATCAACAATTCTAGGGCCCTAAGATAAATCTTAAGGAATATTTTTAAGGTAAGTTCACAGTCTAAAACCAAAGAAAATAAGTCGTTCACTTTTAAGTCATTTAGATTCTAGGAACCATATATTATTTTGAAACTAGGCAAATTTCTAAAGAAACTTTAAAAATATTTAAAATACATTCTTATATAGTCATTGGAAGTATCTATATACTTCTGAAAGGAATGAAAAAGTGCAGAGTTCAGTAAATCAAGACAAGAGTTCAACGTGGTAACACATATTTGTAGTTAGTATAAAGATACATTTTATGTGTCTTACACTCAAAAACTCAGTTCAAGAAAAAAAATATAATTAGCCTTTTCACCTTTTCCTTCATTTCTACAAGTTCTGATCTCAGACCTGCTTCTGTTCTCTGAAATTTTTACTTCTTGCATTTGTCATGTAGATAATAATCCTTTAAATTTTGCTTTACAAGTACCTAATTAAAAATATATAAAAGGAATATTAATTTAGGGTGAAATTCAGAGGTGATGGCATTTATCAAATATTATCATGATAATAAGAAACAGTGAAGCACACAACAAAAACAACCAAAAGAAAATATAAATATCAAATACTTAATCATAAAACATTTCCTTTAATTTAAAAGTTCAGTATTTTGTTTAGTAACTTGTCTAATCATCAGTCTTATAAAAGTCTAGAATAAATGTAGTAATTTTTATCTATGTCCTACTATATAGAAACAATAGTGTCAGTGTGACACTATGACAAGTTAGTTGGGAACACTACCTATCAGCATTTCCCAAAATGGGTTCCGTAAAACATTAGGCCTCAAAGCTACTTTGCAAAAGACCGAATACTCCCATTTTCTTTCGGAGAGGCACATAAATAGTGGCATATTAAGGTTGCAAAAGTTATGACGGGGAAGGAACCTATTTAACCATGTTTATTATGCTCTTTCTTAAAGGTACTGACTAAGCAGTTTTTTTTTTTTAAAGAATAATATGGTCTGATACCACTTGGAACCACTTTGGTAAAACTGCTACAAATATAAATGTTTCTAGCTTGAGAAAAACAGCAAGAAATATATATTTGCAAGCATGTAGAAATGAATAAAACCTTCGATTTGGGACCTAACTAATCAGAATCCACAATACACCAAAATTTTATAGCTTGACTTTTATAGGTTGACTTTTAAAAGGGAAAATAAACACCTCATTTTGAAGATCAATAAACGTGAGGCATTTCTTTGAGCTGATACAAACTGAAGGGACTGCCTATCTCTTCCTCAAATATGGCATTCTACAGTGATAGTTAATAACAAATAAGATGGCTTTGCCATTAGACAGAATGGGGCTCAAATCCTAGTTTGTGACTTACTAGCAAGCTATCTTGGGCATATTACTCACTAAGCCTCTATTTCCTCTGCTGTTAAATGAGATATCTATCTGTGAGGACTAAATGAGATACTCCATATGGAAGAACATTTAATACAGTGTCAGGCACCTAAAATAAATCTTAAAAAAAAAATTAGCTGCTATTATTGTAGCAGATATTTGGAATCATGATCCTAAGAAATAGTAACAAATATTCCTTAGATGTTAATCATCTTAGATTACAAAAGTCGATCTGGAGTCATTATTCTGTATCTGTTCAGATATCAATCTGCAAATTAAACAAATTTCCAATCAAGGTACTCCAAGAGAACTCCAGTCAAATGAGTATTTATTCCAGCTCATTTTTAGATCACAACTTAATAGTGGGAAAGTAGTGCTTTATTATAATGATTAATTATTAAATTGAATTACTGGTCTAAAATTAAATCATTACAAGAGTAATTCTTATATTTAATTAGTGACCTAAAAATTAAAAACAAATTCTTTCAGCTATTCGTTAAATGTCATAACAGAAAAATAAATCATGTCCTTTCCATATTGTTACTGAACAAATTTAGACAGAGAAGCTTACATACTTATCTGCTATGAAGTTCCTTCTTCAGACAGGATTTGAAAGTGGGATACTTCTGAACTGTTTTATAACCCTGTGAAACAGGATTAAAAACGTAAATGTAAATAAAATGTCATGAGGCCACAGGTATGCAATAAATAAAGTAAGCAAAAATAAAAACACATAACACCAAGGGAGAAAAAATACAGCGTCAGAGGTTTATAGTATAGTTTCTATTTTAATTTGATCTTGCTACTCTAAAATTTTTGAAGAACAATAAATTTCAATATATGCCCTTTCGGGTTTTTGTGCCATCATCTTAAATATTAACAACTAACCACTAGATGGCAGTTAAGTACACAGTATCTTTACCAAGACAGCTTGGATTTAAAAAAATCATTAAAAAGCTTTAAAAACATTGTATAAGAATAATCTTAATTTTTAAAATATATATAACTTTTTCTCTTTTTAAATGTACAATGCTTAGGGGTATTCTTACCAAAGAGGGAAGATTGAATATTCCAGCTGTTAATAATTTTTTTTCATTTGTGGTACAATCTACAAATATATTAGATGCATAAACATTTATTGATTCATGCTATATTTCATTCTTTAAAAAGTATTTTTGAGGAAAAAAATCATCGATTTTTCTCATTATTTTGCAGTGTAGGATGATAACAGGAAGAATATTAAAAGGACAAAAAAGTTTTTACTTTATTTTCCATATAAATAGTACTGAATATGCAGTGACTTAAGTGCTGCAAGTTGCCTAGTGGAAATCTGTGTCACATACAATGAGAAACAGTGATATTTCTTTTTCTATACTAAGAAGTCTGATGGCCAGTGTGCAGATTGAATTCATCGAAAATATGTGGCAACATTTCCTCCCACAAATTGAGAAGAAGACATTATACTAATTGAATATGCAAATAAGTTATTAAAATTCAAAATGATTTTATATTTTAAAAAAGCATTATCATCTCAAATTGTTTTGGGCTAGAGACTTATACTTTTCCTTTTCAAACATAATAGTTCATGTTTATAATATTAAAAATTTACATAAATTGTTTCTGAAACTTGGATATTTTCTTTCAGTTTTTAAAAAGGATATCAATAGGCTTGAAATTTATAGTTTTACCCGGAATCCTCTATGGAGTCTGTCTTTCATAATTCCAATAAATTCTTTATAACTTAATTGATCATCTTTGTCAACGTCAAAAATCTTGAAGACTGTGTTCACTAAATGTGGCGAAAGTTTGAGGCCGGTAGCTACGTAGACGGCACGCTTAAATTCATCTAGATAAATGTTACAGAAAAGGAGTAAACCATTAACATTATTCTTATAATATGTATTAATTACTAATAAGGTTATAAAAGAAGTTTTTTTCTACATGAGTCATGATCTTATGTAATATGACTCTTCATTACTCATGTTATCTTTAAGGAAACAAAATTTTTATAGTTTTAAAGGGCCAAGAATAACTGTATCTTAGTTTAATAATGCATTCATATTCAATGAATATTTAATGAGCATCTATTATCAGCAACAGACACTTTTAGAGGTTATTAAGATGAATAAGTTCTCAGGAAACTTACAGTTCAGATGGGAGATGAGATACCTCCCCAAATAACCATTATACAAGATGACACAAAAAGTACCAACAAAGATATAAGAATTTGGAATTGAGTGATTCCTTCTGTCTGTAGTGTGGAATAGGGAAAGGAGAGAGGAGAGCAGCGATTAGGAAAGGTTGCAATTTTGTATCTGAGCTGAGCCTGAAGGATAGATGATTTCAACATGTAGAGATAAAAGAAATGGCAGATGAGATACATGAATGAACAACGGCATGGAGGGAATACAAGTATAAGGCACATTTAGAAAACGTTGAGCAATCTGGACATACAGGATCTAGAGCTCTGTACAGGGACTTTGAGGAGAGGAAACTACATTCTTTAACACGCAGTTGGGGAACTAAAGTTTTCCATAGCAGGTGTGTTGTAGAAAAGTTAATCTGTGTTTTAGAAAGTTTATTTTGTGAGTTGTCAAGGAAACATTGGAGAGGAAAGTGGGTAATGGCAAGAATACCACTGATGTGCCTACTGCCTTTTAAGAGGTAATCATCTGAAATAAATGTTGTAGCAGCAGTAGGAAAAATATATATATACTCCTAGCACCTGCAAGAGTACTCAATTAATTTTTTCCACTTTCCAGTTCCACAAAGTAAAAGAACAACTGTCCATTCTGAACCAGGTAAACAGACATTGACTTTTTTTTTCTTTTTGAAGTTAATTATGTTTATCATGGTAGTAAATGCTGGTCTGGGAAGGCAGGGTTCCCAAAAGTTTTGGTGTTAAAACACTAAATTGAGTTGAGTTGAGAAAGACAACTTATTTGAACACTTAGACTAGACAAAGGGTGAAATATGACAAATTTTCAGGTTCCTCTTCCTCAGTGAATGAATAGATGAAGCTAAATGAGGGGTTTAATCTCTGTTTTGGGGAGAGAGATAATTATCATCAACACTTAGGGGACACAGTTTGGCTTCTCCCTAGAACTTGGCAACAAAATAAAAAGACTATCTTGCCATTTATTAGATTATAGCAGACACAGGTCAAATCACCTTAAAGACATAACATTCTTCATATGGCAAGAATATTTTAAAAGGATATGGCTATGAGGGAAGAAGGGAAAGTAGTCATAGCCACAGAATCCTAGAAAAAGAACTTGACTCATTAGTCTACCTACAGGGAAGGAATGAGCTGGTCTTGAGGTCAACACCATTCTGAATTCTATGAGTTGTATTTCTATGGAAATTAAGGAAAATCAACATTCAATTTTATATATCATTTTTAAAACTTGGTTAATTTAAGTCCATAGCTAAAAGCAGATTCTGTTGACAAAATTCAGGTTTCTGAGCCAGCAGAGACTGTGGGTAAAATCAGTAATATAAACACCATCCTGTGTTGATATCTGAGGCATGACCAGCTGGCTCTTCTCTAGGTAGATTCACAACCCTCAATGTTAGCAAGTGGCCATGAGGTTTCTTCCTCTTTGAACCTTTACAAACATAATTAGATTTTCCCCAGAATATGAAATGAAGAGAAATAATACATTTAATACAAAAATTCAGCATAATTCCCTAAACTTCCTTTAAGGAAAACAGATCTTCCACTGAAGTACACAACAAACTTTCAGGCAAGTTGATGGCTTATATGATCTATCCAATTAATTTTCTGTCAAAGTCCCTAGAAACAATGTAGGATTATTTTTTGCTTTTAATTTTTGAAAGATACTTACCTTGCCCTATAGAACGACTTGCAAAGTTATACATATTCAGGGCTATTGCAAAGTCTTCTAGGTTGTTTAAAAACTGGAAAAATGACCTGAATTCATCAAATGTGATACCCTATATTGAGAGAATATATGTAAATATACTTAGTATTTAATAAGTATATTAAAATAAGTAGTATTAAAATAAGTATCTATACTAACTAGAAATAAATAGATTAAGCATGTGTAATATATTTTGTAAGTAAACATTTTCAGAGCACATTCTAAAACCTTCTTTCCCCAAATGGAATGTAAAATTCACTCAGATTTTTTTTTCCCACTGGGCAGCGTTGCTACCATTAGCAATGACAAGTGAAAATATTTTTTACAACACTGTCACATCAGCACAAAGTTCCAAAAAATGCTACAATAAAAATGGATAAAAAATCTTCAATTTTAAAATCTGTATTTTAGCTGAATTTTTTAAACCCTTAAATATGATGAAGAAAATAAACAAAAAGATGAAAAAAACTTGCAACAAAGTTTCTTCTGTACATGTACTTATTAAATACAATTAAGCACTGGGTCATTAATGTCTTTATAATGATGATGCAAAATCAAAATGTTGAATAAGCCAACGGTGGTGTATTTTTATTTGTTCTTGCCATGATAACATTGCCAAGACAACAGAAAGAAGTACAATGACTATATACAGATAGGCCCAATACTGGGCATGGTGTGGGATCATGGGAAGGACTGTGGAATGTCATTCATACAAAATGCAGTTATTGCCACTGCTATTACTTCAATTAAACAGTAAAGTTATTTAAAATAAGCACAATGTATCTCAGATCATACAAATTTGGACATGAAGAGCTGTATTTAATTAATGTGTTCTCTTCAGCAATATTAACATAATTGAAAGAAAAAGTAAACAGAAAAGAACAGGGGCAGGAGCTTAGTTAGGCTTAATAAAACCTTAATGTAGGGTTCAAAGGGAAAGGAAAACTAACAAGGCAGCATTAAAAAACTCGGGAAAAAACCAGTCTATTTTCATTAGTCAACTACTGATTAAATGATTTATTATCAAAATAATATTTATCATTGAAATAATATCAAATTTTGGAATATGTTATTTCTACTTCAATTACAACTCCTCTTTATTAGCAAGGTGAATCCTCACTGTCTTTTCACATTTTTCTCTTTCTCTTTGCTTATATTAACTTATGGCTACTTCAACCCTGGATTCTGCTTTGTGACCTGATCCCACCTGCCATGTTTTCCAGAGAGGACTATCTGAATCAGTTAGGGAGACTGAGACAGAAGGGGTCTGACTTGATGTGGAAAGCTTGTTGTCAGAGAAACTGGTCACTGCTCTGGTTTTGTATCGGTTTATGCTGCGACCAACTGCTACAGCAACAGTCTGTCTTAAGGTGACAGGTTAATGCTAGTAAAAGTAAAAAACAGGAGGATGGGATATTTTTAAGCAAAGTGTAAACAAAAATGTCAATGCTTTTGGGAAGCATAAAATTAAAAACTAAATCAAAGAATGACAGAACACAATGTTCACCATCTGAACCTTCACATATTCAAAATAGATTTCTCATGTTTGAAAAGACAATCAAATTCAAAACCATACAATAATTCTTTTGTGTAGATTAAACTCTTTGTGTATGGAAATATGAAACTGTAAATTGAAAAATGGCAATCATTTTGATGGAGATAATTTAAAAGAATCCATTCTTAACAGCAGTGAGAGAAAGAGTCTAGGAGATTAAAAGAGGGAGGGTACAGTATAGCCATTTCTTCTCCCTCCCCACTCGCACCCCCAGAATCACTTCTGTAATGAACCATTAGGACTTGAATGTGTCGTAATTGTTAGAAGTAGAGTGAAAAGAAGTAGCTTACATTTTAACAAAAATAAAATGATGATAGTAACTGAAAAATTTAAAGTATCAAAAATATATACATACTGAGAGTTCAGAAATAAATCAAATATCTGTGGTCAACTGATTTTCAGTAAGGGGCCAAGATATTTATTGGAGAAAGAACAGTTTCTTTAACAAACAGTGCTGAAACAACTGGGTATCCACATGTAAAAGAAAGAAGTTTGAGTCTTATTTCACTCCATATATAAAAATTAACTCAAAATGGATCAAAGACCTAAATTTAATAGTTCAAGTTAAAAAAACTTGTGGCATTAATTGACACTATCAAAAAAGTAAAAAAGACAACTTACAAAATGGAAGAAAATATTTGCAAATCATGTATCTGATAAAAGTCTAGTATCTAGAATAAAGAACTTATACAAATCAACTGTAAAAGGACAAGCCAATTAAAACATGGGTGAAGGACTTGAATAGACATTTTTTCTAAGAAGGTATACGAATGGCCAACAAACACAGGAAAAGATGTTCAGCATCATTATTCATTGGGGAAATGCAATCAAAACCATTGTGATACAACTTCACACACACTAGGATGACTACAATTAAAAAGGCAGAGACATAACAAATGTTGGTGAGGATGCAGAAAATTATAAACTTCATACATTGTTAATGGGATTGAAAATGCTGTAGCTACTTAGAAAAACAGTTCTTCAAAATTAAACATTAAAGTTGCCATGTGACCCAGCTCTTTACTCTGAGGTATATACCAAATTCTCCAGAATTCAAAACGTGTCCACACAAAAAAACTGTACACAAATGTTATAACGACATCATTCAAACAGCCCAAATTGAAAACAACTCAAATGTCCACCAATTTAAAAATTGATAAAATGCTGTGTATCTATATAATGGAGTATTATTTGGCAATAATAAGGAATGAAATGCTAATATTTGCTACAAGATGAATGAAACTTGGAAAAGTTTTGCTAAGTTAAAGAAGCCAGATGCAAAAGGTGTCATGTGATACCACTTACATGAAATGTCTAGAACAGACAAATCCACAGAGAGAGGAAGCAGATTAGTGGTTGCCGGGGGCTGACGGAAGGGGAAACGGGAGTGACTGTTTAATGGGTGCAGGGTTTCTGTTTGGGATGATGAGAAAGTTCTGGAACTAGTAGTGATGGTTACACAACACTGTGAATGTAGTTAATTCCATCAATTTTACTCTTTAGAATGGTTAAAATTTTTTAAACGGTTATTTTACCACAATAAAAGGTTACATATACTTATTGAAATATGTCATTCAGGATGTGAACACACGTACATCAGTGCACTTGAACTGAATTGCAGCAAAGCATAAGTGGACAAAACTGAGATAGTTAATAAGACATAATTTAATAAAAAGACAAACCAGAAAATGCTGTAGATATCAAACTGCTACTATAATTACACTGCTTGTACTAGTTGATAATGTGCTCTATCTGTAGCCATGACAGTGCTCTCAGTGTGTGCATATGTTTATCTTTGGTTGGGGTACCAAAGCCTGCAATAATTATTAGAAAACTAGAAAGAGACTAGGGAATGATATCATGGAAAATGGTGGAGTAGGGTGCTTAAAGAATTAGTCCCTCTGCTGAAACAATGATAAGCTGCGAAATACTGATAGAATCAACTGTTTTTTTGAACTCTAGAATCTAATCCAAAGTTTATAGCAAGAAGGGGACAGATGAATGAAGAAGAGGGTGCCTGAAATTCGTGAGAGAGTGTTGTGGTGTTTTTATCCACTGAACTACTATTTTTATTTTTCAGTGCTGTGGCAGCTTTTGGGACAGCAGCTGGTGTTCCTGGTTTGGCTTCCTGGTGCCAGAGTGCTACTATGGACCTTATTCTTAAAATGTTGTGGTGTGCTATTTGACCTGTCTAGTGGTTCCCCAAGGGACCAGCACAGAAGCTGACTTTTGTTTCACACCCTTCTTCTTGGACCGAAGTGGCTTTCTTGGCAACAGTGACATCTATCAAAAGATTTAAAGACATACACACTCTGTGCCAGCCTGGGGCAAGGGATAGTAGAAGGGACAAGTGGCAGATAGAATACAGAAGCCTGGAAGAGGCGAACGAGAATGGTTACTGGTAGAACATGAGGAGCTCAAAGAGCTATTGCATATATCTGGAAAATCGGATATGCCTAGGAATTGATGCATGCTTTGAAAAAGACCTGAGAGGACCCTAGCTTACCACATCTGGCAGATCTATGGGCTCTGTGGAAGCAGGAGGTAAAAACAAATGAAGAGGCTTAGGTAGCCTGGCTTAGTGTTGAAGGAGTGCTCTAGCTCAGGGCTGAGTTGCAAAGACTAGGAAAATACTATATTGTTTTCTTCCTGGCTCTGGACATTTAAGGAAATCTTTGTCAGTTACTGGCTAACCACTAAGATAATGGAACACAATATTTAGTGACTGTACACAACAAGAAATACAGTCTCCTCCACTTGTACAGTTACCTTTCCAAGTTACTTTGCAAACTGACGACTGCAGGTAAGAATCTGATTTCTAGAGTTACTACAATATAATATTCAAAATGTTTAGTTTTTAGTAAAACATTTACAATGCGTACAAAGTATTAGGAAGTATAATCCATTCACAGGGGGAAAAAAATAAATCGACATAAACAATCCCTGCAGAAGCCCAGATAGTGGACTTAAAAAATGAAGAATTTAAATCAACTGTCTTAAATACACTCAGATAACTAAGTGAAACTATGGACAAAGAATTAAATCAGGAAAACTAAGTATGAACAAAATGAGAATATCAATAAAGAGACAGAAATTGTAAAAAGAAACCAAACAAAAATTTTGGAGCTGAAAAGTACAAAAACTGAAATGAATAACTGACTGGAGAGGCTGAACAATAGAATCGAATAAGTAGAAGAAATAGTGAACTTAAAGATAAGACAATTGAAATTATTCAGTCTGAGAAGCAGAAAGACGAAAGAATGAAGAAAAGTGAACAGAGTCTAAGACACTTGGGGACACCATCAAGTGTACCAGTATATACATCATAGGACTTCAAGAAAGGAAAGAGTGAGAGATAAAGGAGCAGAGAGAATATTTAAAGAAATAATGATTGAACACCAACCTCCCAAATTTGATGAAAGACCTGAGTCTATACATCCAAGAAGCTCTATGAACCCCAAGTATGGTAAACTGAGAAAGACCCACACCAAGACACATTATACTCAAACTGTCAAAGCCAAAGACAATCTTGAAAGCAGCAGGAGAAAAGCAATTGTTCACATGGAAGGAGTACCCAATTAGATTAACAGATAATTTCTCATCAGAAACCATGGAGGCAGGAAGTGAGTACGATATTTCAAGTGCTGAAAGAAAAAAATTCTGTCAACAGAATTCTATATATGACAAAATGAAGAAATTTAGATCTAACTCAGATAAACAAAAGCTAAGAGAGTTCATTACTAGCAGACTTGTCCTACAAGAGATGCTAAAGAGAGTCCTTCAGACTGAAAAGAAAGCAAACAAGACAATAACTCAAAGCCATATAAAGAAGTAAAGAATTTTGGTTAAAGTAAAGGTAATTATATAGATACTACTTCTACACACACACACACACACACACACACACACACACACACATCTCAGCAATTCCACTCTAAGTATATACCCCAAAGAACTGAAAAGTGGTACTCAAACAAATACATGCACACACATATTCACAGAAGCACTATTCACAATAGTCAAAGGGTAGAATAAAGCTCAAATGTCCATGGCCAGATAAATGAATAAACAAATAGTGGTACATATGTACAATGGAATGTTATTAAGCCATAACAAGGAATACAGTACTGGTAAATGCTACAATGTAGATGAACCTCAAAAACATGAAATAAGATAAACATGAAAGGTCACATATTTCATGTACATAGAAATAAGTAAATCCATCAAGACAGAGCATAAGTAAATCCATCAAGACAGAGAGCACAGACTGACGGTTACCAGGGGCTGAGGGCAGATAGTATGCGGGGGAGGGAGTAAGCAGGGCAGGGAACGCTTATTAGGTACAGAGTTTACTTTGACGTAATGAAAATGTTTTGGAAATGGATAGAGATTGTCATTACACAACAATGCCACAACTAAATGCCACAGAACTGTTCAGTTTAAAATGGTTAATTCTGTTACATATATTTTACCTTAATAAAATAAAAAATAAATAACTTGAAAAATCCAAATAAATCATCAGAACACATTATCATACAAGTAAAAACCATTCAGAAAACATGATCTTATGAGCGCAGCACCTCAAGTGTATAAATTATGTTTGTTCTCAACACAAAATTCATGCTCATCTCATATATTAAGTATGACACTATTTATACTGTTCAAGTTATATAGGTAACCAATCTAAATGGCAACTGCATAACTTTTAGAAATATAAACAACTTTAAAATGTACAGTCTGGAATAAACAGAAAATTCAAACTGGAATTTACTGGCTGAATAACTTAAGGTAAGTCACTTAAATCTTTCTGAACGTCGGTTTCCTCAAAGCTTGATAATGATCATTTTATTACTTTCTTGTTAATATTTATATTTTGTGGCTATTCTGAGAAGCACTTTCCCTTCCCTCTACCACCTCTATCTACATTCTCTCCTAGAAAAGTTTACCTGGTCTCATGGCATTTAAAATTTTTAAAAATTATTTTATATGGCAATGTATTCACCTGTTCAAAATTCCGAAGGCAAAAAAGAGTATGTAACACAAAATCTCCCTGTCTTCCACCCTTGTTCCTTAGCCATGTAGTTCCTTTTCTTGGAGGAACCAATGTTTCTAGTTCTGAGGGTCCTTCCAGAATTAGCATAGGCCATCTTTTTAAATAAGTGGTAGTATGCTATACACATTGTTGTAAATTTGGCTCCTTTTTATTTATATATCTTGGAGGTCGTACTATATTAGTACATAAAGGATTTCCTTAGTTTTTTTTTCAGCTGCACCTTTTTTTCACTTATAAATATAATTTATTTAATCAAGGACTTTCTGAAAGATATTTAGGTAGTTTTCAGTCTTTTATGATAAATAACCTTGTATATCTGCCATTTCATACAAGTGAATCTATCTGTGGGTAAAATTCACAAAAACAGTAAAGCTTTAAGCTCTACATCTTTAAATAATATCTATCAATTCACTCAACAGGGTTTCTAGGTATTATGGATATAAGAATAAATAAAAAAGATAAAAATATCAGCCTTCCTGAAGCTTACATTCTAATTGGGGGAGACAGACAAAAAACAAAAGTATATTTTATTGTTTATCCAGATTAACAATGAAAAATAAAAATAGGCAAATTACATAGTATGTTAGAAGATGATAATGCTAAGGAAATAAAAATAGATTAAGAAGGAATAGCAAATGCCAAGGGGGAGGATTGTAACTTATATAATAGGTTATTACTTATATCATAGGTTATATATTATTTATAAATAGGTGATTATTTATATATTAGATTCTCACATCATTGAGAAATAATATAGTAAGCCATGTGGCTATCTAAGAGAAGAGTATTCTGGGCAGTGAAAAGAACATATACAAAGAAGCCCTGAAATATAAGATTGCCTGGTATTGGGAAACAGTAAAGTGGCTGTGTGCCTGGAACAGAGTGAACAAGTGGAGAACGACAGGAAATGAAGTCAAAGGTAATGAGGGAACAATTTCTACAGGCCTTTTCGTAAAAATTTTGGCTTTTACTTTGAGAAAAATAAAGAGTTACTGTAAAATCTGAATCATGATATAAAGCATTTCCTTAAATGCTAAACAGAGAGCAGACTGTAGAGAGGTAAAGCTGAAAGCAGAGAGATGATTTAGGAGGCAACTACAATAATCCAGGCAAGAGAGAATGGTGACTTGGGTGGCAGCAATGGAGATGGTAAGAAATGGTCAAATTCTGATAGAAGCAGTGTCAAGCGCATTTGTGGATGGAATGTAAGTAGAATGTGAAAGGAAAGAGTCTGAAAATTTTGGCTAGAACAACTAGGAAGATGGCGTTTCCACTAACTGAAACTGGGAAGATGGTATGTGGAGCAAAATTTCTTGGGATGATCAGTTTAGATTTGTAACTATTAAGCCTAAGATGTCTAATGGATACCCAAGTGGAGATGCTGAGTAGGCAGTATAATGTAAAAGTCTGAAATTCAGGGGAGAAGTTTAAGCTGGATACACAGCTTAAATACTAATGATTACCAAAAGTAGCCCTGACTGCACTAGAGTCAAATATCCAACTGCTTGCATAATTTCTTCACTTAGATATCTCATAGGAGTCTCAGACATCTCATAGGAGTCTCAGACTTACTTGTCCAAAATAAAACTATTGATTCTTTCCTTCAGAGTTCAGTAAATGGCATCACTCTTTCACCTTGTGGTTCAGGTTAAAACTTAAAAATTCTTGATTCCTCTTTTTCCTTCACATTGAAGTATAATCCAGCAACAAGTTCTATCAGCTCGACTTTTTAAATGATCCAATATCTGACCACTTTTCTCTACTCTGACCCTGATCCAAGCCATGCATCTTTTTCCTGTACTGCTATAACAACACCCTAATTTGCCTTTTTCTTTCAAAGCTAGTCCAACTAAAGTTTATTCTGTACCAGCCAAGATGATTTTTTTGAAACATGAATCCAATCACATTTAGCACATCACTCAGATCATATTTGAGTGTAACAGTAGACAGCAAATACTTGCTGAATAAATACTTGCTGAATGAATGAACATCACACCTATGCTCTAATGCACGGTTGGCAAACTTTGGTATTTGCTGTTTCCTCTGCTTAGAATATTCTTCGTCCAGATCTTTGCACAGGTCATTCCTGAGTCTTTCCTCAAAAGCTACCTCTTCAGAAAAGCTTTCCTTAACAGTACATCTTTCTCACTCTCCCTGACTTTTGGTTCTCTTCATAATATTTACCGTTATCTGAAAATGTCATTTATTTACTTTTTACTTGTTTACTGTATCTCTCCACTACTGATTTCCAAGAAAGAACGATATTGCTTGTTACTTGATCCACAGTGGCTAGAATAAGGCCTAGTAAACAGTAGATGTTTAATATCTGCTAGATAAATGAATGGAAATTAAAGTATTTTAGAAATATAAACTGCTATTCAAATAGTAGTAGTTGCTATTCTTTTGGAGAGAAGGGGATGAGGGGTGAAAGGAAGGGAAAGACATAAATAGGATGTGGTAGTATTATCATTCCTTGGCTTAGGGTCTTGGGTTTGAATCCTTGGGCAAGTGTCTAAGTACCTGAGAGCCTCAGCTTCCCTTTTTCTAAAAGAAAGATGTCAATATCTGGAAGATGTTCTAAAGATTGATGAGATAGTGCCAAAAAAAAAAAATTTTTTTTCAATGAGAAGCAATGGTGGTTCAGTTGCCAAATTTCTCTTTTTACTGTAATGATTTGTAGTGCTCATGATACTTCTATCAATTAGAAGTTTTCAGAGAAGCTGAATTCAACTTAAAAGAAAATTTTTTTATTTTCAAATAATTTTCGATATGGAAAACAGTTTCAAAAATAGTACAAGGAGGTCCCAAGCACTCTTCATCCTGGAATTAAACTTAAACATTACAGATTTCTATCAGTGTCCATGTGATGAAAGAATAAAAAAAGATTCTTTAAGGCCCTAAAAAATACCCTTGTAGTTTGACATAGTACAATTTCCAATTTTTATTTTTATGGAAGTGTCTATGAATTGGAAAAATTCAGTTTAACATGTAAAACAGGAAAAAGATCCCTAATTAAGAGATTTATGTAAACTAATGGCCAAATGCATCAAGTCCTGTTTTCTCATTCCTTAGAGGACATGGAGAATTGTTAGCACTGTCAATGTATCCATTTTAAACGAAGTCAAACTATTTGCAAGTTTTTCTTGGACAGATTAACTTGATCCTTGTACAAACACAAATAGAAGGCAATATATCCAAAACATCCCACGCTTGAAGGGGTACCTGTAACACCAGTTCTATTTGGTTGCAATGATGCATTCAAATACCACTAGATAATGCACAACTGCTAAGAATTGCTGACAAAACACTCACTACTAAACAAATAGACAATCAGTTGTCCCAGGTTCTTAACCATTCATGTCATCCAAACTCTGAAAAAAACCTCACTTTGCTGATAAGATTACTCGCTCTTCAATGACCTTTTATTACTCATAAGATTACTTATTGCTGATAAGATTACTCATCTTCAAATGACCTTTTTATTAAGGGTATTATAGAAATGAATTGTGTGACTGAAATGATATCAATAAAAACTGCTTCATAAGAGGAGATGTTTATGTAGCAGTCAAAGCATATAGCTCAGCAGAATTCTCTTGGAAAACGACATTTATAATTTGAATAAAATAATTGCTAACAACCTTAGAGTTTTTAAAATATCTAAGAAAAATATGGATTTCTACCTAGGATTTTAAATTAATCAATTTTTAAAATTTAGCCAGAGCATTTAGGACACACAGGAAAAAAGAATAAAATATATCCAAAGTATCTATTAATTTAAAGAGGAGTAAAAGAACTACCAAAATGAACTCTCTATTTTATAGACCTATATAATTACAAGATAACCTATGTAACAAAATAAATATGGAGGATTAGATACCTTTTCTTCGGATATACTGTAACGCACATTTTCCAAAAATACTGATGTATTTTCTACATTTGTATATCGTAGAAGAATATGAGCGAAATCTTCTTCACTGATAGTATTCATCCCATTAGAGTAGGAAAGGAATTCTATTTCTAGAACTTCTGTTTGGAGGTTATCCATGAATCTATGACAAAAATAAAGAATAAATAAGATTAACGAAGAGTGATGGTAACAGATGGTTCTTAGCCTCTCAGGGCTTTGGCTTCCTCATCTCTTAAATGGGGATAACAAAAATACCGTGCAGAGTAGTTAAGACACTTAAAGGAATTAGTGTGCAGTGTCTACTGTTTACTATAATAAACACTACACACATGCTTATTGTTATTATTATTATTATTATATTATTATTACTACTACTCTGGCTTAGAGACTAAATAATTGGTAATATCTTCTGAATATACAGAAAATAACAATCCAGATAACCATTTTTTAATGATTCAGTAACTTCTTGTTATATTTATCAGTATAACCACTGGTATACAGATACTGATGAAAGTGAATATTTGCTATACATAGTACCTTCAGTTAAGATGAAAGCAGCATAGAGGTATCACTGTACTAGATAATTCTAATTCTAAAGACTTTTATGACTTTAGCATGTTAACACTTTCAATACAAATAAAAAAGTAAGCTCACCTATAAAAATCTTCAAAGTTGAGCTCAGCTTTTCCCTTTTTTCCAAAAAAATGTACAAGGAGTGTAGTATCTGTTACTAAACTTGTAATGTCATCAGCACGCTTAAAAAAATCACGATTTAAAGGTTAGCTGCAATAAAACAGAATAGGGATACCTAATATCCCTCAAAGAATTTTATCTACACATAAATATCAAAAACATAAATATATTAACATTAGGATGAAAAGCATAAGCCTGTATTAATAAATGCCAGAGAAAATAGAAATATGAATAAGATCTATATCCTCAAAACATTTTAAAGATCCGATTATATTTTAGAAAGTTTTCAACCTCAAATTATGCTTATAGAATACCGATATTTTAAATTATAGTTGAACTCCTTTAGTAATCACGTAAATAGTTTATTTTCATTTAAGTAATTTATAGTATGGATTTTCTTAATCACCCTGAAAAATCCATTCTTTTAGGATATTCAAAACAGGTAAATTCTTCACATGTATTGACTATATGAGGCTGACAAAAAATGGTCTCAAGCTTCACAAAATAACTTCCTTTAACCATAATACTTTTCTATGGTAGTCCATATTATGATACTTTAAATAGAAGACACTATATTTTGAGGAAAAAAACTATAGTAATATAACTTTGGAATTTCTATCTATAATTCTTTCAAATTCTTATGTTATTTTTTGAATAGATAAGAAATTACAGAGGGTTTTCCTTACCCATTTCACTTAATAAACCTAGTTCCAACAAGTATATTCTTAAAATAGCTCATTGATAGTCCCTTTAAAGTTCAATGGCCTATGGAAAATCTTCCTCTTTTCCTTTTATGTAGCTTTATGGGGTTTTCTTTTCTTTTCCCTCCTCCCTTACCTTGTGTTCTCTACCCTTCCTTCTTCAGCTGTCTATTAACTCATACCTATCTTTTAACTCAGGTACAATAAAATTTACATGATCGTAACTTATTAAAGAGGTTAAATAATCACTACCATTTTCTCTATTTAAAAAATAGGTGTAAATGTCCATCTTAAAGGTACATATTTGAAATGTATAACTTCTTGGGCAGAATGCTTATGTTAAGTACTCCATAGAAAACATAAGAAAGTATATACTTCTCTACAAAGAATCAGTTGTCTTACTCCTGTTCTATACACTAAATTTTGGTAATCCTTTGATTTCTCAGAGTCTTCTTCCCATTCTTTCATGACCTATTTCGTCCTTCATAACATTTACAGGATCTTTATTTCATTTCTCCTTAAACCAAATATTATTCTCTTCTAATGACTAGCATGAAATTATCCAGACTACATCTTCTGATTAGTCTTTTTCCCTCCAACATGCCCTCTTTTAATCCATGACACTTTTTGTAAAGTCATTTCTCTGCTACACTGATTACTCATGTCTCCCTGAAAAACTCCAACATGTAGGGTATCTTCTACTTTAAATTATCTAAAATTGTTGAAATTCTTAGTAGTCATCTAAATAATCTATATTTAAGTAATTTAATTTGGAGTTTTCTAAATAACCTCTAACATATAACCTCCTTATATCTGGTTTAGAATAGCTCCACTATTTCTCAGTTTAGTCTGCTGACAAGTTCCAAGTATTCTCAGGAGCTGGAATAACCAAGAAGTTCCCTGTAATATAACCAACTTCTTTGAAGATCTGATTGCTAGGGGGAAAATAACAGGCAGGAAGCCAGGTGTCACATACTATCTTTTAAATACACCCTTGAACAAGCCTATTACGGAGGTTGAGGAGTATTAGTGGTGCCAGCCTTTCAGGGCTCCATATATTACAGTACACCAGTGTAATTTTGAGTAGTGCTCAAAAGGCACTACTACCTTTGCCAGCAACTTTAGGTTGAGGAGGCAGACTGCTGTAATGGAAATAGGACAGGATTTAAAATCAGAAGACCTGGGTTCGCTGACTCTTTTGTCCTTCAGCTACCTTACCTGTAAAACGGGGATAACCTTATCTATAATAACAATTTTGAGGAAAAAATTAGAATATGAGTGCAAATGAAGTATGCAAATGTTCTCGTTGGTAGTCATAAGATGCTTCGAAAAAAACATAAGACCTTTGGGGAGTAAGATCTCTCATTTTAATTATAGACTTTTTTTTTCGTGAATGTAAACGATCAAGTCTAATCAGTTTATTATCCATGATTAAACAGCTTATACTAGTAGAGGAACAAAACATTTGAGAAGGCATGCCCAGATGGAGCATAAGAGTAGAGGCTCTAGCCAATAAGAAGTCAGCATGAAGAACTGGGTTATCCATCTGGATGCTAGAGGAATGGAATGTGGGAGAGAGACAAAATAGGTAAAAGGAGGTGGTAAAAGAAAGATGGTGTTTTAGAAAAAGTTGCTTACTTCACAGATTAGTGGTAGTGTGGTGAGCAAATAAGATGATGAGCTCCAGAGTCAGATTTCTGGCTTTGAATTCTGACTTTTTTTCGTTATCAGTTAAGTGACCTTGGGGAAGTTAATTTTTCTGAGGATATTATTGTCCTCAGTAATAACAGTACCTACTCTAAAGAGTTGTGTGAGCTATTAGGTAATACATCTGTAAATCACTTAGCACTATAACTAGCAAGTTGTAAACACCCAATACATGTTACGTATTATTATTTTTGCCAAATTGATATATTTCCAGAAGCTGAAAAAGGACCAGACAAGATAGAAAAGATAATAATGTTGAAGCTTAATGCAAAAAAATGTTTTCACGTGGCACACACTTTTACTTCATTTTTATTACTGAAACTACACATATATGTTAAATAGATGTGAAAAAAATGCCTTAAAATGAGAAGTTACAAGAACACCAAAAGTTAGTGAACTCAGGTAACACAATTATGAAATGTTTTCTCTAGTGTCGTGATGTCCTTTACCTCAAGATATAATACACGGAAATAAGATGGCTTTGTTTTACACAGGTTTTAAATAATGACCTCATTCAGCTAGTTTTTCTCATGCCTTGAGCAGAGCAGATCTTCATTTACAGTCTTTCATCATCAAAATCTTATTAGACTTAGGTTCACTTATCCAGATAATCCAGACTCACAGAGGCATAAGTAACAGTTTGACATTAGAGGGGAAAAAATTAGAAAATGAAAATGGTGAAGACTTTTCCCCTCCAGTGAAACGGAGCACTGTCGGGAGTCATTGAAAACTACACCACTGTCCTGGGTACCCTAACAGTGTTATATAACTTAAATCACAGCAGGGTTGAGACAAAAAAAGAGCCTTTATCCCTTTTGATTCTTGTGCTCATTGTTAAAATAAAATGAATTCAGGTGTTTTAATAACAAAGCGTGAAAAAGCACAAAAGAACCTCACAGGTCATTTACATGAAAGGCCATTATCTAACTTTGTTTTGATTAAAATTTACTTTAAATAGTTTCATTAGAAATAAAATAAACTAGTAAATTTGCATGAAATAAAAATATGTCAAACTATTAAAGAATTTTAAGGATAGTCTCAACACATTTTTATTGATTACAATGTGATAATTTTATCAAGCTCTATTCAAGGACTAGAAGAAATCTTCAAACTCTTGATTTTTAGTGAAAGTTCTGAATAATCCTTTGAAACTAAGGCCAAGTAAAGTTTAAAGCAAATAAAAAAAACTTTAATTTTATCTATAAAACTCAAAACAGTTTTTATAATTCTGGAACTCATAGGCTATATTCAACAGTTGTATAGGAGGCTTATATTTTACTATTATCTATTATTATCTATTATTTTGGTTAGAAAGTGGTGTCAGTTATAGCATATTCAAATTTTCATTATAACATAGTTTTAGTATAATTGAAAAAATTTATTGTTAGAAAAAGCCTTAGAGTAAGAATATGAGAGGCTATGTGCCCTACACATGGTGAAAACACAATGCAATATACAGATGATATATTATAGAACTGTACATTTGAAACCTATATATATAATTTTATTGACCAATGTCACCTCAATAAATTTAATTTAAAAAAAAGAATATGAGAGGCTAATCTCAAATTTACCTACAATATTTACAGAGAAATGCTTTATCTCAATATTTACATTTTAAATATATAAGAAACAAAGAGATATAAATACAAATAGACTTCTATGCTTTCTTTTCGAACCAGCCTAAATCCTGAAATACTGATACTCTAAACAATGTTACACTGGCATCAGTAGTAACTTATAAGGAATTAGAATGAGTTGTAACTTAACTACAGTTAATTTTCAATTATCCTCTCTAATGTAGGAGAGTAATAACACAGATAATTTCCAAATAATTATTTTACTCTGGAATACAATATAAGTTTGTCTTCTTATCTTTTCTATCTTTTCCTCTCCATGAGATTTATTTTCATGATATTTGAGTCAATTCATTAATTAATTTAGCAGCTTATGATTATAGTGTGGATTGACTACAGCCAATGGTATGCTAGTAAACTGGCTCTCCAAGGGGGAGAAAAGCCTGATTTGTAGTACTTGCCAATTTCTATGGTATTAATACTTCAAGGTACCAATGGGATGTCACAGAATGATGAGTTTGGAAGAGATGTACAGAATTAATTAGCTCTGGGAAGCCATAAAAGCCACCTCTGGTAAGAGTGTTAAACATATTCAAAAGATCTTATAATCATATCATATAATCTTTGAGTGTATGTGAGAGCTGACTGGTCTTCTGATATTAAAGCTCCCAAGATTTAAATTAAATTCAATACCTAATGAGCAGGTTGTGTCTAACTGTGAGAATCTGTAGCAGAGTTAAATGAGATTAAAGATAGGTTAGAGGCTGAGAAGTGGAAAGTTTAGTATGGGGAGAGACAACAGTGACGTGACTTAATTTGAAGCTAGGCCACTGTGGCTTGTAGGGCCTCTAAGAGTTAGTGTCCCCAGCTGCTCTTACTTTGTGCCTAAATAATCACAGAATTAAGCATTTCTAATGTGTGCGTGCATAAATTAGTACAGAATTAGGCACTTCTAAAATATCTGTAAATGGAACATCTATTACCGTAACTTTATGCCTACAAATAGTTCAAATTTAAAAGGTAATTTTAAATGGTTAATTACTCATCTTAATTACATCATATTTATATATCAAAGCCAGATTAGAGATAGGGAAAATGCTTTATATTTTGGGGGGATCTTAAAATTGAGCGCAAAGTCAAAATTAACATTTCCAAGTGTTTGCCTAATCTAGAGGTATCAATTGAGTCACACTGTATGTAGAGATAACAGACATTACATCTGATTCCAGTTTACTTCTCTAGATATTCTTAGGTATAATTTTTAAAAATCAAACTTTAGAAAAAGAAATGAGAAGCCAACTTTACAGAGAAAAAGATAATGAAAATATAACAGTATTTACTGAAAAGTCATTTGCGGTAAGATTGATAGCCATCTCTAATAAAGTTCTTAAAATTCTTAATAGGAAACATAAAATAGTGTTTAATCTACAAGACATAGCCCATCTTCTAAAATGACAAATCACTAATCAGAGTGGGATGGTGGGAGCAGTCTGTCTATCTCAGTGCAGCAATAAGGTGCATGTCTCCATAAAATTCAAAAACAATAACAAATGGTTGAACTGCTTTTTTATTTTCCATGCACCAGCAATCCTAATCAATGTCAAGGTAAAACTTCCTCCCTTCCTGAGTGACTGCACCTACCACAACTGTTACACACCTTGCTCTTGGTAAACTACTCACTATTAATATTAGGAAATTTAATTGTTTAAATCTACCATTACTCTAAAGCACTGGCTATCTTTTACCAAGTTAAAAGTTTTACACTTCATATAACATTGCAAATTGTAAAGTTAAGAGATTCAGTGAAATTGTATACTAAAATACCATTTTCAAATTTTATAAAAGTGATCTTTAAGTAAAAAATAACAATATTTCCTTTTTATTGCATTGGAAAGTCATGTTTTCTATAAGCAAGTTGATTTAAAATAGACTATTATAGGTGATCTTGCAGCCCCTGCCAGCAGAGCTGACATATTCAATATACCATTTATATATAGAAATTATTGCTTTCCTGGATAAAAGAAAAAATATAAAATATATTTTTAGTTTCATCATTATGACTCTAAAATGAAATGAGTACTAGATCAACAAAATGGCAAATAATACAATGACCAGGTTGAGGTTTAATTATACCTCTGCGAGGTCTGAAAAGAGTGCTTGGCTTGTATTACGTCTCAGTGTATCCCAATAGCTTCTGGAGACAAGTTCTTCAGCATCTGTTTTTAGTACCTGTAGAAGTTTTAAGAAGCACAACTGAAATCCAAAGAATAGTCACAAAGAATGATAACTTATACACTTTAAATCTCTTCAAGCCAACCTTGAAAAGAAAACACATTAGCTTACCTTTTTTGTTTTCTGCTGCACACAACAGTATTACATTACACTGCTGGTAAACCCAGGGTATTTTCAAAGGTGTAATGGTATATAACCACTATTTCTAAGTACAATGTGGCTTTGTCAAAAAGAATCACCCCTCCCCCATGTCCTTCTACTGAAACATGCGTAACTTCTATGAAAGTGTGAAATAAAAATTTTATTCACACCTTAAGTGAAGTAAATTCATTGGTAGAAGATTTTGGTAATTTTGCAGCAACCTATAAAAAACATGCTTAATTTAAAAATGAATTATTGTTGGCTAGCATATATTTTGTTAGTGCATCAAAGACTCAAAATAATTATATCTACACTTTAGAGAAAGAAAACTTAAATTAATCCAAAACTTGTCAAAAAGAAATATGGCAGTTAACGTCAAACAACTCAAAGCTACTCAGGGATATGATATGAGTGTCCATTGTGAAGAGATAAGGTACTTTCTAATCTATTACAAGGACAGAATACTAGCTTCTACTTCAGACTAGTACTGGCTAGTCTGAAGAAGGTGACATTCAGATTAAGAACTGTAGTGTAATCTAGATATGAAAACATAGAAGTACAGGCTTAAGAGTTTATAAAGAGAGTCTATAAACGTAAAAGTTTATAGAGACTTGGGTCTCTATAAACAAAAATAATTAAATGCAATTTCTGTCAGGATCTATCAGGCAAGATTTCACGGGTTCTCAGGCTTGGTGTTCTTTTGGTTAATGTGAGAAGAAAATGCTGCACTTTTTTTTTTAGGAATAAGTGACTGATGATGAGAAAACTTTTATTTGTGTGTGGGTGTTAATTTTTAAAAGCCTAATGCCACTAATAAAATTATAATGCATATGAGAATTATTTCAAAGATCTAAGTTTTAAATCATTATTATTAACTATAAAACACTGCCCACTGCTCATATTTTAATAAAAGTTTTAAAATGTTAATAATATAGTATTATTTAGCAGAAATCACTTATATAACTCAGATATATTTCTTATTATAACTGAGTCACTCACCACCACCTTTGATAACTAAACAAGCTTTAACTAAGCAGTTACATGCTAAGTAAAATGAGCTGAATATAGAACTAACACGGTTCTTTTTCTTTTACATAGGTATGGTAGAACCTCAATAAATGGTAGCTAGATTAAATACTTGTTTGACAAATATTATCTCAATATTTTGAATGTGGATATATTTTTAAATTGTAACTTAGAAGGTAGTATATGATAAACAAAGGAATTATTAAACCTATCGAACTAGAAAATAAGGTGTATTACACTACTGTTAGGAGGGTTAACAGAAACTATTTGCTTTGTAAAGCCATACCTTTTCCTTACTTCCAAACACTGTCCCTCCCTTCCTCCCTCCCTATCTCTCTCACTCACTCACACACACACACTCACACTCACACTCACACACACACTGATGACACTGGAAAAATATTTACAACATAACTAAAGAAGAAAGGACAGAAATAAGAGGGAAAGTAAAGACAAAACAAAGAGGAAATAAAGAAGTCAGAGAAAAAGAAGACTAATTTAGAGGTGGGAATGTGTCACTGTGATAAGCAGAACAATGGCTCCCTAAAGTTGTTCATATCCAGACTGGCAAATACCCTAGATACAGTTAGGATCTGAGAAAGGTTATACTCAGAGAATAGGAAAACAAGGAAAAAAAAATAGCAGCATATATAATCAAACAGCAAACTGACTTTACTATTAGTAATATTTAAAAACAAATAAAGAAAAATAAAAACAAAAAGAGAAGAAGAAAACTCTATCTTGATAATTGATGCCACTATGACAACTGTGGCCTGAAATACGATAATCTGTAATACGAGAATTGTAATTTAAAGTTTCATGGAACTTCAGTTCCCCCCAGTGTATCATAGAAACACATACACACACACACACACACACACACACACACACACGCGCGCGCGCGCGCGCACACACACGCACCCCTCTTCTGGAGAAAAACACATCCTTAACCTGGTCCTTAAAAATCCCCACAGATACACTCCAACAAACTATATGCTCACAATATAAATTACTAAGCACAAAAGAACATAAGTTACCATAAGTGAGAATCAGCAGAAACAATAAACAGAGCCAGACATGCAGACTTCAGATATTAAGTTTGAAGAATATGAAACTGTATTTGGAAGGATTGTTTAGGAAAAATAGACTACCAATAATTATTAGGCTGATTAGAGAAAGAATCAAATAAAGCTTCTAGAAATGAAAAATGGAACCACTAAAATTTAATATCATATTATACATAGCTAGAGAAAAAATTAGTGAATTGGAAGATAATATGAATAAATTATATAGAATACAATGTGAAAAGATAAAAAATATGGCTAATTATTAAAGATAAGTTTAGAGACATAGAATAGAGCATGAAAATCTATGAAAGCTCCAGAAAGTAATAATAGAGAAAATGGGAAGAGACGATGTTCAGAGAGTTTGGCAGTGAATATTCAAGAATGAATGAAAGAAAACAAACCTCATATTATTTGAGAAGTTAAAAAAATTTCATGACAGATAAGAGTAAAAAGAGATACACTAGAATAAAACTATAAAGAGTATACTAGAAAAGAATACCAAAGGCAAAGAAAATCTTAAAAGTAGCTACAAAGAAAACAGATTACCTACAAAATAATAATAGATGCAGGGTTGACTTTTCAAGTTCAACAACAGAAGCCAAATGACTAGAATATCATAATTTGCTGCGAATGTCAACCTATGATAATATATATAGTAAAATTATCTTTCAAAATAAGGGTGTGTGTATGTATGTGTGTGTGTGTGTGTGTATATATATATATATATATATATATATAAAATAATTATGTCGTACACCCGAAACTGTTATATGTCAATTATACCTCAATTTTTAAAAATAATAAAATTTAAAAAACTGAATTCATAGAAATATAACAGATTGGTGGTTGCCAGAGAAGGTGTGTGTGGGGGGTGGTGGTGGCAGTTAGGAGTGGGGAAATGGGTGAAGATGGTTAAAAGGTACAAACTCCCAGTTATAAGGTAAATAAGTCCTGGGACTATAAGGTACAGCATGGTGACTGTAGTTAACAATACCATATTGTATACTGGAAGTTGCTAAGAGAATAGATCTTACAAGTTCTCATCACAAGAAGAAAACTTTGTAATTATGTGAGGTGATAGTAAGTTAACTAAACTTACTGCGGTAATCATTTTGCAATATATACAAATATCAGGTTAAGCTGTACACCTCAAACTAATATAATAAGTCAATTACAACTCAATAAAACTGAAGAAAAATAGGGCAAAATGAAGACATTTTTAGAGAGTTTTTAAAAATAATTTACCTGAAGACCCTCACTTGAGGATATACTTTGTGAGAATAAGATTATGAAATCTAGGAAGAGGTAAGATTAACAAGGGGATTAATGAGTAAAGAATAGCAAATATGTAAATAATTCTAAATAAACACTGATGGTATATATTTAGAAGCCTAATTTGTGGATTAAAAAAAAAAGACAAAGGTAAACATTGTGAAATTTCAAGTACCCATGCCAGGAGGGGAATAAAAGATATTAAAGCACTGCAATACCCTATTTTTAAGGAAGAGAGTAAAGATATAGCCTAATCTAAGATTTTATTCTCTTAAGTATATTTATTGAAATTTCAAGACTAACTACCTGGAGAATAGAAATATAATGAATGTCTTCTAAACTAATAAAGAGGAAAATAAAAAGAGGAAGAATAAGCTTCAATTAATTCAAAAGTAAGAAGTATATAGAGTGGCTAAAATAAATCCAAATAAATTAGTAATCACAATAGTGTAAATTGACTGAATTTTCCAATTAAAAAGTATAGATTATCAACCCAAATAAAAAGGAACCAATAAAATACACAAAACATGCTTTTAAAAAAGACACACCTAAAATATAAGGAGAGAAAGATGTTGGAAAAGATGTACTAGGCTTCCTTTAATGACAGGCTAGTAAATAGCAGCAATCTTCTTATTGAGAATAACTGAAAAAGCTGGATAAAATATAAAACAGACATGTCTTTAGAAGCATCTGAAAGACACAATTTGCCTTTGGTACTGTGTTGACAGTTGCACTAACAGTGTAAAAGCAACGGTGGGTAAAATTGCTGAAGCCCTAGTATAATGACAGCAATTGGCCACTGCATCCTTCAGAAGTCATTACATTCTTCAGTTCCATATACCCACACTAAAAAAACAAAGTTTCACTTAAGAGTGTACTTGAAGAATAAACTTATAATTTTGTTTAAATTAATCGTTGAGCACACATCTTTTTAATATTCATGTAATGAAACTGGAAGTATGCATAAGGCATTTCTCCTGCCTACTGAAGTAATACAGTTGTCTTTAGAAAAAGCATTTGTGTGATGGTTTGTGTTGCAACGTGAAGTAGTCCTTCTTTTCACGATCAATCATTTTTTCATGAAAGAACAACTAATAGAGAAACTATGGTTGTTCAGACTTTGGTATTTTGGCAGACATTTTTTTGAAAATGAACCAAAAGAGCCTGTCACTCCAAGGGAAACAACGGATAACATTTGTTGCCAAAGTAACATACTGCAGCAGATTGGACGCAGAAGCGTCTATGAGAAACCTGCTGTCATCCAGTAAGCCAGGCATTAAAGAGATTTGCGAAGGATATAAAATAGCGCTCTCCTCACTATTTTTAAAGTTATTTTTCATAAAAAATGTTTAACATGTGAATTTTATTATTTTAAAAATGGATTAAGTATTTTTAAATGTTTTAGTTTTAATTTATAATATGGTAAATATATAGATAACCAACACGAAAACAACACAAACAAGGGCTCTTTTGAGTCCTCAACAATTTTTAAAAATATAAAGGGGTTCTGAGACCAAAATGTTTGTAAACTGCTACTTACAGCAATAAGAGTGAATAAACTAGGACTAGATACAACAATAAAAATGAAATTGATAATCATGATGTTGAGTCAAAGAAGCAAAACACAGAAAAACTCATATAATAGTGATCCCATTTATATAAAGTACAAAAATGGGTAAAACTATACTGTTTATGATGCATAAATAGGTTAAAACCACAAAACAAAGAATTTACATAATTTCTGAACTAAAAATATATTTTAAAAATCAGAGAAAGTTTCATCATAACTAGGAAAAAAACAGAAAATAAAAAATGAAATAGAGAAATAACACAAAATATTAATAAAAATAAAAGTGATATATTTATTCTAACAACAATAGATTTTAAGGCAAAAAACATTTCTAGAGATCTAGAGATAATGTATAATAGAAGATTCAAATCACTAAAAAGATATAAGTAGTTTACATTCTTAAACAGGTAAAAACAATGCTTCAAAATATATAAAATACAAAAATAACAGAATTACAAGTAGATATTGACAAGTCTATCACTGTAATAATTTAACATACTAATTGACAGATCAAGCAGACAAATCATTAGTAATGAGAGTTGTAAAACACAATTAACATGTTTGATCATATATATATATCTTGATACATATTATCTATCTTAAAAATATAACCCTGCACCCCAAATTGGAGAATATATAAATTTTCAAACACATATCTTTTATGAATGTCAGCATTGTTTTAGTTCATAAAACAGCTCTCAATATGTCAAAAAACTGTATAAAAATTGGTACATTTCTGACAATGGAAAAAGGTTAAGATAATTTTTAAAAACTTTGCAAAGTCACATAAGGCCAAAATCAAATATAATTGACTTCTGCATTATTTATTCTTTTGAATGTTTTATATTTCTTTTCATTACTGTAGTAAGATAATCAAGAGTTGGCTATATGAGAAACAAGGAAAATTCAAGGTTTGGAACAGAAAAGGTTATTAAGTAACTATCTTCATGAATACTGAAGCAAGAAATGCAGCAAGAAATAATCTGACAGAATACAGGCAGAATCTATTGTAGGAATGATTAAATTTTGGAACAAGCCACTACAGAGGCCATAGAATCTTTTTCTCTATAGTAAAAGTCAAGAGGACTTCTGTCTTTACTGAGGAACTTCTTAAAGGTAGAATCTTAGGTTATACTTAGCTCCATGAATTGTACTCAAAATTAGATACTTTTTCACTCCAGTTAATCTACAAACCTAGAAACTAGCAGATAATTGCCAGTTAATGCATAACATTATACTAATATATTTGTGAAAAATATACATCAATGACATTTCATATACAGTTTCGGGCTGTCTGAATTTTTTCTAATTTTAAATGAAATTTCCTTGTTTGAAAATTATATATGAGTTTAAAGGAAAAATATGAATTGCCATAGTTGGAAAATAGCTCATATAATGACATATTAGAAAATAATAAAGTCATAAGTATTAACATTTAAGTTTTACAAGGCATATAGCATTATTTATAAAATTTTCATCATATACATTCTTACAAATTTTTGAAATGATTAATAGAAATCTTTTTAAAATTTTAAGAAAATAGTAGACTTTATTTAATGGAAAACAGTAGTGAATTTTGTAGATCAAATTTAAAGTATCTCATAAGAGATCAAAACAATTAGTCTGTCCTGTGGCTTCCCATGGACTTGGCTTATTCTCCAACCCATTCTAGGTCCAAGCCTTGTGACTTGGCAAGATATCTTAGATTTATTTAATGCTAAATCAGCCTCCAGTGTATGTTCAAATCTAGAACTGAATTAGGTCTTATAGTTTGGTTTTATAATTTCGATTATACAATACAGGAGGCAGCACAGCTACTTTTAGAGTTGCATACTATAGCTGGAACACTTTCGGCAGAATAATACTGAGGCAGACACCCTGAATCCAAGGGCTCCTCTCAGTTGGAACCTGTATAATTTGAGAGATCCTTCTAAGCTTGGAGAAATAAGTGAACTGTGCATGTTCACATTCAAACAGGGGCCGTGGCCTATTAGTTGTCTGTAGCTGGACTAACTAACCAACAAGCTCCAACCTTCTGGGAGAAAGCAAAGAAGAAAGCTTAGCATAAGAAGAGTACATTTGGAAGATCATTTGCAGGAAGTCCCAACTTTTTCAGGTAAGAAGAGCCTGAAAATCATAATCCTCTTTGAGAAATAACATGATACATTGATATATTAAACATATCAAGTGTCACCTTATACCAGACTTTTGTATAGACTACAGGCAGCAGGCAGGCATCAAAGTTTTAGAAAAAAATTGGTAGAAATACTGAAAACTAAGAAAATACCATGCATTAATAAACTTCTTTATTAGATAGAGAAAAGAATGTATACCAGATAGATAGATCTAGTTCTTAAATACCGGTGTTCTGCAGAAGCATAACCTGAAAATCTGCTTCATGATTTGTATTTAACTCTTTAAATACTGCTTAAAAATATAAAACTTCAATTGTTTTACCAGAGTGTTTGGTTATTGTTCACTCGTGTTTTCCTTATTTTAATCTGAAGTTAAAGATATACAACTGCTCTGTAAATTTTAGGCCTCCCATAAATCTAGGAAGGAAATAAAAAAATTTGTCTTAGTTGTACCTTATTATATTCAATAAATTCATAAACATTTTCAAGAGCAGATGTAGCTTTACGTAAGGAAATAATATTATCAAGTATAACAGATGAGACTATTTACATAAAAAACATTTAAAGTATTGTACATACACTATTAGTAGGTGAATGGTATCCATAAAGTTGAAGACGCTGACATAGAGCACAAAGGGCCAAATGAAGTGTCACATTTCAGAATGAACCCAAGTACAGCAAAAGGAAAAAAAAAAAAAAAAAGACGACAAAATAATCAATTAGGAAGGGCAAATCATTATGCTACATTCTATATAGAGTACACACACAAGTGGGATAAATGTTAAAGATGAGTAGCAAAGTTTTTAAAATCTCATATAATTAAACATTAAATAAATCTGCTCATTTCAACCATTTTCACTGTAACTTTCTGATAGAGCTATTGCTTTCAGTAAAATATGTTCCTCCAAAGTATGCAGTTTTTAGACATGCTTCAGCAATTCTCTATGGGGAAGGGGAAAAACTGAGATGTAGCAGCATGCAATGGAAATGGTATGAGAGACCAGCAGTAGAATCTTGTTCTGCTCTTGTTAGTGCCATGACCTTAGGCAAGTCAATGAATGTCTCTAAAATTTTCTCATCTGTAAAACAGGTATGATACTTACCTGGGAGAAATGTAATGAGGACTAAATGGGAGTAAAATTTATAATGGCTATACCAGAGAGCTTAGCACATAGTAAGTGTCCCAAGAAATGTTCATTACCTCTTTCCTTCTGAAGCAGTTTTATTTTGGTATGTAAATGTTTTTAAATTTACTTTTGATTTAATTTTGATTTGGGTATATATTCAGTTCAAAGTAGCTATGTTTGTAGGTTTTACAATGGCTAGCCTTTTTGAGTGTTTATCAAATTTCGCATAGTGTTAATAAGTGGCTACATGTTTTAGCTCATTTTAATCCCTATAACAATCACATGTGGTCATTACCTCTATTATCTCCACAAACAAATGAAGGGATTGAGGTATAGAGAGGTTAATGACCTTGCTCAAGGTCACTTAGGTAATGAATGGCAGAGCTGATATTCAAACCCTGAAAAATCTGGCTCCCAAGCCTGTGCTATACTGTCTCTCTAATATAATATCTATATTTTCACTATAAACTAAATTTCAATTGCTTCAAAACTCAAAAATTTCATCAGTTCATACTTGCAGTATTTTAAATGTGACAATTATTAACAATAAGTTACCACTAAGTGTCATTCTTATTCAACATAGCAAGAAATATTTGTAGAGAGCTATATTGTTGTAGAGTGCCAAGGATGTACTAAAGATTAATTCTGAACTGTTTTAAGGAATAGTTCTGATACATAAATTATATAAATGAGATTTCAGGAGCACTAATTAAACCATGTGAGATAAATACTTATGAGGTAACTGTGGAGGTCAATGATTTTAGTAGGCATTCCTTTATATAAAACAAGTTATATATTACTTATAAGTTATTTTTATCTGTTCTTTAAAACAAGTCCCCTTCCCTATATTTGCTAGGGAATATTTCCTTGATCTATAGGTGTATAAAGTCATACAATTTAGGGTATGCTGATATAATTTAGTCAAATATCCTATGAAATAATATGTATTTCATAATCTCAATACTTTACTTTTATTCATATAAATATATACTTCAAAAATCTATTGGGCTTGAATATGGCACCCATCTGCTATGGATAATCCATATTTTTTTAAAAACTAATACAAATCCTTATAATAATAATCCTTAGAATAATAAAAAATGTTGTAACTCTCTGGAGTTAATTATTTGAATTCCTGGTAGACTAATGCAAACCACTAATTTACGAATGAAACAACTATCATTCAGATGCCAACAAAATTCATCTTGTTTCTGCTATTTAAAGTATCACATGAAGAAATATGCAATAGTAGGTAAAAGTGCAAATTTTGGAGTTGGCCAGCCATGGGTTAAAATCTTGGCTTTGCCATTGGGTAGCTAATAATTTACTTAACCTTTCCAACTATCAGTGCCCTCATCTATAATTACAAATAATAAGAGAACTGTTGGGTAGATTAAGTAAGAAAATGCATGCAAAGCATCTAGTTTAGTACATGATAGTAAGGTCTCAGTGCCAGTTTGTTATTTTTTATTATGTGAACCTAGGATATTGTCAGGCTAAAATACTTGGGACAAGCAAAAAGAAAACTAGTAGGAAAATGGAGTGAAATGTTGCTTAACTCTACCTTAAGAATAAGATGAAAATATCACTCATCCTTGAAGAATCTATATTTTTCTAAGAATGCAACAAAACATACTATTTCCTTGTTTTTATTTCAACATTCATATTGTTATAGTACTACTAAATTCACTCGCGTGTATAATTAAAGTCTTTGCAATTCACCTTTAAATTTTTACATGCATAATGATCAGGATTAATCTATTATATATGATATACCCTTCAAATCTCACAGGTAACAACATGAGTAAAAATGATTTAATGAATATAATTATGGATACAGATGTTTAATATCAATATTTGATTTAAATATTGATATCAATGTATATAAATACTGAAGCAATTTTTCTACATAAGAACTTTAGAAAGTTTTCAAGGTAACAGCTCCAAAGTTACAAACTTTAATTGTTTTGCAACATGAATAAAGTAATTCTTATCTAGCAAACCCACCTGAAACCACTATAAATTATTCTTACCAGCATTGCATGCTTTTCTTCATCTCCTTTAGTTTCTCTCTTTTCATTTTTTTTCCTGAATATCTCTTGAAGCTGAAAAAGAAACCCATCAAGAATCAAATATCAAACGAGTAAATTCTAAAAACAAAGAAAATAGTTAGCTTAATCCACGAATAACATTTAAACTATTATAGATACATTTTTTGATACTAATTTTTTTCCTGAGAAAAATAGAAACATCCTTTGGTATTAGCAACCTATGGTTAACTGTACAAAATTATAGTTTTATTTTATCTCTAAGGCACAAAGACATGGAGTCTGTGGCACACACTTATATTAACAAGGTCTAACCTTAGCATTTATGTTCAACTTTATATATATCTATACTCTCCTACTAAACAGAAAAAGGAAAGATGATATAAATAGCCATTTTATTTTCTATTTATCCTTTTAACAAGCCATTAAAAATCCCTCAGAAAAACCTCATCAACAACTTAGTATTTTCTTCAGAGACTGGAACACAGAAGAGAAACTATGAAATCATTCTTTTCCATGGTAGGAAAGAGAAGAGATAAAAAATTAAGAGATGAAGCCTCTTGAAGAATAAAGAACATTGGATAGAACTCAGGGTGTCTATGTTTGAGCCCATCTTCTGTTATACACTAATTTTATTGTGATGAAAAGGTCACTCAATCCTGTCTGGGCTCCAATTTGCTCACATATGAAATGAAGATGGACTAAATGATCTCTAAGGTCTTTTTTCAGGTAACTGAGCATTATAGTGGGAGCACGGGCTCTGCACATATAATCCCTTGAGCAAGTTACTCTAATTATTTATTTTTATTTTTCAATTAGAGTTGACATTATTCGATATTATTTTATATTAGTTTCAGGTTTACAGCCTAGTGGTTAGACATTTACATAATTTACAAAGTGATTCCCCCAATTAGTCTAGTACCCACCTGGCATTGTTATTAACATTATTTAAGGCTTGTTTTTCCACATCAGGAACATGGAGATAATGCCTTACCTTATACAAAAATTTTTTTCTCCAGATTTATTGAGATATAATCAATAGGTCTTATAAGAAAGTTGTGTAGAGTAAATAGTATAAGGAATTACTCAGCACATTGCCTGTCACATAATAACTTCTCAATAAATATTAACTATTACTATATATGGTATTATTTCTTCTTTAAAGTCCCATTCTATACATGGAAGCCTAATCTACCTCTATTTAAAGTTTTCTGGCAAGGTCATTGTGTAATGTGAACAGTTATTTAAACTCTTCATTTTGTAATAATTGACAGCCATATAAAGTGTATTACCTCCCAAAATATGCAATAACAATTAAAAATACAGTACAAAATATAATTTATTAACACATAAATTTATTTCCACACTTTTTCTTAGTGAGTTTTTTAAGCAAAGGTTATTAATAATCACTTTATAAATAGGCACAAGAATGATAGATTTTAGACCTTTACAAATAACTTAGCCCAACTCTACCTTTTGCTTTCAGGAGCTCTTTGCTGTTTACAAACAAACAACAAGCAAAAGCAGCTTTCATAAGAATATAGAGTGAAAAGAAATAGAAGTTCTACATAAATGTTTTTACCTTCTATCTCCACAAACAGACAGTATTCCAAAAACAACTATACAAGCAACTTCCAATGGACCAAGTTCCAAAAATCAGTCTTTAAGTCAGTAGGGTGGAACTCGGCAGTATTGCCGTAGAAAGTTTACTGAAAATCATTTAGATTACTAAGCTCATTATGAAAGTCCTAAAATATGTATACTATCATAACAAAACTATATTTCAAACTAAATCTGCCCATTTAATGATGTTAGAAAGATATTTCTTTCATTGCAATAAAAACTGAAAACTCTCACCTCCCTGACATTTTGAAAATCACTAGAATGAGGACCCCTCATGGATCCAGCTCTAATGGCTGTGCCCAGGCAAGGGTTACATGGGTATTAAATTAAGTGGCATTAAATTAAGCCTTTTGATAGACACTAGTAATTAGTCTGCTTGCTTCCTTTTTAATGGATACAAATTAGATTTCGATAAGGATTTTTATCTCTTATCTTTCCTGCCATGGAAAAGAATGATTTCATAGTTTCTCTTCTGTGTTCCAGTTTCTGAAGAAAAAAACTAAGTTGTTGAAGAGGTTTTTCTGAGGGATTTTTAATGGCTTGTTACAATGGAAAAATAGAAAATAAAATGGCAATTTATATCACTTTTCCCTTTTCTTTTTACTAGGAGAGTACAGGTAAATATAGAGTTGAACATAAATACTAAAGTTGACCTTGTTAATGTAAGGAGTAAATTAATCTCTATTTTGGAGAAAAAAACAGAACAGGCATTTTGCCACAGAAGTAGATGCAGGATATATGGGTAAAGAGAAATAGAAAAATTCTGGAAGGTGGGGTGTGGATGATAAGATGAAAGAGCAGTTGATGATGTTGCCAGACCAGCTCCAACACTGGACTGGTCAGGTGAGAAAGATCAAAGGACAAATGCCTAAGAACAATCTTATTACTCCCACTTTAGATCAGCCTTTGGTCAAAGGCAGATGGGAGTAGAAAAATGGGAACAAGATTGGAATACAAGGTAGTAATGAGTAAAAGAGAAAAGGAGGAATGAAAATCATAAACCCTAAAATGAGAAAGAAGGGAAGTTCCTGTGGCAAAGAGATGTGATTGAGTGGCTGATAAGATGGAGACTGAGTATTAACTGGGGATATATAACACCTCAGGACTGACTTATCCACCGAATGGAAAATATCTGACACATTTTAAACTTCCAGAAAAATGTAGAAATGACTATAATTATCTTTTACACTGAATATGATTTATATTATACAATGTAAAAATTATTCATATCATATACTTCTTTATTGAATTATGGTGAAAGCATAAAATTTTCACTTTCTTCTATAAAAGTATTCCAAATAATGCAAAAACATAAAAATATAAGTAAACAATATTTAATTATTGATAAAATGTAGCATATAATATACATACCACCAAAAACTCCTTTTTATCCACCATCTCATTGCCATCAGTGTCAAACATGTTAAAAGCTATTCTAAAACCTGCATGTGGCTCTGCCAGAAAAAAAATAGGAAAAGTATTTATAAAATGGGAAAATGTTTTAAAAGTACAAAATTCATATTAGTTGTAAACAGTTATTCAGTCTGTACAGAAATACTTTCTTTAACCAAAAAATTAAAAGCAATGTTACCATTAGTTAAATATAATAAAAGCTAGTATAAATATAATAATATAAAATATAATAAAAGTATACATATTTTTGCTTCATATAATACCACTTAGTAACAATTGATAATATACTTTAAAAGTACTTGTATGATACTTGTCACATAGCATCAACAGTAAAATTTGACTTTCTTCTGAAAATAAATATGTTTTTCTTATCCAAAGTCGATCAGTTTGTTTAAAAGGATTATATCAACTCATCACATCTGAAATATTTTCAATATGTTCAACTACTAAGAGAAGGAAAAAAAATAAAAATATGACACCAATGAACCAGCCTAAATTATAATGGAAATGACCTATGAAAATAAATGTCAAGCACGAGAGAGTACATATTTGAGTTTAAACTCTTAGAGGCTTCAAAAACAGAACTACAAAAAGGGCTTGAATAACTAATTTCCAATTCCCCCAGAATGCAAGGAACAATTACTTTTCTGAGACAGACTTTCACACACTATGAACTGCTTTAATTTTATAAATTCTATCATGAAGTTCAATCCCTTTTCTCTTTTCACTTCTAAAACATAAAGAAAACTTGGACAGAAGAAAACTTGGATGTGTCCTTCAAAGATGATATCAGTGTACATGCATTTTTCAAAACCTCTGACTTACTCTTTCGAGATGACTGGTAAGGAATTTAAATGGGACCTCCCATAGATACACTAGCCACTACCTGTTGTGAAATCTTGAACCTAGCAAAAGAGAAGCATACAGACCTACTTTCTTAACCGGTAATAGCTGTCTCTGAAAATAAAGGAAACGGAAGCCAGTCTTTTATGCAAGTTCATTTCTTGCATGTATTTTAGGAATCTAAACTTACTTTCATTACTATTCACTTGAGAAAGAAATAAAAAGTTACACCACCTCTGAAAACCGAGTTTTAAGCTTTAAAAATATCTTGAAAATACACATAGAAAAGAAGCCCTAACAAGTATTGTTTGGAAGGGAAAATAAAGTTAAAAAATAAAAAGTAAAGAGAAAACTATAGACAGGCAACATAGATTATCTAACCCACTTCCTGCCATTCCTCTTTTCACATTTTTCTTGGTTGGAAGCTAAACAACATCCATAATTTTAAATTCAAACTCCTAGAAGTTCCTAAGATGTGTCCCGAACTCCAAAAGTCACAGTATCCAAAGCCCTGACCTTCCATAGTAAGCAAAAACCACTATATGTGTTTTTTACAACACCCAATAAACCATACCCTGTCCACCTCAGCAAGTGGCTTTCTAAATCAGTTGTTTTATTCTAACCTACTAAGCCCCTGGGTTTATAACTAAGAATTTTGCATCCAGAGTTGTTCTAGCGCACAAGATAACTTTTTAACAAGTCTCTGAGCCCTTCTTTGGCACCTACTACTCTAATTTTCATAATAGCATTCATCATTGACTGGACTTGAATCATCACAGTTCTTGTTTCCATACATCTCCACAAATCCCCACAATTGGAAATTCCACTAGCGATACTCTTTCACTCATTCCTTTCTTCGTTCATTCATCAACTACTTTTTGAGAGGCTACCACATATCAGATACTGTTCTTGATATGGAAATGTACAAAAAAGCTAAAATCTCATGGACTGTGCATTCAAGTGTGGCAAGACAGACAGGAACATGTAAACCAATAAACAAATACTTTCATATAATTTAAGTGCTATAAAGAAAATAAAACATTGTAAAGTGCTAAAAAGGGGGAGAAAGGAGAGGGAGCTATTTTAGGGAGATCGGTCAAGGATTCTCTAAGTCTTCACATTTCAAAGAAAACCTGAATGATTTTTATTATCATGAGGATCTTGAGTAAAAGCACTGATAGCAGAGAGGGCAGAAAGCACAAATTCCTGAGGTGGGAATAAAAGAATAGAAAGGTCAGGTGGCTGGAGTACAATGAATTATATAGCATGTAAGTTCTGCCATTAAACGTAATAAAATTTAATTGAAAACCATATATTTCATAAGAATTGCTGCATATAAGAAGAAAATAACAAAACTGTTTTAAGATGTATGATGGGTATTCTGATGGACTCACTAGTTAAAAGACTCATTATTTTACAACAGTCTTGCAGAAAATGTGATTTGAACGAGTGTAGCAAGAAATTTACAAATCATTACATGTCCTGACCCTTAGGCTCTCATGTAGATGTAACCACAGGAATTGATATGTGATATTAAATTTACAATTTATGAGCATTTTACTACTATATTGTAAGTCATAATAATATTTATGGTTTTGACTCAATATGCTTAGCATTTTCTGCAGGCATTTAGAGATGAATTTTCCAAAACGTTGATAAGCCTAAAGTGATTTTCAATAGTAAGAGAATCTAAGAAAGATCTGTTTTCCAAGATTCTGGTAAAAAAAAACTGCATTCAAAAAGATATTTAATGAGTACACTTACTTGTTAAAATACATAAGAGAAAAAGATATTCTGTGTATGAAATTGCACCTAGAAGAAAAACGGCATTAGTTATGCTCTATATAAAGTATTACTTTCTTCATATTTATCAAGTAAAAATATTATTCTTATAATGGCAATAAATAATATTAATAAAGAATTGTTTTAAAGAATATGCTAAGTAATGTTTTAGATGAGACTAAATTGTTATTATAAAATCACAGCAAAAGCCACAAAATTTACTGTTTCACACGCCTCTGTAGAAACCCATATAAAATTCCCATTAATGCTTCTAGATATGTTGACAAAAGATCTAATTATAATGTATACTTATAGCTGTAACTTTTAAACTTGTCGCTAGTTTTCAGTGTATGAATCTAACATAAACAAAAAGGTTGGAAATGGTTAACACTGTGTGTAAAGTGCTTAATTACTTCTTAGTAACGTTTGAATAAAAGATTTAGACATTCTTGCTTAGAATTTTGATTACTGTATTGAATTAAAAAAACAAAACCTTAAAGTTATTACTTTTCTGCTTTCAAGTTATCATTATTATTGATACATTTAATGTTTCTATTAAATGGAATCTAAAAAGTTTTAATTAAACAGGTTACACTTTCTGTATATTGTGACCTTAGTTCTCTGTAATCCCAGAATTATAAACTTTATAATATATTCTGTTACTCAAATTCTTGTTTTTAGACAAAATACCCCAATAAATGTCTTAATTTACTTTCCAAGAGGGTCCTGAGAAAATTAAAATCAAAAATAAACCAATAAACACTTATCCAGATTTCAGAAAATTCTGATGTTGGCAAAAGGGTATAAAAAATCCTTACGTAATCAGATTGTGAACTTTAAACCTCCCTTTTTTTTTTTTACCTGATGGTCTTTGAGACTATTCTCTTAGTTACAGAACAAAGAGGAGTCACTGTCAGGCTGTTTGTCAGAAGACATGAAGAGAACGAGCAAGAAGGCCCTGAAAGCATTTCCTTCTGTTTATACTAGAATATTGTGACCTATAGACATAGTTCTGCTTGATTGCCATGAATGTTATGGGAGAAAGAGTCTGGAATGGTCAATGTATATAAAGATACAATACCTAGGTTCCATAGGGATCCCTCAAAAAAAAAAGGGAGGGGGAAGAGAGAGAGACAGAGAGAGACAGAGAAAGAAATAAAAAGGAAAGAGAAGAAAAGGAAAGAAAAGAAAAGAAAAGGAAAAGAAAGAAAAAGAAAAGAAAAGAAAAGAAAAGAAAAGAAAAGAAAAGAAAAGAAAAGAAAAGAAAAGAAAAGAAAAAAGAAAAAAGAAAGAACTATAAAGGTAGAAGGAAAAAAGGGAAATGGGCTGTCTCCACAATCCCATTTTACTGACTGTTCTGATTTGGTGGGACACATGAGAGATGCTGGTTGGTATAAAGAAGTTTAATAACAACTACACATCTTTTATTTGATAATGAATTCGAGATTTTGTTCTGTGAAGGATTTACTTAACAGTGAGAGCACTGGTCATGATTCTCATGGTAGGCACTTGTCTTTCGAAATAACTGGTTTTTGAGGTGGTGTAATTATATTATATAATGATATAATAAACTGCAGATTCTTAATGCTTTCCAATTAAAAATAAGGAAAACTATTAGACTAACCCTTCAATTTATATAAGGCCACTTAGGGTGAAAAATAAAATAATAATAAATGCTAAGTATATAGTAATGTTGCAATTTTTAGAAAAAGAGGATACAAAGATGCCAACTAGATTTCTTTTGAAAATTCAATTTTAAAGAATTCTAAGGGAAATTCCTTAAAAGCATTATATTATTTAGTTTCCATATTATGATATACGACAGTTGCTATTATAACTCGGTCTATGTAATAAATGTTTTCATAAACCTTGCATACCAATTAACTTTTTGTAAAACTAAATAACATTTTCTTGCTGGGTAATATTTTCAGCAGATAAAAATTCATTTGAAAATTCATCTTCAATATCTCAAAAGATTTAGCTTTAAAATTCCTGTCACCTAATCTCTTTATAAAAAAGCAAGGCTCAGTTCCTGAGTTACAGTAGCAATATTTCAGGTGCTTAACTAAATAGCCACATTTGGCTAGTGGCTACCATGAGACAACACAGAAATACAACATGTCCACTACTGCAGATAGTTCTACTGAATAACACTGAAGAGATCATCTCCCTTGAAAAAAAATATGCATGTAATTTCAAGAGGATATGAACAAAAATAAACCCAGGGCTTCCAGATTTAACTCTCCCCTTAACTATGAAGAATTTCTTCCATGAATTTATCTTTCTCAGATTATATTTGATATAAGTTATATTTTCTCATGAGAGGTATTAAGGAAACATATTTTTTTTAATTCACTAATTTATCTAATCTTCCTGAGCTTTAAATTTTCCTGATCTTAGCATCTCACCCTAAGTTTTGAATGGCAACCTTTAGGACAACTTCCAGAAAAAAATTTCTAAGAGCTTCAAGAGACCTTAGCCCAGATTTTGCGAAGATTTTAAAACCTTAGTTATGAAAAGTCTAAAATAAAAGATAAAGTTTCTCCTTTCAGATTCCAGGAGAACTAGGTAGAAGCAATGAGAATTTCTAATTCTACTTAGATAAAATACATGGATTATAACTATTCATTTAAAGTATTTGTCTGCATGCTAAAGTAAACACATTTTCAAACCAATATTGGTTAAAACTGATGAAAAAGAAAAAGATAAGTTTATGTAATTTAATATTTTTATTTCATGTTTTCATACTTGAGAATACAAAAAGAATATTTCAAAGAAACATTCATTTTTAAGACTAATCTTAAAGATTTTATTAATTAGTTTTGCTATAAATATGTACAAAAAGTACACTGCAAAAGAAAAACTGCAAAAAGAGCTGTATAATTTGAATGCAAGGAAATGTATTAACTGAGTTAAGTTAGATATATAGATAGATATAGATACTAGAGTAAGTTGAGAGGTGAATTTTGCCAGTTTATTTAAAAAAAAAAAACACACACACACATTCATTAAGCAGCCAAAGACATAGCCAGTAAGTTTTTCATTTTGATTAAATTTAACAAAATCTATAATTCCCTGCAATTATGAACTCAGTATTTTTGAAAAACGTTTTCTGTGTAGATATAGCCTATATTTCACAATATGGTTAAAAATGGTTTTTTAAACTATAAAAGTTCACTTCATTGTAAAAAATTTATAGTATATAAATAATATACATAAAGTAAAATAAAAACCACTCTTAATTCCACTACCTATAAACAACCATTACTAATGATTTGGTGTTTTTCTCTGAAGCTTATTCTCTATGCAAACATACACACATGTAGTTGTCAAATTATTTTTAAGGAGGAACATCTGTATATATAAACAGTATAAGTAATGTAGTGTAGTTAACTTACCTCTTTCCTTAAGATTTCGAAATAGCTTTGATGATCCTTTCCAAACTGGTGGTGTTTCTGAGAGCATTTGATTTAATTCCTATGACATAAAGTATCATAATACTGATTGACAGGTAAACCACTTACTTATAAAATAGATAAAAAATATTTAAATGCCTATGCAAAAAAATTCTCCACTTGGAAGACCTGAGATGTAGTTATTTTTATCCTATTTTATACCTGTGGTTCTCTCAACCACAAAACCTAGTATTTGTTCACAGTCCAAACGTTAAAAAAATGATAAAGATGCTACATTAAATTCAATTAGAGCTACTAAAAATTTCAGATAAAGTTAAAAATTGGAATAACATATATATGATAATCAAATTAAGAAAAAACAGTGAATTTAAGTTAAGAGCTTTCATGAAAGCGATTAGAAAAGGTGGATTTCCTAATTAAAGTCAGAGATGAATACCTGGTTTCACATACTGTCTTCTCTGTAGCCCCCTTGGTAGAAGAAGTAAATGGACAAAAGATTATATTAAGAAGGAATGAAGATTATTTTAATAGTGACTCAAAGAATGATGACATTAGATACAGTGGGAGCACAGGGATATTGAGTTATTATGGACATTGTTTCAATTTTCAACTTAAATATTCAGTAAAGAGCCAGACTTCAATTACTGATTAGCCAGCTATATTTTTTTAAAATCAAACTATCATAGTTGGGGTGGAGAACCATTTTGGAAAATTTAAACATTTAAAACACTGCTCAGATACTATAAAGATTTTTAATTTATTGAATATACTGTGTTAAAAAATGAGTGAAAATTATAATTTGGTTATAATTTATTATTATTAAAGATTTTAATTATTATTAAAAGATTTGGCAAGATAACTTAAAATAATTTAAAAATTAGTCTGCTAAGTAATACATTGAAAACAAAACAAAACAAAACAAAAAATCCCTCTAGAAACCAATTCTATTTCCAGATCTGCTTCTTGCTACTCAAAGTGTGCTTGGTTCCCTAACAGCCCAGTCATCACCACCTGGGAGGTTGTTAAAAAAACAGAATCTAAGTTCCCATTTCAGACCTACTGAACCAGAATCTGTATTTTTAACAAGATCTCCAGGTGACTTTTATGCACATTAGAGTTTGAGAAGCACTTTGGAGAAACCTTTCCTGATGCAGTTGTACCTAAAAACATTCTACGACATTTAGAAACCATCTTTTTCATTACCAAGCATAGTTAGCAAGCAAATAAGAAATCCCTGGATGCCAAAGGCAGGAGAGGTATTTTTAGGGGATTTATGGACTCCCTGAAGCCATCTGTGAATCTTGGCTATCATTTCCTTCAGAGTGTTATCTCTGCACGGCAGGTAACAGATGCTGCTAGGTGATGGGTAGCAATGGCACAGGGGTAAAAATTCAGGTATGAATAATGAGAAGCTGGGATATTTATTCTTTAAACAGTAAACTTATAAATATCTTTGTTAGAGCAAGAGATGAAAAAATATTACACTTTACGCCATCTCTACTATATAAACATTAACTTCTCTTTCTCCATTTTAACTGTTTCCACGTATTCAACATAAATTCAGCTAGAGTTTAAGGCCAAAAAATTATAACTAGTTTTTATTGAGTGCCCTCTATGTGGTTGGCAATGCGCTAACACATCTCATTTCTTTCTAATAGACGATCTCCATTACGTATATTTTACTGAGTCTTAAAAAGGATAAGTAACTCACCCAAGTAAAACAACTAGTAAATGACTGACTCAAAGCAGCTTATTTCAGTAATAATTTTGTTTCTTCTGGTCTAGATCATCTAACCGACACAGTGATTTTCTCTGTCTTCTGTTAACTTTAACAACTTTTAAATTTTATTAAAATCTGCATTTCCACTCAGGCTGGGAACCACTCTCGGTGCATGTCTTAGTAGTGTTGTATAATAAAGGCGATTAGCCTTTGTCCCAGGTTCCTGGGAGGGAGACTCTATATTCTTGGATCACACTTGACTTTATGATAAAGAGATGACTCAGATGAGGGCTGATTATCAAAAATAACCACCATGTAATTAGAGGGATGGGGCTTTGAGCTAGGCTGACCTCTGAAGTGGGGGGAGGAGAGGGACTGGAGATTGAGTTCAATCGCATGGCCAATAAGCCAGTCAATCATAAATCCACGCAATGAAACCCCCAATAAAAACTCTGGACACCAAGCTCAGTGGAGCTTTCAGGTTGGTGAACACATTGATGTGCCAGGAAGGTGACACACCCTGATTCCATGGGGAGAGGACACAAAAGCTCTGTATTTGGGACCGTTCTATATTTTGCCCTATGTGTGTCTTCATTTGGCTGGTCCTGATTTGTGTATCTTATAATAGTTATAAACTGTAATTTTAAGTGTAGAAGGTTCCTGAGTTCTGAGTCAGTTGAGCAAATTATTAAAATAGAGAGGGAGTTGTGGGAACCGCCTGGATTTATAGCAGTGGATCAGAAGTGTTGGTGGCCTGGAGACCCTTGAAATTGCAGCTGGTATCTGAAATTAAGGCAGTCTTGTCACGGACTGGGCCCTTAAACCTGTGGAGTCTAACAATAACTGTGAGTGGTTAGTGTCAGAATTATATTGCGGTATTGCAAATAGGTAACAAATAAATATTTGCCAAATTAAGTTACCGAGAATTACAGTTGCCTTTTAAAGGATTTATATGATTTTCTTTAAATGAGTACAATTTTGTCTTATTACATAGTTAATACACATCTGTTATAAAAAAATTAATAGGTATAGAAAATAAAAACTAATTTTTTCACAGACAAATCACAATTAAGTTTTAAGATCCTTTTAGCCTAATTATCTAGCATATTTATACAGTATTTTATTATTGTTGCAGATATCAAATCATTCTAGATATTGTTAAGTAACTTAACCTTTACATTTAATATATGGGCATATTTTCCTGCCAAATATTCTTCACTTTCATTTTAATGGCTACACAGCAGCTGTCTATATCAGCAGTTCTTAAATGTAACTCTTTAAACTCTTAAAAACTATTATACGACCCAAATGCCCATCAACAGAAGATTAGATAAAGAAATTATGGTTCATATATACAATGGAATATTACTTAGCCATTAAAAAAATGAAATCCTACTATTTGCAATGGCATCGATGGACCTAGAGGTTATTATGCTGAGCGAAATAAGTCAGACAGAGAAAGATAGATACCATATGATTTCACTTATATGCAGTATCTAAGGAACAAAAAGAACAAACTAATCAAAAATAGACTCACAAATATAGTGAACAATTTGGTGATGGACAGAGCGGAGGGAGGTTGGGAAATTGAGAGAATGGGGTGAAGGGTTAAAGAAGTACAAATTAGTAATTGATAGCTGGGCACGAGAAGCATGGCAGAGGGAATGCAGTTACCATTAATATGATGGCTAGATGGAGGGTCAGGGGAGGGAAGGAGGGAACAATTAGGGGGATTGTTTTATGAACATTATAGATGTCTAACCAATGTATTGTATACTTAAAACTAATTTAAATAAATTTATTTTTAAAAAACTATTATAGACCCCAAAGAGACATTGTTTATATGGGTCATATCTGTCAATATTTAATGAATGTAGAAATAGAAGTGATAAATTTTTAAAACACAAAAATACACAAGCACATATTCTATTAGCTATCAAGAGTGATGGTGTCACCAGTCATCATGAAGCCTCTGGAAAACTCCACTGTACACAGGTAAGAAAATGAGCGCAATAAAACAAATGTCTTCTCAGTATTATTACGAAAATAGTTGTGACTTCACGAATCCCTAAAAAGGTCTCTGCACTTTAAGTTATGCCAGGTCTGTATTATTGTGCAACCTGCTGTTCACTCAACTTTATGTTTGGTAGGTCAATTCACGTTGATATACACAGCTCTATGTATTTATTTGAGCTCTGTATTACTGTATTTGTCCTTGATATACCTATTTCATAATTCTTTTATTCGTTTCTCTACTGGTTGACATTTATATTGTTCCTAAAATTTTTCTTTTTGTTATTATAATCGATGCTGCAGGAAATACATACATGACTCCTGGTATAAACATGCAAATGTTTCTCTAGTACACGTATATAGAAGCAGAATTTTTTATATGCACTTTCAACTTTATTAGATATTGCCAAATTTTTCTCAAAGGTGAATATACTAATTTACATTCTCACGTGGTTCCTTCTTGCTGTCCTTGTTAATTGATATTATTAGATTTCTTCAAGGTGATCATCTGATGGGTGTGAAATAGTATTATATCATTGGTTTAATATGCATATTTCCAATTACTGGTGATGCTGAGCTCCTTTACATATATATATACTGCCGCTTTAACTATGTTTGCCTATTTTTTTCTTATTGAACTGATTATCTTTTCTATATTGATTTGCAGTTTTATATAAGACACTTAAGTTTTTCTTTTAATATATTGCAAACATATTCTTGTATTTGTCATACATCTTTTAACATTGCTGACAATGTCTTTTGGTGTGACAAAGTTTCTGATATTTAGCTTAGTAAAATTTGCCAATAATTTCCTTTGAGTTTTGCTTTATGTGTCTTATCTAATAAAATCCCCAGGCCCTTCATTTTGCTTCTAATATCTCAAAATTTCTGTCAAATATAGGAACTTAATCCGTCTGAAATTTGCTTTTGTATATGGTGGTCAGTTGGAAATCTAATTTTATTTGCCCCATGTTGGAAAACTATTGTTCTAATACCTGAAGGTCAGCCCTTTCTCCATTGATTTATATAGATCTTCCCATACATGCCTGAATCTGCTTCTGTATTCTGTAGTCTGTTACACTGATCTAAGTTTAAAAAATTCTTGCGAAGATACATTATTTTAATCATTATAGTTCTACTATTAATCTTAAAGTGAGACAGGCCCAACTGTTCTCATCTCAATTTTTTTCCCCTTCCTCTTTTACAGAACTGTTCTGAAAATTTTGAGCCCTTACTCTTCTAAATGAATCATCCATGAACATGATATATTTCTGCTTACTCATGTCTTTTTAAAAACATATAATAACATCTTGTACCTCTGTTAGGTACACTAAGTAATAATTTTGTTGCTATTGCAAAATATATCTTATTTAATGGTACAGTTTCAAACTGCTATTGCAGGAACATTTTATTAAATTTGGTTCACAGATGTTATATCTAGCAGCATTTGCTAAACTTTTATCAAATTTGAATAAATTTGAAATCTACATATTTTTACATTTTTCTCTCATATTGTTTGCTACTGTTCCAATCCTTAGAATCCTCACTTTTTTGCTTTTTTGGTCATACCACAAGTTACAGGATAAATTGTCTATCTCAAATTCACATTTGAGATAAATTGTCTATCTCAAATTCACATTTCAGTACCTCGGACTGTGACTGCATTTGGATATAGGGCCTTTAAAGAGGCAATTAAGGTTATTAATAGAGGCCATTATGGTGGGCCCTAATCCAAAAGAATGGTTTCCATATAAGAAGAGATTAGGACACAGACATGCACAGAGGAAAGATGTGAAGAAAACTGAGGGAAAAGATGGCCATCTACAAGACAAAGAGAGAGGCCTCAGAAGAAACCAATCCTGACAACACCTTGACCTTGGACATGCGACCTGAACTGTAAGAAAATAAATTTCTGTTGTTTAAGTCACCCAGATTGTGGTACTTGTTATAGCAGCCTGAGCAAATTAATGCACTACATTAGCTTACAACTGTCGGAAAAGAGTAAGCAGTAGTTGTGATGGCAGACTATTTGCATTACATCTAATTTTAAAGAGAATGTCTCCAAAGTTTCACAAGTAAATATGATGTTTGCTATAGATTTTTGGAGAATTCTCTTTAACTGGTTAAAGAAGTTCCTTAGATTGCTATGCTAATACTATTTCCTCTTTTTATACTGAAGTTTATAATACATATAAAAGCATAAAAAGAATGTATGTAAAATTTAAAGTTAGAAATTGTTAAGAAATAGAAAATAATTAGTACTTTAGAAACCTCTTTGCACCCTCACTGATGATATTCCCCTCCATCTCCCCCAGAGATACTGTCTTGAATTTTTATCATTCCTTAGTGTTCCTACCTTCAATTTTGGACTTTATAATAAAGTTATACTTTATATTTTTTGAATTGCTTACTTTGTCATTACATTTCTGAGATTCATCTAGTTAAAGCACTGCTATAATTCATGGGTTTTTACTATTACATATTATTCACTGTATGAACATATCAAAACTTATTTGTCAGTTCTACTACTGATATTGTATCAGTCTTTTTGGCCATCACGAACAATCTATGGACATTCTCGAGTACTTCTCCAGTATATATGAAAGTTTCTCTGAGTATATACACTAGTGAAATTACTGGATCACATGGCATTTTCAAGTCTAACTTTACTAGGTACCTATGCACATACTGTTGTAGAATTTAAACCCAGGAGCAGAACTGTCAGGTATAGGGTATGTGTATCTTATTTTAGCAGATACTGCCAAATTGTTTTCCAAAGTGGATATACCAATTTACATTCACATGAGTTACCAATGAACTCCGTCTTCAAATGGCATTTTACGTGACTTAATTTGCAGAAAAAATTATACACATCATGTTATATATATGTATATTTAACGAGAGAGGGAGAGGGAAGAAGAGAGGGAGGAGGGAGGGAGAAGAGAGAGGGACAGAGGAGGAAGCCTTGTGGCCTTGTATCCATCATTGTATGCGAAATGCGTGTGCAAGAGAGTACATTTATATGTACACCAAGAGCTTTAACTTACCTGTTTGGAAAGTGATTTCCACGTTTTAGCAACTGTAATAAACAAACATAAAAGAATTAGACAATAAATATTTCATGCAATATATATCAAATTCAGTTACTATTATAACCATAGTTCATAACACCAAGCTTTTATATTTAAAAAACAAAATTTCTTTAACCACAAGATTTGGATCTATGATATGACTTTATCTATGTTATGTATTTGCTTCATGTACTATAAACTATTTATAATAAATAATGTAAGTGGAATAGAAAACACATTTTCCATAATCATTATCGTACTTTAGGTATTTCTGGATTTACAAAGTTAGTTAATTTATTCCATGTCAAATATCCTATCAGTTTTAAAACACAAATAATGATTATTTATTAAATATTCATACTGGAATATACACTATTAACATAAAAATATAATTTTAAGGTGTTAGCCATGATCTCTGATATATCAGTATTTCTGATTAAATTTCAAAGGTCCTGTCTTTCGAGGGTGAATGTAAAGGATAGGGGCAAAGGGAAAAATTTAAGAAAAATGAAGAAGAAAGCAAGCAATGTGAGATTGAGAGTCACATCCTGTTTTCTATTCTTTTCCTCTAAGAATGTTATAGTTGAATAAAATACCAGGGATCACTTTCTTTTACTGATTCTTCTTCACATCACTGAAGATCTCGAAAACTATAAATCTATAATATTGAAATAAATGTGAATCTTATTGCTATTTCCTTTGCTCAGATTTGAGTACTGTGAATATTTAATGACTGCCCAAGAATTATCTCCAGGTTTATATGTGATTAAGTACTTTAATGCAGGTACATGAGGAACTGGTAAATAATTATTTCAGCTACAATATAATAATGACAACCAATAATATTTCTACATGGCAATGTGGTTATTTCTGTATAGGTAACCATAGTTAATGTAAATAATATATCAAATTCAACATTATAATATAGGCATTTTTTGCTATGTAACTCTTTTTAAAGTAATATGTCATTTTAAGATCAAAAAGGAAGAAATATGTTCTAAAATTTAGCAAACTGATTGTTTTATGCAGATAGATTTCTTCTTTTTGTAGCAACAACATCCTTTCTTTACCCATGACAGTTTTTATGCAAACATGTAATCAGTGATTAAAACCACAGGTCTATAAAGTAGAATTCAGCATTTAACCTTAATTATGATACTATATACATTCATTTTTAAAGATATCTCTTTTTTATAATGAACAGAACAATGTAAATAATATTTATTATTCTGTTCCTCTTGAAATATTAGCAGTGAGAAAAGAAGAAAAATAAATGGTACAAAAGTACGTGCACATGCTCTTATGCAATGTTCAGAGCTATTTATCAAAAGAGGAAGTTAGACACACTCTTGAGTTTTGTAGGGTTTATGAGATTTCCAGGGTAAATTATTCACAGAAGACATATTCATTCTGCCGGATATGTAACCATGTTCAATATTATTAGCTTTTTTTTTTTTTTTATAAAGACTAAAGAGCCATTAAGATTGTTCTTCAAAGGATTTTCTGATTTTCTAAGTTCCTTATTTCATATGAAGTTACTGCATATATAAATATAACTTGGATGAAGAGGGACTTCAATTCTATTGGATATATTTTATTTCTTAAGCTCTAGGTTGATTTTCTTTATATTTTTAATATTTTTATGTATGTCTGAAATTTTTCAATAGTACATTTTTTAAATTAAAATTAAAATAATATTTAAAGCTATATGAAAATGATTACTTATTTTAGTTCTAGAAGGGAAATTCACCTTTAAGGTTCTACTTAAGTAGGTAAAATAAGAAATTTTGTCAATTTCAAATACAAAGTTAGAGTGGGCAATCAGATGTGTATCTCTGTATTTATCTGAATTATAATCAAGAAAATGTTAACACAGCATATACTATTTTTTCTTGTTGATGTTACCATAAAATTATATCAAAGATTTTTTTAATCTTCGTTATGAGTTCAAGTGATAATGATGATGACAATAACTTGTAACATTTATTAAGTGATTATTTTATGTCAGGTACTACACCAAACACAATTGATACAGTCAATCGTCAAAAAAACCTCATGAGGCTGTTAATATTTTCATTTTTATAAATGAGGAAACAAAAGTTCTCAAAGCTACTAAATGAATGCCAAGGTTAAACATAAGTCTAATTTCAACATACTTTTCCTACTTTCATATCAGTAAGGCATATTTTGTTCATATACTTCATGAAAACATATTGCAAAAGATTGAATACAAAGCAGGTATGAGAATCCAACTGTCTTCTATTAAGTCAGACATTAAACAGATTTGCAAGAATGTACATAATGCCAAAATGTTTAAGAACCACTGCTCTAACACATGGAAACATGACAATTAGCCTATATTGACACCGCAGAAGCCCTGACAAATACAAAAAAGATACAGGCAGAATCCTTGCCAGTCCTCTGAATTACTCTGTTCAGGCTAGATGTAAAAATTGACCGGGATTTATAATATGAATCTATTATAAAAAATATCAAGAGTAAGGTGGTGTTTAAGTTTAATGAACTAAGAAAGTGGAAATAGCAAACGTTTCTGAAAAGGGAAGCCATATCAGTAGGAGTTTGTAAGAAATATTAGTCTGGAACACTGTATAGCATAATGTCTTTAAAATACCACATTACTTGGTTAGTTGTTCTGAAAAATTTATACTGTTTCACACCTTTACAAACTAGAGATAAGAAAAAAATCTTATAAAATATAAGATAATTTTAAAAATATACTTACGTTTGGGCTCATCTGTTGTAACAGCCAAAATAAAATCATATGGAGTCATGAATAACTGCCCTTCACATTCTAGAGAAGCAAACAAACGAAATCGCCTTTCCCGAGATGTAGCACAGAGGTCTAACTCCTCAATGTCTGTTCTGCCAATAGCAACCTAAAGTTAAGAAAGCAAATAAATTTGAACTGTGTGAAATAACATCTCTTTTTAGAACATAAATGCTTTTAATTATGTTAAAAGTGAACAGAGTAAATGAAAATTTAAAAATATTGTCTTCTGTAGAACTTAATCATTTTTACAAATAAATTATCCACATGAATACAATGCATATTTAAAAGATTTTATACTAAATATTATTAAGGGCCTTAAGTTTTTTAAATGGCACTTTAAAGAATTTGTCATTTATTTCTTCAGTTTCAGCCTTGAAGAACATTAAATTTCTGAGCTAGCAGCTTCTTCAGAGAGAATACTAACACTTGCTGAATGCCTCCTGTGCACTCTCTATATAAGCTTATTTATTTAATTAGAAGTCTATTCACTATAGTTAATAATTTTCTAAAAGAAGAAAGTGAAACTCTGATAGTTCTGTTTATGGTTACCACTAAGGAAACCATTTAGGGGTAGTGTTCAGATTAGAACTAAAGTTGCTAGCTCTAGATCACTTATAGTATAGTTACCACTGATAGTTATTCTGAATTCTACCTCGGATTCAGATAAGCAGAATTAGTAGTGTGTATATGGGAGGAAGGAAGTCTCTTGTTTTCCTTAATTTCAAGACCTTGCCCTATAGATCAATAATTTTTCACTGTTATTTTTCTCTCTGAACGAACTATAATCTACTTTTTAATAAAACAATTTTTCCTGATTACGAGTGATACATAGTTACTATATACAATTTAAAAGACAGAATTTAAAAAATTTATAATGTTTTCTTTTTTGACAAAATATGGGTTTATACAATACTGTTCTGTAATCTGATCTTTTTTACTTATTAGTATATCAGGATCATTTTCCCAGGTCACTAAGTGGTCCAGTAGATCACATTTAATAACTGCATAATACTTCATGGTAAACATTTATATAATAACACAATAAATTCCAAATGGTTGAATATTTACATGATTCATAGTATTTTACTATCATAAAACAATATTATAATGACTAGCCTTGAAAATATTCAGAAGGAGATTCAAATTTTAATGTCAGGAAGAGAGATGAACATTCTAGTTTTACACAGCATATCTGAAAGATGGTCATAATCTTCCTAGAGCAGAGGATTTGCATTCATGGAAGAAGGTAGATAAACTGATAATGATTTCAGAATGCCAGACTAAAGCACTGGAATTTAATCTGACAGAAAGTAAATGGATTTAGGGAGATTCTTGGGTGGAGCAATGACACAAAGAATATGACACTTTAGAAAGATAAAGTAACCAGAGACAAGCTAGCACAACAGTATATTAATAACACAGTATATTAATAGCAGGTATTAGGAATTGTTTTGGCTCTGCCATGGGTGAGAAATGAGACAATGAACAACTTAATATCAATAATGGGCAATAATCTCCCTAAATACTCCTCAAGGATCAGTCTACCATTTTAAGTCCCCTCTACACATATATCCCAGGAGTTTCTTCTTCCTCCCAGAGCAGAGAAACCAATCTCATCTGTGACCACAGTTTACTTTCCTGCTTTCTTCATGCTAGGCCATTTCCTTAGGCCTCAGTGACCTCCAGTCAATCATGACTTTTCTCCAGTGTACTTCCTGGAGGACCACTCACTGGGAAGCTGTTTTTGCACCATAATCTGCAGCAATGCTTCAGTCTAACATCCTAAACCACATTTTTGCCTATAACACCTATGTCTGCTATGAACTAATAGGGACTTGATCTGTGACTTCTACTACCTGGTGGTGCCATTACTGCTCACTAGGTGCTGGTGTTTTCTCATCAAACTTTCCTTCCTTAACCACAGTCTACCAATTGTCCCAGCATGCCAAACCTGCTAGACTACTGAAGCTGGGAATTTGATCCACCTTCTATGAGCTAAAGTTCACAACTCCTCCCTCTCCTTAACTTCTACTAACAATCAATTAACAAAGCCTGTTATTCTCCCTCTAATTTCTCACATCCACCCACTGCTACTACCTTTGTTTAAGCACTTATTACTTCCCTAAAGTTTTACAGCAATGGCCTGTGATTTTTGCCTCTAAACCATCCTATACTGAGAGAGCTTAGAAGAAAACAGGCAGAACTATAGGACAGTTTGTATTCTTTAACTATCTGAGAATGGGTAACTGAAGAAATCTAGCGAGTTAAAGGTTTTCATTAAAACTCCACTCCCTAAGTTCTACCCATTGTCACTTTAGCAAAAGTACCCATCATTTTTGATAATAGCATTAGGGTGGTGCCCACAGGTATATTTAGCATAACCTTAAAAGAAGGTCTGGGGAGGAATTTGAAAATGGTTTGTTCCCCAGAGAAAAAAATATATCCTAAAAGGGAAGAATATGATTTATGTATGTAACCATTAAATTATGTATGTGCCATTAAATGCAATGTATGCCATTGGTTTTGATAATTATCTTCTACCTTAAATCAGGAATGGAGTTTACCTAGTCTCCTTTGTTCACTGAAAATCAATGAGTTTAGAGCTAGACTTGTCCTTAAAAGATCACTTGGTCCCCTTGTTTCTTAACATTTTTACCAGAACAGACCATAATTATAAGTCTCTAACAAAAATTAAAATGTGTTGGGCAAGTAGAAGCATAAATAGAAATCCCCCCCAAAAAAACTCAAAAGATATTAGACAAAATTCTATTATTTGCATTATTGTTGAACTACTTTTAGTTTCTACGATGAATATTTAACATCGTCTAAAGAGCTATTGTGAATTTATTCATTCACTCAACATATACTTGGTGTTTGTGTGCTACTCTATACAAATGAATCAATTATAAAATAATTACTCAACTGGAAGATTAGGTAAAAATATGAATAAGTAAGCTTGGTTTAATCATGCCTCACTACTTTCAAATTTTTCCATAGCCCACATGATTCTTTCTCTATAACTTATAAATAGACTATTTTCTTATGATCTAAAGACACAGAGGAAGAATTTTTTTTTTTTTTTTTTTTTTTTACTGTGGTACAGTTCTAACCAAGTAAACTTTACAGTGTTCAGGAGGTAGACATGGAGCAGCAGTCCATGAAGTTGAGCTGAGGATACCTGATCTGATCTACGACAATCTCTGTGGAAAGGGAAAGCATCAGGCCAGTGCTTCCGAACTTTCTCAAGTTTGAAAATTTAAACCTTCTGAAGTTTTAATATTCACTGTTAAGAACGTTCAGGAACAAGAATCAATAAATAAGGGTGGAAACTGATATTCAAACCAGTTTACTAAACCTCCTGGTAGTCTAATGATCTCATAGTATATTAATATTCTAAGGCTTAAAAAATAAAAGCCAAATACGCACAGCCATTTCTCTCGAGCACAATGGCACATCTGTGGGTATAATCCTTATGTTACAAGGAGCAGGTTAAGGACACCTATACTCACTAGCTGATCTACTTTATTTAAGACCTTTTTTGCTTACCTAAACCCAATACATATTTTAAGTTGATTTCTGAAGTCTAGAATTAACCTAAACATCTTTCAGTAATATAAATTGTCTCAGTAAATGATACTTTTTGGTCACAAATTGCCCATATAGTAAAAACTCATCAGTAAGTATAAAACCTATAGTGAATGGGAAAGCTAAACTGAAAGCCAAAAAACTAAATTATAACCAGGTAGTTGTTAAAACATTAATTGCTAAAATGAAAATCTTTATTATTAATTCAATATTATTAAAGGCTTATTAAAAATAAGCCTTTCAAAACTGATAAAGTATAACTAGATCATTTGTGAACCACAGGGAAGAAACTGACAGGAGTTAGAGAAGTCATCTTCATTTCTATAGGTTGACAGTCAAATTTAAAAAAAAAAAAACTTACTTGGCAAGTTGGGTGACAGCCTTTAAATTATTAAGAAATATTAAAGAGAAAACCTTTAAGCTTATAATGGCTATAAAGAGAAGTAGTCTCTCTAAGAAGCTGGAGGGTAGCAGAAGCATAGATGGAGCTGAGGACTGGCTTAGCTTCTAAGAAATAATCTCTCCAAAGAAAACACAACACAAAGTTTCCACATTCCATCTTTTCTGGAAATGCCTCTTTAAAATGGCCTATTATAAGGTGAAATTCTTCCTCTGCATGTACTCTTGCCTTCCCTTTTTTGTTTTGTTTTGTTTTTGTTATCATCAGCAGAACCACTGAGGAAGCTCTTAAATGCAGGAAGACAGAAACATAATTTTTGTTAGGCAGTAAGTAGCACACCAAACCATGGAGTATAGCTTATTAATTATCGATGTTAAAAATTTGCTCTAATTAAAAATTCTTAGAGATTGAATATAATAAATATTATCTGTACCTTGAATTCATGTTTTCCCTGGTTTTTATAACCAATTTTTATTGTGAGAACGCTGATACTGAAAGTGTCCTTGACTTCCTGTCTACTGCTAGAACTTCATGAAAGCTTGAAACTAAGCTAATCCTAATCAAAGTCTAGTCCTAACCTGTTGATAAAATATCAAAAACGAATCTAATTTCATTCTGTGCCTGGGATGAGCTCAGGGAATTGTAATGCCTCTGAGCCATGGCCAGCTCCAGCAATATTTTAGGTCAACTTCAGTTTTCAGCTTAGCTTTTCGATTTCTCTAAAGTGAGCCTTGATATCTTTGCAACTATTTGCCAAGGAGATGAATCTTTGCTCCATATCACATGGTCTATGTGATTCTTCTACATACACTCTCAGGAAGGCTACCCGTCAGAAAAATTCTGCTGCCACGTCCTCTCTACTGTATAAAATACTGCTCCAAATCAATCCTAATTAATCACATCCCTTGTAATAATATATCTTAGACTTTGACAATACATTGTCCCTGAGTCAACACTGTACCTTGGATACATCCTAGTTATTTTCTTTATATATCCCTATTATATCATTTGCTCTCCCTTCCCCGTTCACACTGGGTTGCACTTACCTGTTCACATATCTGTCTCTGCTATTTAACCAGGAAATCCTTGAGAGGGGCAATATTTATTACTTTTATAAGAATTTAACTAGTTATAAACACAGTGTCTGGCATATCTAAGGAAAACCAGAAGTGAGACTTCTGATTCCAAACTAGGAGTTTAGATTGAGATAATCAAAGAAAATCTAAAGCTTTAGTGAGAAAGATACCACATTATAACTTATGTGCATCTTTTTAAAAAATTGTCCAAACATATCATCTTCAAAACTAATGTTGGTAATGGTTTAAGTTTGGCCACTGTAATAAAGCTTATGGGTTTTATTTTTTAGTTTGACTGATTATTATTTTAATGGAGTAAAAATTCTGGAAAAATGAATCTCTTCTTAAGTAGAACAAAAGTAACTTATGGCTTAAGTCTTGAAATCTGGAGCACTCAACTCTTAGGCAATCCTCCCAAATGATTACAACATATAAAAACTGAATATTTTGATTTCTTCTTTTTTTCATATTTATATTTTAAAAGAGTATTCTATGTACTTCAAATTTTAAGTAATTATAATGTTATGAGCTACATATTACTTCAGTAGGCTTCTTTCAGTTACATATTACCAATTCTTTTCTACAATAATGAGTAGTTTTTGCTTCTATAATATCTTTCTAAAAAAGATTAATGTAATTCATAAATTCTTCTAACTTTGACTACAGGAATTACAAGAACAAATGGACAGTATACCTGGTAAGAATTCTATCAGTATAAGAATTAGGGAAGGCCAGAAAGAGGAAAATACAGCTTTTCAAATGTGAGTGAAGACTGGGAGTTACAACATAGAAGGAGGTCCTTGGTTATTGCTGAAGAAAAAGACAAACACAAATAGGATTTCAAAGAGACTCAAATTTGGTAGATTATCCTTTTGGCTACATGGAAAATTGCAGGAGGGGGCAGCAATGGAGGGAACAAGAAGCGAGAACAGGAAAGGTATAGGAGATGTAGCATATGATTTATTTGGCACCATCCTGAACCAAGTACAAGACAGGCTGTGAATCTCAGCAGGGAATACAGGTGATATAAAGAAGTTCAGGCAGCAGGCAAATTGGCTGAAGTCTATTATTCAAAGAGATGAGCTGACCAAGTCAAGCAGAGCCTCAGTTTAGAAAAAAGCAATGTAGTCTGTTGGATATTGGCATAAAGTCACTGGTGTATAAGATAGGAATCCATAGCTCAGTCATAGGGGTCTGTTACATTAACAATGCCAAAAGTGGCCAATTTGCCAGTAATCTGAAGCTCCTTATATTCTCCAGTTGGTCTTAGGGTCTATGGTGAGGTTGAATCTATGGGTGGGTGGTCAAGTGAACTCTTATTCCAGGAGAATAGAGAAGACCAGCTAAAAATTTAATTCTCCTTCATCAAAAAACGATCATTTCCCTCCATCGTTACATGAATGGATAAAGATGTGGTGTACACACACACACATCCATCCATCCATCCATACATACATATAAACCATGGACTGTTACTCAGCAATAAAAAAGAATGAAATCCTGCCACTTGTGACAATGTGGATGGACCTAGAGGTATTACGCCAAGTGAAATAAGTCAGAACAGAGGACAAATAACACATGATTTCATTTATATGTATAATTTAACAAAACCAAACACAACAAAAATAGACTCATAGAAACAGAAAACAAACTGATGGTTGCCAAAGGGGAGGTCTGTGGGGATATAGGTGAAAAAAGGTAAAGGGGAATATAGTCGATAACACTGTGATAACTTCGCATGGTGACAGATGGTTACTAGAATTAGTTTGGTGATCATAAGGTATATAATAATGTCAAATCACTAGGTTGTACACCTAAAACTAATATAACATTGTATGCCAACTATACTTTAATAAAAAAAATTAAAAATAAACAAAAAATAATAATTTCCCTTCTCAATAATCAAAGCCTTCACCGATTAATTCTTTCTCTATTATATTCGACAGAGTAGGCTAAATACCTCAAATGTAACGGATCAAACACAATAAAAGTGTGTCAATTTCTCTTTCATAAAAGTCCAAGGAGGACTGGAGTTGGGGTGGGATTAGGGAGTTCTGTTTCACATAGTTATTCAGAGACCCAGAGTGATGATGACTGCCATTGTTAACGAAGGTGGGTGGGTACAGCGCAGAAGAAGTTCATGTGAAAAGCATTTATATGCCAGGCCTAGAAGTGGTATAACTCACTTCTGTTCACATTCAATTGAAGAGAAGTTAGTCACATGGCCATACTTAAGTGCAAGGGATGATGAAAAATGAAGAACTGGGCATCAACGGTCCTAACTATTATGGGAGAAGAGAAGAGATTATGGTCTGTCACACCAACTTTTAGTGACAACATCAAGGACTCATGGAATATAAAAGACTAGGAAGAAAAACATTTGAATTATATATAGTATGTTTAACAAAGTCTTAAAGAGATCCACTTCCAAAACAAACCACCTCTGCAGCCTCATGGGACATAAGACTTCTAAATCACCTTCATCAATTTTTCAGGAAATACTAAACTACTGTGATTCCCTTAGATTGACAGTTCCACACATTTTTATCCTCTGCATATTGTATTTCTCTTTCCAAAGTCTTAAAAACAGCTAATATTCACTTGAAAATTTAATGTCGTTTGCACTTGCACTCTCCTAGCTTTGTTTTTCCAAATTTGGCAAAATGCTTCTGTAACTCTGACCTTTTCATAAAACACTGTAGTGAGATTAAGAGAAGATAAGGTCTTGTCCTCCATCCTTGAATACTGAGAGACGTCAAGTGTAAACAGAAGTTTTCTGTTCCACCTCACAGACCTACCCATGGTATCTATGGGAGGCTGAACAGTAATTGACTAAATAGAATTTTTCATATCAAAAAGATGTTGTAAAACTGCTATTAAAAATTATCCAAGCATGGGTCTCAGAGTTGGCATATAAATTATATTAATTGTAAGTGCAAGGCCACTCAGCAGACAAATAAAATCATAGAAATCTAAAGGTAGAAGAGAATTTAAATTCACCTTTTCATTTTACTCCTTCTAAGAAAGTACACTTTACGCCTTCTAGGAAATTATTTTATGAGAATTACATAACAAATCTTTTCAAGTTTGCCAAAAGATGTTTAGGGAATTTTCTTTTTAGCTCCAAAAAGCTCTATTCCTTACTTATAAAAACAGAGAATTTCGTAGAAATAAAAATTTCAAACATATGTATAAAATAACATACATAATTTATTCATAAAAATAAGTAATGATCATTTTCAGGTAAATGTGGATCCTGTAAGTCATGCTGACATAAGTAAGATGGGTGGCTTCTAAGAAGTGGTAGAAATGATAAAAGTTACATTTTTTTAAATTACCTCATCTTTCCACGAGAAATAAAAATATGTGTCAATGCAATTATATTCTCTGGAATTTCCAAACTAAGACCTTTGTAACTAGTATTTAGATGTTACTTCTTAAGGTAGTAAAACTAGGGCCTTCAGGCAACAGAGTACATCATTATCCTTCCTAAGAATAACAGAAAGTAAAGGTTCACTGCCAAGACACAGTCTCATGTTACTTCAGGTCAGCAATTTGAAAATTTACTCTGTAGTAAGTTCTGGTTTTCCCAGGAAGGCAAGATTAAATGCCAGATAAAGGATTCACTACTTGACAGTTAGAGAAACTGATGCCTACAAGCTGATAATACCCTAAAGAGGTAACTTGAAACAATTATATCAATTATCTAAACTCTGTATAATGCATTACCTTAAACAGCTGAGAAAGAAACATGAGAATGCAGAATGGAAGAATAAAAAATAAAAACCATTTGTATTAACCAATTAACCAATTATTTTGGTTATTCATTCTTACTAGTTTCTTTAAAAAAAATTTGTTTTATATTAAATCAAATCAACACTAAGTTTTTAAAATAAATAATAACAGAAAATTTACTTGACTACAAGTAGGAAGTTGAGAATTTGGTATTACACCCTACTTGATGTTGGCAACTGTACCAACAAATTTATAAAACAAAAGAGCACATATCTTTTAAATTTGAATTTTTATTTTATATTTTCTGAACAAGACTCTTTTGAGATATGCATGAGATTTTATTCACTTTTTTAATCTAGGTAAAAAGATGTTCATGGAAATATTACTCTTGCCCTTTCTCAAATGGCTTTAGGCTTATTTAAATGCTTCCAAGAAGATAAAAGGGGTAACATTTTCTTTCCTTGTTGGGTGGTGGAAAGGTTAAACATCAAATTCCCAGTGTGGGAAAATCTCGAAGTATTCTAGTTGAAACGTTTTGATGGTTAGTAAATGTATCGACATGGAAACACACAGCTGCAGACTAGCCAATATTATTTCCCTGACTGAGATCAAATAGGAAAAGAAAGTTGTAAAAGAAAAGAGAGAAAAAAAAAAGAGTAACAGATCATTTATGATCTTAAAATCTCCACTTGAATTATTATTGTAGCTTATATTATAGGGTTCTTCATACCATTTTTCTCCTGCTCTTTACAAGGCTACTGGAGAGAGCTGCTTATATTTCCTGTCTCTGATTTCTTTACTTCAGCAGGTTCTCCCCTCTACCACTCCACTAATATTGCTTGTCAGGGTCACTGATGACCTTGTATCTAAATTCTAAGGTCAATTCTCAGTTTTCATCTTATAGCATCTGACACAGTTGATAACTCTCTTTTCCTTGAAATAATTTTTCTCGGGTTTCCAAGACCACAATTTCTTGATTTTCTTTCTACTCCTCTGGCAGTTCTCTCTTGATAATTTTGCTCATACTTTTTATCTACATAGTGCCCTAGGGTCAGTCAGGACCACCTCTCTTTTTTTAATCTAATTACTTCCTTGATGACCTAAGCTAGGCTTTACATATTATAAATTTACTCCCAAATCCAAAATGGAGGTCATTTGCATGAGACAGGGAGGGCAAGGTGGGGTGTGCTGCAGGTACAGTGGAGCACAACGTTTGGAATAGCTTTTGTGAAGATGAGAAATGGAGGTATCAGAGACATGTAAAAGGATTGTTAAACATGTCTCCTTGTGCACATGTTTCGTTTTCTCGGGGGTGTATACCTAGATAGCATTTCTGGGTTACAAGGCATATGAATCTTCAATTTAACACATAATTAACCTATTTTCCAAAAATGTGTACCCTACCACCAGAGCATTACAATGTTTGTTGCTCTATTTCACTGCTAACATTATTGTCAGTATTTTTAATTTTACCAATCTAATTGGTAAGAAATCGTGCCTTGTTCTGATTATAAAAGTACTTCTTTATAATTAGAGCCCAGGCAGACATTATAATTAGTAAAAAGTATTTCTCTATAATACTATTGTAAGTATCCAGTTACATTCTAAGACTTCTTTGTTTATTAGATATTTTTGTTTTAATGAAGTGAAATGTAGCAGCATCCTAGATTGTGCTTTTTGTCTTGTTTTGAAAATCCTCCCCCTTAGAGGGTCAACATTTTATTTTCACATATTCTCTCCTCTGAATATCTTAAAGTTTTACTTATCACATTTAGGACTCTAATCCTAAATTATTATGCCATGAAGTAAGCATCCTATTATTTACCCCCAAAATAGCACTTTAACTATAATCAAGCACTATTGTCTTACATACATTGTTGTTCAATATTTGAGAACCACCTTAGTTTAACTCCTTTCAAAATAATGATTATTGTTGTAATATGTAGTCACTGTTTAAGAATGACCCCATTTTTACCGATTTCTTCATTTACCATTTCTTCTCGAATTTCACCCTTCTTTTTATGTTCATTTCTTCCTGATGTCCACTCTTTAATAGTCCTTTTAATGATGATCAGAGACTGGTAACCTCTCTCAGTCTTACGAAAATAAATGTATTTTAACCTCATTCTTAAATGATAATTTACCTAGGTATAGAAATCTATGTTGGCAGTTATTTTCTCTCAGCGTTTTGAAGATACATTCTACTTGTTTCTATCCATTGCCACAGATTAGCCTTCAATCAGGCCAACAGCTATCCCTTTGTGGAAATCTGCTTTGTTTCTCTTTCTAGTTGATTTTATAGTTTCACTATAGTCTGACTAAATATATATTTATTTTTATTTATCATGCTCAGGACCATTTATACTTCTCAAATCTGAAGAGTAATGTCTTTTTGCCTTTCTGGGAACTGGTCAGCCATAATCTCGTAGAATATTGCCCCTCTCTATTCCCCTAATTGATGAATTTTAGACCTTCTCAGTCTGTTTTCCACATCTTGTAAACGCTCCTCAATATCTGCCATTTCTTTAGAAGTGTATTACATTCTCTGTAGTTTCCTCAATATTATCTTCTAGATTACTGCCTCTTCATTTATGTTTTCTCTTCTGCCTACCCTATCCAACATCCAATGACCATATTTTACATTTCCAGAATTTCTATTTTATTCTTTATTATAACTTACCTATTCTTTTTCATACTGATTTTTCATTATGCATTTAATCATTTTGAATATACTTAATTTATAGCCTCAACTAAATTATCCTATTATTATGTTGTTAGGAATCTAATCAGTTTGCTGACTCTTTCATAAAACTTCATATATTTTTGTGCTTTTGGATTATCAAGTATCCTCTTCTAAATCTTATCTGTAGGATTTACAAAGGGCCCATGTTCAGGGCATTTCCCTCCAAAGAAGTTTTACATTTAATTCTAGCAGCACCATCAGGTTTTTCTTTGCATGGGTAATACAAGTTCTAACTCTGAATCCATGTGAAGTAGTTTGGGACCATGTTTATGCTTTCTCAGGTGAGTCCTTTTTTCCACCTAGAGCCCAGGCAGACATCTTCAAACTTCCCTGTCATCAACTTGTACTGGGGGGATTTTTTTCTAGTCCATTCTTTTGATTTCTTTCTAGTCCATTCTCTCTGGCTTGAGGAAGGTCTTGTCTCCTTCCCCAACACAGGCATTAATTCAAGTTCCTAGAACATGAATAATGAACCATCATTCCCTCAAGTAAGCCAGAGCTCACACTGTTTTATTATTAGTTTCCTCTTTATTTCTGCCCCTGGCAATTTTTCTTAATTTATTATAAGTACAGTACGGTATTTAAAAGATGTTTAAAAGGTTTTTATGACAGATTATGTAATATGCTGTATTGCTAGAATCGGAAATCTTAACCATTCATTTTATTAAATGGGCATCCTATAATTTATTTATGAGCATTTTCATTTCATTTAAAAGCCATTTTCCCAACACAATATACTTCAAACCTAACAAAGACTGATAGATAACCCATTACTTGTTCTTTAGTTTCTACTTAGAAAAAGAACTTTGATTTTTAGCTAGGCATAATAAAACACCTAAGAAAGGTTACAGTTCTCAGGCTTTGTTGCAGTTAGATTGATTTAACTGACTAAATTTTGGCCAGTGAAATGTAAACGAAAGGTGTTTTTTTTTCCTTTCCTCTGAGACTTCCTGGAAGGCCAATTAAAAGGTGCCAACTCAGCCAAACAGGGCACAAATAAGTAAAGGCAAAGTCATTATCTTGACTCACTTTTCCTGACCCCAGGCCAACTGGTCTTCATTACACCCTGTTTCACTTATTTCGACCTATGTTATTTCTATAACAACTTTAATCCCTGAGCTTAAAGCATTATAGAGGGCAGTCAGAAGTAGTTATGGGAGAGGAGATCATTATAGACATGAGGGAAAGGAAAGGGAGGAGAATCTATATTTTCCCAAGCAAAAGCTAAACAATTATGTGAAGATCAAAACTGTTTTTAAGCTAAGATGTAGTGCTGTAAGCCAATCGGTAGGAATATCACAGCGCCTTTACCAGTTTTTTTAGGCTAGGTGCCTCTGACCCCTCATTTCCAAGTATCTTGTTTTTCTAAAGGAATTAAACTCTCTAGAGAGCCACTTTGCTCTCCTAAAAACTAAGAAAGCGCGACTGCAGATACTTTTATTATGTAGTACATTTAAGAATGCCCCTTTCTCTGTAGATCCTAAGGGAACATTTCTTGAATAAAATATATCACGAAAATATTGGAGACATGTTTCTAGAACTTCTCTATCAGCCTGTAATCAAATAATATACCCCTACTACCTGAGTAACTTACCTTACATAAATAACATTCAGATAATCCCTCCATGTTCTTCCAATTTTCACCATTCTACTAAAGATCGATGTTCAGCTCAATTTATACCTTTATCCATGTTCCAAATTCTGTTGCATAAGGGGTTTGGGTGGAAGACTAAAGACACAAAGTGCTACTCTCCTATAATTTGCCAGAAAATGGCAGGAGCCTTGTGAAATCTGCCTGCAGTTTTATACAAATTTAAAAGAAATAACTACTTTGATAATTCAGGATAAGTTCCATATTTTAATTATTTTGTGATATATATGTATAATATTTTTGATAAATATTTAGTTCACAACAGCACCTAGTATTTGTACTTTTGACTAATAAAATTTAGAATATTAGATCAAGCTATGAAGTATAAATTTTAACCCAACTACCTAAACATAATGTCTTGACTTTGACTAAGTTGGTGTTACAGACTTGATCAAGATGCTTACCCGACTTTTATGATGATCAGGTACTCATCAGGCCTGACAGAGCAGACAAGAACTTGACAGGCATGTGTGATGGCGCATATGCACAATGCTGGACCAAAAGGTTACTAAAACTGTATTCTTTACTATGACATCAAATCCTGCTGACCCATTTACTTGGATAGGAAGCAGTCTGGAGGACACCATGTGACAACAAAGACTGAATGGTGAAAGGAGGGAAAGTAGGAGTCACACTGATCTTTTTTCACCACAAATCCCAGTCCAAACACTGCCTATTATTGTCCTTAGGATTCCATCATTGAGCTTGACGGTAGTAATATTTTAAAATCTCCTAAAGATATTACTGAATGTTCTTATATGTATATGGAGCATTATAAATCATATTCTTATCTTTAGATTTGCAAGAATAATTTAAAGTGGTTGGAATAAGTTTAGATAATCCTATTTAAATAGAACTAATTCAACGCATTGAAGCTAGCTTAAACTACACCTAACCTATGAGAGCCTTTCTGATGGCATGAAGCCTGTTAGAAAAAATTCACTTTGAATTGTAGCAAGCAGTTTGAATAATCCATTATATCCCTTCCAGGGAAAGGGATAATCCAAATATCTCACCTATTCAATATTTATCAATTGGATAGATATCATCCTTATCAGAAAGCACACACAAAAAAATGAATTATTTGAAATTCTTTTATATATACTTTCTGTATTCTAAATTCTGGAGATGGGGTTGAGTATTAAAATGGTTAAAAGTCAATTTAGTGAATGAAGAAAAAAAGTGGAAAACATAGATTCTATTTTTCCAAATTGGAAAAAAAAATCTTTAATGAGCAAATGCTCACTATGCTAGTCAATTAAATGATACAGTACTAAAGTTCCATATTTTACTTAATTTATATAATCTATCAATACATTAGAGAATAAAGAAATAAGGGTTACAGAAAGAGGAAAGTGGAAAAAGCAATATACTTAGAAAATTCCGTTTAGTACACAAATAACTACGCATTTTCTTTAATGCTAGATAAATAGTGCCATCAATAGCACTTGTTTAATTTTTTTAAAACACACTTTTCTCCAACACAAGAGTGTTTACAACCACACAAAACAAAGTTCTCATATTCCTGTGTTTGGCACAACAATTAGAGAAGATCAATGAGAACAAATATTCACCTATCAAATTCGCCTATCAAATTTAAACAAAAGAATAAAATCTATAGTATAAATTTGGTGTATTTCCTATGTAAGTTAAATGTTATAGCATGAGTAAAGAAAGTGCTAATTAGAACTTATTACTAAGGTTTATACATCTCAAAAAAAGGGATAACATAAACAAGAATTAGGACAGCAAAAGTTGTGACTATGTAAAAATATTCATTAAAAAACTTCTACATTTCATTTTCAGGTTAAAAATTCATTTTGTCATTTAAAAACTCATATTAAATCTTGCAAATACAAAACAGAAGCAAATTAAAAGACTTCATGATTTTCTAGTTTCTTTTTAAATATTTAAATCCTTTACTCTCCCCCAAATCTCTATCATGGTTACTCCACAAATTTCTATTATATTGCTCTCAGAAGATGACATCACCTTCTATTTCGCAGAGAAAATAAAAGTCATCAGGCAAGAACTCCTTCAACTACCTGCCAATAAACATGTACACTGTCTGTCTCCTCCTGTCCCTTCCTCTGATTACACTGAAAATGGCATCACTCCTATTATCTAAGATTAAACTCTTCCTTCGTGCTTTTAACTTTCATCTTCTATTTCTACCTGGATCTTTGACAAGTCATTATCCTCTCTTTCTTTTGGGTTTAGTGTTCCTCCTCATGTCCTTCAGCATTTAAACATATTTTAGGGTCTTCCATCTTAAAAAAAATAATCGGTACTGTGTTCCTTAAGCTACTGCCCTCTCACCTCCCCTTCATGAAAAAGTTGTCACTTATCTTGTCTGCCTCACTTTTTCTTTACCTTTACTCTCAGCTTATCCAACTATAATCTGATTTCACTTCCAAGATCTCACCAAGACCACCATGACCTTCTTATTGCTAAATGCAACACTTTCTGTTTCTCAACTTAGTTGACCTCCTCTGGTCGTGTTCACTGTAACTGACTACTTTGTATTTGAAGCACTAACTTTAGTTGGCTTCCATGACTCACCTGGCTTTCTTTTACCTGTCTGGACCTTACTTCTCAACTTTTTGCAGGGTTCCATTCCTTTTAAATCATTGATGCTGGCCAGGGCTCTCTCTCTAGTTGCTTTCTTGTTCTACATATTCTGAACAATGTCATCCATTCTTAAGATTTTTAACACTTGATGATTCCCAGTCTATTTCTATAGTACAGATTTCCATCCTGAGCTTCCATCCTATGTATTCACTGGGAAATTTCCCTTCAGGTGTCCAAAACACACCTTGATCCATTATACAAGTTAAAAACTCATCATTCATGCCCACTACCTCCAACCTTTTTTATTTTCTCCTGAGAACCCAGTATCAGTGAACTTCTGCACAATCCACCCAGTCACCCAAGATGAAAATTTGAATATCATCCTACATTCTTCTATTCCCATCATCCCTAAAATCTAATACCAATTGTGTTGATCCTTAATCTCTCAACAATCCAGCAACTTCTCACTACTTTACTGCCATTTCCCTAGTAAGCCAAAACTATCTCCTGTCCAAAGAAATATTATGGTTAAAAACTGCTTGATGTGTCCTTTTTATTAAATTAAAATATAGAGAATATGAGAATCTAACATTCTAAGAAGCAATAGCATCTCACCTGGCCTCCTACTTTTCAGTATTATATCCCTCCCTCTACTTCTCATCCAGTCAAAGTGATATTCCTAAAACACAAATTTGATTGTATAGTATCCTCATGCCTAAAAATCTGTCAATACTTCCTTATTATTCCTGATTATCTTCTGAAGTCCGATCTCTCTTGCCTCAAATTCTCTGTTATACATCCACAGTGACCTTCTTTCAGCTCTGAAAACATAATATGCTTGTTCTCATGTTTTTCTCTCCACCTGGAATACATTTCTTCACCCCATGCCCCCCAGCTCCCTCTTCATCTAATCATTCCTACTCATCCTTCAAGTCTCTGCTTAGATGTTACTTCCTTCAGGAAGGCACATTTAAGGAAGGTCCCAAGTCTGGGTTATATGTTCTTCCTCCATGATCCCATGGTATACTATGCTTTTCCCATCGTATCACTTTTCCATATTGCATTATAATTATTCTGTATCCTCAGTAGATTGTAAAGTGCAAAAGAACATGAATTTTATTTTGTCCACTATTAAATCCCTGGTACCTACTACACTTCAATAAATATTTTTTGAATAAAGTATTTGAATAAACAAATAAATCTACGAATGGATGGATAAGTTTATTGTTTCCAAGTGGGATGTGATATGGAAATCTTGATTTTATGGCAATGAAACTGAAAGAAACTACTTAACACATAAGTCTTAAAAAACATTAATCCTTTAGAAAGACTTATGTACTCAAACACATATGATCTTCCTTAATCCTTTCCAGAACCAGAAAAGATAATATTCTTCAACATATTAAGGACCATTAACATAATGTGTATTATTTAAAAGAGAAACTGGAGGGGAAAGGGATTAAAGGAGCCATTTGCTGACAGAACTGCTACACTGATGGCAACTAAGCCACTTTTGAAAACTGGTATGGGAATTGGGTGGTCAACAAATTTTACACGTGTAACTATTTCAAAATAATTTTTAAAAAAACATTAATTTAATGTTTTTAGCATTTAATACCAAAAGAGAATGAATTTGCCGTCTTCTCATATGCTTAGAAGAGGAAAATAAAAATGCATGAACACTGCAGCTCCTATCTCATGAAACTGTAATTAGTTAATAAATTTGCATCTACTACTAATGTTATGACTCAGTGTCCAATCATTAGTCTTCACAGATAACACAATGAGGAATACATCCTCTATTAAAACATTTAGATGATCTCCTATTCTCTAAAGTCCAATGGATATTTGCACGGATGAGATGATTTTGTAAAAGCAAGATTTCTAAAGAACAGTAATAATAAAAATATTATAATTTATTTCTGGATTTAGAATTCATTTGCTCGTTAAATAAGAATTTATTAAAATTGCATTAGATACAAGGCTTATGTGCTATAAGGAGGATGAATGGAACCTCCCTCAAAGAAACTTCATAAATTTAGGATTAATGTAATGGTTTTAACTATTCCAATGTCTTCTTTAATCTTTAGGTAGAAAATGGCATCCATTTCTCAAAAATTATTAAAGATAAATTATATATTAAATCAATGAGGGCAGCTACATTTTACGTTAATTAGCACTCATAAACAGTCTAGCTCAAAATTATATGTGAGAATGTGAAAATCAATTAGCAAGTCACATTAAAACCAAATACGATTACCTAAATTCCGATTCAAAATGTAATTCAGTGTTTTTATTATTTACTTTTTAAATGTGATTATATAAACCAAAAAAAAAAAAAACTGTTATATACCTTCATTGAAACTGATTACTATGCATTACTGCACAATTTCTAAGTCTTGGAAGAGAATTACTAATGAGTATTTTTTTTAAAGCATACAATTCAATAGTTTTTAATATATTCAGAGTTGTGCAACCAGTATCAGAGAGTTTTTTTTTTTAATTTAAGTTCGAGATCATGACAGTTTCATTTCCTGATATCCTTATGTGAATCTGAAAAGGACATCCACAATTATTGCAACCCAGACAAAAGGTGTATGAATGTTTATAACTCCTAGTTTTGTACAACCAGAAAGTACTATTATTTCCAAATTCATTCACATTTTATTTTGTAATTTACTTAGAAAACAATCTAAACTCAAATTGTTGTATGTGAATCTACAACATGGTCAGGCCACTAGAAAGGATGTGGGTAGAATCTGGTGAATTTAATTGTCACAGAATGATTCAGAAAACCAAAAGAAGGGATCTCCTAGTTTAGCTTCTTTACAACAATGTTATTCTACACTGAATTAACCTCTCTTCAATTTCACATCTATGTGATTTCTCTCACTCTATAAAAAAATAGGATTTTTCTATATTTACACATCTGGCAAATTCTTCAGTATTATGGAAAAAATAAGCATAACCTCATGTCTCAAAATGTACTGCCTTAAAGAGAGGTTGAGAAAGATATAAAGTGAAAGAAACTTAAAAATGTATGATTACTGGCAATTATTATAGAAATGTACAAATATTGTTCTCTTTTCCGCTTGAGAGTAAAACTAAGTTACTTAAAGCTTAAGATGAACAAATCATACACTAGATCATGTATTCTGTATAATAAGTAAAAAAGATTTCAGTGTGTTAAGCACTCTAGCAGATGCTTTTTTTTTATTCTGGGCCTGAAAGAAAAAGGTAGGTATAGAACAAAATTTTTTTCCACTGGTAAAAATAATGCTTTAAAACTAAACTGTAAGGTTCTAAAAAGAATTTGTCAACATCTCTTCATAATATTAACAGGGCCATGTTAACTGGAAAATTTTGGCAAGCCAAACTTACACAATTAAAATAAACAGTGTCATGTGATTCAGTTTCCCAGAGCCTGGAATTTTGACCTTGACTGAAATCTTCCAAATTCTAATGCTATAAATAACTACTTTAGCTGAACAAAATACTAAACTATTAATTCTCACAGAATGTGGTTGTGCCTTTTCAATGTGTATGCCCCATGCAAATATTGAGTACGGGCTTACTCATTCAACAAATATTTATTGCTTATCTACCAGGGTTAGGCCCCATACCAGGCAATGATGATATAAAGGTGATCAAGACCAACACAATGCCTCTTCTTCAAAGGCTAAGAAAAGCAGGGCAGACAATTAGCAAACAATTGCAAAACATCATCATCTGGGAATACAGAATGAGGAGGGATATTTTAACAAATCTATGGAGTTGGAGAAGGCCTTCTAGAGGAAGTTCAGAGGTAATGCCTTTAAAACAAAAATCTTCAAGGCTATATAGTAATGGAACTGAATGTAGATTACTGCTGTTCACTGCCATCAGTTAAATCATTCTCTTAACATGGACAGGTTAATTTATATGCTATGCTATGTTCAATATAATATGCTCCTAAATAAAAAGGGCGTTATAAGTTAAAGGCTCTTAGCTATAGTTTTACACATCAAAAGGAATCATTTCTATCACTTTAGGAAAATCAAATAAGCACAATAGATGAAGTGGCAACACAGGTTTAAAATATTTCTGAAAAATGGCTGATTGACCTCATAAGTTTCTTTCAATCTCTTCCTCCCAAAACCACATTAAAATTAGAATAAAGGAATTTTTTAAAGGCATAAACATACAAGAACTAAGAAAGAGAAAAGGAGGGGAGACCAAAACACTCAAGAGAATTCATCAAATTTATATAAACTTGAAAAGATGAAGGAGTGATAACTGATCAGGGAAACTGAGGCACAACCTGCATACTGTGGAGGAAGAGACCAAATGGAAATAAGCTAATTTTAGGTACAGACCCCAGAAAAAATAAGGCCTTGGAGCACAAGGAGCTGTGGAGGCAGATTAAGTAGTGGGGCAGAAAACAGAGAATTAGATAATAATATAGTACATCATTGGATACTCCTCCAACATACATTCTCTCACACTTATGTGCATGTGCACCTACATCCAGAAGATTACGGCTCCTCCCACCTCTCCTATTCTTTGGAGAAGCTCAATGACACCAGAGAAAAAGATTTATAATATATTGAAATTTGGATGCCACTTTAATGAAAAGCCCAGATCACCAAATGAGAAGGCATGCTCATGTACATAGAGCTTCTGAGTGGTTCTCAAATATAGATAGGCAACAACCACAGATATGTGGGGAAAACCTCCAAAATGAAAGCGAGCTCTTAGAGAATCAAACATAAAAAAAAAAAAGAAAACCTGGAAGATACAACACAATGCATGGAGAACTATAAATATAAAACAAAATTATAATTACTATCCTTACCGTAAAAAAAAGTAATTTAGCAGCCATAAAACAAAATATAATGCTGTAACACATGAACATCAGAGAACAGAGAATAGTTCTTTGAATTAAAAAATTAGGATAGCTGAGATAAAACATTCAATACAAGAAAGATTAGAATTGGATTAGGATCTGTCTGACTAAGAAGTTTCAGAAAAAGAAAACAGAGAAAATGGAGAAAACTGTTAAAGAAATAATAGAAGAAAAGTATGTAGGACTTTCAGACATGAACTAACATACTGAAAGGGCTCTCAAGTACCTAGCACAATAAATGAAAAAAAATGCCCACATTGATGTTCATTACTGTGAAATTTTCTAATGTCATAGATAAAGAGAAGATTGTAAAGTTTTCAGAGGGGCGAAAAAAGGTCAAACACAAAAGGAATTATGATCAGAATGTATAACTGGAGACTTGGGAAGGGTAAGACAGGACTTTAATATTATTTAATATTATTTGACTTCTAAAACAATGTACAGATATTTTTATAAACAACAATCAATAATAATATAAGTAAATAAGTTAAGAGGTGCATAAGTAAATAAATGAATAAAACCAATTGGTTGAATGCTCCCTACATGCTAAGGGTACCATTTTTTAATGTGTTATCTCACTTAACTCTCATAACTCTATCAACCTCATTTTACAAATGAAGAAACAGGTACTGAGAAGTTAAGCAATAATACAACTAGTAGGTGGTGGAGCCAGAGACAAGATATTTCTGTGTGGTCTTTTAAAAACTGCATGATGTTGTCTCTCAATTTTAAAAGTAAAATTAATTTTAAAAAGAAGAAAAAATACTATTTGGATGTTTCCTACATTCCTAATCTGTTCCCAGATCAACTATGGATGATTAAAAGTTCAATGTAAGCGTGGGGCGGGGGGAGTGAAGGGGGACGAAAGTTGAGGGTATTTGTTAGTATTTTAAGTATTCACTGTATAGAAGTACTTTATGCTATAAATTTGTGATGTGCTGTTAGGTCTCTAAATTCCGACCTAAATGCATCAACAGCCTCCACCAAATGATGTACCTACATCAGATTGCTACTGTGTATTTGGGCAAAGAATAAAGGCTATATAAACTTCATTAAAGTTAAAAACAGAATAGCTGCCCCTTTTCTAAATTATTGTCATCTAAGCCCTTTATACTCTTCTAGTCTTGCAAGAAAAATTTCCCTAGATTTTCCTAGTCATTTACATAACTTTATTAAATATAACGATGCAACGAAAACATGGTGCCCCTATAATTTCTCTTGCCTTACACTCATCTTTACATTAAATTAAGTACATGATGATACTTGAACATTTTCGTTTGAAGTTTCTCTGGAAGAGTTAGCCTCATTCAGTTTCCTATTTTTGCTGTCCTATCCATCTTCTTACTTACTTACTGTCCCTGCTTAAGAGATTCTAGCTTTGGGGGTAGATGTGGTAGATGGGATATACTTTTTTAATGTTTGTTTTTTTTTTTTCTTTTCTTTTCCAATCTGGTGACATCTTCATTCTTTCTGACCTATAGGAAGGCTACACAGTTTTGGCATTTCGTCTCTTGGAACTAATAAACTTCCATACAACAATGTAGTAGCTTTTCAGACCTCAGAGCACTGCACTGCACTGCACCTCCTGGATCACATACTGGGGCTTCGCCCAGCCTCCTGGTAGTTCCTTTCTCGCACAGAGGCAATCCTCCACTTTCTGCCTGTCATGCCCTTGACTTCTCCTGAGTCGGTTTTTTGTTTTGTTTTGTCCCGGTTTGGGGTTTTCACTGATAAGTGATAGCTGTAGCAACCTTTAAGGTTCTCTTGCATCAATGACAGCATCACCTATGTCTTCCCAACATCTAGTGAACAGATCCACGGCTGTCTGGCCTAGAAGGTCTCGGTCTTGATCACAGGAGGTCCCCATCCGTGGCCGCAGAGTTCACATTGTGACAACCTCCAACGACCGGTGTCACGGAGGCCCACAGTCTCAGGCGCACCCTGCACGGTTGTCACAGGATCCCTCCCCACACTCAGGTGGAACACCTGGCGGCCCTACTCTCGGGCGTCACCTGCGGGTCTGCCCAGTGCGCGCGCGCGCTCCGCACATACCGTCTCCTTGGCAGCAGCGACCGAGATGGGGAGCAGCCCCCCGCCGCGGGGCGGGTCCTTCGACTCTGCGTCCGCGCTCTCTGTGGGGCGCCCGGGCGTCGGCGCCCGAGTGGAGTCGGCCCTGGGGTCACCATACAGCTGGTAGCACACGAGGCCGACCAGACCCCCGCCGGCCGCCGCAGCGATGCTCAGCTCCCCCCAACGCCGCCGCCGCCGCCTCCAAGCCGCCTCAGCCATAGCCCCGTCCTCCTCCTCCCGGCAGGAGAAGGGCCGGCTAGGAGGGCCCGGGGCTGTACCCACAGGCCGCCCCAACGGCCCGGGGAAGGGATGGTGAGCGGAGGGCGCAGGCGGGAGCCGAGGCGGTGGCCACAGGAGCCTCCGCAGTGCAGCCATAGCGGCAGCTGCCAGCACCAGAACGAGGAGGGGGCGGGCGACGCGGTAGGGGCGAGGGGGGGCGGGCAGCGAAACCTCGCGAGAAGTCGTTGCGCGGAGGTTCGCTACTGTGCAAGAGCGACCCCTACAAACGCGTGGTCTGGGGTACCCTCCGGGCAGCTGTCAACTGGGGTGACCGGGGGTCTCGGGCGGGGGAGACCCTGGAGGAGTACACTACTGCTCCTCGGCCCCGCACTCCCAGCCCAATCCCGCAGTTACAAATAACTGCGCCTGTCCCCGGCAGCACCTGACTGCGCGAGAACCCAACACCGCCGGCTACAGCCGGGTTCGCGGAGCTTAGTGAAGCACTCATGTGCGGGGTTGTCCGAGCGCCCTCCGCTAATTTGGCCCTTCGCCTCTGCTCTATGGGGTGGGTCTTGGATCATCGGTAGCAGCCCTCCAAGAAAGTTAACCTACCCTAACGGTATCCTGATCATCTGACACAAGGTCAATTGTATCTTAAGGTGTTCAACAAGAACGAGGTATAAAAATTTGGCTCAAGATGGCAAATTAAGTCGAAGGATGTTTTGACTACATACAGAAAACTTACGGATTATTGATGGGGGAAAGCTAATATTGTTTTTCAGTTACCGTTAATATTTTTAAAAAACATTACCATACCCGGGGTCACTTAATTCAACAACTCAGAACTGTCTTGAAAGATACCCTTAGTTTTGGGAGAGCTCTAAGTATAAATATGAAATAATCGATTAGTCTTTTGTATCTTTATTTTTGTTATTGCTATACTTTTGTTTGCTACACTGTCAGTATCACTTTTTTATGAGAAAGTATGTATGGCGTTCTTATCAGTTTCCCCACCCCTAACCCCAGTTTTTGGTAACTGAGTTATGCTAGCTTTGGTCTTTATATTCTGGAATGGTGCCAGGAACTCCTAAAATATTCTGAATATAGGGGTGTAAACAACTAAATTCAGAAGTCTCAACTGAGCTGCAGTCACAAGGAGATTAGATCAGTTGATTTTGGCAATTCTTAGAAAGACTAAGAGTTCGTAGAGACAAACCACTTGCCTATAAGTAATCTATCAGATACGACTCAGTCATACCTTGTTTTGATATAGGTTAATGGAACTTTTCTTTCTTAAAGATGCTGAAAGTGATAAACAGAAAATTTCTCAGTAACATGAACAAAATATGTCTATTTTAGGATTCCATCTCTGTATTTCTTTAACTTTTAGCCTGCTTATTGGTTTTATATAACCAATACCATAAGGAAGACTCAGTGGTAGCTCCTTGCTTTAGCACCAAGATTCCTTCAATTTCTGCCTTCTAAATTCTGGAAAATTTTAGTATTCCCAAAGAAGCATTTATTCTCTGGATATGTAACACAGTTCTTTTTCTGACATTATTTACTTTGAAGTAAACACAATTTCCGGATTTTCTCATAAATTTCCAACATGGCCTAATGGCAAAATTCTTGGACAGACAGGAATTTTTATTAGTTGCATATTAAAATCTGAGGAGCTCTAAAGAGAATTAGGGATGTAATACAATAATATATTACAGATAAGGAAAATAACAATTCTCCTAAGATGACTAAAAATTAGTACATAATTTCTCCCTAGTTTTAATAAATTTAATACAGCTACTGGAAGTCATTTTTCTGACTAGAAACCCAAATTCTGCAGTGAGAGATGCTGATGCTAGGTTTGGGTTTGTTGAGTACTTGGAGAGCTTTAGATAAAAGATCTCTCCACCAGCAAAAGTTATTCTAACTTTCCACAGTACCTTTTCACTGAAAGTCAAATTTCCTTAAGAATAGTTGATGTTTTCTTTTTTATATTTGATGTTCTGTAACTATAGCTACATAAAAATAACCACATTCCTTTATTACTTGTATTTTTTTCTAAGTTTAATTCTCAAAGGGAAAAATTATGAGGAAACATGATATCAAGAATTTGGAAACTTTTCTGAAATTACAGATAATATCGTTAGATCAATATAAATTTGGCCTAATTTCCTTAATCATTTATGTCAATTCTATTGAGCATTAATGATATCCCCAAAATGTCTCTAGGACAAAGTGAGAGCCTACATCTTAAAAAAAAAAAAAATTCACTTATGTTCACTATGGTCTAAGTAGAAAAAAATGTTCTAAAACATTAAGCCAAAGAGGGTTTTTCAGGAAAACATCTATATCAGTGGCCAGTGATAAACTAGAAAGCAAAGATCTGGACTCTTGGTTTTCCTACTTACAATGCTTTGGAGGCCACAATTTCGTGTAAAACAATGGAATTGAATAGGTGATCACTCTCTGAACCTATGGTCCTAATGAACCAAAATTCTCCAAGCTTATCAGTAAACATAATGGTTTTCACATGTCATTTCCCTTCTCAAAACTTACATTTCTTTATTCTTTCCAATTAAAATTCCATCTTTTAACCTAATTAATATTTTACTTCTTTTTAAATTGCAAATAAATGAATGACTTTTACACTTTGAAAATGTGAAATGTAAGTGTGGTATGTGTCATGCCTAGTCAGATATGTGTTGTTTAACAAAACTTGTATTAAGATATGCTTCTGATTTTACTCTCTGAGCACCAGAATCTCAACTAGTCGAAAGATGCACATTTATATCTAAGGCCCTACATCTTGGCACATGAGCCCACCACCCCAGGTCTAGTTAATTCTAACCAAGGGAGACAACCAACCAGAGAGCAAGTCTGCAGCAAGCCCCTTCTCTCTTGGGAAAGTTGTCATAAACATTGTCATTGTCTTCAGTGCTGTCTTCCTTAGGGAACAATTGGCAAAAACAGGAGAAAGTGCTGGGGAAGGTGTGTTCTATGAGGTCACAGCCTTTTCTTGGTCTCTTATCTTCAGAGTGCTAGATACTAGGAGTCTGGATCTCAAGTCCCAGTATCAATGTCTGTGGAAACCAAGTTACCCAAGGCACTGAGTGTCTGTTTTCTATTCTGACCGTCTCCTTTTCTCAAAGACAGATTGCAGTGGTTTGCACCCTGCCCTTTCCTTTCAGTCAGACTAAGCTGTGTCTAAACTCCAAAAGTCAAGAGTATGTATTTAGCCCAGCTCCTGGCACATAGTAGAACCTCGATAAATTTTTAGTAAATGAAGAAGGGAATTTATTATTATTGGGGGGGAGGAAGGCCAAGATAAGAAGGCAAATCAGGAGATAAGCAAATAAAGTTGCTCCTCAGGCACCAAAGGAGATGATAAATTAAGCAGCACATCCAAAATGCAACTAATACAAATGGAAGGCCAAAAGGAGAAAGTAAAGATTCGCAAAGAAGGATCAGAGACAGTGTGGTCGTGGAGAAGGGTTGATGCAGGAACAAATTATGCGATTTGGTTATTCGAAGTTATCCTCTTACATATTATAATTTGGCATAAACCTGTTGGGTTTAGAGCCTTAAAACAATAGGCTTCTACCAGGTTCTTATAGTCCTCTGGGGAATTCCAGCATGATCCAAAGGTCAGTGACTTAACCTTGACACCTCTCTTTTTGTTCTTACATATTCACTGGTGACAGCAATCAAGAAGCCAGTTGTAAACATTTAACTAAGACCATTAATAATTTATTTTACCATTACATCAGTCCAGTTTGATTTATATGATTTCTGACTTTACATAATTTCTAGGGTCTTTGCCGACAGTGTCTCACTGTTCAATTCTTGTTGTCTTTGTCTTCCATTTGTTTAGCAGGAACTTCTTATGTATCTGGGAAACAAAGAATAGCAGTTCATACTAGCTGCTAGTGAAACCTCCTGCCTAAAAACAAGTGAGCCCTTTCTCAATTGTCATATCCTTTTTTTCATGCCTGATAGTGATTTTGATGCTCATCAAAAGCTGTCTTCTGGTGGAGAATAGCCTCAGAGTAATGATGTAAGCATGACACTAGGGTAGTAAAACAAATGATATAATCTTTTTGAAATTGCTAGCAGTAACTACTGGGGTTAAATGTATGCATATCCGACAACCGACCAATTTCACTCTTAGGTGAAATAAACATCAGAAACGATAATTCATGGGCACCAAAAGACATATAGGAAAATATTTGTAATTGGCCCAAAACTAGAAAGTATTCATATGTCTGTCAACAGTGGCCTGAATTTTTTAAGTGTGGTACAGTCACATAGTTGAATGCTATATAGCAATGAAAATTACTGACGTGCAACTATATGCAATTATGTGGATACATTTCACGAGTAGAAAACTGAGTCAAGGAAGGCAGACACAAAAGAACCAACTGCATTATTTTATTTATGTGAAAACCACACACACACACACACACACACATATATTTATACTTAGAAATGTAGTGCTTTCCTTGGGCAGAGGGTAGTAACTAAAAGGGAAACAAAAGGGAAGTTCTGGAGTTCTGTTCATGTTTCTTAATCTGAGTGCCAGTTACACAAGAGTGTTCACCCTGGGAAAATTCATAGACCTGTTCACTTAGAATTTGTATATCTTTTTAATGTTATGTTATACTTCAATAAAAAGTTTATATGAAATAAAGACATAGATTTTCTTACTAATGCTCTTATACTAATGCGTTACTTACTACAAGACTTGCTCAGTTATAAAGTACAACTTTGAAGGACTGTATAGTGCTTATAAAGGGTCAAGATAAGAGCAAAAAGTTGAGTTGTAAACTAATGGAAAAGGTAGATAATCTTGATATAGTCTAAGATTTAACCAAGGAAATAATATCTTAATGAGTCCTTTAACCAAGGAGCATCTTAATAAAAGCCTTTTGGTACCTGAATACCCTTAAGAAGATGCTCATTAGCTATTTTCCTTATTTACTAGGGAAAAAACAAAAGGAACTGGTATTTTAAACAACCTAGTGTTTTATCTTATTTGACTTGTAGCACTTTCTCCTGTAAAATGTCCATATGGATAGACCCAGCAGGGATCTGGTAGTAAGGCCTAGTGCAACCAGTATATACCCTTGTCTCTGGCTCTAACCCCAGACTGCCAGGTGTTGAATGGGAAATTGCTTTAAGGGCAGATAACCAAACATAAGGGCAGCCTTCAGAACAGATGGAAAGCTCAATACCAAGAGGGAGCCATTAGAGAAATCAAGCATAGCATAAGGTAAGTCACTGTACGTACATGCAGAAACTTAGCAGGATGGCAAGCCAGTTTCATTTATCGCCAACTCCAATTGATTGGTATAGGTTACCCAGAAAACTATGCTGAGCAAAACTTATAGACCAGGTCCAGAATTTACAGGAAAAATGCCTTGGTAGATTAATCTGTCTAAGAGCAGACTATCAGACTAGGCTGAGCTGCATTATAGGATCACCGTGGTTTGTTTGCAACTCTTCAAAAAGAGAAGACAATGAAAGTAACAGCAAGAGCAGAGAAATTGGAAAACGTTTAAATGCTTCTGTAATCTGCATATGAACATTTTGTATTTATCCTGTAAGGAACGAGCAGACTGAAAAGAATTTAGAGATAGTTTAGTCTGGAAAACTTTTAAACTTTTGAAGTTGTTTTGGTAGGATGAGGAGTCTTTAGTGGAAATTGTCAACAGAAATCTTATATAGAAGCCCCAAAATACAAAGTAAGTAACAGCTGAGTGTCTCTAGATGAGAATAGGAGGGGATCTGGACCCTATCCACTTAAAGCCTCCCTTTAAACTCCCATAGACAGGCCTGGAGCATCTCTGTAGAATCAAGGCTTAAAAACCACTAAAATGCACAAACCTTTAATTTTTTCTGATGAGGAAATTGAGAGGCTGTCAGGTTGAATAATTTTCTCTGGTTCACACAATCAGGACTTGAGCCTCAATAGTCTACCCTACATCTACATAGTTTCTGTATTGAAATAAAAAACTGGAAGAATTTAAAAGATTTTTTAAGGCACATTAATTTGCAAGGAATAGAATAGGAATTGAATTAGTTCCAATTAAAGACATTTTAAGGATAAAATCATATCAAATTAGGGAAAAGTGGTACTAAGAGGTACCAGAAATGTGGTAACCAAGTCAGCTCTAGCAACCTAAGTAGAGTTCAAGGACATTTATTCTAACACATAGCTGTTAACATGACTTGGCTACTAATTCCATCAGCCTGTGAATCTTAGTTCAGATTCTAGAGAAAGCGTTGGCTTGGTCCGTCCTATGGATATTTTCTACCTTCTTTAGTTTTCATTCTTAGGCCAATCAGCTGAAAGAGGTGAAATAATGTGGAGGAACGGTTTCTGAGAAATAGAACAGCTTTTCTTAGGAGGCTTATGGGCAGGTACTAGTGATGTGCTGGTAAATGTTTTAACAGCCTGTTCTGGGGTAGAAGAGTGGAGTCCTGATTTGTAGCATTTGCAGATTCCCATGGTATAAATACTCACACCATGGCTGATGTCAAGCTACCAACATGACTTTACTGATTGCAGAGTTGTGCAAAAATGCACAGTACCACATTGTTATACAGAATTTCCACTATAAACACACAAAAGACATGTAGGTATAAGAAAATAATTAGGAAGTGATGGGGTTTTAGTACTTACTGTCTTCTAATTAAATATAATTTATCTAATTGTTAATAATGTCTCTAACAACTGGCTCACTCAATTCCCGAAGATTTAACAGTCAGTTCTATTGAGCTAGAGCAAGCTGGCTCCAGCATACTACTAGCAGGTACTTAAGATCACCATATCCATTAGAGAGTTTGGGAACTCTTGAAGACAAGTATTGGACATAGGAAGCAAACAGTTTGAGGAAGACATAAGACTAAGTTTCCCCACCACTCCACCCCACCCCCAAAAAAGAAAGAAATAGGACCAGGATTCAGAATTTATCTTTAGCCACAAATGGCAAAAATTCACATCTTTTAGTCAAGAAGGATGTTAACAACCTCCCATCCCTACCTGGAGTTGTTGATTGGTTTCAATAAACCTATATACAGATATTTCTATAGAATTACTTTTATTCTTTTTGATTGATTGTATTTGTTTTTCTAAAGACTTGGACTTAAAGAATCATCTCAAGCCTGGCAGGAAACAACTGACCAACCAAAGCCCGGTGAAGACTCTTGAGCTAAGTCTACAGCAAGCCAGTTAAAAAGCTGTGCATTCACTAGCTCAAACACAATAGGGCCCAGCTCTCATTTGATATTACCGGGTACTTAGGTCTTGCTTTATGCTAATGGTGATTTTTAGGTTTGATTAAAATACATTATTTCAAATTTACAATACAATAACATACACCTAACAACGCTTAAATTTATTATTCTTAAAATTTATATTTTGACCACAGGAAGGTAGTTATTTTTAAGCCAAAGTAATAATCAAGTGATTTAGGTCAGTATTTATTCTGTAAAAATAAATCATTTTGGCTCAAAAACTAGAGACTGATCTAAAAACAAAAAATTAGAAAGTATGGGTGTTCATAAATTCCTTGGCAACTTAAGCATATCCAAACTTGTGCACTTTAGAAATAATTGAAATTTTTTCAGGATTGTCTCAAATCTTATGTTCAGGAAACTGTAAACCTCAGACCACCACATCAAGGGAAATGAAGTGAACCTTTCACTAGATGATAAGATTTTATAAAAAATTCCTCTAACATCATCATGCAGGTGCATGGGTCTCCTTGAACAAATTATTCCAGAATAAGGAGTTTTTTTCCTCTATCCTTGTAGTGTTATACAAGGAGACAATGTTTGATTAGGATTTTATTGTGTGTAGTATTTGTTTCAGGGCATATGCTGTGATCAAAATCTATGTAATGGAGGCCTGTGTTCTATGATGTCTAGAATTAATCACTGAACTCTTGGCTATAGCTAATATATTAATTACATGAAGAGCTTGTCTCTAAAGAGAATTTTTAAAAAAGAGGAATGTCGAACAATGATGTAAATAATATACAAAACTGAAGATCATTATCCAAACCAGATGCTTTCTCAAACTGAAAATAAACCAAATGGAGAAGGAAGAGCAAAACGCTGAATAGAGTAATTCAACATTTTAAGGTTTTTAAAAGTGGAAAAAAATGAGAAACAAATTTCAGAGCATGGTATGAATGTGCCTTTGTTCTTATTTCCAGTCTGTAGATTAAAATTAAATTTTCTTCTAATCTTTCTCTGATAATTTTGAAGGACTGATATGACATTCAATTAGAAGAGGCCGCTAGGCAGAGATGTGAAATTAGAGTTTTGGGAGAGAGGTCTTAAAGGTGGCCACTGACCACTATGCAGCTTTGTATTGAAATTTAGTTGGATTTTAAATGTGATACTAGTAAAAAACACCATACTTTGAAAGACATTTTACATATGCTTTAAGTGGATTATGTTAGAGTCAAAAATTATAAATTATACAACATTTACATAATAATGAGAACTCATAGGTATATCTATGGAAATATATGTTTAAGAGAACTTCAGAAGTTATAAGGTCATGTACATATAAAATATTGTTATTTACATATTTGTTTTGATGAAATATCAATATTTGAGTGTCATAATTAGAAATTTATCTTCGTTAAACCTCTGCTCTCAAGGGAAGGAGAATTTAAGTAATTTGAAGAGAGAGGTTTATAAAAATTTGTCTCTAAAGCACAGTTTCTGAATTCTGTTTTCTAATTAAATCTTACCTTGAAATTTGGATAGAACATCATAAAATGTTAGGTTGAGTGGGACCATAGACGTAATCTAGTCTAAGGCCTATAGAGAAGAGAAAACTGAATGAATTATGCCTTATTAGGAGATATTTCCTGACCTGATTTCCTTCTGCTTTCTCTCCTTTCCCTGGCGCTGCCTAACAGGATTCTGCTTAGGTGCAAGCAACTTCTTCCAAAATGCTTCCCGCATTTCAAGGCTACTTTAATCTACTCTGCTACCTGCTCTCAATCAACTACTTTGAACTTCCCTAGCATAGCACCACCACTATAATGTTCTCCTTTACTTGTTTGTATCTGCCAACTAGACTATAAACGGCAAGAAGATAGAGATTGTGTTTTGCCTTTTAACAAACGCAGACAATACCTGTTATGTAGTAAGAACTTATGCATTTTTTGAATGAAAGACAAATATTTGTGTTTATAAAAAACCAAGAATCTATGCAAATATAACATGGATAGAAATTTCTTTCTTTAGAATAGTAAAGATATAAATTGAATTATTATTCAAAATTCAGAAACCCAAGCCAATAAACTACTAGGTTAAAATTTTGCCCTGAAAAATACATTTAAATAGTTTTAGTTCATTAGAAATATTTATAATTTGTTATATTGATAACTTTGAGGAAATAATAGTGAGCCTGAGTTTACTGAACTCAATCATAAAAAGCTGCTGTCTGAAACTTTCTCCTCTTATTTTAAAATATTCACAGAGAGATTATTTGCTGTTGCAATCATGTCGTTTTGTTGTAGATTCTGGTACTTGCAGGTTTATGGGTGATACAAGTCTCAAAGAACTGCTCTTTTTATTTGTTCTATATGACAAACTACTTCAAATCCAGTTTCTTGCCATTTCATTTACTTTACTCAGCTCCCTGTCCTTGAACTCATTTCACAATTCATTGCCAGCTAGAAACTTATAGCCTTGTTTGCAGGAATAGCTGGGGTCAAATAGTTTCAGCGTCAACACTTTCACAGTGTCCTGACAGCTGCACAATATCTGCTGACCTGCCTTTTATTCCTCATAAGTTTATTGACATTTTCACAATTTTCCTGTGATTTTTATCTTTGCCAATGACCTACTCATTATCATTGTGCTGTTATTCTATATTTATTTGGAAGTGAGACTTGCATGAGGAATTTACCAATGACCAGAAGTTGCAAAAGTGAAACTTGGCAGCATTTATTCCTGTCCATCAAGGTCTCTCTTGGCTTATCACGGGTCTGGCAGCGTATGTGCCCACACCGTCCTCTAGTGGCTGACCCCCTTGAGAGACTGGCAGCTACTCTGTCACTGTGGCAAAGACTGTCCTTTCTCTCAGAGCATAGCTTTTATGCTCAGAGGTTATTATTTTTTAAGATAAAGGATATTTTTCCTAGTGTGCACGTGTTTTCTAACAGTCAAATTAAATTTATGTCTTTGAACATACATTCTGTGACTTAGAACCATTCTTAGGAGAAATATAAAAATAAATTCAAGAATCGAAGGAAGTACTTCAGGTTTCCAAAAAAATCTTTAAGTGTGTATCAACCAACTTTATCAAGTATAAAAAACACACCAAACATTGTTGTCAGTGCTTAATATACATTAATGAACAAAATAAACAAAGATCACTGCCCTCATTGGAGCACACATTCTATATGAAGACTATACCAATGAACTCGTCTCTCCTTGGAATAACATTCCAACCAGGCTACTGTATACTCGTAGTTCAATAACTTTCCTATTCTGAACTGCATTCTTGACATCTATTCTTAACATCTACAATCAAATGTAGTTGATGTTTGTCCTATCTTTTCTAGCCTTCCTTCAGAACAAGTTGCAGGTCACATATACCTGTACTAGCCCCAAGCTGGTACTTGCCATATAAATGCATTTGCCTCTCCCATGTGCTAATATTTCTCACTCCAGAGACCATTATAGAGATGTAATGGAGACCTCTCTCCCAAAACTCTACTTATGTCTTCCTAACTTATGCCAAAATGTAAGTAGCGTCCTAGTCTTCTCTCCACATCTCTTCTTCCTGTTCTCCCTATAGGGTGAAGGCTCATTCTACTCCAAGTGGGCTAAACTCTTGAGCAGGTTTTTCCTGGGGCTAGGTTCCAGTTTTCCATAAACAGGGTAAGTTATCTCAAGCCTCTAATGAGCGGAGAAAAATGGGTAAATAAGGTTCTAGTTACTTTTATCACATTACTTCACTTAAAATATATGAAATTTCAGGGTAATTTAATTACTTTTATTTTTAACTTTTAAAGGGAATGGAATTCTACCATATAATTGATGTTACGATAAATTAAAGATTTGTATCTCTATTCTTATAATGGTGTATTTTTTCTAATTCTAGAGAGAGACAATGAAAAAATTCATTCATTGTTTAATGTCATATTGACTTCCTAAATTTTATGAATAGATTTGGATTTGTCATTTAAAAAAGTCAGGATGATGATGGTACTTCTATGCCCTCAGAAAATGCAATTATTTGAATATTGATGATTTGTTTTTACTTATTATTATGAAAATACTCTTTTAGTGTTTACATGGCATTATGTTCCTGTAGGATAAAGCACATTTAGTATACTATTTCTTTACTTTGAAAATGGAGAAATAAAAAATAAAGAAGTTAAATAAATGAAAAATAAAGAATGCATCTGTGGATACATTCATAGTAAGGAAGCAAAAAAGCAATGAAAAAACCAACCATAATAATTTTTCTTAATCTACTGTTCAATTGCTGATTCTGGCTGGGAGCAACGACATAAAGTAATGAGTATGACCAATGATGTCCATTTCAACCACATATTTTTAAAAGTACACTTCAGTTGCTCCAGAGAATCGACTTTTATTGCTATTTGGGTGTTTGCAGCTTTATTTGGTAGGAACATCATTAGAAATGGATGTGAAGTATTTTAGTTCAAATTATGGTTTTTCCATTAACTAGGTGGCATTTTTCTGAAAGTTATCTTTCTTATCTATAAAATGAAGGTGTTTGGTTGAGGTGATCTGGCAAATTCCTTCCATGAGATGAAAAATCTAAAATATATAAAATACTTCCACATTATAATTTTACGATATATTGAAATGATGACAGGAGATCATATGAAATACAAATTACTGATGTGTATTAGCTGATGCTGTAAAATAGGCTACTTCCAAAAGAATTTGTTTATTTTAGAACGATATTTTTTTCAGACCTATTTCAAAATACTGTTAGTTAACCTTTTCATTGCAGGAAGCATAAAAATCATTTCTTCTGTGCTCCAAGTAAGGACCACTATTAGTTTTGATGATGCCGTAAATCTCATAAACCATCTTTTATCTTCTTGCAACATGGAGCAGAACATAGAATTTTAAATGGCCTAAGACCCAGGGAAAATTGATAATGATTATTGTCACTAAAATAATAGCTTAAATGCTGTAGCACTAAAAAATTTTCGTATATATTATCCATATAATTCTGACAACACTTCGGCAAGTTGGATACAACATACTTTATTATCTCAATTTTATACAAGAAAAGCTGAGCTCCGGGGAGGTAATGTGATTTTCCGAAGTTCTCATAACTATCGTGTGACAATACCTTGCTTGTTTCTAGTATGGTGAATAACTAAAGAAAAAAATACAAGGCAAAAATCAAATCATGTGCTGTTTACTACTCTTCTTGATCTTTTTGGTGAGTAAAGTGAGGAGTGGGGCTTAGATAGAGCAGTTGATATTCCTGAGATAAGTAGGCAATAATAGTGACATTCAATTTGTGCCCAATTTTACTTCTGCTGGAATTTGATTCCCCAAATTATACGACTTTGTGGTCAATTAATATTCATTTTCCTACTTGTATTCAATACTGTCCACAGAGATTTTGTGCAGTCTGGAACTCTCCTATGAAATTCATAGTTTAAATTCAGGAATTTGAATTTATCTCAATTATCTTACACAGTAGCTATTGAATTTCTATTTTCTCTCTTATCATTAAAGTGCTTCTAATATCTAAGTTGTGACCTTTCAAATTTTACATTAAAAACTTTTTGGTATAATTTTATATTATATTTTGATGTAATTTCATAATTACATAAAAGTGACATGAATAGTACAAACAAATCTACATGCTCTTTCATGATATTCTTCACTTGTTAACATTTTACTCCATTTGCTTTATCATCTATCCTCTTTTTCTGTATATGGTTGTATATACATTTTTTATAAACCATTTGAGAATAATTTTGCAGACATCATGCCTCTTTATTAATAAAGTTTCATTTTATATTTCCTAAGACCTTTCCTTATATAGTCATGGTAAAATTGTCAAAATAGAAAATTTAACAGATACGATACTATAATTCATAGTCCACGTTAAAATTTTGCCACTTTTTTCAAGAATGTCTCTTATGGCTTTGTTTTTTCTGGTTCAGGCTCCATACTAGGATCATACATAACATTTAGTTTTCATGTCTCATAGTTTTCTTTAATCTGGAACAGTTCTTTAATCTTTTTTTGTCTTCCTTGATTTTGACATTTTGTAGGAGTATAGGCAAGTTGTTTTGAAGAAGACCTCTCAGGGTTTAGCTGATGTTTTCTCATGATTTGATTCAGGTTATGCATTTTTGACAAGAACATGAAATAAGTGACATTGTATCCTTCCTAGGGTATCAAGAGGCACATGGTTTGGCCCATCATCGTTGATTAATTTTATTATTTGGTTAAGATAGTATTCACTAGATTACCCCACTGTAAAGTTACTATTTTCTCTTGATTATAGTAAGAATTTACAAGGGGATATTCAAGACTTTGTAAATAGCCTCTTCTTCATCAAATTTTTACCCATTAGTTTTAGCATGCTTCGATAATTTTGTATATTAGCAATGATCCTATAATGAATGAGAAATGGTCATTTTCTAATTCCATCATTCTTTCAGTGTTTATTAGTCAGTATTCTACTGTAAGAAAGAATTTTTCTTTCTTCTTTATTTATTTTTGTTTGATTGGTTGTCATTTATTTGAACAGTTGCACTAGCAGAGAATTACGTTATTCTACAAATATATTGCTTCTATGATTATTTATTTTGATGCTCAAATTGTTCAGGATTTGGCCCGTATCCTTTTGACATGTTCTTATTACTTTCTGAGTACTTCCTTTCCACTGGCACAAAAAGATGCCTCAGTCCAGGAAGGAAACCTCCTCAGTTTGCTCAAGAATATCTATAAAAACCTTATAGCTAATATTATACTTAGTGATGAGAAACTTGAAGCTTTCTCACTAGGATCAGGAACAAGGCAAGATGTCTCCTTTCATCATGCATTTTCAAGATTGTACTAGAACTACTAGCTAATAAGATAAGAAAAGAAAGCAAAAGCTATACAGGTTAGGAAGGAAGAAATAAAATTGTTTTTGTTTGCAGATGACGTGATCATCTATATAGAAAATACAAATCAACAAAAAAAAATAAAAAAAAACCTCTCCTAAAACTAAAGAAAGTATAGCAAGATTGTGGGATGGGATAAAAGGTTAATATACAAAAATTGCTGCCCTATATACCACCATTGAACAAATTAAATTTGAAATTAAAAACACTATTATTTACATTAGTACTCCCAAAATAAAATACTTAGGCATAAATCTAACAAAATATGCACTGTATATGTGAGGAAAACTATAAAACTCTGATGAAAGAAATAAAAAAACTAATAAATGGAGAGACTGTCCATGTTCATGGATAGAAAGACTCAATATGTCAAGATGTCAGTTCTTTCCAGCTTGATCTATAGATTCAATGCAATCCCAATAAAGTTTCATTAAGTTATTTTGTGAGTAACAAGAGATTGAATATAGAGTTTATATGGAAAGGCAAAAGACCCAGACCAGCCAACACAATACTAAAGGAGAAGAACACAGTCGGAGGACAGAGAATACTTGACTTTAAGACTTACTATAAAGCTACAGTAATTAAGACACTGTGGTATTGATGAAAGAACAGACAAATAGATTAGTGTAATAGAATAGAAATCCTAGAAGTGGCTCATAAATATAGTCAACTAATCTTTGACAAGAATCAAAGACAATACAATGGAGCCAAGGCAAGGTATCTTTTCAATAAATGATGCTGGTATGACAGGGCATCTACATGCAAAAAATGAATCTAGATACAAATCCTACATCCTTCACAAAAATTAATGCAAAATTGATCATACACAAAGATGTGAAATGTGAAAGTTATAAAAATCCTAGCATATAACAGGATACACCTTACATGACATTGGGTATGGTGACAACTTTTTTAGATACAGCCTCAAAGGCACAATCCATGAAACATATAATTTGATAACATGGAATTTATTAAAATTAAAACCTGCTTTGCCAAAGACAATGTCAAGAGAATGAGAAACAGGCCACAGACTAGGAAAAAATATTTGCAAAAGACACATCTGATAACGGACTGTTATCCAAAAAAACACAAATAACTCTTAAAATTCAACAAGAAGAAGCAAGCAACCCAATTAAAAAAAAATTGTCCAAAGATCCTTACAGACACCTCACTAATGAAGATATGTAGATGGCGAATAAGCATACAAAAAGATGCCCCACATCATTGTCATTAGGAAATCGAAGCACTGACAACAACAAATGCTGGTGAATATATGGAGCTATGGGAACTCTCATTCATTGCTGGTGGGAATGAAAATTGGTACAGCCAACTGGAAGATAATTTGGCAGTTTCTTATAAAACTAAACATATTCTTACCATATAATCCATCAGTCATACTCCTTGGTATTTATCCAAAGGAGTTGAAAACTATGTTCACACTAAAACCTGCACATGGATATGTATAGTAGCTTTATTGATAATTACTAAAAGTTGGAAGCAACCAATATATCCTTCAGCAGATGAATAAACAAACTGTGGTACATTTGAACGATGAAATATTATTAATATTATTCAATGTTAAAATGTAATGAGCTATAAAGCCATGAAAAACATGGAGAAACTTAGATGCGTATCACTAAGTGAAAGAAGGCAATCTGAAAAGGCTGTTTACTGTACGATTCCAATTAGGTGGCATTCTGGAAAAGGCAAAACTATGGAGACAGTAAAAAGGAGTTGGGTTTGGGGAAGGATAAACGGACAGAACGTGGAGCATTTTAAGGCAGTGAAAATACTCTGTATAATACTAATAACATTTGGTGTTAGTGTTTTGGATTTCCTAATGACATATGATGTGGAGCATCTTTTCATATGCTTATTTGCCATTTACACACCTTCATTAGTGAGGTATCTCTGTATGACAATAATGGATACATGTCATTACATATTTACCAAAACTCCTAGAATATACACTCCTAAGAGTGGTCCCTAATGTAAACTATGGACTTTGGGTGATGGATGATATATCAATGTAGGTTCACCAATCGTGACACATGTACTACTCTGGTGGAGGATGTTAATAATGGGAAAGGCTATGCAAGTGTGTATTCTTTTACTTGTTGTAAACCTAAAATTGCTCTTAAAAATAGTTTTAAAAAGCATGTAATGCCTCAGTCCTGGAACCAGATATTTTCCAGGAACTGTGGGTCATTTTTTGTGGTAGATTGAATTGAGAAACTAAAGATCTAGGCACTAAGTATGATCAATTGCCCCGGTATATCTTTGGTTCTAGGACCCTTTGATGAAGGAGCTAAGATACACACACATACATACATCTCATGTGTTAATCTTGATAATTGCAATTTTAATTAAATGTTACAGGATTCATTCTAATCTTTCCTCTTCATATTTGTAACTCCATTACTTAACAGTGTGAAACACCTAGCTCTCATTATTAACTATATATATATTCACTCATTTGCTCAATCTTACAATATATACTAGTTTAACTCCTATCACTGAGAAAAACAATCTTTGTAAGTGAAATTCAATAATTATTTATGTAATTTTTGAACTTTAGATCTTTATTGCATAGTCAAAGAACTGCATTTGAAAGTTACTTAGGTTTTTTAAAAAAATATTATTATTATTTCCTTCTGTGTGGTTGTTATTCACTTTAATTCAGTTAGGTTCATTTATTTCTGATTTTATTCCATTTCCTTTTCAGTCTTATTTATTCTATTTTACTTTAAAAAATCTAAAACATTAACATTTCTCCAAAAAGTCAAAACTATAAAAAGTTGTTCTCAAAGAAGTTTCACTCCCCATTCTCTTCTACTTCATTCATAACCATCCTAGGTAGTCAATTAGCAAGGTAACCAATTTCATAGTTTCGGGTTCATCTTTCCTATATTTTTGAAAAAAAAAAAGCATGCACATGTAGAAGTTTCTTATTTTCCTTCTTTCTTACAGAAAAGGTAACAAACTATACATAAAGTATGCTAAAGCTTTGCTCTTTTCACTTGATAATATATCCTGGAAATACTCCATATTAGGTTATAGAGCTCTTTTTCATTCTTTTTTTTTTCTGGCTATATAATGCTCCACTGTGTGAATAAACCATAATTTATTCAATCAGTTTCCTATGTGTGGAAATTTATGTTGGTTCCAATATTTTGTAATGATAAATAAAAATAAGGTAGGCAAATGTACTTTTATTTTCTTGGGGGTATAAGTCATGACTTTTAAATGAGCTCTGTTTTTCAAGTTGAACACGTGTAGAAGTATCGAAAGGTATTAATTCCTTTTTCAAGTGTAAAAACAAAGATTCATGACAATATGCTTGCTGAAAAGCTATATAGAAATTATATAGTCTGGAAAACTGTAACTACGTTTTGTGGAAGTAGAAATTGTACCACATATTTGTATAACAGCAAGGCAAGTGTGGTCTCTAGGAAGCACAGGTAAAGTTGATTAGATTGCAGTGTATACTTAAAAGTTGAATAATGCACTCTTGTAAAACACTCTTCAAAATTATTTAACTTCCCATGATATCATCACAGCATGTGCAAAAAAATCTTTAGTGTTATCTTTTCCTGTCACATGACTAGTTCAAACAAAGAAATCCTTATCTTTTTGTTTCTATTCTGGCCCTTTATAAAATGACATTAAGCACCATTCAAAATTTACACATTAAAGGTTTGGTTTTGGGGGGAAAAAGATTTATTTTGTATTTCAAATGAATTATAGACTATAAAGCAAATTTTTTTCCAACAACTGAAGGTGTCTAACATCTTTTATGCATAGAAAACTTTATAGTTTTAAAAGCACTTTCCTACATATTTTCACATTTAAGTCTCATAGGAATCCTAGGCATACCGAACTAGGCAAGAGTTAACATTGTACTTATTTTCTAAAAAAGGCAACAGAGGCGTTTAGAGAGTTTAAGAAAATTGCCTTCAGGTATAGGACCATGAACTAGAATCCAGGAGAATTTTTTTGCCTTATATAGTGAGATGTGCCTATCTTATAGGGTTATCGTGGTGATCAAATAAGGGAATGCACTTGAAAATGCTAAAGTTGTACAAAGAGAAGGTAGTTCTAGTATTAAAGTATTTGGGCTTTGGTGACTATGTACATAATTTCTCCATAGTTTAGTATGTATGTGTATATATATGTAATACAAAAGACTATATATATATATATATATATATGTGTGTGTAATACAAAAGACTTAAACAGTCTAAGAGCTATAAATCACACAGCAGGACTTAAAGTGTTCATGTGGGGAAACATTTTATGGAATTAAAATATTCAATTTAGTACCAAACCAGTACCTCATGGAGCAGGTGACAATGCTATATGTCCATTGTGGAATTTTTAACAGCATTATATGTTATACAAAACTTAGACCTTGAAACACACCTCATTAAAGGGTACTTAATCTTTGTTTTAAACCTCTAAGTATTGTTTTTTTAAAAGTGATCAATGTATGTACTGGCTATTTTAGTTATCCCGCTATGAGATTCACACAACTTTGATCTAACTTTCTTTGATTTAACACTGCAATTAAGAAGATTTGGTTCAAAGTAAAAGCTCATTGGTTGATGTTTTACACTGATGTGATAATGTTTACACAGATGTGCTTTGAAATCTTGATTATGGTGGATTTGGGGGTCCCACCACAAGACAGAGTGCTGTTATTTGAAAGGTGAAATAATATGACATTTACCTGGTACAACCTTTAAAACAGACTTAGCAATATACATTTCTATAGTGATTTATTTGTTTATTGTTTTAGACAGTATTTTTGTTTTATTTCATATCTCTCAACAGTAAATTACTTGTTTTAAGGACTCTTTTATAACTTAGTTGCACAAGGGTCAGTACTTAGGGCCCTAGTGATGAGAAGGTGTAACTTTACCTACTTTAAAGCACCTGCCAATTAATTAGGAAAAAAAAAACCAACATAAAACAACCTTCAGAGCAAATAAAACAAAGCAGTTACATCCATTTACGCCCCCAGGTTTAGGCTTTTGCTGAACAGACTATGAAACAAGACTGAAAAACTAATCTTTAGTGATTCCCTAAAACTTTTTGCTCAGGGGAAGCATAAATTTGTCAAGTGATTGACTCTAAACTGTTCTACCACTGAAAAAATTTTAACAGAAACATCTTGAATTTAACTAATGGTATAAAACCAAAGTTTTAAGGTTCAAATGGACATATACGAACTCTTTCTCTTCAATGACTTTTTATTTTACAAATATGTGTAGGCATTTACATTATTTTTACCAGTAACTTTTTGTCTCAAAAAAATATCAAGAATCAATGTTTTCCATTTAGTTATTCTTCTAACTGAAATGTGAACCAAAAAAAAAAAAAAAAAAAAATTCTAACCTTGAAGAAAATGCAACCAAGAAAGGAAAGTGCTCTTAGGTTGGACAAGGGCTCCAGAAGCCAATCATCATTTATAACACTGTTACAGATATTCATTTTCTATTTGTGGCAAATATAAGAATGAAAATTATCTCTTTTCAGCCTCTTTTGATTTACTCTTTATCCCTAGATTCATGATTATATTATGTTATGATGTTACGTTGATTAAAAGTGCATGATCTTAGCACACAATTTAAAACTTCCATATAGATATAAGGCAATCTCGGTTATGGCATGTGCTGAGTAAAGATAAACATTAAAGAGAACTCGGGAAGGGGGGCGAATGTGTGTTTCTAGCTAACCTTGATTATGTAAAGAAAATCCCCCATCTAAATGATAAAAGAAAAGAGTAATGCTTGTACATTTTATTAGTGTTTTAAAATTAGCGAGTTAAACTGTCAAAGCTTTGATTTTCCTTTCATGTGTGTCTGGGCAGGTCTAAGCCTCAGGTAACGCCCTTTTTCCTTTTCTCTCCCTTACCTTTCTTTGCACCTGTCCACTGCAGGCTCTCAGCAACTCCCAAGGAGTCCAATTCTCCTCTTCTCTCCTTTTCCTCTCCTACCCATCCCCCGCCCCCCGTCTTCCCTTCCTCCCCTCTTCTTCTTCTATATACCTGCCAAGCTGGGCTCGCTTTAGCAGCCATCTATCACTGCAAAGGAGCTCTCACATCAAAGGCGGTTGCACAGCAGCAGCCGAACAGGATCACGGTTGTTCCAAAGACAGCCCCAAAAAGGGGCCTTGACTGCACCTCCCCGAAGTTGCTGGCTAGCTTTGGCCAAGTGTGGGAATGATTTTTGCGACTGCACGGATAGAGAATCGTCCAGGGCTCCTTTTGGTCACTTCCGAAGAGCAAAAACGTGTGGACAGGAGGCCGGTTTAGGATTTCAAACAGAACCTCCCCAGCGCTCATGAAAGGACTTGATTAGCATATGTCAAGAGGACCCGTATATATACTAGGTGTATATGTACACAGGACTCTGATCTGATCAGTTTGCGGAGTTGGAGCCCCAGCCCCCAGCCCAGCCCCAGCCCCAGTATTGGCAGCAGCAGCTATAGATGTTTCTGCAAAGCCAGCAGCCAGCTCCCATCTACTCAAGGAAAGAAGACCGCTCCAAGACAGTGAAAGCTTCCCTGCTATCTCAGTGCAAAGTCCATTCAGCGACCTCACAGGAGTAACCGGGTCTTAACTTTTTGTGCTTGTTTCGCTGTAATTTTTCTCCATTCACCTCCCCATCCCCGCCACACTTTTTTCATTAGGGGGTCTTTTGTTTTCCGGATCCGCCTCTCCCTCTGGCCCCTCCATGGCTCCGTTAGCTGAAGTCGGGGGCTTCCTGGGTGGCCTGGAGGGCTTGGGCCAGCAGGTGGGCTCGCACTTCCTGCTGCCTCCTGCCGGGGAGCGGCCACCGCTGCTGGGCGAGCGCCTAGGCGCGGCGGAGAGGGGCACCCGCGGCGGGCCCGGGGCTGCGGAGCTGGCGCACCTGCACGGCATCCTGCGCCGCCGGCAGCTCTACTGCCGCACCGGCTTCCACCTGCAGATCCTGCCGGACGGCAGCGTGCAAGGCACCCGGCAGGACCACAGTCTCTTCGGTACGTACCCGTACCCCAGCTCTCTCCTCCCCCCTCTCCCCGCCTCTGGCCCCTCTTCTCCACCGCGTGCGCCTGCCAACTCGCCTGCGCAAGGAGACAGGGCAGCGCGGGGCTAGAGTTCCTGCGACCCTTCCAGTGCTAGGTGCGGGCCCGGGTTGAAGGGCGGACCAGTGCAGGGACTGGGAGGACTTTTTCCTGTAACCTAGTCTAGGCCTGCTGCTCTGGACGCGGGGGCGGGAGGAGAACGGATGGGGGCTCCCAACACACCTTGCTGCCCCGCCCTTCCTGCTGCCTGGGATCTTTCTTGCACTCATTACCTCGCAGGCAGGTTTTTTGTTGTTGTTGTTGCTGTTGTTTCTTAAATCCCCATATTACTTCCTCCTACTTCCCCTCACATTTCCCCCCAGTACCTTCCACAAAAATTAATAACAGGAAGCATTTCGCCCTGCAGTTGTGCAGTAGATTACGTTTTCAGGGCTATTGCTCAGAAGCTTGCTGTTGTTTGGGATACGAGCATTTACGTGTTCACCTAGAGAACTGTAAATGTTCACTTGAAGAGGTAACAGATTAACTTTCCATGGGCACCGTCGCTACTCTCAGGCTCACCTGGTGGCAGTTCTCTGCACTCTTAAAGTTCTATTTTGGTAAAGGGGAAAAAAAATTGTACCTGGCTACTGAGCATGCCCAGTTCTTCAAACAAGCTCCTCTTTAGAAAATTGTGAAACCCGAAAGGAAAGATCTTGATATTAACCGCACGTAAGAGGAAATGGGAAGCGAAAGAAGATATGGGTGGGAACACATAGGGACAGGTTTCAGAATACCTCCAGCAGCGACTGGGAGCAGAAAGGGTTAAAGGAAAGAAACAAGCGAATGATTGTTAAGGCAGATTGTTAAGATACTAGATTGGAAATCATAAGGTCTCTGTGCTGTTAATTATTGCCTAACTAGCTATGTGACTAACAAGTGCCCCCACCAGTCTGAGCCTTCGTTTTCTTGTCTGTACAATAATAGGGGTAAATTAAATGGTCTCTTTAAGATGCTTTCTGAATCTGACATCCCAGGATCTTTCCCTCATTGCGGGTTTGTTTGTCTGTTTTTTAAATCAGAGTTAATTGCCTAGCACTCTCAGAGAATTTTTATCATCATACTTGGGACATCATTGGAGAGATTCATCGTTTTTTTTTTTTTCGTTTTGTTTTTTAAGATCCCATTTACTTGTCAGCAGCAATGTGAAAGGGCCCAACAGTGTCAGGTTTCCTTTTGCCTCCTCAGCTCTGTGGAATTCTTTGAGAATCTCATCTTGGAATGGCCCTCTCTTATCTTGTCCTCATCCCCTTGTTCTTCTACTCTCATTCCTTTTTATTTGGCTTGGAGTACTCATCAAAACTTCGAAGAAATGTAAATCTTGGGCTGAGGGGCATTTGTCACTCTAAATGTAGAAATGAGCATGTGGTGGTCATTTGGTAGCACTCAAAGGCTTAGAAAATTAACTTTTTAAAAACCCATATGTTTGCGGCTTCCACTGATCTCTTCCAAATTCCCAATGACTATGAGTCAAGAGTGTCAGGACCTAATGGCCAACCTTGGGGTCACTTTTCGAAAGTGGTTTCTAAATTGACAAGGCTAAGATTTTGATTTTAAAGAACTTTGCTGACACCAGGTGGCTCAGTTCTCTTGCCTTTAAGAACTACTGCACTTGATTCATGACAGAAAAATCCTCCAGCTACCAGAAAGATTTAGAAATGGACACAAATGTGATAAGACCTACAAGTAGAGCAGGTAGAAATTAAGCTTGGGTAATAGTCAGACTTCCCCCTGTGATACACAGTGTCACATTGAAAATTCTGCTTTTAAGACATTTGTAATTTTACTCAACTGTTATCTCTTCAAGGACAAGAATAGCTTCTTTTACTTTGTGTCTCTTTATAAGACTGACCCTATGGGAAGAGATTAGTAAATATTTGTAGACTAGATCATATTCCTTAAGTTGATATTTAAGTCCATTCCTTAAGAAATGAATGTTGCATATCAGATTTACCATCTTACTAGAACATTTTTTTTTTGCGAAAATTTTGTATAATTATTTAGTAATTGCAAAAATATGACTTAAACTGATTTTGTGCTGGTTTGTCACTGTATTGTGGGAAGCTACGTACAGAACAAAATATTTACTGTCCCACAAAGGGAAGATAACCCAGATTAGTCTCGTAGCCTAAAGGAATAAACAGATTACACAGTACCTTGCAGTGCATCCTAGTGGCCTTTGATAGCTAAGACATCAAAAATGACTACAAAGAAGCGGTGACAAAAAAAGTTTATGTTTAGCATGTATAACCTTATATGCTTCTCTATTTGCCTTCTTTTTCTAGTGTTTCAATTATTAATTATGAAATTATTTTGCTATTTTTCTTTTAAACTCATTTCTGTCATCAAAAAATAATTTTGAAAAAGCTTAAAATTGGCTATTTTAGATGTTAAAGTAAATAACATGTTTGATAATTCATACTAATTTGGCCATAATTAAATAAAAATATTAGAATCCTGGATTTTAAAATTTCAAAACCACATCAATAGACAAAAGTGTCCTAGTAAGGTTAAAATAATTTCCTATCTGAGCAGCTCTATATTTATAATAGAGTTTCTCTGCACAGTAGTACAGTAGTAAGACTACTTAATACATAAACATAGAATCATTATTTAAAAAAAAGTTTAGCCTGAGATCAAACATATTTCTTTAAAGGCTTTTCCTTTATTCTCCCCTATTCTCCATAGATTTGTCTGATGTGGTTGCATTGTGGGTTGACTCACCTGTTTATTATGATTTTTAAAAAGGCTGGCTTTGAAAATGATACCAGAAAGACAAAGTACCTCCAAGTCTTTTTATGGGACACTGGGCATTAGAAAATCTATCTAAAATCTGTGATTACCTCTTAAGGAAAGTTTTTCATGTCTACTCTTTGTGAAGGAATTAGCTTAGTTGCCGCCTCATATTATAAATAAAAAAGACTTGTCAAATCTCATTTGAGAATCAAATGATTACAAATTACTATGTGGTATACTATTTCCTGGAGGAGAAAAAGGATAAGAATTAAAAAGTGTGGCTAAAATCTTTAAGAACACAAAAATATATAACCTTTTCCCCATCAACCCTATGAACCATTGCAAAATTATTTGTGCCTGGTTATGTATAAAGTTTCAAATGTTGTTTAATAAAGTTGAAACTATTGAATATAATTATTCTAAGAATATATATAATTTTTTGTCTTTCTACAACTACATATTTTTAACAAGATAGCATTATCTTAAGATGGGAATTAAAGTATAGGTAGTTTTAGTTTTGCAAGAAAAACAGATACTTTATAAATCTGGTATATAATTGGTCTATATGGAAACAAAACATATTTTATTGTACTTGAAAACTGGTTCTATTACACATCCTAATCAGTTAATCAGTTCCTGTTCTTTGAAAGACAATAGCATCTTAATGTAAATCAGATACTTAAAGAGAATTAAGTTACTTGTGAGCTATAGTGCCCTTTTCAGTTTAAATTTAACATTCAATACAACTTCAAGTAATTATACATTTGTAAGTATACTCTGGATGAAATTTCATTAATATATCTTCTTCTACTAATCATGTCTTGGCTTGATATTTTTATTTTTAATAGGAATCACTCAGTAATGAGCTTGACAGTAAATTTAATTGCTGTTTACTCCCTCTATATTCTTCATTATAATGGCTATCCTATGGCCTTTGTGTCTTCCTGCTGTATCTTATCTTCTCTCTGCCTCAGGCTCTCAATTGAAATACTGACTCTTTGAAAAGCTACTTACAGACTATTTAGTAGTGCATTGTTGCTGTATAATCCTTGATAGCTCTAGTGTTCTACATGATCTTTTAATAGTTTGAAAGAGCTCATTTGAGCTGTTAAGAATCTACATTTAGAGTTTAAGAATCTATGTTTCTGCCAAAGAATGAATTAGGCTCTGGACAGAATAGAGCCCTCCATATAAGCAAATAGCCAGATTTGGTACTTTCTCTTGGCCTTGGGAGCATCACGTGTCCAAACAGGAACTTGCACAATAAATCAAGAAATGACTTAAAAGCAAGAATCAGGCTAAATGGTGCACATTTATACTGTTTGTAGAGCTTAAGAGGGGGTGAAGGGGTAAAGGTAGAAAGCTATTGAGGAAGGAAGTTCCAAATATAGAAAGTATGTCTATAGACTTTTTCAGCAGAGTCTAAGGGGAAGAATAAGACAAAGACATTAGTCCAAAGGTTACTGTGTATACAGAGAAAAAGAGTGATACAGAAGTAAGCATTTAGTTGTTTTATTTTTCACTATGGTGTTTTAGTGTATTAAGTAGAGAATTTTCAATATTAGTTTACCTACCAATGAATGAAAATAATTCTAAAAAGCTATTGTTAGAAAAATTGTCCTGCATACTAAATTCTTGGTATTTGACTATCACATTTAATGAATTATAAAGTTCTTTCATTTCTTTGAACTATAAAATTTATTTTTAAGAATCATGTGACAGAAAATAGTATATTATCTAATCTATAAAGTTTTGAAACTACTGTATTGTTTTCAACTAATAGTGTCCTGAAGCAGAAAAGTTGAATTAGGGCTCAGAAGATGTGAGTTCAAGTATCGGATCTATTAATTACAAACTTTACGTCTTAGGCAAATCAACAAACCTCTTTGAGCAGCAGTATCTTTATGCATAAATGGGGAGAACATCTTCCATACCTATCTTAGAGGATTCTAAGAGGATATCTTGAAGACCAGGTAGAAAATATAAATGGAAGCCTTTTATAAACTAGAAAATACTAACATACCATATAAGATATGCTGACTGCTTCTAGAAAAAAGATTGACTTGATTCACAGTAAGCAAAAAAAGAAAAAAATCCAATATTATAATTAATAGAACATGGTTATAATTAACTAATGTAACCACGGAGAACTGAGAACACCTCTATTTTATACTAATTTAATATAATAATAGCTTTCATGTGTTGAATGCCTAAATGTGTTGTTAGTCCTTACCTCTCTCCTGTAGGGAGGCATTTCATCCATTTTGCATATGAGGAAATTGAAGTTCAAAGAAGATAAATGACTTGCATAGTCTGAAAAGTCAGTAAGTTACTGAACTGGAATTAAAACCCAGGTCAGTCTGGTTTAAGGTTTTACACCCTTAACATTATACCATGATGAGCATTTTTTTCTTTGTAGTTTTTTTTTTCCATCTATAAAATGAAAGGATCATCATCATAAGACATTGTACAGCACTTTTCAATTTACACATGACTTTTATGTACATCATTGTATTTAGCAGTATTGGTCTACTACTGTTTGGAAGATTTTCATTAGTCATATGTTCATTAATAAACATAAATCATTATTTTGTTTATAAATTCAGGTATCCTGGAATTCATCAGTGTGGCAGTGGGACTGGTCAGTATTAGAGGTGTGGACAGTGGTCTTTACCTTGGAATGAATGACAAAGGAGAACTCTATGGATCAGTATGTATTTTTTAAAAATTACATAATTCATAAAATAATGACTGTCCAGTTTGTAAGTAAAATATCTACTAATAGTGTAGATATTACTACTAGTAATGTCAAAGGAAATATATAAAATATACTTATGTGCAAATTAAAAATTATATCTTGTTAAGTTTCCATGTGTCTGGGTAATAGTATAGTAACTCAGTTTTATTTTCTAAACCCTAATATCTTATTGCTTTTAGCTCACTAGTTCTTCCTGTTTATTATCTTGATTCTTTCTGCTTTTCTCCATGTTTTGATCATTCTCAGCAGAGAAAGAAAAAAATGAGAGCATTTTCTTCCTGTTCTTCCTGCTATGTTAGATTCTTTGTACCTTTATATTTATTTAATGTAAATTTTCTCTACCCGTTATCATCTCCTATAGCTAAGTATATATCACTTACTTGCTGACCTCTATATATATGAAATGAGTGAATGAAATCTTAGGATACTGCAAGATACAACAGATAATGGGTAACCCCACTAGTTCGACCATATCTGCAGTCTTGTTAATTATAATAGCCACGAGCTCATTCACAGTTGAGTTGGGTAATTTTTATCTTACCACTGAGAATAAGTGCCCATTTGTGGGTCAACTATAAATGTTTTAAAAATGGGGCTTAATGTAAACTTTTCAGGTTAATATTTCATTAATATGAGAAATATTTTTTAGAACCCAAGAATTAAAGTAACAAGAAAATATAAAACTCAGTTTAAAGTACAATATAGATTTTTCTCTTCTTTCACTGCTAACATTTTTAATTTGTTCACAATGAGTTATATAATCTTAAGAAAATTAGTGACATGTAAACCTGTGCCACTTTTCTGCCCATCCTCTCATATAAAATCTCTTCTTAGAGTCAAAGTAGCTGTAACTATTTGCAAAGAGAATTTACTTATTACAATTTACCAGATGACACTGTCTGGTATCTTCTTTTTCTTAAAATCTCTGAAAGCACAATATACAGTTAAAATTTCAATATACACTAAGAAAAACTGGTTATAGTATTTAGTAAGTGGTATTTCACTTAATATCTGTTTTGTAAGGGCAAACCATGCCCTTTCCAGGCTTTCTGTCAGCTCAGAAGAAAGAAGAATAACACATGTATAGTAATCATAGAACTAGAATTACAATTAAAAGGTAAAAATATGTACATAATCTTTCTTCTTCATATTTGTGTTGGATTAAAAAATCAACTGTCGTCTATCTCTTAAGATAATATGCAGTCCATGTTGAAAAGACAGGAAATTACTTGACTTTTACTAATTTTACCTAATAGTAACATCCAGATCAAAGTTAATTATGGAGAATGTGTCATCCAACAATTAATTCATAAAGTGAAGATACATGATTTGAAGTAATGACCTTGAATTAGGAATTTAGATGTTAGTAAGATCTTGAAATGCTTTAAGATACAGTAGAGATTTGCTATGTAGAACTTTAAAATCTAATGATGGGACAAGATAAATTACAGTCCTGTTTGGTGATGATGGTAGTAGGAAGGAGATAAAATAGAGCATGAGAAAGTTCAAAGTATTTTTAAAGTATTTGAAAATAAAATAGAGAATTGACATTAATTGGCATTTATATCCCTGAAAGGATATAGGCAAAGGAATAGAAAATATAGGGGTAAGATTTTTCTAAGAAAATTCTCTCAAAGCTATGTTTTTAATGGTAATTATCTTCTCTCTTTTAGGAGAAACTGACTTCTGAATGCATCTTTAGGGAGCAATTTGAAGAGAACTGGTATAATACTTATTCATCCAACATATATAAACATGGAGACACAGGCCGCAGGTATTTTGTGGCACTTAACAAAGATGGAACTCCAAGAGATGGTGCTAAGTCTAAAAGACATCAGAAATTTACACATTTTCTGCCTAGACCAGTGGATCCAGAAAGAGTTCCTGAATTGTATAAGGACATACTGATATACAGTTGAAGTGTGATAGTGTCTTTACCGAAGAACCAAAATACAATTATTCTTTCTTATTACAGTTCTCATCGTAAAATAACAACCCAGGAAACTATTCAGAACATTATGAAGTTAATTTTCCAATAGGAAACTGGATTTGGAAAGAATATTGAAAACAAAGAAACAAAAATATTTGACTTCATCTAGATCAAGATCTCTCTTTATAAGTGGATAAGTTCCCGTAGGTATACTGGCTCAGTCCTTGCTAGTAGGTTGAAGCTGAAACTGTTAAACCCCACCTAGTTTGCTGCTGGTGTCTCACCTCTCTGGATTATGTTTACTTTAAAAGTTACATTAAAAATAGATACTTCATGTTGAAGAAATGGATTGACATAGTTGGCCAAGATTATTGCTACAAACATTTTGAGGACCTTGAAGGATTTTGCAAGTTATAGCATTGTATGTAAAAAACCTGGGTGAAATGTGGACTATGAAACATGCTGCACCAAGACGAAACATTTTTTTAAAGGATGGACCTATTTATACATTTTCGATTTGCAAATATTTATTATATATATTTATTTATTAAAGAGTTTATTTTTTACTGGTATATGAAGATATTACAAAGAGAAAAACACAACAAAAATTTATTGTGCCATTTCTTTGTTGTGGTGTCTTAGGCTGTAAAGAAGACATCATTATTGCAACACGTTAAACATAGAATAAGATCTTGAATTTCTTTTTAAAAATAAAGTATAGAATAGATAATTTTTTTTTGCAGTCAATTGCCTTCTAAATATAACATTGGTTCCGTTGGCCTAGAAAAATGCTTTATCAATTTGTATTGAATTCAGCACACATTCAAAAGGGAATTAAACATTTTTATTTTATGCGTTGGTTTCATTTCTTTTTGGGTAGAAGTTATTCATTCTTCTTACGTAACATAATTTTAAAATGACAAAATTTTAAGTTCCCTAGAGAAAACCTTTGGTACTTAGATAACTTCTAATTTTGAAAATTATCAAATGTTATAGGCAACTTATGCTTACTTATTTTCTTGATTCAGTATGCAAAGACCATTTCCTGTGCCCACTATGATCACAGAAAGAATTAGTCTTTTGTGCCACTACCACTAATAATGGTAATACCTATCTGAGTTTGGCATCTTTTCCATTATATCTCCTATTTAGTTACTTATTCAATAAATGTTAATTAAAGCCTAGTATACAGAAGATACTGTTAGGCATTAAGGACAATGTGATGATCAAGACAGAAGTGGGCCCTGCATCATGGAGCTTAATGTATAGTAGGGGGAACAGATAGCAAACAGATTAACTAACAAATACCATAATTGTGAATTGTGATGTGTTCTATGAGGAAAACAAGGTTCAGACACAAGAAAAAAAGAACAAATTTTGATAGGATGTGTCAGAGAAGGCTTCACTAAAGAGGTGACATTTCTGATGGGCCCTAAAGGATAAGTAAGAAAGATCCAGTCAAGCTAAGAGGAGGAAAAGAGCCTTACAAAAAGAGGAAACTGAGTTTGGAGTACCTAAGGTGAGAAAGAGCTTTGTGGCTGCAGCTTAGTAATCAATTGGGAGAGTAACATAGATGAGTTTAGAATGCTACACAAATACAAGTCCTGTAGTTTCTTAAATACCTTTCAGAAGTTTATTTGCCTCTGCCACTTAGTTGTCAATGTCACCATCTTAGATGTAGCAATCATCATTGGGGATGTGGAAACGATAATGGTAGCAGCTCCCACTACCACCAGTTCCCAGCCTACACAGTGTAGTAAAACACAAATTGCTAGCTCCAGCTCCAGAGTTCCTAATGTATAGGTCTGGGGTGGGGTCTAAAAATTTTTATTTTTAATAGGTTCCCAGGTAATATTGATATGGTTGGTTTGGAGACTACCCTTTGATAAATACTTGTCTAGAGCAGTGTTTCTCAAATTTTAAAGTACCCACAAAATTACCTGGGGGAACTTGTCAAAGGATGGCTCTGTTAAACTATAGAACAGAGGGTAGTGAGGGAGATGAAATTTTTGCATGTCTAACAATGTCCCAGATGATGCTTGATGCTGCCAGACCTTGGACCACACTTCAAATTGCTTTAATGCTGTCTGGTATTATTCCTATTTGTTCATCCTCTCATAAATAAATTAATGATGATGTGTGGGGTGAGGGTAGGGAGTTCAACATATAACTTTAATAAAGCTACATGAGAATGTGTATGTGATGTTTCAGCTCAAAACCTCTTGATTTTATAAATGTAGAAAATAATAGTAAAAATGGTTTAATAGTCTTCAGAATAAAATAATTCCTATTTCTACTAGTGCTAGCAAATTTAAACCTATAGTAGGGCAATAAAGGTGCAATTCTGACCAAATGAAGAAAAACCACATTGGTGATCAATATTAACATGGATCTAAAAGAATGTATTTACTACATTAGTGACTACAGATTAATAAAAGATTGATTTAATGTTCTTCTCAAACCAAGGAGTTACAGGGGGAAGTGGCATATGGGGTTATTGTCAGTTTCTTCAACACCTCCATTATGTAATATGGTAGCCTCCTACTGCACCTTGGTACAATTTTATATTAATAATTTTGGTTGTTCTAGAGGCTCTCCTTTGGCATGCCCAGTTATTGGGGTTCTACTCTTCAACTTTTTGAAGGCCCTTTCCATCCCTAGAATTGCAATAAATCCTTTGCAATCAAAAACTCAGGGAAAGGAGATGCTATCACAGGAAAGCTTCTTTGGTCCTCTGTGTCCAGTGGTTATCACAACCCAGCAACCTCAGCTACTTTCTCCTCCATATTCTTCAATAGTCTCTCCTTATATTCAAGTTTCCCAGAATTACTGTTATTTTTGATCCTATATCTAAAAGCCCCTGAGATTCTTGAATATTATCCTTTGTTTAAAACAGGTCACATGGTTTAGAGTCTCTCCAGGCAGATCTAATGTTTTAATGGACCTGTATATTAAGGACTTTGGGGCAATTTGTCCTTTCCTTTGAAAGACTGGGCCTGATCTCTAGACTTTAGGGCCAGGCTTCTTAAATTAAGAGAGAGATCAGAAGAAATCAAAGGAAATGCTTTGGAAGTTCTTTGTTTTTCATGCGCAGGGAGTTTATCCTTAAGATTTATGAAGTCCTTGTCTCAGTGTTCCCTCTCTTGGCTTGGCTCCCAGTGATTTTGAAGTGGCTTGTTGCTATCTGTGTGGAGGGTTTGCCAAGGTTGTTGCTATGGCTACAGAGCCTGCAAATTCAGCTGATTCTTGTGTCCTATTGATCTCCTCTGAATCTTAGCAACTTGCTGTGTTCTTCTTATAAACTGGGGAATATTATCCCAAAATCTAATGACCCTTTGTCTTAGCCCACAGGGAAACAGTTGTGCAGACAGCAGGCCCAATCTAAACCCAAATCTTTCCTTGGAAATCTTTTCAGAGGTAGAAACATAACCTTTTAGGAGAGACCTAAGATGCCCATTTGTTTGCATTTCAGCATGAAAAAAATCATCTGGATTGTTGGGTTCACCTATCCTATTGGTCAGGATAATAGCTATTATAAGTTCTTCTTTCTAACTTCCTGGATCCCTCGCTCATCAGTTTTCCGTGGCCTGGGTTGTTCCATCACTCCTTGCGAATTTGCTCATCTTGTTTTCCACGCTTTCCCCACCCAGACAAACAAAGCTTAATTTCAAAGAAATTTGCAATTTTTCTCTTCATATATTGTATTCACTACCTCTCTTTTATTATTATTATTATGGTAAAATATACGTAACATAAAATTTACCTTTTAAGATCATTTAAAAATTAAGTACATTTATGTTGTGGTGCAACCACCACCATCTTTTCTCTCCAGAACTTTTTCATCTTTTCCAACTGAAACTCTGACCGATCAAACACTAACTCCCCATTCCTCTTTCCTCCCAGCCCCTGGCAACTACTATTCTACTTTCTTTTTTAATGAATTTGACTGCTCTAGGAACTGCATATAAATGGAGCTTAGATGACAGATGTTTATTAGGCAATGCCCTTGGGATCAACAACTATGGAAGAAAAGGCAAGGAAATAAGATTGAGCAGAAGAATCTGAGGTGTCATGCAGATGTGATATAAGACTTGGTCATCTTGATTGAACTCTGGTGCTAAAATGATCCTAATTCACTGAGATGAGTTGGCTGTAACTTTTTACTCATTCTCAGATAAGTTGCTGGATGTGGGCCTCCATAGGAAGTAGGGTTCTCTGCAGCAGAGGCAATTTCTGAAGGGGCTGGCAGTACCTGGACATTTAGGGAAATAAATTCTTTCTTGTAGAGGTATGTAGACAATAAATCTCCATGTCCATAACTGTCTAACCATCATTGCTCAGATTCACATTTTCATGAATGTGATATGATTGCTATATCCCTTTGTCATGAACTTACTCTTATGCCTACTCTGCTGTATTGGGATACTATGCAGGTAGAACAAACCCTTGGAATAGTGATGATGGCTAAGACACTAGGGCAGGAAAGGCAATTCATACCCAGAATGTCTATTCCTATCTGAATAAATCACAGGACTTTTCTGGGTAGAAAGGTCCCAGGGTAAACAAGGTGCCGCCAAGTAGACCGATAGTCTCCTTGAGGAAGTGTGCCATATCATGGGCTCAGTACTGGTCTTTGTTGCTGGCAGGTAAGATATTTAGAGAAAGCAGTGGCTAGATTCATTATGGAAAATGGGAGCCCATACTGCTGGGCTGATGCCTAACGTCTATCTTTGTCATCATTGTTGCTTTTTAATATGGCCACTGTTCCAGCATTGGACTGGCCAATGACAGCTGGCTGTCATCAACTGGCTGAGCCAGTCTATCTACTTGGTTGATCAGTGCCTCTTCCACGGTGGGGGCCCTTGGATTGGTGTTAATTTTTAATCCAAAGATCTTCGCACTTTATATTCACTCCTATCTATCTATCTACCTATCTATCTATCTATCTATCTATCTATCTATCTATCTATCTATCTATCATCTATTATCTATCTATCTTTCATCATCTATCTATATCTATCTGTCATCTATCCATATTTCTATCTGTCAGACATCTTTGTCTTTCATCTTTCAACCTTTTTTCTTCTAGGATTTTGATCGACTAGCCAGACTATTCATAAGTCCTTATATGTTCTAATCTCAGGCCACTTCTGTATCACACAAAGTAGAGACCAGATGCACTGTCCCAAACACTGTCTATTAGGAGGATTTTCTCTGATTTAAGCTGTAGTGGCTTGCAGCCACATGTTGAGCTGACCCATCCGTAAATCAAGCTTGGGCATTTTCATCCTTTATCAGTAATTCCTCAGAGATGTCCCTCTGGGCCATGGGAGTAAGCTGAGGAAGAGGTGTCAGTACAACAATGGTAAATGACGAGAGTCTGAGTTGAGTTGTTGAGTCAGGCTCATGATGAGAAATTTTAGCCATATGGTCACTTGGTATTCCATAGTCAGATTTTCAATTTGTACAATGGCTCAGAATCATGCTGAGTTGCCTTTCAAAAGACATATATTCTCTATTACAAATTGTATGACCTTGCTCCAGTATCCCAGGGCCTATACTGTGATTTTCCCACTGGGACTTTCCACAAATTCCATACAATGTCTTTTCCCATCACTGATATCTCTAATACAAAAGGGCTCAAGTGGTAGGGTGCAGCACGGACCTGACAGGCAGTCCTGGAATCTGTTGCTTGCTTAAGGGTATCTTTGATTTGATTTGATTTTAACTCTATTACTTTTTTAGCACCATTTCCAAGGGCTGTGAGCAAGGATCTGAGCAAAATGCCTTCACAGTGTGGCAGCTCTGCCTGTGCTGTCAGAGAAGGCACCTGAAATGGATTTTAGGAAAGGTTTTTTCTACTCTGTGGTTCTTGAGCAACAGTTCTCTATTGCTCTCAATAGATTAAAAATGGTTATATCTATAATGGACATCCTAATGATGATAGTGGTGTTGTGTGTGTGTTCAGGTGTGTGTGTGAGAGAGTTTAATAAAAGAGGGGGATACAGAAAGAAATAGTGAAGGCTGTTTATTAAAGTTAAGAAGTGGTAATGAATTATTCTTTTGTATTTCTACTTCTCAGAGAGACAAGACTGAGCCCAGATCTCCAGTATACGATTTCAATACACTACACATAAATAAAGGTAAAAATATAGAAATGGTGAAACATAGATACTATTACCTTTATTTATGAGAAGAGGAAAATACGTACTATTTATTTAGTCTAAGAGTATAAAAATTAGAATTTTTAGAATTTAAAATTATCTTAGCTATCACCTAGTTCAATCTCTCCATTTTATAAATGAGGGAAATCTTTTATCTTATTGACTTTTTTCAATAAAGACATGAAGCATTTTGTTGTTTATAAGTTAGTAAATGTATCCATATACTTTTATAAGTCTCTTTTATGATTTTGGACAGTAATGATGAAATTAGTATGTTTTGATCTTTGTGCAAGTTGTTCAGAAAGAACTTAAAAGAAGTATTTAGGAAAATCCAAGTGCTGAAACATTTAAGATATGCTTGTGGTCTCAGTTTTGTGTGATTGTCAGCCAGGAAGTTTTCTGATTAAGATGGCTTGCCAATTCTCTGACAAATACATTATTTATTACACTAATGGGGATTTCCTATTTGAGATGTTAAAGACATAATGTTACTGATATTTCCCTTAAAATAAATGACATAGAGCAATTGATGCATTCTAATAAATTAAAATCTAGGACAAGTCAGAGATCCATGAAAAACATACAGGTATTTTATTGGTAAAAACTTATTGAGATAAACTAAATTTCATTGGATCAGATATTTTTATTCATTATTGAGAAACTTGACACTGGATGTCAATGAAGTTATATTTCTTTTTTTGGGGGGGTCTAATATCGTGCAAGAATGAAATAACTTTTAGCAAGGACTGAATTTTGTCGGATTAAAATGGCAGTTAGAATCTCACAGTTATGTGCACACATTTTAGAATGTCGTTAGTTTCCTGAGATATAAAGAAATTTCTGCATACTTGTGTGTGTGCGTGTGTGTGTGTGTGTGTGTGTGTGTGTATTTCCATATAGTAGTCCCTACAATGAGAGATGGGTTCCAAGTAGCTAGTAAAAAATATATACATGTAAGTAAATTAACAAATACTCTAAATTACACCTAAATTCTACCAGACAGCAAGAGTGTGAAACAAATTTTAATAATTGCATATTTGTACTTTGTTTTAAAATTAAAATAGATTTTAAAATTACAGATTGTGATATGTGCTGTAAAGAAAAAGAATAAGGTACTATAAGAAAACATAGATACATTTCCTTTAGTTGACATAATCATAAAAAGCCTTTTTGAAAGATGACTAGGATTCAGACAGACAAGGAAAATGTGTAGTTTGTGTGTGGGAAGAAGGATGTGTATAGATAGCAATACAAGCAATCTAGGGAAGAGCATGAAAAAGGCCTTGCAGTTGGGAAAGATCACGATATGTTCAAAAAAACTAAAAGGCTAAGATGACCAGAGAACAGCTAGTGAGGACAAGTAGAACCAGAGATGAGATTGAAGAGGCTGACATGGATGGACTACATGCTCATCCACATGGCAGGGCTTTGTGGGCCACACTAAGCTGAGTCTTATTTGATGCAGTGAGAAGTCACAGAAGGATTTTAAATAGAAGAGTGACACTGTTTTATCTGTATCTTTAAAAGATCACATTGGTTGCGATATGGACATTGCTTTGGATTGAGGTAAGAGTGTGAGAAGGTAGACATTGTTAGAAAACAATAGGATTAGTCTAGGTGAGACTTGAAATAGCTTGGACTGGGGTGTTGGCAATGCAAATGGAGAGTAATGGATAATTTCAAGGTAATCCGAGAGTAGAATCAGTCTTACTAATATATTAAATGTGGGGATGAGAGAGATATATCAAAATGATCTTTAGGGGATGAGTGGAAGATGATGGTATCGTCTACAGAAATAATGTGAGTCTAGAGGAGAAATTATCTTGGAAGAAAATCAAGACTTTAGTTCTGGAAATGTTAATTTTGTGATGCAGTGAGATAATCAAGTGAATGGGTCAAGTAAGCAATTCAAAATGTAGGTCTAGTAGTGTGGGTTAGTGATATAATTCAAGGAGTTATTGGCATATAGGTGGGTAGTGAGAACAAAATAAAAGTTCTGAGTCACATCAGGTCAAGCGGAAAATAAAGGATCATCTGCAGAGAGGGAAGGAGATGTTAGATAAGAAAATTAGTAAAGTTTTGTATCATATAAACCAAGAAAAGAGCATTTCCAGGAGGGAGCAATCAACTGTGTTATGTGTTACTGAGGGGTCGAATAGGGAACATGGAAGTCAATGGTCAATTTAGGAGGAGACTTCAAGAACAAGAGGGACAGATATTGGATTAGAGTTGACTGAAGAGTAAAAGGAAGATGCTGAAGTGGAGAAAAGATGTAGAGACAACTGTGGTGGACAACATTGGTTGGCTATCTCATTGCTATTTCCTCAGCGCTAATAGAATCTCAGTTTTTTCAATGATATCTGAGTGGTCAAGTTCCTTAAGGGAGTGAATTGAAATTTTCCAAATCAACTATGGTGGTCTCATACACCTTGCCACATGATCGGGTTAGCCATGAACATTTTACACATTCTGGCCAATATCATCCTTTAAGTCTTAACTTATGCTAACACTAACATTCTAACAAGTTGCTCATGATCAGTACTGGAGTTGAAAGACCCCAAAATTGAAGCTGTTTTGTTAAGAGTGTGAGAAGATAGACATTGTTAGAAGACAATTGTGTTAGTCTAGGTGACAGTCGGAATAGCTTAGACTGAGGTGTTGGCCATGCAAATGACAGGCACATTCTTAACAAAACAGCTTCTGTTTTAGGGTCTTTCAATACTCCAGTACTGATCATGAGCAATTACTCTATTTAACTTAAAAACATTTCTATTATCAAATATAATTATAATTATTACAATTTATTGCTTTATTTCTACATGCCAAACATTGTGCAATGTGCTCTATGTATACTATTTCTGCTAAGCCTTCAACAATCTTGTGAGGCATAATTACTTTTATTTTTCAGACAAGTTACCCAAGACAGAGAAATTAAAATTGTGTCCAAGGTCACAGTCAGGTAAGTGTGAAACACAGTCATTGACTTATTCAATCCATCAGAACTTTTCACTTGCTACGCAATAGAACACACTTTCTATTGCATGTACTGAAGGGGTGTTTTACTCTTGCACTCGTCTACACTTGCCTATTTTCTCCCTTGCTGAGACCTGCCTTTTTGATTCTCTTGGCATTCATCCAACTATTACACACAAAGATTAAATATGTTGATTTTTACCAGGTAGACTCTATGGAATGATAAGCTTTTCCTGAAGATATTGGCAGAGGGGATTGAGATATTTAAGAGCTGACCAAAATAAGAAGCTTTAATTAAGAAATTTTTTACCTTACAATTTCATACGATTAAAAGGAAGAAATTCACTATATGTTAATAATGCAATCAAATAAATATATAAAATTATACAGCACTCACGGAGAGCCTGATTTTGGCGGAATATTTTAATTTTCTTTTTGAGAATATGCAAATATATAGTGTTTCCAAAGACGTGCAGTAGTTAATTAGGGCAAAGTGTACTCTGCTAGGAATCAGATAGCTGCAGTTATATTTAAGGCTCTAGCACTCTGAGACCTGAGCAGAGCTCATAACTTTTTAAAACCTGTTTCCTCGTCAATAAAATAGACATAGAACTGTTTTGTTTTCAAGATTGAAATTCAAATGAAAGAAAGTAAAACCAAGTTTTCTGATCATGGTAAAGCATTCACACAACAAGCGGTAATTTAATGTCTATTGTGTTTCAGGTACTATGGTCACCTATGGTTACTGTGGATGGTGGAACAAATGCTTAAATATAAGTGTTGTATAAATAGGTGATAAGTACTATAATATAAACACGTACAATATCTTACAGGAGTACATGAAGGTGGATATGGTGAGAAAAGGCTGGAATAGTAAGTTGCATAGAGTATGAAAGACATTAAAGTTTAAAGATACTAAAGAGCTTGTTATTCACAGCAATGGACTTATTGAAAGTTTCTAAATATAGGAATGATATGATTATATGTAAATAATAAATATGATGGTTTTGGATAAACTGGAAGAAGAAATACAGGAATTAAGGAGATTAATTATCTTTCTACAGAAGAGACTTAGTGAGCTTCAGGTAGGGTCACCAACACAGAGAGGAAAAGAGGGTTTTTCTATTAACTGTTGTTGCCTAGCAAGCCACCTCAAACTGAGTGACAGCAACAAATAATGATTTATTATTTCTCATCAATATAGAGATTGGCTAGATGATTCCATAGATGGTTCCATTGCTGGTCTTGCTGGGGCACGTTCCTATAGTTATAATTAGGTTATGACTAGAAATCCTGTGTGGTTCAAGAGGGACAAACTCATATATCTGGCTGTTGGTGCTGACAGTGGGCTAAGGAATCTCTCCTCTACGTGGCCTCTCAATCTTTGAGGCAAGACTGACTTCTTTACATCATGGTGGTCTCAGGGCAGAATTCCAAGAGGACAATCTCCCAGGTACAAATGTTTATGAAACCCCTAATTCATGTCACATTTGCTAATGTAGAATTGGCCAAATCAAATCTCAAAACCAAATCCAGTTATGGTGAGAGGAGTGGCAAATTAATTTGTATTCATTTTTAATCTATCACAAGTGGTTTGAGAAATTTGGGGGACAAAGTTGATGGTATTTGGGGGAAAATGAAGTGTAGGAAATAGGAAGAGGAAAGATCAAAGATGACTTATGTGCAGAGTAAATAGTGGTACATTAATTGAAGCAATGAATAAAACAGGAAGATTTGTTGGGAAGTGACCAAGGGGATTAGATTTGAGTATTTTAGGGAGATGTTGAATTGATGCCTGTGGGACATGCAAATGGACTACACAGTAGGAATGTGGAAATAAAAACTGGAACATAGAAGAAGTTTCTTGGAAAGGCATAGAGATTTAGTAATCACTGGCTTATGGGTCTGTGATTCCATGAGAGGCTTAGATTTCCTAGTCATGAAAGGCGAGACGAAAAGAAAAGTGGGCCGAGGATGAAATTCAGGAAAGTACTAATATTTAAGAAGTAAGGAGCAGAAACAACTAGCAAAAGAGGCTGAGAAATTGAGGTCAGACAATCAAGAAAGACATTCAGAAAGAGAGAATCATGACAAAGAAAAACTGGTAGAAATATAAGGTAAATTATAAAAAAATACAACGTATGTTGTACAATGTATAATACTGACCTGTTAATAAAGAGATTTACCTAAACAACTAAATCTGTCCTCAAATTTTTCTTTCTATCAAGGATTTGTATTAGCCTGAAGATTTTTTTAATTCAAAGAAAGCATTGGAAGTGATGAATAAATTTTCAGATAGAAATTCATAGCTGAGAATTTCATACAGAAATAGAAAGTTGAAAGTGGTCGGGACACCAGGAAAGTCATTTGGAAACTAACAGTGACCTGCTTGAGAAGATACAGTGTATGAATCACAATCATTTTCTGAACTTTATATATCGCCACAGCATAGAACTGTTCCTGAATCTGAACAATGTTAATAGAAAACTTAAAGAGACAATGGATGCTACTAAATAGCTGTTGGATGGGAGTGGAAAGCTGCTTAAAAATTTTTTAAAAGTGTATTTGTTTCTAAATACATATTATTTAAATATTTAATCTTTAAAGTTTAGCCTTTAAAAAGTATGATTGGTAATGATGTGAATGAGATGATGCAACTCACCACATAACAACAAAGGGTACACTGTGGACTTAAACATGGGGACAACCTTGAGGCAAATGGCTTGACTAGCTGATTCAGATCTGGCTTGAGACAATTAGTTTCTTGAGTCTTTTTATGTTGAATACAAGAAGGAGGGATTATGGGGTTTAGGGTTTGGTTTAAGTCTCTAGCTATTATTGTTGAATTGTCTATTTCTGACTTTGTCAGTTTTTGCTTCATGTATTTTGGGCTCTGTTATTAGGTGTATGCATATATGTTTATAATTATTCTGTCTTTCTCACAGATTGATTCTTTTTATCCTTATGAAATATCTTATTTGGTTTCTAACAATAATTATTGTCTTAAAAGCATTGTGTCTGATAGTATAGCTACTCTAGCTCTCTTTTAATTATTGTTTGAATGGTATACCTTTTTCCATCCTTTTACTTTCAACCCATTTGTGTTTTTAAATTTAAGATGTGTCTCTTATAGACAGTAATTGGATCACTTAAAATAATCCATTCTGCCAGGTATTCAATAAATATTTGTTTATTGAAAAAACAATCCATTTTGCCAATATATAATTTTTGATTGGAATGTTTTATTTCATTTAGATTTAATGTAGTAATCACTGATAAGATAATATTCATGCCTGCCTTTTTGCTATTTTCTATATTTCTTATGTCTTTTTTATTCTTCTATATCACCATTGCCACTTTTTGTTCTAAATAGATGTTTTCTAATGTACCATGTTAATTTGCTTGTTGTTTCTTTTACTATATTTTTTGTGATATATCAAATTTTAAGCTAACAGTTAAAAATATGATACTTTATGAGAATCACCTAAATGGCTTGATATAAATGAAAATTTCTTGGCCTTATATTAGACTTACTGCATCAAACTTTAGGGAATTTTGCCTGGAAATTCATCTTTTTCACAAACTCCACGTGATTCATATGAATTTGAGAAAAAAACATGTATAAGGGAAACTGTTCTCTGGTCTCAAATATTAGGGGAGAAAGAGGAAACTAAGATTAAAGTTTCAATGTACCAGTGTCTATGCCAGATATTTAAAAGACATTATTTTATTTAATCCTAAAACATCCTATGATAAGCATATTATTATTCTCATTTATGCTAATTAATTTGCCCAAGGACATATAGATAATAAGTAGTAGAGTCCAAGTTTAAATTCAGGCTTTTCTAGTGAACAAAGAAAAAAGAAAATCCCAGACAGGGTAGAACTAACTTACAGAGAAAAAAAAGGAGATTCTGATCATTGTTTTATGCAAAAAGACAGATGGACATTTGAATTCTGGTACTAATCCACATGAGAAAAATCAGAGGGAGCCTAAGCTTTAAAAATTGTCTGTGATCTATGAGATTTAAAATATCTGTAGTTCTGCTCCCATTTCTTTTTTTATTGAAGAAATGGTTTTAGTTTTTTCCCCCATCTACCTCCCCCCACCCCTTTTCTTTTTAAAGTTGTTTAGAATCAATTTTTCATAGGCTTTTCCCCCTGTATTTTTATTGCTAATTTAATCAACAAATATTTGAGTGCCTACTATAATAAGTGGTAACATTTGTGAGTGCTTACTACATGCTAGCCATTATGTTAACTGCGTGTGCTTTTACAATATTTAATAATACTACTACCCCAAGTTACCTCATTTTACAAATGAGTAAACAGAGACCCAGAAATATTAAGTAATATGACAAATTTGTCTTCACGACCTATATTCTTTGGCACTAAACCTTCTGTGCTTTGTTTCTACTCTAACCATCTAATGCTAAATATCCTTTGAGTGATAAAAATAGCTTTGAAATCTGTGCATATATTTTCCTCATTCTTTAAGTTGGAACTCAAAGCAGCTTGTGGAAATTTAGACCTTCTGTCTAAAATGTGAGTGAGTTCTGATTCTGCCACTTCTTAGGTGTAAATCTTGGATAAATAAGCTTAGCTTTAATTTTCCTATTGTAGAAAGGGGTATAGAAATAGTCTTCCTATCTTTTTCATGACTTGAGAGGATCAAATGTGATAAAAATATTATGTGAGATTATTTTCTATTTATACGTTTATTGGATGCTATTTATTACTTTCTAGATGTCTGAGCTTTATGCTTTAGAATCATCTTTAAAATAAGGGTTAATTATGGTGGACTCTTCTTCAGAAGTACAAAGTCTAGAATTAATGACTCTCAAATTGGCATACTTTACAAATCTGCATATAATAACTTCAATCTTGGTATTGACAACATTCATTTCCAAGTAGTGATAAATTTTCTCAAAATTAAAAAAAAATGCTACTCTATGCTTTAGTTTGTTCATTTTCAAAATGAGAATAAATCTGCTTTTTAAAATTTATTGTGAAGATTAAGTTAAAGAAGGCATGTAAATGTACTTTTTAAACTGGAAAGAGCTATACAAGTGCTGTGAGCTATTATCCATGATTGTGGGAGAATATTTTTGACAAGAATTAAATAAACAGTGCTTTAACCTTTTGTATCATATATTTTTTAAATAATAAGGAACTATTTTAGAGACATTTTAGGTTCACGCAAAATTGAGTAAAAAGTATATATATTTCCCATATCTCCTCTGTTCCCACATATGTACAACCTCGGCCACTATTGACATCCAGGACCAGCATGTTGCATTTGTTACAGCTGGTAAACCTACATTGAACATCATCATCACCTAAGGTCCATAGTTTACATTAGCATCTATTCTTGGTGTTGTACATTCTACAGATTTTGACAAATGTATAATGACATGTATCCACCATTGTAGTATCATCCAGAATAGTTTCAAGGCTCTAAAAATCCTCCCTCCCCTCTGGCAACCACTGTCTCATACCTTTGAGAAAGTCATACAGTTGGAATCATACAGTATGTAGCTTTTTCAGATTGCTTTCTTTCACTTAATAATATGCATTTAAGTTTTCACCTTGTCTTTTCATGGCTTGATAACCTATTTATTTTTAGTGCCAAATCACATTCCATTGTCTGAGTACATCACAGTTTATGTATTCATTCACTTACCGAAGGACGTCTTGGTTGCTTCCAAGTTTTAGTAATTATAAATAAAGCTACTATAAAAAGGATTTTTTTTTTTGCATGAAACCGAGTTTTCATGCAAAACAACCATAAAAAGGGTTTTGTTTTTTTTTTTTGCATGAAACCGAGTTTTCAACTCTTGAGTAAATGCCAAGCAGCATGATTGTTCGATCATATGATAAGAGTATGTTTAGTTTTCTCAGAGAGCTCCAAACTGCCATCCAAAGTGGCTGTACTATTTTTCATTTCCACTAGCAATAAATGAGAGTTTCTGTTGCTCCACATCCTCACCAGCATTTGGTGTAGTCAGTGTTCCAGATTTTGGCCATTCTAATAGGTGTATAGTGGTATCTCATTTTAATTTGAGATTTCCTCATGACATATAATATAGAGCATCTTTTTATATAATTATTCGCCATCCAGATATCTTCTTTGGTGAGGAATTAAAGGAATACCGAGGATTGGTGGCCAACAGTAGAAGCTAAGAAGAGGCAAGAAAGGATTATCCCTTGTAGGTTTCAGAGGAAGTGTGGCACTCCTGATGCCTTGGTTTTGGACTTCTAGCTTCTACATATGTAAAACAATAAATTTCTATTGTTTTTGTGGTACTTCTTTACAGTAGCCATAGGAAACCAGTATATCACCTCATGGGTTGTTTTGAGGATTAAATGATTTTATTTCTGCAAATTATCCACCCCAGAGTCTGGTGCATGGTGAGCCTTTAATATAGTAATTTTAATTATTTTAATTGTCGCCATATTAAATTATGATTATATTTTTACTTGTTTGTTTACTGTAAAAGAGACTCAGAGTTGTTTATTTGTTTATTCTCTCTTTCTTCCTTATTAATAAGATCCCAAATTTTAGCCAGGCATATTACTCCTCTTTCAAAAGACCAACATTGATTAGTTAGAACTAATCAATGATACTGTTCCCTTATCCTTCCTTTTATTTAATTCTATTTTTCCCTTAAAGAGTATAATTACTGTAATTGCTAAATGTTAAATCTCAAAAGAAAAGAGAAAGTTAAAGATTCTTCATTAAAATAAATCTTAGAAGAGATGGTAGACTGCTGTTTAGTTGTATTTTTTGGTACAGATCTAAATTGATATTATCATTATATGTGCTATTCCATTCTCAAAGACTCATCAATGATACTTTTCCTGCATCTGGTTCTCAAACCTAAAATTAATTTAGGTTGACAAATATTTCAGTGTTCTTCAAACCACGAGAATTTTTGTAGAGTCATTTTATATATAAGGTTCTCCTTCATGTATTTCTTATCAGAAACTCAGGAAAGAAAGAAATTTATTTTGAGAACTCTTGAAACTCAAAACAGGAACATTTTATGTGCATTCTGCTAGACTCCACAAACTGGCTATTTTAGATACTGATTTAAAAAAAAATTCACCTGAGTACTGCTTTCAAGGAATGCTTTTGAGTAGTGATGAAATCAGGTGATTACAGGTTGAATTATTGCCCGGTCAATTAGGAAACCATCAAAGCACAGAACTGTCTTGACTGGTGTCTTCCATTACAACATTCTAACAGAGCTCTAAGTCAGACTAACAACTTGGTGGGTAGACCACCTCCACTTGGTTCAAACACATACCTCTCACAGAGGAAACTTCTTGTAGGGAGCCTGAGAGAGCACAGAGAGAAGAAAACAAACCTGAAAGATGAGAAATTGAAACTAGGGTAGGGGAAGGTAATAAAAAAGGGAAGAGTGTTAACCTTCTAAAGAAACTCTATTGTTCTAACCCCAGAAACTCATAAATTCAGAGACTCAGCCTGTCACAGACCCAGAGGGTCAAGGAAATCCAAATCTTCTTTGGGTTACCAGATCCTGTGGGACAACCTAAAATTATCAAGTAACACATAGTAACTGAAAAATTTGACCAGCCATTAATTTAACCAACATTAATTGGTTACTTAACATCTCTTGTTGCAACAATGCAATTGAAAATGGTGGTTTACTCCCTGAAAGTAACATGAAGATTGTGAGGAGGAGAAGTCAGTTGAGTACAAACAGCTTTATTCTCCTCAGAGGCAAATTCTTATTCTCTTGTGAGTTTCAAATAATTCTTGGCATGATCAATCTTATATTAACTTATATACTGAATATTAGTTACCTTGTGTTGCCTTAAGTATTTCCCAGGGGACCAGGGGAAATACTTAAGAAAAAACCTCTTAGACCTCTAAGAGGGGACTAATGTAAGGCAAAAAAAAAAAAAAAAAACAGGAGCAAAATTCTCCTTTCTGGGTGTATATTTCAACAGAAAAGCTGTAGATCACTAGTAAAGAGAAAATATACATAAGATAACAGGAAATACAGTTTAGATATAACTCAAGGTGGAAAAAACTGTGTTAAAAATCAAGTAGGCCTTTGAATAGTAGGGGGGCCATTTTGGCCTATATGAGATGTCATATTTATCATTATATGTTTGCAAGCATTATAATATCATTCATCTATGAGGCTGCTATGTAAAATAGTCACTAATGATAAAGGATACAAATGTGAGCAAATGCTATTTAAATTTTTCCTCTTTCTACATCTAGACTCTTTCAATACACTATCAAGATACTGAGCTGTTATGAAAGATTGCCTGACTGTAGACATTAGTATATCCTAACGGTCATAGTATGAATATTATCCCATACTCAGAAGAGAGAGTATTGCTTTTGACACCATGCACCAGGTGTTGTGGGCAATCTTGCAAGAGTATAGGCACAAATGTCATGTGCAAAAAGTGCATTAAACTCTGTGATCAAGACCTCTTGACTCATCCACATCCCCACTCTTGTTTTGATATCCTCCATTCTTTGGTTTTTATCTTTGTGGGCTCAGGAAATGAGGCAACTGGAAGGAACATTGGAGATAGGGTGAGGATTTGGTGTACTGTGTAGGCAGAAGGAGAGGCAACTACTCCAGAGAAATGACCTTTGATTCTAGCTTTCCCTCTAGATTTCTATTTCTTTTGTCTCATTATAGGACCTTTACATCTCTTACATACAGTAATTCATTTTTTTTTTATCTTCAATCTTACCTTTGCAATTTATTTATTCTCTGGGTTGTTTCTAGAGTGACATTCCTAGAAACAAATTTATTTATGGCATCCAGATGATGCAGATTTGCTGACAATTCATTGAATCCAAATAACTCTACGGCGAGGGAATGCCTTCCCCCTATTCTTCAATAAGCTCATCCTTTAGGACTTAGTCCCAGCATGACTCTTCCATTACTGGAATCATCCTTTCTGCGTAGGGGCTTTCACTTTACTTCTTCCACAGCCTGTGCTTATCTATATTGTATTCCTTATTGGACTGTATTATAAGCATCTCTTAACCGCTCTGCTTCTTTCTCTAGACTGAAAATTCTCTTCCTGATTTCATCATTTAATAGGTTGTATCATCTTGGTCATGTAACTTTTTCTTTCTGAGCTTTAGTTCTTTAATATGTAAAATGGGAATGATGTAACACCTATGTCACGGGAGTGTTGCTCAGATGAAATAAAGTAATTCAAGTACAACATCGATGGCACATAACAATAATAATATGTAGCAGGTGCAGAGATAAGCACTTTACATGGATTATCTCATTATTCTGTACAATAATCTTGTGAGTTAACAATTATATTACACTCTTTTCCAGACCAGAGAACTGAGACTCAAGTTGGGTAAGCAACTTCTCTAAAAGCACAGCAGTTAATAAATAGCGTAAGTGAGATTCAAACACAGGTAGCTGGACTTCAGTCACTCAGATTACCCATTGAGCTATCCTGTTCACAGTAATAAACTCTGAATAGCTATTATCTTCACCATCATTTCTCCCTTAGCTCTAGCACCACACGCACTGCATGGATACAGTTGGAGCCAGGTAAATGTGCATTCAATGTACATTGAACAAGGTTTTTTTTTGTTTTTGTTTTTGTTTTTTAAATTTCCTCTGCCTTTCACACATCTAAGACTCAGATGTATAAAAATTGTTTTGGTTTCTTGGTAAAGCATTTTCTTTTAAAAATTCTTAGTTCTTTGTGTTTTTAAAATCACTGCTTATAAAATGCTATTTTTCTTTCTTGCCAAATAAACTAAATTTTTAAGTCTCTGATGAAATGCTATTTTGTCTATGAAACATTCCCTGGCTCCTTGATTGACCAACATTTTATTGATTCTTCATTTTGGCACATATCTTTCTGTTCTGAAATGAGCTATATAAGTATTTGTCTGCATCATTAAACAGCAATCTCGGGGCCTGGGCAATGTTTTATTCCGTATGTATGTATTTTCCTTGTGCCTAATACAGTGGGTGCCTAGTGGACTAAGAAAAAAAAGTTGAGTGACTTTTTAAGGGTTGCAAGATGCTAGAATGCATCTCCAAGAGGTGCTTGTTTCACTGAATATATTTTTTAAAAATGACTTTTAGACATTTAAACCAAAAAATGTTTTTTTCTTTGCCACTATACAATTTCTTTGTAATTCTTTCCACAATAGTGGACTGACATAGATAATTTTCTATTTTTAATTTTTTTATTCTATTATGCATAGACATTTATATAAGGTATAATATTTGTATACACACAGACATGCAAGTTTATTCGTCCATATAAATTCATGAAATAGCAACAAACCAAATTATATCTGGTAAAGTAAATGAGATTTTGAATTTGAAAACAATAATTATATCCAATAATCCAACTCATCCAAATTTGTGTATAGTAATGTTATGTGTAAGAAGAAACACATTTAATTAGATTCTAGAAAATAATAATGCTTTACTCTAAAAGTGATAAGGAAAGGTAAAATATGGTTTGACAGGAAAACTTTATAAGGAACTGGGGATAAGAGGAACCACACCTGAAAGCTTTAATAGAGTTTATGTACATGAAAATCAGGTTGCATCTAGATAAAAGTGTCAGCAATCATGACTTAATGTGCTATGCATTCATTTAAAAATAGACAATTATTAAAAGTTATTAAAATCAGAGGTCTGTTAGTGTTTTAGGTTAAGATAATATTTAAAGAATCCCTGTGTTCTGAACTCTTTAAATAAGAGGATGACAATATTTCTAGAACATATAACAGGTAAACAAGCAGAGAGGAATAGAATTCCAAGAACTAATAATATCCTTCACATTCTTCATGTGCTGACTCTTCTTCCTATGAGACTTAAATTTCATGGTCAATCATTATGATCGCTTCACTGCCCCTCTCTTGCTTTGTTGAACTTGTACTCACTTGCCCAAATCACAATCTTAGTAAAATCCAACTCTGCCTCCTTTGTACCTGCACCTGAAGCTGGAGAAAGATACTCGAACACACTGTCTTACTTTTAGAATCATGACCACAAATCTCAAGCCAGGCAATTACACTATACTTCCTTAATGCATTTGCTACCATACTCTCTTAGACACCTTTTTTTCACCTATTAGCATCTTCACCCACACACTTTGCTTTCCTGCCTTTTGAATTTTTCACATTTCTGTCAAAGGCCAATCCCTTCACTTGTGTACTAGATCCCATCTGCTCAATGACATTGCTTCAGCAGTTCTCCACTCTTTTCCTGCATCATTTTTTTTTTTCTCTCTCTACTGAATCATTCCAGCTAGCACACAGGCACGCTGCTATTTCCTCATCTTAGAAACCAAACTAACGAACTTTCTCTTAATCCTACTTCTCCCACTGGTTAACAGCACATTTTCTTTCTTGCACTGGCATCAAGATGCCATATCCTCTTGGGTTTCCTCCAACCTTACTTATCCTTCCTCCTCAGTCTCCTTTGATAGCAGCTCCACCCTACCTTTTTAATTTCGGGTGTTCCGGCCTTGATCCTTTTCCTTTTCTACACTAGCACCCTTGATAATCTCATCCAGTGTTATGCCTTTAAATATCACATATATGCTGGTGAATCCCAATCATATATCTCCAGCCCTCTGAACTTTAGACTAATAATATATCCACTGCTGTATTGACATTTTTTTATGTCTAATATTAAATAATATATCCACTGCTGTATTGACATTTTTTTTTATGTCTAATATTAAACTATGTTCAGGACTCCCCCCTCCTCCAACACACACACAAACTATTTACCCACAGCCTTTGCTGTCTCCTTAAATGACAACTCTATCCTTCTAATTACTCAGGGTTAAAATCTTAGATTCACTTTTGACTCCCTTCACTGTCTCACACTTTCCATCCAATCTGTCTAGAATCCTGTTGGACCTATCTTCAAACTATATCTAAAATCTAACTGGTCCTCACCTCTTCCTCTGTGATAGTCTTGCTCTTAGTCATTTTTAACATGGGTGGTGCAATGGCCTCCTAACTGGTGTCTCTGCTTTTACACTTGCCCCTACTTTCTGGCTACTCTATTCTTAGTACAGCAGCCAGAGTAATGCTTTTAAGCTCTAACTCAGATTGGGTCACTTCTCTATTCAAAACTTTGCAACACATCCCCATTTTATTCAGTGAAAGCCAAAATTCTAATAATAATTTCGAAGGCCTTATATTATCTGCTCCCTCTCCCTACATGCTCATCTCTTTGCTCTAATTTCTTATTTATTTGCCAATTTTTATTCTAGTTCATTAATATCCTAGTCTTTTGTATCAGCTATTTTCTCTATTTGGAACAGTCTTCCAGTTATCTACGTGACATTTCCTCATCTCCAATCTTTGCTCAATGTCATTTTCTCAGTAAGACCTACACTGATGCCCCTATTTAATATTACATTCTGACCTCCTACCCCTACACTCCTGATTCTCTCCTTACTCTACTCCACATTATTTTTTTTTATAAGTATTCATAATTTTCTAAGATACTGGATAATTTACTAATGTATCATTTCCATTTCCATCAAATGTTTTCCTTCCTCCTTTGGAATGTAGCTCCAGGTAGGCAGAGATCTTCCTTTTGTTCATAGACGAGTCCCTGTCTCTTAGTAGGTGCTCAATACACTTTTTTTTTTGAATGAATGAACATGAATAATTTTGTGTGATGTTAAATTTGTTTTTAAAAATTATTTTTGAATTTAGTTGTATATATTCATGATATGATAAAGCTCATATAATACTTATTTTCAACACATTTAATTCTCTTTTAGAATTTCTAACAGATATCATATTCCTCACCAAAATGTTAGACTTTGGTTTTGAAGGTTGTGCTGCCATCTAATGAGGTAAATATAAATTACATAAATTCACTTTCCTTCTGCTGTTGCTATTGCTTTTTCTTTAAGAGCACTTCCTAACCTTCAGAAGCTTGAAGAGAATGTTAACTTGTAAATTTTGATCCAGATTCCTGAATGCATGAAAGTAGAAGCATGCAAACATCTCTCTTGAAGTCTGAAAGTACCCAATGTACATAGCTGATGCGGAGTAAAAGATTATATCAATTACGAATATATTATCTTTACTTCAAATAACATTTGGCACAGAAAAATAAAACAGATTATTTTAAGGGTCACGCTCCTATTTACAAAATAAACCCCTGGTTTGACCTCGTACTGACCTGAAACATGCAGAATTTCTTTACCATAAAATGGAGCTCTTAAAGGGAAAATTTGTGAGACTTGAGAGAGTGAAAGTGAGGGACAGTATTGCGTTCTCTATACAGGGCCCATAGACATGGTTAAGCTTTAAGGACTTTGTAATAAAAAGAGATGTTAAAGCACAAATCCTATTTGATGATCTTGATTGATTACATAGAAATATTCTGAGACAAGTAAATGATGACCCCTCATAACTTAAGAAATCATATAAAAATTATTGCTGTAGATCCAATATCTGTCATTTTGTGCATGCTGTATGTATATAAGGGTTTCCCAAGATCTAAAAAATGATCCACAGTATATTGGCTAATCTAATCCACAGTTGGCTATCTAATCCAGAAGTTGCTTCTCTACCTTGTTCTTCACGTATTGCTAAAAAAAGGCTTTCTTCTATTTAGTTTTTTTTTTTTTACTTAAATATATATATATATATATATATATATATATATATATAGAACACACATCTTGAATTTTCCCTTATTTTTAGAATTGAGATCTTAAAAATCACCTCTATTTTATAAACCACAAGGCCATGTTATTATATTTTTATTAATCTGCAATATTAATGTTAAGATTCTTAAGTTGTTTATTCTTAAATTAGTTTAACAGAAATATCTCTAACCTGAAGTGCTTGACAATTTGAAAGGCATCAGATACAAAGTGGAAAATAAACATGTTGGCTAAAATTCTATATAAAACTTATAATGGAATGGCTACTGAAATGCACTTTAATAAATCTGTTCTCTTCCAAAGAATTTTATCAAGTATTTACAAATGAATTTACTAAGAAAAAACTCTGACTGTAACTCCAAATCATTTGAGATTTTGATTATAACTCTCATAGTATGACAAACACTTAAGAAGCCTCTGGGTCACTATTTCAACCAGTGAGCCATGAGGCTAAATTTTTGCTCTAGTATTTCTTTTTTCTTTATAATTCATTTTGTCTACTTAAGTGCCAGAAGCTTGATTCTATTCTCACTCACACCTCTTTTCTTCTGTCTCACGCCTGGAGTCTGAACTCGAGAATCATAATAAGCTGCAGATCATGAGTGGGGGCAAACACTGCTCTAAGTGATTCAAAATTCTTGAATACGCTTGTAGAAATTGCGTTGTATCTTGTATTGTTGTTAGTACTGACTTTGTATTTGGAATGAAGTACTAACTTATTTAAATCATTTTATATAAAAAATCCAGACCACTTTATTTAGTGTAACAATGTAATATAACTAGACATGTCTGAATTCCAGAGATGAGCACAGCTTATGTTCAAATCTGATTTCCCCCCTTCCATACTCCGTGTCAGAAAATAATACAGATGTGAAGTAATGAGGGCTTGAACACACTCAAAATGAACTAAAGGAGCACTTCTTTTCTTATAACAATTTAGAACAATAAAGAGAATCTTTACCAGAAGAATACTGATGATCTAATAGTGGCAGCAGAGCTATCAAGGTGTCATGAAAATTGATCGGGAAGTTAAGGTTGAAGTTCCATCTATCCTATTTAATGGATGTAATGATCTAGAAGAAGTAACTTTACTTCCATGGGCTTTATTTTCTTCATCTGAAAGATGAGGTGGCTGGACTACATGATGTATAGTTTCTTCCTGTTTATATATCTTTGTGTGCCATATGCCTTTCAATAACCATGGACACAGAGATTTGAGTTCACCTTAGCAGGAGTAGAAGACAGCTAGAGATGTTGGCTGTCCTATAGACCTTGACACTCAATAACAAATTTTAAAGTTAAGAAACATGAGAACTTAGAAAACTCATGAAAAAAGAAAAATAGAATGAACAGTCTAAAATTTCACTGCCACCAGGATAATCCAGTTAGGATACTTCAGCTAGCAATACTGCAAGTGCATGCTGGACTCTACACTCTGCATCTCATGCTATGAAAAATCTTTGGCTTTGTTTTCTTTTTGACTATTTTTCCATCACTCCCTAAAGATGCAAAGTCTCCAGAGTAACCGAGCAGCCAGGGTCCGGTCTCTTGCTCATGTTCTGGCTACCTGGATTGTCTGTCAACTCTTTCTCTTTTCATAGAGAGAGCCAAGGTCTTGCTTCCTCTCTGGTCTAGCTGATCATTTCCTGGGGAGAAAAAATAACAAACCTCTGCTATATCCAACTTGTGACAAAATAATCCAGTGAATCGTTTATCTTCTAGTTCTGAGGCTGATTTATGCAGCTTCATGGCATGGATTTAGACTTAGAAAATAAGACTTAGAACTAGGAGATGAATAGTTTATGTGCCAACCCTTGTTCCTGTGCATCACAGGACACCCACTGCTCTGAAAGCTGCTGCTCCAGGTTTTCCAGAGGGTCAGAGGAGGCTGCGCTTTTCTGATACAGCCAGCAGGGACCCAGAGACCACACTCACTGGGAACAACCATTTGGTTTTTGCTCCTGTGTTATTTCTGCTGTCTTACTGTCCTGGAGCTATGAAATTTGACTACTTCCATGATGATAAAAATGTACCCCATTGAAATATGTCATGTCTGCTCCTGTAATAACTGGAACTCTCAAGGAATTCTTGGTTAGTAAGAGATATGTAAATGTTCCAACTGACTCGATCTTACTTGAAGAAATAACCTGAAATAATTTCAAGCATCCTTTTGTATGTGATTAACCCAATTTTAATCTGTTAACTTCCTCAGTCCCAATCCCCAAGGTTTTAGTTACAGTTTCTAGTGTTTTACTCAAACTTTGTAATTTTAACATTATCTATATACATATAATGTTACTCTGAATCCTTTATGGACAATATCTATATAGTAATTTACTCAATTAATAAATAGTTAAACACATGTAGTGTTCCAGGTGCTGCATATACAATTAATGAACAAGACTCACTTCTTATTCTCAAGTAGCATACAAATTTTGGAAGCACATGTACATGTAAAAATTATATACAGTATTATGAGGTATGGTCTTCACAGAGTGTCTTGGGAACAGAATGGATGGGCACCCAAATCTTCAGTGGTTAAGGGGAGAAAGTGCAATCATAGAAAGTTTTTCAGAGAAGTGAAAATTGACCTAAAATCAAGAGGAAAGAAAATATTTTTTATTAGAAGAAGCATGAAAGTGGCATTTTAGAATTTGAAAGTATTTGCAGAGGGCTAAAGACATAAGTAATCATGGTATATTTGGTGAGTGGACAATAGTTTGGTTAAAACTAGTGTGTATTTAATCTTTATCTTTGGTGATGAAGAATTTTTGATATGGTAGTGAAATGATCAGATATGAGCTTTAGGTGCTCACTTTGGTGGCAATTACTGTGAGATGTGATTGAAAGTGTCACTCATGTACATGTATGTGCATAGGTGTGTGTGCGTGTGTGTGTGTGTGTGTGTGTGCGCGTGTGTGTCCTCAGAGAGAAACAGGGATGCCGATGACAGTGGAATGGTGGCATAGCACCCTCTCCTTTCTGGCTTTAAATTCCACTACAGATGTGTGTGTGTGAAAGAGTGTGTATAAGTAGAAATGCCTAGAAAAAAGCTATTCCTGGAAATGAAGCCGAATAAGACTGGCTAAATAAGAAAAGGAAATAAATATATAAATGGGCAGGTATATGTGAGTACTAATTTTGATTTAAATAAAAAGCTTATGTGTTTATATAAATTCACATGACATGCACATTTCCTCAGTTAGGGCTCTGTTTGCAAGCTTGAAGCATCTAGCATTACTAATATGTGTATACATATGTCACTGGGTAGAACATTTGTTGGGTCACACACAAAAATTCAGTGTGGATCTCAGAGCCATCTGTCACTGGCTTGGCTGGATGGTGTTAGAAAATCAGCACATCATTCAGGCATCTGAAGAATGAGATGCTGAAAAATGTAGAATCATATTTCCAATATTGGGAAGGACTTAGAACGATATGATTTTTCCAGTTAGTGAATATTGTTTATTTTTAAACCTTACTCATTGCTGAATATATGATCAAAGACAAAATGTAAGAAAAGTAGGCAAATATTACTTCTGGTTTCCTTTCCTGCTCCCCTGTCCCTTTCTGTTGTGTATTTGCTTTCTGCCAGGCTCAGTGCTACATGCTGGGGGTATCAAGAAGACTAATTCACAAATCCCGACCCCATGGAACGCAATTTCTCTAAGAGGAAGCAGACAGGACAAGGACTAATTATAATGCAATTTAATAAGTACTGTGATTATAGCATGAGCCAAGATCAAGGTCAAAAGAGAAAAAAACAATTGAATTATTGCTGCCCAGCAGGATTGTAGGAGTCTTCATGGAGGAGGTGACACCTGACCTGGCTGTTGAAGGATGAACAAGATTTTGCCTTGTTAGGAGACATGGCAACAGGGAATAGCAGACTTCACACAGACCACATTTCCTTGCCATTCAAAAAGAGCCTACTGAGCCTGTGTTCAATGACTCAAGGACTTGAGGACATATGTTGATGCTGAAGCAGCAGACTAAATAAACTCTAAAATCGGATTAAAAACTTGGACTTAAGCCTTGGTATGATGCTGATCTGGGGAAAGAAAAGAGAAGTAGTATTTGTTGATTGCTACTATGTACCAAGTGCTTAATATAGCTGGTTTCAATTAATCCAAAAATCAGCAAAGTATGTATTAGTACTTACTTATTTTTAGAGATAACAAAAATGCTTAAGGTCACACTCAGCAGTAATAGCCAATATTTGGACTTGGATCTTTCTGACTGCAAAAGTCAGTGTAATTTTCATTGCACACTCTTGCCTCTATGTACCTGTCTTGAGTATACACTATACATATACACACAAGTACATAGTATTATAAACAAACAAAAATACATACATACATAAATACATATAAATAAATGAATCACACACACATCTTATTTGTGTTCTTTTCCGTGGCATGCATCTATGTTGTAAAAATATTTTTACCCGCTAACTTAGTGCTTTGGAAATAAAACATATTACACTTTTAAAAATAAATACTCTATTAGGGAACAACTTTGGACATTTATATTAACGGGCATTATCACGTCTAATCCTGGCTTGAGTTGTGTGCTCTTCTGTTTTATTTTGGTGCAAAATATCTGTAGGACAGCCTGTACATGTGGCAAGACTCAGCCCATCCCTGAATCTTTTTACTGCAAGGCTTTCAACACATAGCTCACTTACTGTTTACTAACACTTATAAGTGTTAAAATCTTTCATGTCAACAGGTTGATGATCTGGCTGTTGAGTCAATGGGGGCATTTTGTTGACTTCATAGAGTTTTCACAAAGGAGATCAAAGGGATGCCTTATGTTTCAATACATAACTTTATAGGACAGATGGAATCCACCTTGAAAGACCCATGACACTTAAAGCCAGATTATCAAAAGTTTCAGACACTAAAACCTATTAGCTTGCTCGAACCTTATCCTCACACTGTCAGCACTTTTTAGCTTCATTTATAGGTAGTGGACAATCCAATTGAATTTTAACTACTGCCAAAGTTCAAGCGTGGGTTAGAAGGATGGCCATTGAAATATGGGTTGTTCTAATGATGCTCTACTTTGGTATGTGGACTTAACCTCCTGAATGGTGATATCCTACAAATGACTAAATCACTTTATTTGAATAAAAAAATGACCCACTCATAACTTTTGGAAAGAATTGTAGAGCTCGAAATAGTGTTTGGATAGGAAGTAGCTTAACGAATCTATGTCTGATGAGAAGAGCACGAAAGAAAGTTGTTCATTCTTTCATCTTCCAGAAACTCCAAAGGGATTCTGCTCCTGCCCACATCTAACACGGGATGCACACACGACCTCTGAGTTTTCTTGTGCAAGCCTTAAAACAAATTGCAGTGTTACAAATGAGGGCTGTGTACTTGAGTATCTCTACTTTTTTTTTTTTTTAATCAGTGGAAAGAAATTATTTCTGTGCACCCAAATCATTAACTATTAAAGTTTGTCAACAATCTTGTTTTGTAAAAACCATTTAGATATATATGGTAATTAAAAATAATTATTTTATAAATTAAGATGCTTAAAAGATCTTGTTGCTTAATTAAATCAGTGTTTTTTAATTTAAATTCTTAGTTTTTAAATTAAATTTATTGGAGTGACATTGGTTAATAAAATTATGTAGGTTTCAAGTGTACAATTCAATAGTATGTCATATGTATATTGCATTGCATGTTGACAACCTAAAGTTAAATTTCCTTCTGTCATCATGTATTTGACCCCCTTTACCCTTATCTACCTCTCTCCCCTTCCCTCTGGTAACCACAGAACTGTTGTCCGTGTCTGAGTTTTTGCTTATTTGTCTTGTTCTTTTGATGCTTTCAGTTTTATATCACACCTATAAGCGATTACATAGGCATTTAACTCAGTGTTTAACAATATTTTCAAATTCAATTAAGTCCCAATTGCTTTAACATATATGAAGTCCCAATTTTTTATCTTTTATATATACTGTCATTTTAAGTGGTACTACAGAGTGAAATCTTTTGGATTTGCTATAGTGTGAAACTTCGTTACACAATTATTAGAATTTTTATTTTTCTCGTACTTTAAAATAAATAGTTGGGTTAATCAAACATTTTCCCAAACAGATGCTATATTTATTTCTTTATGTACATCTACTTATCAACTCAAGTTTTCGGAAAAGCAGATTACGACAATTGTGTACTATTTTTAAAATAAATAATAAAAATGAATAAATATGGCACCAAATTAATTAAGTATGCAAACATCTAAAGTTTATAAATTATAAGTCTGATATTTGTGAGAAAACTTGTCTTTGAAAAATATTTTTTCAGAAATATGTATATGCTGTATTTATGCTTGATAAATTTTCTAGTAATAAAATCAAAATTGGCTGCCATATATACTATGAGATATCATTAAATTTGCTTTAAATAATAATTTATCTTCTTTCAGTATTTTTAGAAAGCGGCTTTCCCTTCCTCTATTTTCATTAGGAGCAACTATGAATCTTTTTTTTTTCTATTAATAGTTTCCTTCCAAGCATGTTGCTAGATATATTCTATAATTAAGCTTTTAAATCTGGTAATGTAGAGTAGTTTTGTTTGCCTGCTCTCTGAGTGTCAGCCTTTGAAGAGTGTGCTTTTCCACCTCTGTTTTGTGGGGACCCATCAAGAGCAAAAGAGGTTAAAAGCGTCCACCCATCCAGCAGGTGTGGAGGTAGGAGAAGGCTCTGTCTCTCTTTGTTGGCGCCTCTGAAGGTGCAGGTGTTGAACATCAGCATCATCATTCTGTTTGATAGTTCGGCTTTTGTGTTTGTCAGGTGGGGACATTTACACTAAATCTGAAGGGAAAAAACCTCTCATAACTTTGTTGTCTAGTCTAAGAAGCATAGAACAGATTTTTTTTGACTGGTTTTAAAGCTGAAAAGATTGGTGTGGCTTTACCTGTCAAGCTTATAGATAGGAGTCTTGTTTTAACTTGACCATAAAAACAGATACAGTTTATTCCTTATTAAAAAAAATAAACATTAAACAGTTTTAAATAGAACACTAGATATTTCGAGCATTTAGTTAAGAGTTTTTGAGCAAACGAATGCTTTGGCCTGGTTGGAAAATATACCACCTTTAAGACACATCTGTTTGTTTAGATCCTTTGGGTTTAAACTATAATTGTACTTTGTTTTTTGTCACACTATCTGTCGCCTTAAATTAAGATGTATGTAGCACCAGGTCAGAGGCACTGAAAAAAAATCTCCCTTTAAAACACAGAAATTATCTCTGGTATCTCTTGGCCTACCTGGCTCCAATCCAGCTGTCACTTTTGTTCCATGATTCATTCTGATAATGTTAACCAGCTGTTGATTTAAAAATCTATCATTGCTGGAGTTCACTGCAGGCTTTTGGTTCTTCCAGAAATAATCAAAACAATATAACAACAATTTTATATTCTTTATACCAAATATGTTATTGCCATTTTGCAATCCAGGTAGAAAAGTACATCTGTTATGCTTTGAATTACCTTCTTGTCTGAGCATGACTCAAATGGAAAAATAATTCTTACATTTGCAACTCATGGAAAAAGTATTAGGAAGGTTTCCAGGGCTCCGGAGTGTCAACCTGTGACAACGCTGATTTTTCTAACTATCTTAGTATCGCATCTTCCTTTTTTCTAATCAGTTAACATTTCTGTTTTATGTCACCCAAGAGAAGAGGCTACATGGCTCAACAAATGTTGATAATTAGGCAAACTACGAAAGCATTTGTTCCTCCAATTAGTTAAATTTATTTATCATTTAAGTCACAGAAATTAATAGTAAGGTGAAGACATCTTATTGAAGGTTTTAAAAATATCTTTCATATGTTTTTAATGTTAAATCTTGCTTGTGATAAAAATTAAATACAGTACTCTAATAAAAATTTTCATGTAAAGATTTAGTAATCACATACATTCTAATAATGATAAGAGCTACTATTTATTTTGGGCCTACTCTGTGTCAATTAGTTCCTTTAATCTTTATACCAAGGATTATTCAGAGTATGAGAAAACTGAGAATGAGAAAATTTTAAGTAATTTTAAGTAATAGCAGTCACCCAGCTAATAAGTGACTGCTGGAATTCAAATCCAGACCCATCTAATTCTCAAACAGCTTCTCATCCACCACAGCACTTGCCTGTCAGTAAACAAAAAGAAAATGTTAAAAAGAAAGAATTGTATAACATGGTGTTAGAATTAATTGTATTTTCAGGTTAGAGTACATTCATTAACAAAATCTGCATTGGTCTGATATATTACCAAGAGATTTTTAAGACACACACACACACACACACACACACACACACAATTAAGAGAATTAAAATAGTAAAACTGAATTGGTGATATTACACTTCACATGGACTTGACATGGATAATTTCATTCACTTCTCACAACAGCCCTATGGAGTAGATACTATTATTATTATTCCCATTTTACACAGATAAATACAATGAAGCCTAATAATTTAACAAGCAAGCAGAAAAGCCAGGTTTTGAACTTATGCCTCTCTGACTCTGAGAATGGGGCTATACATATTACATGCTAACCTTACTCTTTAGATCAATTTTTACTGCACAAATTTGAATGTAAAGGATTTATGGGGTTTGAGGTCAAATATATACAGAGCCCAGGATATGTTATAAAAGTTATATGCACTTGTTTAATTAAATGCAATATGAAATTCTTTTTTTGTGTGTGTGATTGGCCACTGTCTTCCAAAATTGTAGGAAAAATAAGAGCAGTTAAGAGTTCTAGTGTACTTATTAAAGTTTTACTGTATCTTGAATCTTACCACTGGAAAACAAGATAATATTGGAAAGATAAATGAGGCAGGAAGGCTGGCCCTTCCTGTTTCAAATGTTACCTGTGCCACCTCAACTCCGGAGCCAGTCAACCTCAATGAGAAGTGTGTGTAAAAATGTGGTCAGAATTTGGCTGGATGAGAAACTGTTGCCATTATATTCTCTGTGGTAAGATTCTACTGGTAAATATTACTGGGTGTTGTGCTTTCTTATGAATTTTGTGAATTTTTTTCCACCATTCTCCCAAGTATTTTTACCCTGACTTTTTAGTGCATCAGAAGAATATGGAGAAGATAAACCTAATTCAAAGGTGTCTTGGTGAACTCTAATGAGTTAACAAATATAAATTGACAATCACTGTGTCTTGTATACAACAGAGGCTCAATAAATATTTGGTTCTTACTTTTAATTAAAAGCATTTCCTCCTAACTGAAGTTGACTTTATATCCTGAATTATTTTTCCATTTTGTTTTTGTATCTTTCATAGTATGGTTATCAAGTATATTTATAATAGGCCAAATGATTAACATAAATGTTACAAAAACAGTAGATGCCGTCAAATGACATGTAACTTCTTAATCCAGGTCACCCTGTTAAGCATTTCCTTCTAATCTTAAAATTGTCTTCCATTGACCCAGCTTATTATAGCTATTTAGCCAGGTTTTAGTCTTTGTTATAGAGTTCGTATTCAAACTCATATTAATGCATGTAATTACATCATTAAAACAATACAGTGCTAAGCCTCTAGTGCATTCTACTACTGTAATTGCTAAGTCTATTGTGAGTGTGTTTGTAAGCACTTATTCCCATTGTACACAGATGAATGTTGCCCCACTTGAAACCGTAATATTTTTATATGATTAAAAACTATAATTTGTTTTTCACAGGCAAGTAAACCTTAAGAAACATTATGTTTTCCTAAGTTTTTGGAAGTTGAATTTTGAGATTTTGGAGATTTCTTTTTCTCTCTTAGACTGTTCTTCAGTATTTCTTTTGAAAAAAACCATTATTCGTTCTTTTCACAATTCAGAATACTTGAAGTAAAGGCAACATGTTAAACCAAAGTATATTGTTTCATATTAAATAGGTTATTAATGAGGTTATATATATAAAACAAAAGTGGGTTCAGCTACTATTTAACCATTGTTAGAGTAGGCTAGATATACCCAACAGACCATATTTTTTATATTTATAATTTCTTTATGTGGCTCAAGAGCCAAATAAGTTTAATACATTGTGATTGATACAGTTATTAAGTCTTTTTAAATCTCAGATTCCTCTTCCATCCTTTGCAACTTATTTTTTTCTAGCTTTACTGAGGTATAAATGACATATAACACTGTGTAAGTTTAAGGTGTCTGATGCATTGATTTGATGCACTTATACATCGCAAAATAATTAGTCCCACCATGGTGCTAATTAACACCTCCATCACGACACATAATTTCCATTTCTTTTCTGTGGTGAGAACGTTTAAAATCTACTCTCTTAGCAACTTTCAATGTAATATAATGCAGTGTTATTAACTGTAAACACCATGCTGCACGTTAGATCCACAGAACATATTCATCCCATAACTGGTAGTTTGTACTCTGACCCAACACCTCCCATTTCCAGATCACACTAACAGCTTGAATACAGAATAAACAACATTCAGCACACTAAGGGTTGGGCTTCTGCTAAGATTAAGGTTTTCATATTTTGTCTTTATAAGGGAACTACAGAAAACAATTCTGTTGACAATATTATTTATGTAGTGTGGAGTAAAAAGATTTTTGTGACTTTTGATTATCATCATTTGGGATTCTATAAATTTAGTTGAGACAGAGAGTATAAGAATAACTTAGCTGTGAAACAAAATCTGGACCTAACATTAATGGGTGTGTTTTTAAACTAAGGACTCCATATGAAGTAATTATATCAGATTGGGATTAGAAAAAAATCAGGCTTATAACCATTGAGCCTTGTCTAAAAAACAAACAAACAAGCCCAATACAGTCTCTATTATCAATAGGTTTTAAAAACATATTTTGATATTTATTAGTTCACCTTTAAAATAGGTACAGATGAATCTGTAGAAGATAAACCTCATTAAAACAAGTAGGGGCGCACAAAGATTTAAGATGATATCTCTAATGAAATACAGAGCTTCAGCACTGTGAGAAAATTAAGACCTGGGCTGAGAATCAAAGAGGAGCTCAAATGCCTTCAGAAGGCGTTTTTATAGTCTGGGATCAAGCAGGATTCATCTGCTGAAGTGTCGAGGACTAGTAATGGTCTGTTAATCTATGAGGTGCTTTTATATTGTTTTCTTTGCAGTTTCTGAGATAGTTAAAGCTTAAGAGTAAGAGGCTGTAGGCTGGAAATCAGATGTGCTCTAGATGCAAGTTGTCCCACCTTAGCGCAGTGCCATGTGATGTTCAGTAGGGCACAGAATGCTTTTAGGTTCCCTGAGAGGTTAAAGATGTTAAACATCTGCAGTAGCTTCAATCACATTTTAGGGACAAAAAAGGGAGAAAAATAGAGAATGCAAGAGGAGGATCCAAAGGCATAGTTATTTGTTCAGTTTTCTTAACTGAGAGTAAAATTACATATAACTTTTTGGATACATGATATTTGATTTTTACATACTGAAGTGACCTAGTGGCTGGTATAAATTGAGTATATATTTGCAAATCATTTAATTTAAATGTTTATGGAGAAACCTAAGCTGTTCATATGAAATAAGTGTTGATGTTTCAAAACTGGAATTTGATCTTCTTAATGAAAAGAAGGTGAATAAAAACAGTGATGCCACATCTTACTGGGGTCTAATTTGTCAAGCTAGAGCATGCAAAAAAATCACATGTAGTCAAAATTATGCTTGAAAATTTCTTAAATCTTCCATATATACAGAATATCTGATTTTGTGTAAATAGACTTATATAATAATTATGTATACATTAAAGTATAATATATAATAAAGAATATTTACAGTATAATTGTATAATATAGAAAAGTTTTCAATTACATCTTTATTATTTTTCTGCCAAGCATATTGTTTGTGCAAATTAAATGTGCATCTGAAGAAACTACTCTCTGAAGAAAAATCAATTAAATATAAAGTAAAAGAAGAAAAATCAATTAAATATAAAGTAAAAGAAGCTCATTGGTTTTATATGTCAGTGTAGCAGGAATACCCAGAAGATAAATGTTGCCTTGGTATATTTACTATACCAAGAATCTATTAATTTATTAAATTATCACCATTGGTCTCAGCAAAGCAATCCACGGGGAAGTGCCTAGTGCTCTATAAAAGGATCCCAAATAGCTTTGAAAATATTTCAGCAATTAGATCCATAAATTTAGCTAATGGAACATCTCCATTTCTGTCATAGCATTTTTGTTATGAAACTTAAAAAACATTATGTAAAATTTGTTGATTAATGACCAACTAAGAATATTTAAAAATCCAGTTAAAAGCAAAGCTTGAAATGTTGCTATACTTCTCTTACTTTTACTTTTTCCATCATTGATATGTCTATAAAAACCTTACACCTTGAAAATGATTATCACTATGAAAAAGAATAAAAATTTATTAGCTAAATAGAACAAAAATTCCCCCATTTTACCTTTAGAATACATCATGGTAGGAAGATGAATAGGCTAAATTTAAAAAATAACTAGAAAATTATTTGCATATTTCAGATATACCCAAGTGTGTGTTAGATATTACTGTATAATTGTTTTCCCTCCATGACTGTTATTTAGAAATATCAATGATTTTAGCTGTTAAGAAAATTGTGTTTATTTGACAAGTTATCTCTTTTAAATTGGGCTGAGATAAAGGCAACAGTCTGGGCTCTACACACAATGCAAAATGTGCGCGGCTTTGAGAGGAGATTATGAAGATGAAATAAAAATAATCTGTGAAAGTTCTTTATACACCTTAAAGCAGTTTAAATGCATGATTTGGAGGCAGTGTTGTACAGTGCAGAATGAGGGCTTTATTGTCACACAGTTAAACCTTAAAACCCCAGCTCCTTAATGAACTCTCTGTGTTAGCTTTCCTTCCCCATGTACCTTAACCTCTTTAAACCCCAGATTAATAATCAGTAAAATGAACAGAATAATAGTATCTGCCAAATAAAGATGTGCAGATTAAATGAAATAATGCATGTAAAGCTTATGGTCTAAATCCATGAAGTCAAGGGAGCCTTTTCAGAGAAGAGCTAGGATGGATTTCCTTACTTGGTTAACTTGTGGGGTGTGTGTATGTGTGTGGGTGTGTGTGTGTATGTGTGCGCGTGCGCATGTGTGTGTGTATGTGTGTGTAACAGAGAACTGTGGAAAATAACTAATCAATCTTAAAGTTGAATAAGTCATAATAGTTCAAATCTTGTTCAAGTCATTTGCCAGAAAGTGATTTCTAGCCATGGCTACTATATTTTTGCCTATAGATCACAGGCTCCTACAATTAATGAAAAAAATCACAAATTATTCATCCCATTTGCATATCACCTATATAAAATAATACTTTTAAAATATGAGTTTCTATTAAGATATGAAAGCTGCATAAAATCTAAACATATTAATACAATTCAAATACATTGTCATTTATTATAAACCCAATGGTTTAATGCAAATAGATTTGGTCCAAATAAACTAATACATTGAAGATAAAAGTGTAAAGAGGAACATTTCTTTAACCTCCTCATGAACCTTAACAATTTTTCTTTGCTTAAGGTATACAGACTATACATTTTAAAATTCAATAACTTTTTTTTACATACTGTAATATATTTACTTATGAGCATATATGACTTCCAAGGCTTCTACATGCTATTAAAGTTTTATCTGGGATCCTCCTTGGGTTTCTAGAATACATGTTCTTGGCATTATGTAAGATTAAAAAACTTTGCATCATGTCACCTAAAGGGAAACTTTTATGGGGAAAAGAATTAAGTGGTATATACTGACACCTCAAGTATTTCATTAATTTCATTGTGATTGTTATTGTTTCTTAAATGGCAACTGGAAAAAATAAAAGTGAAGCGTAACCTTTTGAGTTATATATTTTATTTTATTTTATTTTATTTTATTTTATTTATTTTACTTTTATTGTTAGATCTAGGAGTAGATCTAACTATAAAAATTCAATATATTTAATAATTAAAAATAAATAAAAATATTGAATAAAAAATTCAATATATTTAATAATTAACATGAAATAAATTAATATATAGATAAAAACTTTAAATGTATTATTATGTTCTCTAAATAAATTAAGATATAATACTACTCACTGATTTAAGTTCAAGAACAGCTAATCAAATCATTCAAGTAATTTCTAAAACATTTGAATCCAGTTTATTGAAAACTATAGAATCACTTTAGAAACTGTTGATATAGTTTTCACATTTTATGTGGCTTTTACTAAATCATTTCTCATCTAAATGATGCCCTGGTTTGTCATGGAAATGGTCATGCTACAAAGGCAAATGGCTAAGCAGCATACACGCTCTGTCTTGTTTTAAGCATCAGGCTGAATTAGTTCCCCTGGAGCCTTGCAGAAGGCCAGTTTCTTTCTCAAAGGGAGGGCATACAAGTTAACCATTACCTGTCAGTAACCACATCAGAGTCTTCCAACTCTTAGCAATTACATTAGTTTTTAGTTAACTTTAGCTTCCATAAATAGAGAATTCTTTTAACATCAATGATATGTTAATGGTGCTGATTGTTTTTTCTCATATTCTGTTAAACTCAGGGCCATTAAATTAAAATTATTTTCTAACCATTTAAATTCTTCCTACAACATTAAAATATTAAATGTCTCTATCAAATATTAAATAAAACTAATATATTGCAGGGTCATATTTAATTAAGTCAAATCTAATCCTTTAGATCAGAAAAGAGATATAAAAATGGTATAGTTGAGCACAGCTGTTGCCAAGCTGTTTGGGATTTTATATTACATAACCTCTGCCTCTATATCCCCACCTGTAAAATGCAATTGATAACAATGATTATAATTATTGAATAGCTTAATATATGTTTTAAATGGTATTTTAGAAAGGTAGTTTTATTTTTATTAATAAAATCAAAGCTATTATGCATATAAGGGGTAGGCATTTAATAAGGTTTTTTTGTAGTAAAAAGTTTAAATTTTATTCTGGTTGCAATGGAAAATAATTGGAGGTATTTTTTAATTAACTATTTTTAGAGCAGTTTTAAGTTCACAGCAAAACTGAGCAAAAGGCACAGAGAGTTCTCACATGCCCCTTGCCCTCATACACACAAAGCCTCCCTCATGAATGACATCCTCCACCACGGTTGTACATCTGTTACAATTAATGAAGCTAAAGTTACACATCATTATCACTCAAAGTCCATAGTTTATGTTAAGGTTCACTCTTGGTGGTGTACATTCTATGGGTTTGGAGACATGTGTAATGACATGTATTCACTATTATACTATCATACAGAGAAGTTTCACTACCCAAATAATCCTCTGTGTCCTGCTTATTCACCCTCCCTCCCCTCTACCCTTTGGCAACCACTTCTCTTTTCAGTGTCTCCATAGTTTTGCCTTTTCTAGAATGTCATATAGTTGGAATCATACAGCATATTACCTTTTCAGATTGGCTTTTTTTCACTTAGTAATATGTATTTAAGTTTCCTCTCTATTTTTGATAGTTTATTACTCTTTAGCACTGAATAATATTATATTGTCCAAATGTACCACAGTTTATTTATTCACCTACTGAAGAACATATTGGTTGCTTCAAAGTCTTAGTAATTATGAATAAAGCTGCTATAAATACCCATGTATAGGTTTTTGTGTGAACATAAGTTTTTCAACTCCTTTGGGTAAATACCAATAAGTGTGACTGATGGATTGCATGGTAAGAATATGTTTAGTTTTATAAGAAACTGCCAAGTTATCTTCCAATTGGCTGTATCATTTTGCATTCTTACCAGAAATGAATGAGAATTCCCATAGCTCCACATCCTCACTAGCATTTGGCGTCGTCACTGTTTTTAATTTTGGCCATGCTAATAGGTATGTAGTAGGATCTCTTTGTTGTTTTAATTTGTGAATCCCTAATGACAATGATGTGGAGCATCTTTTTATATGCTTATTTTCCATCTGTATATCTTCTTTGGTGAAGTGTCTGTAAAGGTGTTTGTCTTATTTTTTAATTAAGTTGTTTGCGTTCTTCTTGTTAAATATTAAGAGTTCTTTGTATATTTTGGATAACAGTCTTTTATCAACTGTGTCTTATTAAAATTAAAAACTTCTACTCTGCCTTAGATAATCTCAGGAGAATGAGAAGACAAACCACAGACTGAGAGAAAATATTAGCAAGAGACAATTTTTTTTTTACGAATTATAAAGAACTCCACATAGATGTCTACATAGATGTCTACATAGATGATCATGTCATCTGCAAACAAAGACAATTTTATTTCTACCTTCTCAATCTGGATAGCTTTTGTTTCTTTTTTCTTTTTCTTTTTCTTTTTTTCTTTTTTTTTGGTCTCATTACATTAGCTAGTACTTCCAGTACAATGCTGAAAAGGCATGATGAAAGGGAACATCTTGCCTTGTTTCTGGTCCTAGTGAGAAAGGTTCAAGTTTCTCACCTCTAAGTATGTTAACTGTAGGTTTTTTTTTTTTTTTGTAGATATCTAAGTTTTTTTGCAAGCTATTCTTTATCAAGTTAAAGAAGTTTCCAGCCAAGACTGGGGCATCTTTTTATGCCAGATAACAAGGAAGTACTCAGAAAGTAATGAGGACATGTCAAAAGGACATAGGCCAAATCTTAGACAATTAGAGCATCAAAATAAATAATGATAGAAACAAGATATTTATAGAATAAAATAATAATCTATTAGTGCAACTGTTTAAATAAATAAATAGTTAATAAATCAGTCAACCAACCAAATAAATAAATAAAAGAGAAGGGAAACTTTTCTTTTGGTAGAATACTAATAAATACTGAAAAAATAAAGAAATTAGAAAATGACCATGTTATCTTCATCATAGGATCATTACTGATCCAGCAAAATCATAACATGTGCCAAAACAAGTGGGTAAATATTTACATAGTCTCAAATATCCCCTCATAAATTGTTTCTTCATCATCAAGAGAAAATAGTAAGAATTGTCCTGTAATTTTCCTTTCTGTCGAAAGATAATTCTCAATTGATAATTTCTTTCTTGCCTGTAATGAATTCCTGGTAATCCTTTCTTCAGAGTTTAGATCAAACTATACCTCTCAGTAGAGACTTCTCTGGCCCTATTTAGAACAATGAGAGGATCTTTCTACTTGAGTTAAGTATCTGTCTTGCCCAATGATTTATAAAATCCTCAAAGATCGGAAACATGTCTTTGCATCTTTGTATTTTCCCTTCTTTTCTATCAATGGCAACCATTATGCTGTCTGACACATAAAAGTAATCCATTAAATATTTGCTGAATAAATGAATAAAAAATTCCCACGTAATATAAAGAAATGAAATAGAAAATAGACTTTCTTGGATAAAATTAATTTGGATCCAGATCTCCAGGCTCCACAAAATGATAAAAAAAAAAGTTTTGAGATATATATTATCGTATTGTTATCTTATTCTTCTTGACAAGATTAGACCCTTTAGAATTATATACTTTAATGTTAACTTTTTAATGTAATATTTACTTACCATCAGATATTTCCCTTTTCCTAAAGTAAGGTACTTTTCTATTCCTAAATGTACACCTAAAGTAACAGAATAATCCTAGCCAGCAAAAACTCTGCTCACTTAGAGATGATGCATGTTCTTTCAAAAAAAAAAATAATGCCTTTTTAAGAGAGCTCCAGTTCTGATCCTCTGCCCATTCCTTAAAGCTCAAAGAAAATTCTCTCTTAACTTTAAATTTTAGTGCTATTTTTTGAGCTTTAAATTCCACTGTAATCTCTTGCCTGGAACACTAATATTTACCACTGAAAGGGACACTTAGCCTTATTATTTCTTGACTGTTAATAATAATAATAATAGATTAATCCTTAACTGTAGATTTGTGGTTGGGGGCCTTCTTAGAAAAGTTGCATTTTGGCAGAAATTTTAACCACAAATATTGAGGAGTTTTTCTTTTTAGTTCAATGACCATACAAGACCCACATAGAGTAGATGATATCAAGTACTATTTTATTTTTTAAAAGGCAAACTCTTAGAGGGCAAGGCCCTGGATTCTTCAAGGCATTCTAAAATATATAATGTTTATAAATGGATTGATATGAAAATAATTTAAAATTTTGTGTTTTGAAATATTTTACATTATAAAAAAATGTACCATTTGAAACACTTTCATTTCATCTTTGAGCCAGTGAGTTAAAAATACGCTGACCAATTGTTAACACTCTACTTATTCTATGGACACAAGATACAACTATATACTACAGGTGCTTAATCAATATTTGATGACTGAATAGCTGGCTCCAGTATTATCAATTGTTGCCATTTATCTGATCTGTGTATAAATACCATCATATTCCTTCTCTTTATTTCCTACGTTTCTTTAAATTTTAGATTCATATATTTTTTCATATGTCATAGGAAAACTGAATGACAGAAAAGAAAGAATATAGGAATAGATCTGGAATTACAGTTCTGGAGGGGATTCTGTAAAATGAGTCTACGACATGTAGGATGCCATGGGAGCATACAGAAAGATATTAACAAGAGGATTCAAGGAAATGTATACTCCATAGGAAGTAATGTATATTCTGAGATCTACTTGATATTAACTAACTTAAAGTAGAAGAGGAGGAGTATAACTTGGCATTCATTCATTTCTTCATCTTCTCAGAACCCATTTAAAAAGCAATCTTTAAGCAGCCCTATGTGTCAGGCTGCATTATAATGAAAAAGATAGGCATAGATCTCTACCCACAAGGAACTTACGTTGAATGAAGGAAGAGGGAGTAAAAACAATGGAGATGTATAAAATAATTATGCATTATTATAATTATTATGAAGTAATCTACCAACAGAGTAATAAGGAAAGGAAATGCTTCTTTGGGAAGATGATACTATAAGCTAAAACCTAAAGGATGGGAAGGACCTAGCCTTGTAACTCTTGGAGGAAAGAGTGTATCAGATAATGAAACTCTCTGAGAGTGTCTGTGTTGCTCACAGCCTTATCCCGCAGTGCCTGGTAAACAGAAAGTACCTGAACAAATATTTTTTGATGGGATGGGGCCAAAGGAACTAAAATTTCAAGAGGAACTCTTTCACCAACTTTTCGGGTGCCTCCAAGAGGGACAGCAGAGGAATAACAGGGTATTATTTTATGGAGGATAATATTGACAGGGGCAAAAACATGAACCTAAGCTATAAGAAGAGACATATGTTTAGAAGTGTAGCAATCTTAATGATAGGTCTAGCACCCATGGCAACAAAACTAAAAGTGTTGCCCAGAAAGAAAATGTAGCATCAGGGAACGTGGGAATTGGCATTCACCCGAGGAGGGCTGGGGATTCGCACAGCATACTGTGTGGAGCTGAGTCTTGCCTGAATGATTACAATGGTGTCCTGGCTGAGTCTCTTTCCATCTGTACTCCCCTCCAAAATGCTTTCCTTGTAGTGACAAAGTCATCTTAAATATGAATTGGATCACATCCATCACCTGCTTTAGTCTTCCATAGCTTCTCTCTGCCTCCACAATAAAACCAGCCCCCTCACAGTCTATTAGGTCCTGAGTGAGTGACCTCATTGTTCCAGCACGCCCACGGCTCATGACATTCCAGAGGCACTGGGTTCTACCCTCCTTACCTCAAGGACTTCACTCCTTATGTTTCCTTTCCTGGAATATTTTGACCTCACGTAAGACTTATATTCCATTGATTTGGTTTTTATGTCATCAAGTTTTGCCGTATACTACCTCCTCTGTACATTTAAATTCTGATATTGTATTTTACACTTTCTAAAAACCTTCCTTATTTCACCTTTGTCTTTTAAAATTCCATCATGCTTTCTTCTCATCTTGTTTGTTCTCTCCTGTTGCTTTCTTATTTGGCTTTATAAGAGTTATATTTATATTTTCTAAAATCCTACTCAAGAAAAAAAAAACAAAGCTTTTTGTAAACTATTTTATAGGTTATTTCTCCGAATCTTCAATGTGACCCTTTTCTTTTTTTTTTTTTTTTTTACCCATGAGACTATTTCTCCCCACAGGTCCAAATGATGTATTTACATTAACTTATTTTAAGTTTTTGCCAAAAGATAGGGTAATTAATTGCCCTACATCTCTCAGTATATAACAGAGTGTTATTAAATGCCCTCTTTAGACCTACAGCTGTATGATATTTTCTCATGAATTATTCCCAGTCCAATCCCCAATGTTAACAGTGTATTTTGTTGTTTTGTTGGGTTAGGAAGGGAACATCTCTTTCTGACACCCTCAATATTGTTTATAAATAACCATCTTTGTAATTATGCACTGTGACCAGGCCTTTTCCTGCCTCTTCCTTCACCTGGAGATTTAAGTGTAGATCTACCCCTCAAGGAGGCAGGGTGGCACCCGCATCCACCACCCTTGCTCTGCCCCAGTAGCCCAACTCCCTAGTTAATATATAGACCTGGCACTTTTTGATCTATAGAGTATGTAGCTGTGGTAGGAGACTGCTGGCTTTTTTTTCAATTAATAGGTTTCTCTCTTTCTCATGGTATAATGTGCACAGCTATTGTTTGAAATTTTGATCTAGTTTCATCAGTCTGAACTTAGTGGAAATCTAGGTTCTGGTAATGCTTTGATTTTAATTTCTTGTTTTCGTGCTGTTCTGAAGTTTTGTTGATTATTTTGTTTTTTCACTACTTTATTAAGAAGTAGGAATGGCTATATCACTGGCTCTACCCCAATATCATTTTAAACTAGGATTTTAATATTTAAACTAAGTTAACCAAAGCTGGCTGAATTTGAAACATGAACGCTCCAATAGAAATTAAAATTTGTGAGTTATTCAAATACACTTCTTTAAGCTTAAATGTTGGAAGTAGATTGTTACAAAAATGCGAAAAATCTTGCAGCACATTGTGCCTGATGCATAGGAGTAATCAATAAATGTTATTTTTTCTCCCTTTGTTTTTTCTTCCCTTTGTCCTCTCTCCCTTTCTTTACCCTTCCTTTTTGATTTTGGGCTGAGATTGAATACAGAGACATAGAGTCTAATAGCATATGATATTGTCTTTGTTAGTAAGAGACAGCCATGGTGTCAACTCCAATTAAATGTTAAGTATTGCAGGTGAATAATGCCTAATTTGTTAGGCATTATCTATCTATCTATCTATCTATCTATCTATCTATCTATCTATCTATCTATCTATCTATCATCTATCATCTATCATCTATCATCTTTCTATCATCTCTTCTGAGGAATAAGTTTGTGGTTACTAACATTTAAAAGTGTAATAATGGGAGTGATTTGCTTTTAAATAGCCTTATACTTCCTTTATGGCAATTCAATAGAAAGCAAATGTTGGAAACAATGTCACTGATTTCAAAAGAGGAAAAGACTATAAATTGTATATCATGATTCTTTATTGATACGAGTGATAGAGCAGAAGAATTTTTGCTACGACTTTTTTATCTTTGTAATTTTTCTCTGTACCTGAATGTTAAACTATAATTATTAAATTTAGTTTTGATATTAAAAAAAAAAAACTTTGAAAGTAGCTACTTAAAGCTATATAGTTTAACTACTGTTCATTTATACACCCTGGGTGGCTAAAGCTTTAAACACCTCAGGTGTCCTAAAGAACTATCAATGAACCATTAAACAGCTATATCATGCCATAAAAGCTATATTCCTGGCAGCAGTTGACCCATGTCATTATGTTCTTCCTTGCACCTCTTCTAAAATAACAGTTCGCCAGCTTTATGTAGCCATGTGTAGCCTAGTAATGCAATCTCAGGCAGGGTGTAGGGATCATGTTTAGCTCAGATATCTTGACCTGTGGTCAAACAATGTATAATATGTCAGTCACAGGATTCATTTCCAATAGGAGAACTTTGTTCTAAACTATGACATACTTTGGTATATGTCACTTTTGTGTAAATCTTCAGGTGAAATCATAATTTTGAGGAAAAGATATGGGTAAGTGTATTTTAGAGCCCTTTCTGTTTTTCTTCTCTTAATGCATGTACCCCACTCAACTGCCAGTCAAATTTATGGAACTCACTTCATGCATGTCTTTGGGAATGCTTTATGGTCATTAGAGTCAAATGAAAAAGGTGGCAAACAAAACAAAGGATAATGACAACTAAGGACAGTATGGTAGGTGAATGGGGTGATGCACAGTGTGTTGCTTTGAAAGATGGGTAAGATACAGATAGGTCAAATAGATAGGTTAGGTTATGGTGGACAAAAGAGTTTAGGCTTAATGTAGAAGACAAGATTCTTAAGAAGAGCGGAACCTTGACAAAAGCAATATTTTAGAAAGATTAATAAAGCAGTGGGCTGTAGGAAAACCCAAAGTAGGAAATGATTAGAGACGAGGGAATATAATTATATTTGTCTGCAAGTCATGACATGAAGGCCATCGAGTACAGAAGAAATGTGGCACCAAAACAGAAAGAGGCAAATTCAAGATGAATTACATGTAGAATCATTAGAATTTGGATTTGGCATGTAATTGTCTAAATGAATGGATAGTAGGAGGAGTCTACAAATTAGGTGTACTGGAGTGCATATCTTTAAATCTTTCTCCTTAAATTATATTTTGATAAAATAGTAAATAATCTTAACTCATTTTCAAATACAGAGCATCTAGAAAGTTACAGAAAACATGTTAATAATTGAGGAAAAAAGTAATAATTAGGATTGGAAATGTTGAAAAGTGATAATGACTGGAGAGCAGGAATAGATTTCCTCCCCAAATAGCTTTAAAGACATTTAAAGAAAGTAAGTGCCAAGTATATCAAGTCTTTGATATTATATCACTATGTCCATGTGTGTGTGTGAAGAACCAGGCTGGAGCCAGGTCAAAAGTTTCTGGGAGGTACTTACTTAGGTTATCAAAATTATATCAAGGTCTTAATATAATAGCACACATTTATTGTTTTCTCTGTGCCAGGCACTCTTCTGAGACCTGTACGTGTTTTCATTTGGTCATCACAATCTTTCTGTGAGGTAAGTAATCTTATTATCCCCCATTTTGTAGGTGAGGAAACTGAGACCCAGTGAAGGTAAGTAACTTGATTTATGTTACATAACTGATGAATGTTAGGTAAGAATAAAAACTCTGGTAGTCTGACTTCCAGATCACTAGACTCTTATGCATTCTGTTAAACTGCCTATCTAATGCCACATACGTGGAGATAGCCTTAATTATTCTTAGGTAAGTAAAGTCAGCGAAGGTTCCAAAGCTTTTTCTACAACATGTAGTGAAGATATACTGAACTGCTGGGGGCCCATTAAAATCAGAATGTGGGAGGCAATGAAATATATTGCTTGATTTCACACTTGAATAATATTGGCATTTGTCTTATGTTTACCCTTACAGTCTGTTTTACTTATTTCTATCTCACCTACTTTCATCTATGGACCTTGGGGTCTCCATGCCCCGGAATTGATTGCTGCGTTGGCAAGAAGCTGGTATACAAAACATTGTGACTGAGGCATAAAGCATCATTAGCCTATTGTGACTGGAGCTTTTATCTTTTGATCTTTAGATGGTTTTTCTCACTTTCTGATACCCCTATTTCTGGGTAGACTAAATTCCTCGTACTCAAAGTGTGGTAAACAGACCATCAGTATTGGCATTAACTGAAGACTCGTTAAAAATGCAGAATTTCAGATCCCACCCCAGGAGTATTGAATTTGATTTTAATCTTACAATTTTAATAAGATTCCCAGGTAACATGTATGCATATTCAAGTTTGAGAAGCACTGATATAGTTTTTACCTCTCATTGCTGACATCTGTATGTGGTAGTTGATTTCAAATGTAATTTCTGATCTATTGTGTAAACTTTGTTTCTGGAACCTGGGATCGACTGGTTTATAGATATCTACCTGGATTTTCAAATACATCCTGTTCAGACTTCTAAAGTATGCATATTTCTCAATTTTCTCATTTCTAGTTTCTTGTTTTGTCTCCTTCATAATCAACCCTTACTTATACCCTCAAAATTAAAAACGGATCATAATTGTACTACCTAATTATTTATTTATCAAAAATATAGCAAAATTAAGATACTTAACCCAAAGAGTAATTAACCTCTACAGAAATTCATATCAGTTATTCAGACCTACTATTTTAGCTGTTTTTAATTATAGTGATACAGTAAAACAACAGAGCGCCTTCCCCACTCTTCTTGCCAAATGCTCAATGTGTAGCATTATACATAAAAAGAAACTTGATAGTAGTTTTTATTTTCTCATTATGTTAACTAATAAGACAAATAATCATTCATCACCGTTCAGTGGGTGATTAATGATTAATGAATGTCTTTGGTTGCCTTTCTCAGAAGTGTACAACAGGTCAATTGGCTGTTTTCCTCTGTTGTTCCTTCTAGGATTCCTATGGTGTGTGGGATATTTATTCAATTTAAGTATTAGTCATCGATGAGGATTTCCTGTGTAATAACTTTTACAAGTATAATTTCAAAGAAGAGCATAGAGGTGTGTGTTTATACACATCCACTCACACCTCTTTCTCTGCAGAATGTGGTTTTTCAAGTGCTACTGTGAGCCATCTTTGAAGACTCAGCATCAGATTAAGTTTAAAAAAATAAAAAACTTTTTTCTTGGTAGAGTAACAAAAATGTTTACCAATGTTTAAGTTTAAAAAAATAAAAAACTTTTTTCTTGGTAGAGTAACAAAAATGTTTTACATTTCTCTATATCTAGCCTTGTGCAGTTAGAAAACTGCACAAGGCTAGATATAGAGAAATGTAAAAATGCACAATAATTTTAAAATTATAAATTACCAATTTAAAAATTAATTGATAGAATAATGAGAAATAAAGATTTATTTATGCTTTAATTATGATATTTATGTAATTGTTGTTACTATTATACTCCCTTAGTTATTTTTCACAGGCATGCATTTGAAGAGTGAACACAAAGACCATGTCAAATGACTTCCCCTATTCTTATTCCTATTGACACTGCAAACTTTAGGCATTTGGACAGATTCTGCTCTCTCAAGGAGAGTTTGCAGCTGGGGAAAATGCAACTTCCAGGAAAATCCTAGGACACTTTGAAACTTTTTGAAAGCAGCCTTTATCCTAAGTTGATCTCCAAAAGCAAGTAAGTACAACAAGAAACATGTGCTCATTTTTCTAGGTGATTGAATTCAAGCTTTTTTAAAATGATGCTCTAGAATTCTAAAGCTATGCCATCACAGAGTGAGCAAAGAGCTCTAATACATATAATTCGTGATTTCATCATGGTTCTCTTTACCAATTCTAGTGATTCATAGAATGAAGTTGATTATGTGGCAACCCATACTGAATTTTGCAGGTGCAGTAACATAGCTTGATTGTGCTGTGTGGATTTGCTGCTGAGGCAAAAATGAATTACGAACTTTTCTTAGGGACAACATGAGGGCTGGAGTAATTTAAAAAGTGTAGCAAAAGAGGTACTTTACAATCAAAGAAGATAAAAATAGTCTGGGGAAAAGGCAGTCTTTAATATTGAATAATTTTTAAATCTCATAAAATAAGAGCATGCTTAGAAAGAAAGAGCTGCCGAAGAGTTTCACCTGGCAGTCATATGCATCGGGCAGGTAGGACATGATTCAGGACTTTCCTTGATATAATTCCTTTCTCTTTAGTATGAATCTTACTGGATATATGCTCAGATCTTTTATTCACATAATTTTTGTATTTTTATATACCATCTTATGTAAATTCAACCCATTTTTCAGTCCAACACTGTGTATTGTATTTCTCTATAATTCTTCTCTCCTTCTTCCATAAGGTCAATCCTGTCTGAGTCCTCTGAGTAAGCAAAAGATCTTGCACTGTTGAGCTGGAAGTCACCATAGGGCTAACCCAGTTCAAAACACTCCTTTTATACTTGAAAGAACAGAAGACTCAACAGATTGCATAATCCATGGCCAAGCTAGGACTAAGATTTTTGTCCCTGTTGTTGGTAATGCTCTTTATACCTTTTAATGCTATATTACTGAGCACTTAGATAAATACTACTTTGCATTACTTGCCAATTTAAAAATGTGCTTTTATCTTCTCTTACAAATTAGAAGCTCTTTGAGGGTAAGAATATGATCTCCCTTGATATCCACATAAAGATTAGCACAGTGGTTGCTACATTGTACAATTAATAGTATCTACAATGAAAAGAAGTCCTGTATATTAGTTAGCAATTGCCATAATAATGCTTTTTAACAAACTCTTCCAAAACTTGGTGGCTTAAAACAGTAATCATTTCTTCTCACTTACCTATATGTGGGCTGGCTACACACTGGCTGATTTGGATTGGGCTTGGCTGGCTCTGATGTAAGCTGTGGGTCCAATTGATCTTGGTGTCTCCTATGGGGAAGGCTCAGGTTTCCTCCAGGTGTATTAATTGTATGGTCCAGGGTGACAGGAACTATCCAAGGGAATCTCATTTTGCTAGAAGGCTGAGGTGTGAAAGGGCATGTTCAGTTGCTCTTACACATTTTCTACCTCATTTTCCATCCTTGTGCCAAGATCCCATTGGCCAAAGAAAGCCATATGCCTGAGGCCAAAGTGAAAGAATGAGAAGTTCTTTTGTTTCACCATGAGGTTAAAGCAAATCCCAAGAGTTAGGGGAAGAATGGAATAACTGCATTCTGAATACTAGTGTACCACAATCTTGACCCTAAATCCCAAAGGCATTCTTGCTGTTGCTAACTCCACCTTTGATAGAGTCTTGAAAAAGCAAAGAAAGAGTTAAAACTTCACACTATTGCTAGCTGTTAACCTTCTTCCTTAGATCAACCTAAAGCACTCCTGTTACCTGGAGTTTTCTGTCCAAAGGGGTCTGGACAATGCCTTCTTTCCTTGTTCATGCTGGTTTTTTGAAGTCTTAAAGTTAAAGGTCTTTTGGTTGCAAGTAATCAAAATTAATCAAACTAATGGCAATAACACCAAGAGATTTGTTAGTAGAATGACTGTATTAGTTGCTAAGGCTGCTGTTATAAAGTACCACAAACGGTGGGGCTTAAACAACATAAATTTATTGTTTCACGGTTCTGCAGGCTAGAAATCCGAAATCAAGATATTGGCAGGGTTAGTTTCTTCTGAGGGCTGTGAAGAAGAAACCATTCTAGCTCTTTTTCCTTGTCTTATAGGTCGTCTTCATGTTCACACGGTGTTCTTGTATGCATGTCTGTCTCCAAATTTCCCCTTTATATAAGGATAATCATATTGGATTAGGGCCCACCCTAAAGACCTGTGAAGATCCTATCCCCAAATAAGGTCACATTCTGTGATATTGAGTTAGGACTTTAACATATGAGCTTGGAGGTAGTGGGCAGATAGAACACAATTTAACCTACAACAGTGACCACAGGTTAGTTTCCCTGGGATAGTCCAGTTTATACTTGTTTCTCAAGTAATTACTGATAGTGCCTCCTTTCAGTGTTAATTACGTACCAATGTGAATGATAAATTATATAATCCCTTTAATTAGGAGAATACAAGGGTACCTCATTAAATGCAGAGGCCTCTGGGGAGATTTTGGCCAGAACCTGAAAATAATCTGGTAAGGTAGCATTTACTCTCTGCTCTATAGTCATACTACTTATTCATATAAATTGTTTTTATTAACTAGACTGCACATTTTGTAAGAATCTGTGATTTCTACCCATATGGCTTGGTAGGTATTTCCTATTTTTAAGAGTTTAAAAGCAAAGTTTTTACATTAAAAATATGTATGGGATATATAGTACATATATTACATGTATACATATAGTACACATATATAATGCATATATTACATAAACATTAATATATTACATGTAAATACACATGTGCATGCATACATACATATATCTGAAAGTTTATATAGTATTTTCCTTAAGGAGTTATTCTTCTGTGTCTATCATTCCCATAACATTTCTCTAAGCAGTAAGGAAGTGAGATTCATAAGCACTATTATAGTCTTTTATAGATGATGAGAACAAGACAATATAGCAATGCTCTTTACATGATAGAAGCAGAGGACACCAATGCCTTCTGTATGTACTGCTAAATCAGCCCTTTGAGCAAACGAAGATCCTCAGTCTTCAGTGCATCCAAAGGAAATGATGAGAGTTTCGACAAACAAAGAAATAAAAGACGATAAGGGGATTTTGGTTAATTTAAAAAACAAATGAAGAAGAGATAAGGGGCTTTTAGGAGAGATAACCTGCCACTGTCAGGTAAGGGAACCAACTAAACAATAAAAAGGAGGGGGATGGGAACCTGTGGTCCTAACCAGAGAGTAAACGGCTCCCTGAAAACAAGCGCGGAAGATGTGAAAACATAGACTTTCAAGAAGGAGCCAACGAGAGAGGCTTTAGGTTAGGCTCTTTTCTGGCATCTGTTTTTAAAGGCCAGAAATAATCGAGTTCGCATTAAGTGATAGAATCAGAGGATGGGGATGACTCCTGGCTCCTAGTTTAGTGCACATCATTATTTCAGTACTCTCGAAGTGAGCAAATAATAATCACTAGAAAATAAAGACACATTTTTATACATTTCAACATGATTATTTCTTTTCCACCATGTATGTTAGTACTTTTCAAAAAGTAAAATATGCATTTAAGTGTGTGATTTTAAAATATCAAATTAAAACCAATAGTAATGATGACCACAAAAATATTAGTATAAAATATTTGTATAAAAAAATACTGGTATAAAAGAATCCTCCAAGACTAACTTGGACTCCATTCCTTCATTTCCCAATTCAGTGTTTACTGACGTCTCTTTAACCATGATATATATATACACATACATATATATACACACACACATTATATATATATGTGTGTATATACATGTGTGTGTATATATATATACATATACATATATATGTATATATATATACACATAGCTGTAAATATGTGTTGAACACTGACCCATGTTTTGAGTCCCACACTTTCATTTCCAACTGCCTGGGGACTGTTCTCACTTCAGATGAGGTATTGCTAAAAATTATTATCATCATTCCTTTTCTACAAGCCCGTTTCCTTTTTGAAGTTCCAAATTGTCTCAACATAACTACCATTTTCCTATATCTCAGCCTCATCCTTCTTTCCTACTTATCCTTTAATCATCCCCCCCATAGTTACTGATCAAATCTTTTACTTTGTTTTTCTTTGTGACACTGTTCAAGATTCTATCTCCCTTTTCATTCACACTGCTTCCATCTTTGTTCACACAGTCAGTCACCGCTAACCTGTGTAAGCTGACAACCTCCTAAATAGATTTCCTGCCTACAAATATTTCTCCTGTTTCAATCTATCCAGGTCAAGTTAATCTTTTAAAAATCTGTTTTAATCTCTTTTAAAAAATAAATTAAAAAAATAAAAATTTTGTTATTTTCTCAGTTCAAACACCTTCATTATCTCTCTATTACTAATGAAATAAAGTCCAAGTTCTTAAACCAACAACCAGAAATTTCTATGATCTTAGTTTCCTCACTACCTCTGTTCTTGTAATTTGTACATTTTAAGAATACACTTAACAATAATCTTTCCTTCAGCCCTCCTTAAAAATGAGATAGATACTTAATAATTTTTATTTTATTGAAACATCTTATTAAATAATATTTTATAAAAATAATTTGTATTTCTTGATTTTTTATTTTAAAATAATACATACATTTTAAAGATTAAATTTTTAATAATATTTCAACATATCAAATGTTATAGAAGTCTAAATTATAGACTAATTTGGGTAAAGAGTACATACACTTCACTGGCTTACCATTCTATTATTTTAAGTAGAACTGATGTTATGTGTTCCTCCTGGTCAAACACTGATCTTCAAGATGACCCAGAACACATCTGAGAATATAATAACCTAAGTACCTGGCTAATGATTTTTAATTGAAATAAAGCTTTTCTAGAACAGATGTATATGTGTCGAGTCACATCTGTGTCAGAGTCCTGTTTATAAGGTACATTCACTGTATTAAATAATTTGTATAGTTTTTATCTCTACTATTCTGTAGCCCATATTCTCTGTTACTAGGAAAGTCTCACTGTCCCCACTTGTCTAATAAAGTAAGGAAATTAAGCCTTGCTGAGGTTGATGGGCATGGAAATAAAAAAAAAAGGCAAATCAAATACAAAAATTATTTCGTAAGAAAAAATGATAAAAATCTATTACAGATTGACTATAGGGAATGAAATTCCAGATCGCTAATGAGAATTGTGGTACCACTGACCTGAAAATAGAGAATTAAGTTTTAGAGGCTTACTTAGAAAGAAAGAGGATGAATTTGGATTCAAACATATTTAGTTGAAATGTGTCATTATAGACTACCCAAGCAGAGAGAGAGACAATATAGGTTTAAGTAAGCAATTAGGACTGTAACTATCAATTAAGTTCATAAGATTAGAGGTAGGGATTGAAACTATGAAAGTGGATACTCTCAACCAAGAAGAGACTACAAGGTAAGGAGAACAGAGCTGAGAACTAGTCAGAAAAATTCTTTGGCTCCTCAATCTAGATTCATTACCTATTCAAGTATATTTACTTGTTATCATTTCATTTCTATGTTGTTGGTATTTTGACTACTTGTCTTACCTTACTTTTTCAACTCTTGCTAAACTCTCAGGTTAAGAGAATCATAGCTCTTATTCTGACCACAAGAATCTGCATCTCCTTCATTTCTATTAACTTTTTTGGTTTCTGACATACCATTGACTTGATTTTTTGAACTTCATATTTCTTTCCTGGTTTTAGTTTCTCATCTGCTATTCATGTGAGGTACTGTGACACAGTCTGAGCTATGGGTAAGAAGAGAAAAAGGAGGTAGTGAAAGAGATAGAGGAGTGGTTATAAAAATATGAGAACCAGAATTATAAGGCATAATGAAAGTCAAGAGAGAAGGGAGAAGACAATTCAAAAATACTTGAGAGTTTATTTTATTGAATACAATATTGATGTCATAAGAATGCCACAAATTGTAAGACCACCATAGGGTCCGCTATGGACTGAATTGTGTCTCTCTACAATTCATATGTTGAAGCACTAGCTCCCAGTATGATGTTATTTGAAGAAGGGGCCTTTGGGGGGTGATTATATTTAGATAAAGTCATGAGGGTGTAGGCCTCATGAGAAGAGACCCAAGGAGCTTGCTCTCTCTCTCTTCTTGCAACACAGCAAGAAGACTGCCATCTATAGCCAGGAAGAGCCCTCACCAGGAAACCTCATTAACCAGCTTCTTTATCTTGGATGTCTCAAGACAAATTCCTGTTGTTTAGGTCACCCAGGCCAAGGTATTTTGTTATGGAAGCCTGAGCTGACTAATAGTGAGACTTTCATTACTTCACTTAGGCTTCACAAATCCACATTGAAAATTACACATCAATGTTGACTTATTCAATGTTCAATAAGTAAAGCTCTCATACTCTCCTGATGCTGCAATATATCAAATTCTTTCTTTCTTTTTTTTTTAGTACTGCTAAAAACATCTTCATTTGATGAAGCATAGGATGTATATTCTGGGATTGCAATTCTGAAGTCATCTTTAAGATTACTCTTGGCTTCCAAGGTCAGAACTAGCAAAGTTTAATTAACTAGAAGATCTCTCATTAATTTCTCTTATAAACGTTTTTCAATAACTTGCAGTGTAACATCCATGATTTCATGGTAAATGAGAAATACCAATAACATTTGACTTGTAAACTTGTAAAAATTATGAAAGATCTTTTAAAAGATGCCTAGTTCGTGTTATAGTGATTGAATGGAAAATGCAAAAATCTATTATGCCTCCATGGTCAATATCTGATAGGTTAAGAATTTAGTTATTACTGTATAGTTCAAGGCCATATTAGTATAGATTTTGTATTTGTTTCTAAAACAGTGACCAGGGGTATTTCAACACTACTGTTTTAAGCTCATTCTTGGATGCCTTACCTTTTTGCTAGTCTATTCTCTGCCTTTGAGAACATAGTAAAGTACTTTCTCTTTTCAACTCTACTAATAATAGCTATTAGTTCACCTTCACAGAGGTGACTTAATACCAGTAAAATCTGACAATCTTATAATCCATCAGTTTAATGCTTACCCACAAAATATCTAAATCACTTGGTGATAGTGGTGCTGATAGCTACTTTATGTCTGATTGCACAGGTAATGTAAATTACTAACAAAATTCATGTACTTCTTATAGGGCATTAATATATGATATGGAAATTTTGTTCAATATAGAATTTTGCTTGAGTTTCATGTTCCCTTTTTGCACTTGGTTTTGATAATGATATTGTCAAAGAAATTTTCACAAAGTTCAGGAACCTCATAGTTCAAAGAGGAAATGAGTTGTACTAGCATATTAATCTGTGCTTTCCTGCTCATTCCCCACTGTACTGTCATGACTTGTTGGAACAATTGAGACGTGGGATTCGGGCATAGAGAAATTTTTGCTTAGGAGATCAACATTAGCCTTTAGCTTATTTTTATGACATACAACATGGAGATTATAAGTGTCTTCTGGCCCAAGGCCTGTGGTTTCCTTTTAATCCCAGATGGCTTGTTCTATTGCAAAAAGAGCTTCTGAATTTCATCAAAAAGTCTGCAAAGAACTATAGAGTGATTCATGCTTTGGTGTGCGAGTAAAGGCTTTTAAAGGTACATACTAGGATGAAATAAATGTCCCTCCCCTCAATTACAAGCAAAACAAAGAAAGCACTATCTGGATCATTGCAAATGACTCCGCGAACAGTAAATCAGTACTGATACCAAGCCTTGTTTTAACACGCTGGGATATGCTATGACTATAATCTTTCAAAGAACAAAGGTAGGGCAGCATAGCAACTTCTAGAGGACCTTGTCACAGCCATTAGAAAGAGATGTTCTAAATTGGAGAATGAAATTAATTCAAAAAGAGTCCCAGATGAACTGCAAGGTGACTCTCAACAGTGAGGCTCTGACATTAGTAGCTAAACCTACCAAATTTTCTTGGTAGTCTCTTATGTATGTTTCTTCCTTTTTCCTGCCTCCCTGTCTGCCTTTTTTGCTTTAGAATTCTCCCCGTTATAGGCCTTTTGGTCTCTGTCCGAATGTTTCTTCTTTTTTTTCATCCTCATTGCAATATATATTATATGCTTGACGGATTCAGAATTTTATGCTCTTTTTTAGTTTGCAAAATGAACAAAACCTTTAATAACTTCCTGAAAAAACACTTCACATTGAATTTATTATTTTTTTTTTAGTAGAAGAAATAAAGAGAGAGCAATAATGATTAACTATAAAGAGACAAAGAGAAATGAAAACAAGGAACAATGCAGGGGAAAATAAAGGCAGATTGGAGACAGAACAGAAATGCAAAGGGTGTGAAATGGGTAGGGGCAGAAAGTTGAAAGAGAAAGTTTAAGTGGTAATGGGATAATACAAAAAATGAGTTAATAAGATTGGAAGAGGCTCAGGTTCAAATTTAGTATATTTATTTTAACACTGTAGATTCAACTTTTAATTCTTTCTAATTTACCACTTTTTACATTATCTCAAGTTATTTAAAATGCAGTGTTGGATAAAAAGAAGCACCTTTAAATGCAGTCCTTTAATTATTTACACCTTTGGTTATTTAAACCATTAATACTGAAAAGTGTTAAGAAATAAAGTAAAAATTGTTTCCCAGTATAATTAATGCATGCTTAAGTCAGTGTACAGAAAACAGAACCCTTAAAGATTGATAGCCAAATGAAGTTTCTACTATACAAATATTATTTCCATTATATTCTCTACAGCTAAAAACTCTTCTTTTAATAAGAAGTAGCATCATTTTTAATAGCATGCCCATTTTTTGTAGAATGTTTTTAAACATCTTTAATGAAGTGTAATTAATGTACAATGTTTAAAGTGTACAATGTGACATGTTTTACTATGAAAATGCCCATATAATCCCCACTCACATTTAAGTTAATGAACATAGCCACCACTACCAAAATTTTCTTTGAGCCTCTTTTAAATCTCTCTCTCACCTCTTTCTTTTTCTTCCATGTCTCCACTATCTCTGAGGCAACCCTGGATATTATCCATTTGCCTTTTCTAGAATTTTATATACATGGAAGCAAACAATATGTGCTCCTTTTTATCTGATTTCTTTCACTCAGTTTGATTACTTTGAGAGACATTCATGTTGTAGTGTGTATCAATTCATTCGTTTATATGGCTAAGTAGTATTTCATTGTATGAATATACCAGAGTTTGTTTATCTATTTATTTATTGATGGATATTTGGATTGTTTCTAGTTTTGGCTACTGCAAATAGAACTTTTATGAACATTTATGTACAAGTTTTCGTATGAACATATGTTTTATTTCTCTTGGGTAAATATCTGGAAATGGAATGATTGGATTATATGGGAGACTTCTTTGTAAAGAAATTTCCGACAATCTTGAAAAGTGGTCAGTCATTTACATTCTCACCAGAAGCGTATTAGAAGTCTTTCACCTGCTTTGGTATTTTGATCTCTTGTTTCAAGCCATAGCCAGCTCTAGGACCTTTTAGTCCAGCAAAGGTTGAAGCTACTTTGCAACATTCAATAAGGTTTGTTGAAATAACTATTGCTTATTTTCTCAAGTCTATATAATTTGAGAACCCTGGAAAATTTATAGTAAATTTGAATTCCATTACAATTTCAGAAAGTAAATAATGCAGTTCAAAAATTTTAAGGAATCTTTGTTTAAAGAAAGACCAGAGAAACACTCATCTGCATCGGATGAACAGGAAAGATAATGACTGATTAGATTTGGCACACACATTTTATCGGAGACTAGAAAGCCACGGGCTGTGCTGTTTTGGGGACCAAGATTGAGATTCTCCTATTCATTTACATTTTGTGTCATATGTTCTTAATTTCTCAGGTTTTGTTTGCTCAGATAGTAATTAGGACTATATACTTTCAAAGGATTTTTTCCTTTCTTCTGCTTCTGACCTTGTAAAATTATCCTAAATTAAAATACCATCTTTCTCTAGTTCAGCCATGAGATAAGCATCCCACAGGCTTTGTGACACTTCAGATATATTTGGGCAACTATATTTAAGATTCTAAATTAGATAAGATTAGATTAGAATTAGATGTAGAGAGAATATTTCCAACACTTTTAGCAGTGGATCAGCATTTAGCTTAATCACAAAAACCCATTCATATTTGATGACCACCACTTCAGATATTTTGCTTTCCTCTCTTTCCTCCTCTTCCATTCAATGATTCGTACTAAGTCACAGACTGTATTAATTCCATCCCCAAACTATATCAATACTGTTTTACTAAGGAATTTTTGTTATTTTTATTTTATTTTATTTTCCTCTTTAATAGATTTTCAGCCAAAACACCTTCCTAGAGTAAATAATGTCTCCAGCACCTTTGGAAGTAAGGACAGTAAAGTGACATATTAAAACAGATTATTTGTTCTAGAAAAATTAACAAAGTATGCACCATTTAGTTGATACAGCTCATCTTAAAAAAAAAGTTTTCTTATTTTCACCTTGGTAGTTTTTCTTGGAGTATAGAAAGATCTAGACCAAATAGTCTAGAGTTTATGGAAATATGAAGATTTAGCATTTATTAAATTAAAGATTAATATTGTTTCTTCGTTTAATTTGTTGCTTTGAAATCACGGAAGGAAGCAGGCCCAAAAGCAAGCTTTGGAACATTTAAGAAGTGCATGTAGTTAACTTTCCCTTATTTGTTAAAAGCTTTGGCACCTACATCGTAGGCTTCCTTTCCATCTCAATCTCTGCCATCTTCTTGCCTGGCCCAATTTGGTATACCCATGGGAGGAATAGCTCAGAGCATGGCCTTTCAGTTTGGAGCTTTCTTTATCTCCAGTTATAGTTTCTTCCTCTGTACCTGAGCCACTGGTACCCAGGGACATACCACTGACCTTAAGTAGGAAGATAAACAGCTTTACCTGCAAGCTCATTAATTCAAATATCCTACTCTATCATCACAATCAATAATTTTTAAAAAGAGAGTCAGCATAGAAGAGTGAAACTCAGGATGATGCCAACTAATTAATGGCCAAATTTCTCCCCCAGTCTGGATAAAGCCCTTAAATAGTGACCATAAAAAAAAAACTATAGTATACTGGGGAGAAAGATTGGGCAGAAAAAATCCTGAACTAACTCTATTTATACAGAAATGACTGAATTTAGCCAGAACTGGCTAAGTCTGTGTTTTCTACTATGTGGGAAAATGAAAACTTGAAAGAAAAAGTATTACAATAAAAAAACTTATTTTTGTATAAATGAATATGTGATTTTAAAAAGATGAATATAATATATATTGCAAAAAACAAGTGAAGATCAATGTAAAAATAACTTAACTTCAGGAATAAGCCCAGAGTATAATAAACATTCATTGAATTCAATTGTTCCACACATAGGGTTTGATTCAAGAAAAACACAATTATTCAGATGGACATCAAGGGATGTCTTTAATGGCAGGTGTTACACATTCTTAGAGTACTTGAATGGTTCGTTTAGACCTTAAATGGGCAGAGGGGGTTTCTGTTAAATTCCAGCCTTTTTCTCAAGGAGGTGAAGGATGGGTGGCACGTGATAGGGATACGATGGAACAGAAAGAAATTCTAGCTACAACTGGAAGGAAGGGGTTTAACTTTAGGTTCAGGATTTAGGTACCTGTCCAAGTTTCACCAGTAACTCATGACTGTAAGAGAAGTTTCTGTCTGCTTCCTCACCTGTGACATTAAAGGAGTTGATCTAATAAGATTTTTTTGATTTTAGGTAATTAGGAGTTGTAGGCAGCAGACATAAAAGTATAAGCTTTACTTTTCAATTAGTAAAAATCATCAATGGAATTGCCTTTATTTTTCATTCTTTCTTTGGGCTCTAAGTAAGCAAAAACAGGAAAAGTCTGACATGGGGTGTGTCTATCTCCTAGATGTTTAGCCCAATGAATACCTAAATTTTAGAATATTGGGAAAAAAACCTCAAATTAGAAACAATCCTTAATTTATTTCAATGGCTACTTGAGGTGATTTCTCTGAGATGCGAAAACAGTTGTAGCATAGTGGTGATTGTTGGTTTTCCAGTTTTAGACAATCTGAAATAAAGGAGCTCAGCACACAGTGTTCATTAAACATGTTCTTTCCTTATGCCAAAAAACTTTTCCCCTCTTATCTGGATCCTTACTACTCTCTGTACTTTTCTAACTTCCTTGCTTAAGTGATGTGCTAATGGGTTTAGTTCCAGATGAAATTTTTCTGACAATGAAGATGGCAAACTATACAGAGTCAACAGGGACCTGTTGACTTTGATAACAAAGTTCGAAAAAGGAGATGCTTTTTGGTGCTTTGCAGGCAATGGCCTGTGTAAACACACCTACTCAGGTGAATAGCACACTGAACAGAGGCCACAAAGATGGACTAAATAGAGAAAAGAGGAACAAACAAACTCATAGTTGAACAAAATCTTAGAAATAAATGAATGAGAGTGGCTAGTATGATAGTGTTACATGTAACTACACCATTGAGGAGAATGTCACTTCTGTGGGTATAATTTTCCTACCAACATGTTTTGATTACCAAAGTATAGATGGTTAGAAAACTTTTTTGAAATTCATCCTGCCATTGTCATTTACAAAACCATTCATTATTGTGATATATTATAAAAAAAGAATGTATATTGCCAAATGTTGCTAGCGAATCTACTCCCTAAGAATACCGGATATCCTTTCTTCCTTTCTACTGCACCCTGCCACCCCCACCCCAAGTCATCATAGGTATTTATAATAAGCAAATGCCACTGCTTTAAAATTCTGCAAATAACTGAGATTTAAACTGTAATATTTTAAAGGTAAATAGATACGATTGGTTTACAAAGAGATAGATCCTTGAAATATGAAATTTTGTGCTATTTTCTCCGAGAATTATTAACAATTTGAAATCAAGTGGAAATAAGAACAATCATAAGCTCTTGGCAAAGGTCAAAAGATGAGGATCTCAAACTCAATTCTCATCCATTAAGAAACAGTGCATCGGAACATCACATTAGTGCTGAGAGTCTCAACTGGTTTGTAGAAGATTCTCCTATGCATACGTTTCAGCTCCTCAGATGTGCCCCTCACTCACTCATGTGGGATTTGCTCTTCAAGGATAGTTTAGGGGGATTCTGGCCTTTGGAATTCTTGCTGAGCACTTAGAAGCTCTTTCCTTGAATGGCGTGGTTTATCTTAGGAGAGGCTGAGTGTCCAGATTGCTCTTATTTTCCTTTACTGTGATCCAGAGAGAATCTCATTTGCTCGTCACACTGCTTCACACTGGACATTTAATATGAAGTGACATCCATTTCCCAACAGTGGCTTATGGTGATCTTGTTAGTTGTTCAGAAAAGCTGTGGGAAATTGTGTGGCTTTTTTTTTTCGGTGTGCTTCTGTTAAACGACCTGGTTCACCTTTTGCTAAGGTTAAAAGCATGATGAAATGCCATGTTTATATTACTGTTAGTTATTTCATGGTTCTGTTTCCTACATGTCAGTGTTAATAAAAAGGAAAATAACCTTTATCCATCTGTCACTAGAATGGAGAAAAGTGACAATAGTGGCACCAATTTTAGGTCAAGTTTCCTCCCTAAAATGTGAAAATTTTCCTTTGCAATTTCAATGTAGGGCAGGTTAGACATCTTTTATACACTAACTTAACATTATTTTGCCCCACGTTTTCTGTTGGCTGTTGCTACAGCAACCAGCAGTGTATGAGGGCACCTGGCTTCACCTGCATTGCAAATCTTTTGCTTTTGGCTCCTTCTCCACCACTCCCCGCTTGCAAACTTAACTTGCGGGGATGGGAGCCAGGTGATAAATACTCTTCTCTTTCACATCTTTGGGCAGATAATCTGAGACACATTATACACAGTTCCTCAGAGAGTTTCTGGTTATGGCTGCTAGATAAAATATAGGAATTCCTATAAATTCGAATGTCAGATAAACAACAGATACTCTTTAAAAGTAGAAATATGTCTTAAATATTACGTGGAACATACTTCTACTAAAAAAAAAAATGCATTGTTTATCTGACATTCGATTTCAATTGAGTGCTGAGTATTTTTCTTTGTTAAATCTGGCAACCCTATTCCTGGTGGAATCGAGACCTAGCAGTACCCAGTGAGACACTGTTCCTTTGAATTGGATTTCTTTCTTTCCTGATTTTATTCTTTCTAATCCCCCTGCTATAGTTCCCTGGCCTTCCATCCTCCTAGAAATTACCCCCATGCAAAACTTCTTCTCAGGCTGGTTTTTTTTTTGGGGGGCGAGGGAATGTCAAGCTAAAATACAAGGTTAAATATGAAACATTGTAGATTATTGCTCACTGGGTTATAATTATAATATAGATAATAGCCCATAATATAGATTATAGCCCATTGAGTATAATTGAGATTATAATTTCTTGTTTTTTTTTGAGTAATCCACACGTCATTCATAGTTCTTGTTTTTTGAAATCTAGATCAAATTGATTAGAACTGCCAGTGCTCTGTGGTAGTCCAAAGCTGCCCCTTTCCCCCCCAGATATATGTACTTTCCAAGATATACTTATAGCTGTCTCTTATAAACTCATGATTCTGTGAATTAGTTCAGTTTATGGATCATCTCACTAAACTGCACATCCTGTTTTTTCCTGCCCACTGATAATAAAGTTGTATAAAATCAGCAATTTCCTCAATCCCAAACCAAGAATCAAAACCTAACCACAACCAAGAACTAACTAATAAAATTAATGTAGGGAGGAGGCAAGAGAATTAAAATGTTAATCAAGCTACCTTCAGAGACAGCCCTGCAGCCAGGCCAGGAGGACCCCTGAGGAACCAAGGGAGATTTTAACTGGGATTGCCAACAACCCTTTCCCCACATCTGTGGAAGGGGAAACAGGAAGAACAGAGTCTTTAAGTGGCTGCTGTACACAAATAAAATCATTCACTCCTATGGCTAAAACCATGGGGAACCTATGGATTAAAGGCTGGGAGCTGCCGGCAGGCTTTTCAGGCTACACACTCTTCCCTTTCCCCTTCCTCACTGTACATCCATATCAAAGGAAATGGGAACTAAAGAATGACATATAAACTGAATTCCTGAGCGGTCAGGGTCCCTCTCACTCTCTGTCTCTGAGAGGAGACCACACTCTGTCTGTGGGGTGTTCCCCTTTTCTAATAAACTTTTTTTTGACTAACTTTGGCGTGTGTTGAATTCTTTCTGCACTCTCTGCCAAATGACCCTCTTCTCTCTGTGCAGGGCTTGGTCTCCCCCCGACCCCACTCCCCGCCATGCCCCATTTGGGGAAATTTGTCCTGTCCTGCATCAAAATTATATGAAGAATTGATCAAAGCAGTCAACTTGATTGTACGTTTGGGCCAGGGCAGAGTAATACATCATATTAGAACAAAACAAACAGTTTCAAATTGAACACAATAAATCCTTTATCTAAAAAAAGTTCTTTGGCCTTGCCAGTACTGGAGGTTTTTCCACTGTCTTCTTCATTTCTCATTGTGCTTCACTCTGTCTCTCTAACTTCTCTCTCCACCCTTACTTTTCCAGGTCTTCTCAAAATGAATCCCCAGCACTTAGCACAATGCCAGGCAAATGGTGAATACTTGGCAGACGTTTGTTGAATCTGAATGAACACAGTGCTTTTAATGCACACAAATTTAAACCATGGGATGTCTCTTCTTCCCAGAGCAAATAACAAAAGGGAAAGTCATTTCTATTTTTTTCAAAATTTTCATTATTGCCATAGGTACCTTCTCCCCTCTTAGTATGTAATTAAGAGAGAAGCGTCATGGGATGAGAAGGTAGTCAAGAACAGAAAAAACATCTACTATGTATACATCGAATCTTAATAATGTTTAATGAATTTATCATGTTAAAAACACTCTTTAAATAAGTTTTCTGGATTTAGGTTGAGTGGACCTTTAGTAGAAAGATAGTTATTAAAGAGAACATCAAGTGCTGATAACTGGAAAAAATGTATCGAGAGATCTATTTTATGGTGTTTACCATTTATGAGAGTCTTTATCATTTATGAACTATTTGTGACATCCAACTACTTGGTTCATAAGACAATTTCTTTAAGGGAAAATTCTCTAAAAGTAAATTATCATTTTATTTCTTTAATCTTCTCCTGGGCATGATGTTTTTAAACATTATTTAACTTATTCTTTTTTATTGGCCTTGATTCCTTTGTGCCTGGCTCTAAATTGACAGGCAAATGAATAATTCTCTCTCTCCGCCCCAGGCTTTATTGAGGTATAATTGACAAGTAAAATTATATGTATTTATGGTATACATATGATAGTTCAATATATTTATGTATACATTTTGAAATGATTAAGTTAATTAACAGATCCATCAGCTCACATAATTAGCTTTGTGTGTGTATGTATGTGTGTGTGTTGAGAACATTTAAGAGTCTATGGCCATGCCTCACTGAACAAGCCCAATCCCGTCTGATCTCAGAAGCTAAGCAGGGTTGGGCCTGGTTAGTACTTGGATGGGAGACCACCTAGGAATACCAGGTGCTGTAGGCATAAAAAATAAAAAATAAGGGATTGTAAGCTGACAAGGTCCTTGCAACCTGTAAGGTCAACCAAGGGTTGCCTCACCTAAAAAAAAAAAAAGAGATCTACTTGCAGTAAATTTCGAGTCTACAATACAGTATTATTAACTGTAGTCACCATGCTGTACATTAGATCCCAGAACTTATTAATCTTTTAACTGGAAGTTTGTATCCTCTGACAAATACCTCCCCATTATCCCCGCCCCCATCTTGGTAACCATTGTTTTACTTTTTGGTTCTGTGAATTTAAGCTTCTTAGCTCCCACATGTGAGAATGGGCGATCTGGCTGCGACATCTGTTGCCCCATTGATTGCCAGCGTAGATTCGGCTGATCTGGCTTGCTAAGCGGGTGTCCCCTTCCTCCCTCACCACTCCATGTGCTCCCTCCTGAAGCTTCTCGCTAGTCCAAGAGGATGACCTTCCCCGGTAGAGGAGAGGACCCTTCCGTTAAGGGTATATGAACAGCTGCACTCCCCGGCTAGAATCTCCAAACAAGCTCTCAAAGTCCGCGTGTAAATCCGCGTGTAAGTCCGTGAGACCGTAAGGTACTTGTCTTTCTCTTTCTGGATTATTTCATTTAGCATAATGTCCTCCAAGATTTATTCATGTTGTTACAAACAGCAGGATTTCCTTCTTTTTATAGCTGAATAATGTATATACATCACTTTTTAAAATCCATCTGGTGATGATCACTTAGGTTGTTTCAATATCTTGGCTACTGTGAATAGTGCTGCAATAAACATTGCAGTATCTCTTTGAGATACTGAATTAATTTACTTTGTATATATACAATGAAATAGGATTGCTGGATCATAGGTAGTTCTAATTTTAGTTTTTTAAAGGGAACTCCATACTGCCCTAATTTATATTCTTTCCAACAGTATACAAAGGTTCCTTTTCCCACACCTTCAACACTTGTTACCTCTTGTCTTTTGATAATAGCCATCTTAACTAAGAGTTTTGATTTATATTTCCCTGATGATAAGTGATATCGAACATCTTTCTTTTCAAGTACCTGTTGGACATTTAGATATATTCTCTGAGAAAATGTTTATTCAGTTCCTTTGCCCTTTTTTAATTGGGTTATTTGGTTTCATTGCTCTTGAGTTGTATGAATTTCTTGTATATGTTGCATATTAACCCCTTATCAAATATATTATATAATTTTCTCCCTTTATGTAGATTGCCTCTTCATTTTGTTATTATTTTCTTTGACGTGGAGAAGCTTTTTATTTTAACATATTTCCACTTGTTTATTTTTACTTTTGCTTATACTTTTGGTGTCATATCCAAAAAATAATTGCTATATTAATGTCAAAAAGCTTTACCCCCATAATTTTTTCTAAGAGTTTTATGGTTTCAGGTCTTACACATAAGACTTTAACCATTTTGAGTTAACTTTTGTGAGTGATGTAAGATAGGAATTCAGTTTAATTCTTTTGAATGTGGATATCAAGTTTTTCCAAAATCATTTATTGAAGAGACTTGTTTCTCCATGGTGTATTCTTGCTGCCTTTCTCAAAAATTAGTCGACTGTACATGTGTGATTCTATGTATTTCTTAGTATCAATTGGAATGTCTCCTTTTTTATTTATAATTTTGTTTATTTGAATCCATCTATTTTTTCTTGGTTTGTCTAGCTAAAGGTTTATAAACTTTGTTTATCTTTTCAAAACACTAAAAACTCTTAGTTTTGTTGATCTTTCCTATTCACTTCCTAGTTTCTATTTTACTTATTTCTGCTTTGATCTTTATTGTTCCCTTCCTGCTGCTTATTTTTGGCGTAGTTTTGCCTTTGTTTTCTAGTCCCTTGAGGTATAAAGATAGGCTGGTTATTTGAGATATTTTTTTTTTCTCAACGTACACCTTTATTGTTATAAACTTTCCTCTTAGCACTGTTTTTTGCTGCATCCCATAATTTTGGTATGTTGTATTTCTAGTTATGTTTGCCTCAAGATATTTTTTGATTTTCCTTTTGATTCTTCCTTGAACCATTGATTATTCAAAGGAGTGTTTAATTTCCATGCATTTGTGAATTTTCAAATTTTCTTCTTGTAATTGATTTCTGGTTTCATACCAAAGTAGTTAAAAAAGATTCTTCATGATATCAATATTTTAAAATTTGTTAAGATTTTCTTTGTGGCATACGTATAATCTATTCTGGAGAATGTTCTGTGCGTTCTTGAGAAGAATGTGTATCCTGGTGCTGTTGGAAGGAATGTTCTTATATGTTTATTATGTCCATTTGGAGTATAGTGTTATTCAAATCCATTGTCTCCTTATTGATTTTCTGTCTAGATGATCTACCCATTGTTGAAAGCAGGGTATTGAAGTCTCCCTACTATTATTGTATTGTCTACTTCTCCCTTCAGTTCTGTTAAAATTTGCTTTAAATATTTAGATTCACTAATGTTGAGTGCATATATATTTATGATTGTTATATTCTCTTAACAAATTGATCCCTTTATCACTATTTAATGACATACCTTTGTCTCTTGTGACCAATTTTGACTGAAATCTATTTGATCTGCTACAAGTATGACCACTCTTGCTCTTTTTATTTACCATGTACTTGGAATATCTCTTTTCATCCATTCACTTGTAGTCTGTGTGTGTCCTTAAAACTAAAGCGTGTGTCTTAAAGGCAGCATATTGTTGGATCTCTTTTTTTCTTTTATCCACTCAGCTACTCTGTGTCTTTTGAGTGGAGAATTTAATCTTTTGGCATTTAAAGTAATTATTGATGGATAAAGACTCACTGTTGCCATCTTATTATTTTTTTCCTGTGTTTTAGTTCCTTTTTTTCTTCTCTTCCTGTGTGACTTGTTTTGTAGTTTTCTGCATCTTATGCTTTAATGCCTTTCTATTTAGCTTTTGTGTAGCTACTAAAGGTTTTTTCTTTGTGGTTGCCATGAATCTTCCATAAAACATCTTAATGAATAATTTTTAAGAGATAAGCTATTTTAAAAATTTGGTTACACACATTTAAAATAAAGGTATTGGATATCCGTTATAAGTGTAAATTATCTCCAAAACATACCAATAGGAACTTATTTATTATATCAATGTAGTTAATGAAATCAATAATAATTAACATTATAAAATAATATTAAATGTTTTAATATACGTAAGACATTGTGCTAAATAATTTACCTGCCTTCTCTCATGATATTCTTGAACAAAAGATACTAACACTGCTTATGTTTTGCACATAAAGTAAATATTTGACCTATGGATCTATAAGTAATAAGTGGAAGAACCAGGAGTTAAATCTAGGTGTATCTGAATTCAGAGTCCAGACGATAAATTATTTGGAAAATAGGGACATGGCTGAACTAAGTGGGTACAGAATGGTCAGGGCTAGGTCTCTTGGTGGTAGAATAAGGAATTGTTGGAATTAGCTGGAAGTCGATATAAAATGTATTTTAATTTATTTCTTTTCTTTCTAACTATGTGTTGATGAAGTTCTTGTTTATAAAATTTGAACAAAGTGGTCATAAATCTTGTTTTGTCATAAATCATGTTCTGTCACTGATATACAGACATAAAGGAAAACTTGATCTTTTAACACAATTGATGTCCTGACTCCAGTTTGAAGCTTAATTCCTATTTCAGTTCACCCATTTGGTATGTCTGCGGTTGGTTTGGTGACTAAGCTGATGGACTACAGTTGCTGCTTTGATAATGATTCAATCTCAGTTTAGCTACACACACACACACACACACACACAACACACACACAATCCCACCCCAAAACAAACCCAGTGGAACAAAGGCAAGTTAGGAGAAACATTATATGTTAGATAAAGTCTTGCATGTTATTGCTGAGATAAAGATAAAGTAACTGTTTGGCTTTGTTATAATATAGGAGCTGTTTTTTTATGGTCTTTGAACTCTAACTTCTTAAATATCTTTAATGTTTGTAGGCAAGGGATAATGTTCATAGGTAAGAGACACAAGCATTAGAGACAGCATTCTACTTCTGACTTCTGTTATTAGTTTTTTTATACCTAGAAGGGAAAACTGAAGCTCAAGTTTAGAATGACTCTCTGATATCTGCTCACCTGCTATAAAGATATATCCAATATAAAGCTATTTTTATTCCACTATCACCTCTTGGAGTGATTATTTTCTTTAGCTAAATGTATCAGCTTATTTCATTAACATTAAAATTTTGTTTATATAATTTAATTTTAACATATTTTTGAAGAGGAAACTTACCAAGCATGGCCTATACATTTTTTTAATCTGTAGTCTTATTTCATTTAATAAAACTGGCTTCCAATTACACATGCTGTATGCAGAGCAACTCACACCGTTACTTTTGATTCTGTCTGGCACTAGCTGTAGGGATGTTTGACTTGTTCATTGTTCATAGCATTTTGCAAGAGATTGGGCCAAACAACTGCAACCAAGAATCAATTATACCACCAGGAATTGAAAAACTCTTCTTAACTGTTGTGAATGAAGTTTGGAGTGACACAATTCTTGTGTGGAGAGCTTATTGTGTGGTGCTGGAGAATTAATCTTTGACTGTAAACCTTCTTCTCTTTCCTTAATCAGATAAACTGTCTGGCCTGAAACACAAGTCTTTTCTTTTCACAGACAGCTCTGCTTTTTCCCCATAAGAGATTTTGTACAGCATAAGGACACATTTCAGTCTAAGAATAAAGTGTCTTAGATTGTATAATTTTGTTCATCTTATAACAGTTGTGGGAAAGACAGAAAATAGCTCTAAAGTGGTCAGACTGTTTTTTAAAATTATTTTGGGAAAAATCTGAGGTGAGAAAATTATTTGCATCTTCCTGTATCTGTCAAGTATAACTAGATTACTTTATTTTTAAAAGGTATTTATTTTTACCAATTTTTAAATAAGAAATACAAGCATAAACTATTAACAAAATCATTAAACATCCCTTTACTTTGCCTCTATGTGTAAGTGAAGCTTCATTCTGATGGTACAGACATAGCTCCTACTTTACAACATGAAGGTATATGTTTTATTTTATGTTTTTTACTTGTCATTTAATTTTTTTTTTTGGCTTTTTGATATCTCTCTGTATAGCTGAACGTTTTTAATTTAAAAATATCTTTCAATGTACTGACATAATTTTTATATTTTTAACTGATTGTTGTTCACCAAGTATTTGGTAATTAGATCACTTGTTTTGCTCTCCTCTTCTCTCCTTCCCTTCCTTTCTTCCTTTCTTCTTTAATATGTTTAAGCTGCCCTGGATACTAACTGTATAAATAAGTGCATTTTTTATTATTACATCATAAGACAATTTTATAACTCTACTTATAGCTTTCCAAATTGTTTTCTTAACAGATTAGACAATTTATTACATTTACTTTTAAACAATTTTTAGTATATAAAACATATGTTTATAATAACATTTATAAAAATGGAGATGTATAAGGAAAAAAATGAGGTATTCACTGATGTAATAGCTTTTGACATGAACTTCGATGATTCCCAACCTCTTGATATTCTTAGTTTTGTGAATTTCTTCCCCTTGAGTAACTTGCTTTTAACTGATAGAATATAGTAACATTGAAGAGATGTCACTTTCGTAATTAAGTAACAAAAGATTGTGATCGCTGGCTTGCCAGCAGAGACTCTCTATTGTTGGCTTTGATGAAGTAAACTGCCATGTTGGAGAGGCCCACATAGCAAGAAACAGGTAGCGTCTGGCAACAGCCAGCAAAGAACCCTCCGTCCAACAGTCCTTGAGGAAATGAGTCTTTTTGACAACAACCACGTAAGTGAGTTTGAAAGCAGATTCTGAAGCCTTTGGAGGAGACTTCAGGCCAGGTTGATAATGTGATTGTAACCTCATGAGAGACTCTGAAGCAGAGGTCCCATCTAAGCTGTGCCTGGATTCCTGCCTCATAGAAATAGTAAGATAATAAATACATGTTATTTTAAGCTGCTAAATTCTCGGATTTCGGCACCAAAAAAAAAAAAAGCTGCTAAAGGTTGGGCTAATTTGTTACACAGCAATAGATAACTGATACAATTAATAGCAATTCATTGTTTTCTCGACATCTTTTTCCCAACAACAACAACAAAAAAATACATGTATTTTAAAGTTGGGATAATGTAAACATAATTTGCTTCCTGATCCTTCCCGCACACTTTTAGAATACTAAATAATCCTTCAAAATCAGATTTTTTAAATGGCGATATATTATATAATTATATAAATACATCATAATTAATGAAATACTTCATAGTTAGACTTTTAGTTTATTATAGTTTTTATGACGGTAAATAATTCTATGAAAAATTCTTCTACACAAATATGTTACTTATTCATGATTTTTTATTTAGCATATTAATCTAAAAGTAAATTACTTGGATAAAAACCATTTTAAAGGCTCATGAATAGTATTTCCAAATTTCATTCTGAGAAGACTGCCTCAATTTCTTATTTTAACCAGAAATGTATGAGAGTCATCTCCTTGTTTTGTATTGGCCAACACTGAGATTATAATTATTTTTATCACTTAACAATTTGATAGATAAAGTTTACCTATTTTAATTTGCATTTCTATTTCTAACAAATTTTGATCAAATTTTCACAGTTTTATTAGCCATTTGGGTATTCTGTTTTTGTTTTTTTTGTGTGTGTGTGTGAAATTCTGGTTCATATTTTGGTCATTTTTACATTTGTGGTATTTATTTTCTGATTTATTGATTTTAAGAGTCATTCTATTTTAATAATATTCACTTTATTAGGTATTATACAAATAGCCTTTTCTCATTAACATATTGTACTTTTAAACGCATTGTGCTTTAAAATTACATTTACTTTTGACTTTGATCCTAGTGCAAAAGAGACCAAATACATTTGCTTTTCTATCAGCATTTCTCTTCTCTCTCTCTCTCACACACACACACACACACACACTTGCACACATTTGTTATTGACATTCCACCTAATAAAAATATTAAGATCAGTCTTTATTAAATCTGTGTCTTATGTACAGTGACATATTTATTTAAGCACTGTAATATATATTATCCCACTTGATATTCACAACGACCCTGTCTAGGAAGGTATAGTGGATCGTATTATCCCATTTTATTAATGGTTTAAATGTAGCTCAGAAAAGTTACTTAATTGAGCCAAGGTCATAGAGTTTGGTAATTGATAGTTAGTTGCAAACCTGACAGACTTCGCATTCAATATGTTATGCTTTATGGTTTTTCTCTGTACTCCATATCCAGCATTACTCTGGGTATTGAGGGCTATAGATAAAAGATGATAGAAAATTCATGTTGACAATGTTCTAGTTAGTTTTTGTTTGCATTAACTCATTTAATCCTTGCGACAATTCTGTAAGTAACTATTTTTACTTGTCCAAGTTATAAAATTCACATAGGATACTATTCAGCTCTTAGGTATATTGTATTTAAGGCCTGTGATCTGATCCTCTATAATTTGGAAAAAGTTTAGAGTATGGAGCTAGTGGAATTTATTATAGAGCTGCTTTCTTTTAATACTTCTCTTTTCTCATGTTCTTTGCAACTTCCTTCTCTGGACTCTTACAAGTAAATGAGGTTTTGTTGGGGCTGGATTATTATTTTTTACCTGGCCAGCATTTAGTCTTTGGTTGAGAATTACCTCAAGCATCACCACCTCTAGGAAGTCTGTCTTGAACTCTGTCTTTATTTGTACACCATATATATGTCTATCATGGCATGCATCTCATTGTAGTCTATTCATCTGTTTGGGTTTTTGCCTAACCACTTCAAACTGTGAATTTCTAGAGGTCTGGAAAGATTGCTTATGATTTATTTGAATTCTCATTGCCTAGTATAGTGCCTGGCTCAAAGTGGGTGTTCAGTAAATGTTAAATAAATGAATGAGAAAAAGATGCAATAGGGAGGGACTAAGACTGGAATGGGATGCAGTTGGCTCATCAGTACTTCTGTAAGCACAGGAATCTTTGGTGCTTGGAATACACATAGTCTCAATATCTGCTTATAGGAAAGTTCCATGAGAAAGGGTCAGAAGAAAATTTTGTTTTATTCTCTCTTACCTTATATTGTGTGGTATATATTTGAAGTTTTAAAGATAAACTTACGATTAAGATAAAACAGCAACTTAAGTGAGACATTTTAGGTTATGTGGCACTTCTAAGGATTTCATAGAATTCTAAAGAACAAGGTTGGAATACGTGCACTACAAAGGATACATATTCTAATTTCCCTGCTTTTCTTAGATAAATCTGAAGTAGTCATCTATTCTCAGCATGAGCATAGATATGTGTATTTATACATATGGTATTTATTATATTGATTAATTATAGAGTAGAAGTACTCAAATACTGAATACAAATGGTAATTCTGTTATTTTTGCTCAATTTCTACAAGCAGAAATTGGAGGCAGTGATAATCATCTGTCTATGTCATATTCTATAGAAGAAAATTTAAAAACATTTTTCTAAAAAATGAAAATACTAAAATAAAAATAAAGCCTTTTCCTGAAGAAATAAAAAAACTAATTTTTTTCTGAAAAAATAAAAGTACTAAAAATAAAAACACTGAATACTAATTCTAACTACAAATGATTAAAATCTATTTATTTCTTTTATTTAGTAGTTTGCCAGAGATTCATTTTAAATTAGTGCACTGCTGATAAAAGCGGCTTATCTTCAGCTTCAAAGTACCTGAAAATATGTAAATAATTAAGTTAAATTAATAATACTGAATAATGACATGTTACAAAGAGTTAGGCTATATAGTAATTAGTACTTGGCTAAATGTGTGCAATGTAAAGGAGTTGAACTATGTGTTTGCATTTGCTTTATCTGAAATTGTATAATTTGGAAGGAGGGAAACAATTCTTGAGAAATCAGCTGGGTGACTGCCAGTTTTGATCAAAGAGAAACTTCTGGCAGAATGCTATAAATCCCAAAGATCCTTGGGATTTTTAAAGCAATTATCTTTGCTGAAGAATTTCACAAATACATGGAACACACTATACTATTCATTAATGAGCAAGGCTTAGAAAAAATTAAAGAATTTCAAAATGATGAAACTCCTGCATGTGAATATTGACAGTCCTACTTCAGGGTCAAAAAATGTATGTAATAAATATTAATGGGCATCTCTTTCCTTTCAAAAATGCAAAATATCACTCTCAGAAGAGTTAGATTAAAAGAATTCTAATGATGATAATCTCTTTCATTCCTAGCAGAATCCTATACCCTAAAAAATATGAAACATCTGTTTAAGTAGTAATTTCCGTTCAGCAAATGTACTGTACCAACTATCCACATGCATGCTCTAGCACCATCTAGCTAGATTCCAAGGTAATTCATTACAACTCAAGTTTAGTCTGCAATTATTCCAACTTTTCTTTTCATCTTTTAATTATACTGTATTATTGAGATGTTTTTGTTTTCCTTCTTTTTAAGCATTGCCCCCAGAGATTTTTTTTTAATCCCAATATAAGAAGTCTAATGTGGTAAGTGGAGTCCCACTCCTACGAAGGGATGTTCGTGAGTGATAAATTCCTGGCACATTATAAAAGCATTTGGTTCTATAAAAAACCTGAGATTCTGACTAGGTTTGCATTTTTGGAAAGCTGTTCCATAAAGTTATTAAAACTCCAAGACTAATTGCCTCTACTTACGCTTGAATTATTATTATTATTATTATTTTGATAGGCTAGACTAGGTTAAGGTAAACCTTTTTCTTCAGATAGTACACATTTCTTCAACTTTGCGGGCCTTGAGTGCCAAGGTAAGGAAGTAACGAGAGAATGAAGTGATCGAGTGGAGGTACTGGTGAAAAAGGCAGGATTGGAGAGGCAGAGGATGGCTTTAAAGAGCAGAGTCTTAAACAACAACAACCCCCGCCCTCCACAACAATACTTGAAAAAGAGAGTGTAGAAAGAGGAGATGGGAGACACTAAATAAAGAAATCAGACCAAAGGACAGACAGGGGTCAACCTGGGGTAAAGAAAGAAAAGAATAAAGGAAGTCCAACAAAGAAAAAGTATAAAGGAAGAATAAAAGAAGAAAGCTGAGAATAGGTATTTGTTTTCACCTTCACGGTTAACATTCTTCTGTGATACTCCTTATTTGATAATCAAGGTCTATAAACTGGAACCAAAGCAACATTGTTGACAGTTAACTAACCCACTAATATTCACTTTCTTGATTTTAACTTTATAGATAGAAATTTACAGAAGTTGACAACACATTTTGAAACAAGGAGTTAGAGGGTTTTTTTCCCCCCAGTTTCAGAGTTAGTTTACAACCATGAAAGGAAAAATTACTTAAGGAAAATTGAGATTTAGTTTGATAAATACTTTATATATTATTAACCTTTTCTAATAGTCAGAGATGCTGAGATGTTCATGGGTGGCCAAAAGATGTTGAGTGATAGTCAGAGTTTCCTGCCTGGGAATAGATTACTTTACTGTATAAAATGCATTACACAATGAGGCAACTCATCATAATAGACATTGTGAGTATGTAAGGATTTTTGACAGTTCCTTAATGTAAGAGACTATAAACGGAGAGAGTTTTTTTTTTTCAAATATACTTGAAAAGGAAATGCTATTTTAGAGACAGTATTTAACCTAAATATTTAGATTCATATAATAACAACAGTTTTCTAAAAAATGTTTACCATTTCTCATTTAATGATGTATATCACATAATTGTGCAAGGTTTGCTTTTTAATTCTTGGCAACCCCCGCCCTTTAGCAAGCATAGATCAACAGCACATTCATCTCCTTAGTTTTATACCATATGCAAAATGTGGAGAAGGCAGTTTTCAATGACACTCTGCTACTCTTTGATTGCCAATTTATCATATAATTTGCCCAACTCTCCAATTTCTGTTTAGGAAATGCTCTATTGTGAATGGCAGTTGTACTTCCAGTTGGCTTTTTACTAATCTCTGCTTGGTTATGAACAGATAATTAAGGTATAATGAGATAACGAGCTGAAATTTAATATCTTCAAACACTTTTTTGGAAAGAGATCTCTCTCTCTCTCTCATCATCATCATCATCATCATCATCATCATCATCTTTCTATCATCTTAAATAATAAGATAATTTATTTGTTTTATTTTACAGGGGCCCAGAGGCAGGTCAGGCACCAGGGTAGGTAATACAGTGGCTCAAAGATGTCATCAAGGACTCAAGTTTCTTCTATTTCTTTGATATCTTCAAAGTCACCTTACTCTTAAGCTGGTTTCTGTCATGATCTTAAGATGGGTAGCAGATTCATATCAACAACACCCAGAGAAGAAGGGGGACTCTTTCTTATATCTTTTTTTTTTTCTTCTCTAATTGTAAAGAAGTGAACAAAGCTTTCCCAGCAGCTCTCCAAGAGACTTATTTTCATGCCTTGGTAAGGACTGGGTCACATGTGTATTACTAAATCAGTCATGGAAAGGGGATATTACAATGATTGGCTTAGACCAGTAGTTCTCAACCTTAGTTGCATTTTGAAAGTTGAGAAAAATATTGATACCTTAGTCCCAACCTCTGGAGATCCTGGGATCTAGCCTGGGGTACTGAGAGTTTTAACAAAAAGATATTTGATAGGGATCCTTAAAGGAAAAAAACCCTTCAAGAACCAAAGGAATAAAAACAGGTTCAATAGGTGATAGAATACATATTTTTAGGTATAACTTTCCTAATCACATGGCCATTTATTAGTAAGTTAGCCCAATTTATACCCTTTGCAGGGTCTCTGGAAATTTCAATATCACTACCTTTAAGCCCTTACCAGAATTTGTCAATAAGGCCTGTGCACTATGGCCCAGAGAATTGCATAAATATGAAATTCTGCCCCCTTCAATGCTTTGGCCTGGTACTGTCTGACTCTCAGGTACCATCTGACTGTATCTGTGAAGCCACATGGTCTCCTGAGCGGGCGTGTGCAGGTTGAACAGGTGAGTGTGGGCTGAGATCCAGTGCTCTCTGCTGCCAGACTGCTTCCCTCTGGATGATGAGGCCATCACGAAGAGTAACAAATACAAACTTATTAATCACTCCTACTGTCTATCAAAAATGATGGTTTGGGCTTATTTATAACAACTAAAAGAAGAAATTAATAAAATTCAAATATATTGCATTCTATGTAGTCTGGTTTTATTTAGATTCTCTTCTTATGATATTATTATGTATAGTGTTTAATACATAGTCCAGAATATGGAACATTTTCTGACTTTTTATTTCAAAGACTTATACTAATGTAATAGGGAATATATTGGTTTTATACTGTACCCATACTAGCTCAGGAGGTGTTCCAAGGACTCTTTTCTGAATACCTAATCAAGATCCTTTGCTGTCTAGTTCTATAAATTAATAATTATTTTTTTGAAGTTTTAGAATAATGAGCGCTTATTTAATAAAAATGGATAGCTCTGACTTACTTCAATTGCATTTCCAAGGACAGGGCCTCCCTAGAAAAGCAGAAATGTAAGACCAAATGGCAGTTTTATTACTAATCTGAAGCTTCCTGATAACCATTAAAAATAAAATTAAGAAAGACAACCGATGTTTGATTATAAAACCTTTTCAACTTCTTCATTATACAAATTACACTATAAATCACAAACCCCACCATAAAGGGTACTTCATTTTAATTCTTCTCCAATCATACCTGTGAACAAGAATCGTGTCCTACATTTTGCATGCTTTATCTCATTTATTCTTCACAATGACATTATTACCAAGTTAGGCACCAATTCGTCCTTGGTACTTGTACTTAAGTGGGTCTGCTTTGGAAGCTACAATTTCTTTAAGTGGTATGTGTACAAAAAAGAATAATAATTACATTAAATTAAATTTTTAAAAAGTAAATCAATGTGTAGATTGTTGATCTGCTGCCAATATTGAACTATTTAATATTTAAATTGTTTCCTGAATATTATTTAAAATGTAACAAATTTAAAAATGTACTGGGAATATGAAGGGATATAATTATTGTCAGCTTATAATAATAATAGTGACAGAAACTGAAATTGTGTACTTATTATGAGCAACGTATTATTTTAATCCAGCAGACCTTATATAATAATGGGATAATATATGCTTCACAGAGTTTTTGTGAGGATTAAATGAGATCTTGAAAGAAACGCTTAATAATACTTAGAATGTCACAGGTATTTGAAAGGGCATGCACACACACACATGCACATTCGAGAAAATGTACCCACGTGAATATAAGTTGTCACATTTTCAGTATTTAACTGTAAAATTGCTAATTGGTAATCAGAATTAAGTTTTGTTCAATCATTAGCTATTTCACCTTGCCCTTTCATTGTTCTTATGTGATTTGCCAATCTTCTTCTGCTATCCATAAAAGAGATCCTAGATTTTTCTAGAAATTATGGTTTTCAAGGAAAAGAGGGAGTTTTGAGGTGAATAGGGCAGAAAGGTTACCATCAGACCCAGTCCTTTTACAATTTTTTTGGCTTATTGACTATGTAATGAAGAAGCACAAGGCAAAATTTACTTAAATGAATGACTTACTCTTTTATGTGGGAGGTAAATATTATTATTACTGAGAGAAGGGACATCTATCTATTCACCTGTGAATGACGGTAGTTGCCCAATCGTACACAGAGTGGGCGGTGAGTGCATTGGGAAGCAGCCCAAGGTGGAATAAAATGATGAAATGGAATGAGAATGCTTTGTTCTCTGAGTCCTCATCCTCAGGTTGAAGGAGGCTTGCCTTTTACATTAAGTGAGGACATCATTGAGAATGTCTGCCAGGAGATGAAGAGGTTTTGGTCTCTGAGCAGATCTAGCCAGAGGAAGGCCCACAGAGCACTGACTCATCTATTTGAATGACTAGAAATGTGGCATGGTGCCCAGAAATTAGGTCACAGCCTTTGGACACAGAGGTGAGGTTTTTCAATATACATTATTTTCTGGCATCGTAGCTTGACTTTATGGAAAACAAATTGATTCCATAGAAATTTGCCCTGGACTTTGATGTTTGTCAGTTGATGAATAAATTCAGAGAAAAAATATACATAATTATTTTGTCTTAATAAACCATTTACAATATTATTGAGTAATATTGGGTCACATCTAGGTTGTTAGTATTCTATTCAATTATCTGTTAAAAAGCACTACCAACTTATTATTCTGTATAAATTTTTAAAATATATAATTTGAGCACCTCTTCTAAAGAATTATTTTTGACAAGATGGAAATTAGGAATAATTATATTAAACATAATCTATCCTGGAAATGTTCTATTGAGAAATTCTCTAATTATAATTATATTAATGATTCCTCTCATCAGAGAGTGCTAGAGTATTTTTAGTGGTATGTACTTAAAAGTATTCCACTTGGGGGAGATGTTCAGATACCAACTATAATGTTTAACAAATAAATTTTTAAATATGCGATTTGTAAATTGAAAAGTGTCTATGTTGTTTTAAAAGTAATTACAGAGAATGTGTTGTTCTCTTTAATAGTTGACATCATAAGATTTTAAGTTTGTTATTATTGAAGCCTTTACTTGAATGACTTAGTGAAAAACAAGATTTTTAAAATGCTAACATCAAAAAAAGAGGGAGTAGGATAGTCTTGGTGGAAAGTCTTATCAAGAGTTTGCTTTTAGATATTAACCTTGATTTTCTGACATTATCAAAAAGATTTTTAAGTTTATTTAAAATGAACAATAAGGACTCTGTCATAAAATACTGTGATTGAGGCGTCAGTAAAGACATTTTCATTGGTTACAGAATTTTTTTTTGTTAATGATGCCATAATTATTTATATATTGTGGTTTTTTAGGTGAATCTGTTGTTAAAATGTTTGTCAATTTCTCAAATAAATAAAAGCTTGTTTTTTTAAACAAGAAATTGTTCGGTTTTTCCCAATTCAAACATGGAAATTTTAGTGAATTCTAATAAGTAACTAATCATTTCCTGAGACATACCAAGCTAGTTTTTCTAATGGTTATTGATTTAAAAATGATATATAAAATGGAGTAATTTCTGGGACATGAATTATCATAAAAATGTATATATTTTTTTAAGCAAGGCAACCCTTGGTTGACCTCACAGATTGCGAGGGCCTTGTCAGTTTACAATCCCTTATTTTTAATTTTTATGCCTATAGCACCTGGTTTTCCTAGGTGGTCTCCCATCCAAGTACTAATCAGGCTCGACCTTGCTTAGCTTCCGAGATCAGATGGGATTGGGCTCGTTCAGGGTAGCATGGCCGTAGACGTATGTTTTTTTTTTAGGAAAAAAAATAACTGCTTCCACCTAAATATAGCATTCAGTGAGAAAAAAAAAAGACTGAACCATTTATCTTTTGTTAATGCTATAGAGAAGGTGTGCTGAATGATTCTTACTTAGCAGACAAATATTCCATAGTTCCATGTGAATATTTTTTCCTTTCAGCTCTCATGAACTGTCAAGTGTATAGTCCATGATTTCATTCTGGAAGATACTCTATAGAACATAATAACTCAGTTTATTTGAAAATGACCTTTTGAGACTATTTTTATTACAGAAGCAAGGAGAGGGAAAGCTAGATTTAAAAATGCTATTTAACCCAATTTATCGATCCCATTCAATATTTTGAGGGTTACATATAGAATTTACACATTTTATAAATATACCAGGAAATTTGTTTTAAAGATTTTATTAATTTGAAGCATACTTATTGAGGCCTTTGGGATATGTACTGTGAAAAAAAAGGTTAAAAAAAATTCCTGGCCTTGTGGAATTTATATTTAAGTTGAGGAAATAGATAATAAACACAATAATAGACATTAAATCATGCAGTATGGGGAAAGGTACTAACTGTTATGAAAGAAAGAAAATAAAAAGGAAAATAGAGCAGAATACAGTGGATTAGGAGTATAATTTTCCAAGAAAAGAATTTAAAACATTTTTCTTAGGTTCATTACTTGTTTGATAAAATAAGTAAGATGCAGTAGCTCAAAATGTAGTGATAGAAATAATAGTGGTATATAAGGCAAAGGGTGATAAATGATGCAAAAGAGAAACAATTGTTAAGTTTCTATGATTCTATGATTTTAGTCTATTTTTGAACATTAATTCATTCTTTACTGAATACTTTCTCTATTCTAGGCCCTGCATGTGAACATAGTAAGAGGTTATAATCTCCTTCCAAATGAGGTTATCAGATGATTCTTATTCCTTCTGTGCATGTTTTACAGGTAAATGTTGATAAATATCATATGTACATAAAGACTTAGATATAGAGATATTTATTGCATCTGGTGTTTGCAGAAGTGGAAAACTGAAAACTGAATGTTCATAAATGAAGGAATAGATATGTAAACTATAGCCATAACTGGAAATTATGCAGCAGGCAAAATATTGAGCTAAGATTATATATATTATCATGGAAAATACTTTAGAATACATTGTTAAGTTTGAAGAAAAGAAGTTTCAAGACAATATGTCTAGTAAAATAATATTAAAATATCAAACAAATTTAAACAAATCAAAACTATATATTTTGATAAGTACATATGTATGTGTGGGAGATCATTTTATTTTTCCCAAGTTATCCCTCCATCTGTAAGACAATTATACATCAACATCCCTTTTTATATTATATGCTGACATTGTCATATACTAAATTCCTATAGTTATTCGTGTTTAAATATTCCTGGCCATTCTCTTGCTTGACCATGTAATGTGAGTAATGAAATGTTAGAGGGCATGTTGTGAGCAGAAGCTTTAAACGTGCTTGTGTGGTTTTGCCTGGTCTCTTACATGTCTGCTATCTGCCATGAAAAAAATCAAGTCCAGATCACTGATGATCCAAGAGAGAAAACACTTGCAATAAACCTAAATTGATCTATGGCCTGAAGCAGAAATGCTCAAGCTGCCCCTTAATCTTTTGATCAATAAAAAGAAATGTTTTGAGCCACTGATTTTTGAGGTCATTTGTTATGTAGCATTATTGCAGCAATAGCTGACTACTACAGTATGTCTGTATGTGAGTGCGTAAAAAAGATCAGGAACAATAGTCACCAGACTATAATTTTATTTCTGAGTGTTAGAGTTGAAAATGTAAAGAAGGAATTATAATTATTTTCTTTTATTGTTGAATTTATTTTAATTTTTAAAATTTAATTTTTGAGTAGATAACACATTTTTTATGTTTCAAACATCAAAACAATATTAAAAGTATGCACTAAGAAGATCGGCTCCCACTCTTTTCTCCATCCTCACTTTTGCAACCTATAGAATTAGTATCTTGTTTATCTCATGAGAGTTCTTTATACCAAATCAAGCAAAAGCAAACATATGCTCTTATTTTTCCCTTTTATTACCTATATATTTTTTTCTTGCACTAATGTATCATAAAAATCTTATTTCAGTACATGTAAAACTTCCTCTTTTTTTTAATTGCATATTATCTATACTTATACATATACATTAGTATTTTATTTTGCAACTTGTATTCATTCAACTGTTGAATATTTGGGTTATTCTAGTATTGACTATTAAAAATATTGGAACTGTGAACATTCTTATACATGTCTTTTGATGTACATATGTACACTTTATATTTACCTAGAAATAGAATTACTGGGTTGTGAGTTATGTTTATTTAAGCCTTACTAGATATTGTTAAACAGTTCTCCAAAGTAATTTTACCATGTTATGCTCACATCAACAATATATGAGATTTCTAATTGCTTCATATTCTTGCTAACTCTTTAATTTTAGCCTTTCTAAGTGGATGTTTAATGGTACCTCACAGTGGTTTTAATTTCCCTCCTGTCTAATTAGAACAGATGTTTATTGGACTTCTGAATATCCTCTTTTTTAAGTGTCTGTTCATGTTGTTATCTCTTGGATTTTTTTTTTCTAATTTATTTTTAGGATTTTTAAAATAAATATTTTCTGGTTGAGTTCTTTTTCAGTTCTATATGTTTTAAATATATTCTATCACATTACGATTTGTCCCTTTGCATTCTTAGTGACACCTTCCGTTAAATAAAAAATCTTAATTTTTATGTGGACTGGTTAATTAATGTTTTCCAATATGACCACTGGTTTTCTCCCCTGCTTTATAGATTTTGCTTGTCCAAAGTTCCCAAAGATAAGAATAATTATATGTTTTCTTTTAGAACTACCTTGTCTACATATAGCAATTAGCTACATACAACTATTTAAACAAAATGAAATTAATTAAAGTTAGATTACATTAAATTAAAACTTTATTCTCTTCATTACAGTAGTCACATTGCAAGTGCTCAACAGCCACAGGTGGTTTAGTGGCTACCCTGCTGGACAAAGTAAATATAGAATATTTTTATTAGCACAGATATTTCCATTGGACCATGCTGTTCTAGAGAAGGTCTGGTGATTTCCTGTTCACTTTCAGATCTACGATCCATCTGGAATTATTTTCTTTAATTGAGGTATAATTGATGTGTAACATTATATTAGTTTTAGTTGTGCAACATAATGATTTGATATTTGTATATATTGCAAAATGATCACCACTATAAATCTAGTTAATATCTGTCACCGTACATAGTTACAAAGCTTTTTTTCTTATGATTGGATCTTTAAAGATTGACTCCCTTAGTGACTTTCAAATACGTAATATAGTATTATTAACTGTAGTCACCATGTTGTATATTACTTCCCCATAGCATATATTTTATAACAGGAATTAATTTTTGTGTAATATAACTATAACAATTAGCTTTTGTTGTGTAACACAGGGGTCCCCAAACCCTGGGCCGTAGACTAGTACAGGTCCGTGGCCTGTTAGGAACCAGGCTGCACAGCAGGAGATGAGTAACAGGTGAGAGAGTGAAGCTTTATCTGTATTTGCAGCTACTCCCCAGCGCTAGCATCACCACCTCAGCTCCACCTCAGATCATCAGGCATTAGATTCTCATAGGAGCACTGGTTCCTGGTGTCAGAAAGTTTGGGGACCACAAATGTAACAAACCATCCTATAATGTAGTAGCTTAAAACAGCAGCCCTTTCATTTAGCTCACAATTCTGTAGCTGCTTGAGATGGTCAGGTTAGTTGGGGCTGCTCTTCTCATGATACCTCATCCTCCAATAGGCTAGTCCAGGCTTTTTCTCATAATGGTTTTTGAGTTTCCAGGAACAAAAAGGGGCAAGTCTGAGTGTGCAAGTGCTTTTTAAGGCTCTACTTGTATCACATTTGTTAATGTCTCTTTGGTTAAATAAGTCATCAGATTCAAGAGGAGAAATAATTAGACTTCTTATGTGAGGAGAGGCACAAGGGATGTACTTAAAAGGATGGGAAGAATTTATGGTCATTTTTGTGACTTATCTCAGTGACATAGGGAAGAGTATTATTAAATTTTTCTGTATGGCTTCCAATTGACCCTGTTACATTTATTGAAAAGACAATTTATTTCCCAATTAAACTGCAAAATGTATGCTTGAGCTATGAATTTGAAACGCTGAGTTCATCTTTTTCATTTTCTATTTTCCACAGCACAATTAGGAGCAATCAGTCAATGCCATTATATTCCTTAGTTTGACCAAAATGTTCCAAAATTAAGGTAGCAAATGCATGGTCACCCAAAACCTTGCTTTCTATAAATATTTGATTAGGAAGAGCCACTGGTGCTATTTTGTATATTTCTATTGCCGCTTTATGCCGTGGAATACCAGTGCCCTCTTAATCACTGGAAAAAGTTATTAGTGCTTATGACTCTAATCAGATTAAAGAATAAATTCTAGAAAACCCACAACCAATTCAAAAAGCCCCTTCTGAAGATTCCGCTCTTTTAGAACCACTTATGGTAGCAAAATCTGTATCAGTCTGGGTTCAGGTATTCTTTCTTCCCAGCCAGGTTTTCTCATTCTACTTTAAAATATTTATACTTTTCTATTATGCATCAATTTATTTATCATGCCTTAAGGGGTACCAATTAGACACATGTTAGATCTTCTGTATCTCTCAGATGACTTTCTCTACAATCTTTCTCTCTCTTTTTTTGTCTCATTCTTCTGTGCCTTTTAGTATGGTGTCTATTCTCACCTGTGCTCTTTGTAGTTTAATCTTCATTTCTGAGTGGGATTTATTTCTTCTCTGAATTCTTATATATTTTTGCCTTTGGTTTTTCTAAATAGCTATAATTTTAGTCAGCTCTCTCTCTCTCTCTCCTTCCTCCCTCTCTCCCTCCCTTTCTTCCTTCTTCTTTCCTTTCTTCTTTCTTTCTTGGTTCTTTTTTATGTTCAGACTGTTATAATTTTTCATTAACTTTTTGAAAATACTTTTTCTTGTGTTTCCTTCATGTGAAGGAAAATTACATTGCTTTTTTCCTCCATCATTTTCTTATGGAATTCTATACAGCTTTTTCAATAAACAGTTAACTACTTGACCAAAACAAACAAACAAACAAACAAACAAACAAACAAAATAAAACTCAACTCATTGAAACAAGAGACCAAAGGGATGGTTACCGAAAAAGGAAGGCCTGGGGGCCAGATGTTTTTGGCGACAGATGATACTAGAATTAGTGGGGTGATCACATTATAAGGTAAAAAAATGTCAAATCACTATATTACGATTCAGATGTATGCACCTGAAACTAATATAACCAATATGAGATTGTATACCAACTATTCTTAAATTATATAATTAATTTAAACAAAAATCAGTAAGGATATAAGAGATCTGAACCTGAACAACACAGAACAAAATGGAACCAAACTAAACACTGCACCTCAAATCTTTGTATGGAGGAACACTATTTTACCCTCATCTTATCCATATTTTAGAAGATGAATTTCTTATTTAGCAGCAGAAGTTTCCAGGAATGTGCATTTTGGGGATAGGGTGAGAAATATGTCAGAATCAATATCCTGGGATTACTTCTGTGTCATTTCAGCAAAGGTAATAACACATGGACCTTCTCAGTTGTCACTTTTTCTTTGGCTCTCACAGCTTAGATGAGTACAGGAGAATTTCTATCACCTGCTCTGAGCTTCTTAGATCTCTTCACATTCTTTGTCTTTCAAAATATTAGACTCACTTTTAGAAGTTGCATTTTGCTGAAGCTTTTCAAATCAAGCTTTCTCTTCCATTTTCTACACACTGGGCACTTTCTGAATTTACTCTCTGCTCTTTCATAGTAATCTTACTCTGTTCAATTTCCAAACAGGCCCCTCACAGGTAGGGCCTTCTCTTTTTGTGTGGAGATATTTGTTTAAGGCTTCTGAGATCTTCCATCTTCAGCTCTTCCGAACTTTATTCTTCCTCATGACCTATCCTTGTGGGTGGTTTGTCTGTTTTTGCCTTTGTTAGCACTTATTATTTGGAATGTATGATCATTTCTGTCTCCTCATCTATGAAAATGTAGCTTATAAATACTTAAATACATTTTTATGTTCATATATATGTTATTAAAGCAGGAAAGTAGAAAGATGAAGAATTACGCTGTTGTCATATTTTTATAGAAACTAGTACTCCCTATATTTGACTTTCACAGTAAGATTTAATCATATATTATTTCTACGATTGAACTAAGGAAAGGGGAACAATAAATCACATTTTTTCTTAAGTTTTTGTTTTTGACAAGAAGTAGGCATGGTTATAGGAATGTTGTGATCTAGCCTCCACCTAAAGCTTTAAAGGAGCATTTGTGTTACAAACTGACAGGAATGTAAATTTGATGTTTGATTGCCCATAACACAGACTGTCCTTGCCCCCCTATGTGATTCCTGTTGTCATATAGTGGTGTTTACTAAACTTCTCACAATTATTCAGATTAGTTTGGAGACAGTTCTAAATTATTTTACTTTAAAAATCTCTTTAATTTAAAACTCTTAGTTCTCCAACTTATTTTCTCTTATTTTTATCTTTGGTATTTTTCAAAATAATTTATTTTTGTCTTCTTAAAATGTAACAGTTAACTTTTCTTTCATAGTAAAGTTTTTGGTTGCCTAGAACATTATGATATGATCTTGAGGCAAAGTATAGAAATTTTTCTTGCTTCAATTTCAAATTGATAAAATTTATAAGTTGTTTTTAAAATAATTTATGTTGTTTTTCAATGTGGAACCCAGATAGAAATCCAGTGATTAATCCCTGCCTTCTAACTGATGAATTCCTTCAGAGATCAAAGGATAACTTGTTAGCCACTTAGAAAATACAACAGATGAGTTAAAGCCCATGCAGTCCTGAATTGTTCAGAATTTCCAAAGTTACTTGACAGATTTTGAACTAGAAAAAAGTTTTGAACATAGAGATAAGTTTAAAGAACTAAACAAAAATTAGCTTCTTGAAGTCGTTACTGATAATGATAAAACATTGGTTCATAGATAGCCTGCGTGTGGCTTTTACCCAAAATATAACAGCAGCTTTCATGATTACTGTGCAGCACATTCATATTTTGGTAATTTTATTTTTCTAAAAACTAAACAGTCTTCATTTTTGCAAATAAAAACAGATGGATATTGAAATCTGATAAATTCTCTATATTATATACTTTCAGAGCATCTTGTATCCTTCTCCAGCACTTTGCAGTTAAAATGATTTAATTATTTTGAAATAGTTTAAGATCTGTCTTTTCAGCTTTACCATTAACTACACAGGAAAAGGCTGTGTCTTTTGTCGAAAACTATCTCCACTTCTTAGGACAGTATCCAACACTCAGTATATATTTATTAGTTAGCAGACATTGAGCTCAATTTAAGGGTGTTGAAATCTTTTCAGCATCTGTGCTTTAGGAACGCGATAGAAAACTTAGAGTTTAAAACTGCAAATAAGCACTGTAAGGTTTGTAGGTTTACTTGGACTCTTGTTCAAAGGCTGCTCTTTCAAAAGCTTCAGCGGTAGAATTTCTGTGTAACTGCTAATAAATAGTGCTTACTATAAACCTACCCTTCTCCATAGTACCTTCTCTAATCTTGTTCTCTTCCAGGTTTTCACTGATATTACTTTGTCTCTTCTACTAGACTTTGAGTATCTTTAAGGCTAAGACTTGGTATTCCCAGTAAGAATTCAAGAAAAATATATTTTAATTGCTTGATTGAATGAATAAACACTTGCCATCCCATTTTTAATATAAACGTCTTTACTGAGTGGACAAGATGATTCCTAAGCAAAAGTTACATCTGATTTAAATATATTTCCTCTAGTCCCCTTGGCGGAGAGAGAGAAATTATAGACTATTTACTATATTATAAAAATGTGACTTGGTTATAAATAGCTCTAGCCAGGACTCAATATTCTAATAAGTGCTATCATCATCTAAGCACTCTCCTGAAAAATAAACTAGTCTTGCCTTCCGCCGCCGTGGAAGAGCCGAAACCATGGCTCTGCGCTATCCAATGTCCGGGGACCTCACCAAGGTTTCCCAAGGTGACCAAGAACGTGAGCATGCTGAGGCGCAGTCGCCGCCGCCGCCGCCGCGGGCGACCCACCGAGCACACGAAGTTCGTGCGGAACATGATCCGAGAGGTGTGTGGCATTGCCTTCCACGAGCAGCGCGCCACGGAGCTGCTCAAGGTCTCCAAGGACAAATGGGCCCTGAAATGCATCAAGAAAAGGGTGGGGACACACATCTGAGCCAAGAGGAAGTGGGAGGAGCCGAGCAATGTACTTGGGGACATGAGGAAGGCGGCAGCCAAGGAATGACCCCCTTTCTCCTCACACATAATAAAGCCTTTTCAGAAAGGGGCTCCTGTGCTGGCATTGGGAGAGGTCACATCTGGCCCATCATTTACTTGAGACCCCTTCCTGGGGCTCAGTGTGGGGCACAGAAGGATTCAACAGACAGCACTGGAAATGGTATTTAATCATAATAAACAGTTCATATGCAAAACTAACTAACTAACTAACTAACTAACTAACTAACTAACTGACTGACTAATAAATTAGTCTTAAATTTAAGCCTAAGTCTACCTAATGGGAATGTCTCAAATTTTGAGAATTAATGTTGATGATTAGCTTCAGTAAAAGTAACTTATGATCTAACAAGGTTAATAATCTCATGAGAATCATAATCAGACCCTGAAGGGATTTTAAAAGAAGACTTCTAAAATACATTTTAGTAATGACAGTTCATTGGAATAAATGCAAGACATTTCCAGTTGAATACTTAAAGACAATTTGACTGATAAATCCTGTAGTACTTACCAATAAAATCTCATTATTGTATAAAATGTTTGTACAATACCTCAGAATTTTTAAAGTACATTTTCATGTTGCATCTCATGTAATCCTCAAAAACCATAAGTTATTTGGTATCTTTTTTATTTTATAGAATAGAGAACTGAAATACAGAGACATTAAGTGGTTACTTAGGATCTATTAGTTGTCAGTCTATAAATTTTACAGCCCAGTTTCTTGAAGAAAATTAAGATGCTGCATTTTGTGTTTGCATAGGTGTCTTTCCCATGCGAACAGCACAGGTTAGGATAGTTTGTTTTCCTACATGTATGCAGATAAAAACTAAGCACCATAAAGCATTGTCTCTACGAGCCCAAGATGATGGAATCAGAGGTAACTAGAACAAAGGAACAGATCTGGCTCAAGCTGGTGATTGAGTTCTCAAAGATGTTTGAAGATGCTTTTTTCAGCTTAACTTCTTTAATCAGTGTGAGTTTTTTAGCTACTGAATTATAGATTTTTAATGGTGTACATAATTACAGGAGTGAAAAGTAAAAATACCAATATTTTCTGTTTCTCTAAGTTGACTGTAAAATCTATTGTTTTCCTCAACCAGACTCTCTCTCTGCCTCTCTTTCCTCTCTCTCTGATACATGCATGTATATTACAAAATACACACACACACACACACACACACACACACACACACACACACACACACACACACACACAAGATAACTCTAACTAGATTCAGCATTTGCTTTATCTACCTAATCCTAAAATTTAATCTTGAGTCTCTTGCTTATTGAGAGCTTGATGGGATGCTCAAAGATCTTCCATACAAATTTTGGATTTTAGTTTTGTTATAGGAGGATTTTACAATGCAATATGCTTCCTTTTACCAGCTACATGACTTGAGAAAAAGGTTTGAAGGAGATGGTTCATCAGGGTCACAAGAGATTCCAAATGACCCTAGAGGGTAGCTGCGGCCTTTGGATTACCAAAAGGAATAAACTTGTCTAAAAAAATTCCAACTCGTTGGTCCCAGGAAAATGTGATAGTAAACATATGAAGTATATTTATTCTCTTCTTTCTCTATTGACCAAACTTAAAGGAACACCGAGGAAGATTAGAACTTTTTGATTTTGACATTCTCAGTGCTATCAAAAATGAAAAAGGGTGTTATTCATTTCATGCATTGATGCACTAATCTATCATTATTTAAATTTATGTTCTTAAGCTGTAATAGAAGTAATGAACATTTTAGAATTCTAATTTCTTTAATTCTCTGGATCCCTAGAAGAATAAATTGTAGAAGATAGTGCCAAATATATTATCTAGCTCAGATATGCCTAATTTATTGCAGAACTTGGAATAAAATGCAAATGATATATAAAATACTTAAGATATTTTGGGTAATATTTAGAATAAAACAATAAATAGAATCAATGCTAATAATCAGATTTGACGAATTGGAAGTTATATAATCTTCTGCCTAACTTCAAGATTTGTATTACCATCTCATTACCAATTAACTAAGCAAATATTGCACTACTGTTTGCCAAGCCTTGTTCCAGGCTCTTGGTATTTGTAGGTTAATAAAACTGACATAAATTCTGCTCTCCAGGCACTTATATATAAAATGTATAAACATTTATATCCCTTTATGCTGCATATAAAATGTATGTGTACATTTAATAGATATTATAGCACTACATACAATGCTAGTGGTGTATCTAAAGGTGAAAGAATCATTGAAATGCATCATATTAAATCACATGTTGGAGAATCTTTTATTTATTTTGCAAAAAATATTTTGCAATTGCACTCAACATGGAAATGCTATATGAAAAAACTTTCATCATCGATTTTAATGATCAGATTAATCATGAGTTGTAAATTATAAAAGTGTAATAACCCGATATAGAAGATGGATGAGAAAAACTCAGTAACTGACATCTAAGCAGCACTAACCCATGTAATTGTTCCTATAATCATCAATAATGCAGTGCAATTTTTTCTTGATGAAATAAACTTGTCTAGCCATAAGGGACTGGTATGGCCTATAGTCGCTGGGATCCGCACATTCCATTTGGGTCGAGCAAGATGTCCTTGTAAAAATCTTCATCTATTGATAGGAGAGTGGAAAAGGAGACAATTCCCATCCCCACTCCCCCAACCACCACCCCTGCCGCCCCCATGCTTTTCTCATTACAGTTTGAGAAGATCAATATTTTCTTTAAATATAACACATGAATTCATTAAACAACTTATATCTGTATTATACTGATTTTAAAAGCATTCTCATAAAGTTTTATTTATCATGAATTATATTTTTTATTCATATTTATTAAATGACATTTATTTATGTTATTTTTTACATTGAGGAATATATTGAGTAAAACATTTTAGGTGAGTTTAAAAACACATAAAAAAGATTTAAAAAATCTCTCTACATTGATAACTAAATAGATGTCAATGCTTATTCAAATGATTGTATCTGATTGTTTAGACACACTGAGGCAACTTTTCTTAAAGTCATTCTAACAATCCTTTCAAACAGCTGCAATTCACCCAACTTAAGCATTTAATTAAAAAAAAAAAAGACCTTATGTTCCTGTTGCTTTTATCCCTAGAATGGGTGGGGTGGGGTGGCGGGGGGGAGGAGCAAACTATAGAGTAAGCTTTTAAAAACAGACAAAATGATATTTTCCTTTAGAATGGGCAAGGGAAGTTTCATTGAAAGAAACGCATCTCAGGTAAAGCTAGTTTTACTTTTATTCTTCATCTTTGACTGGAGAGAGGCTCATTGTGTGCCTTACACTTTTGTTCTGGGCACCTGAGCAGTGCACAATGTATCACTTATCAGTAGAACAAAAGACTCCTTCATCAGTCAAGCGCAGGGGAAGATGACAGCTGCAGACTCAGAGCCTCTCTAGGCAGCTACTTTGCTGAGACGAAACAGGAAATAGACTATTCATGTGGACTTTCATGTCTAACCCTATTTAATTCGACTCAAGTAAGATTAGCCTCTTTCAAAACATATTCATGTTTAATGGTAATCCTAGATGTTTGTTTCTTATGAGAGACTTGGTTCAGAAAACATAGAAAACAAGTTGTATTATGTGGGTTTTGCAGTAGAAACAATAACTATTTTTATTTAGTCAAAGAGTACTTCTATATATTTTAAACACCTTATATTTTGGAATAATATCTTTTTTATTAAAATTACAATATAAAAATAATTTTTTGAGTGCAAGACCAAAGAAAATCAGGAAGATTTTGTGCTATTGATTGTATAAATGAATATTAAAAGAACAATTTTTTTATTCTGCAAAGACGCAATATTAATTATAGTTTAATACTAAATATTAATCTTACTATGAGTATATTTTTTCCTATTTATGTAAATATATTTACTTTTTTAGGATTGTAAGGTTGTATTCATATTCCTGTTAGACTTAAAAAAATTGGAAGTTCACTAAAATGTAGAATCCTAAATTCTTGAGCAATTATGAAAGAGAAAACTGTTTAAGAAAACAGTTTAAGAAATAGCTGAAAGATTTCTTAGTGGCTATGTAGGTCGGTCCATGTAAGAATAACTTAATACAGAATATTTCACATATATAAAGGTGGCACTGAGCGTATTTTCTTTCACTCAGTTCTTGTATCCCTTACATAAATGTTTGAATAATCATAAATTACAATAGCTATTATGATATTTATGCCGCCATGTATGTCAAGACTGAAAACAGAATAATGTTATATGTTTGAACTTGATTAATTATATAACCGTATTAATTTGACATGCTCATGAGGAAAAAAGTCATTTACCTAAAAATTTAGGTAAATGAAAAAAAATTACAAACCATCTAAATTTCTAGCTTGTATCTTAGTGACAGCAAAGACATGTCATATAGAGAGTCTTGTTTTAAAAAATAGTTGAGAATTGCTTCTAACAATTTTTGCCAGTAAGTGCTTCTAAATACTTGAAAATAAGTGATCATTTGTATTAGTCAATTAAACCACTGAATGATTGAAATTAATTTTATCAAGGTATAATTAAAAAGTTAATTTTTTGGATAAATCTAACCTTCCATTCAGTGTTCTTTCATTTGTGTCAAAAAGTTGGTCCAACATTAAAACGTAGTACCTAAAATTTGTAATCGTATGTTGGTTTTGTTATAATTGGCACCTGATTATGTGTGCCTCTCTATCATCTCTCTCTCTCTCTCTCTCATTTATCTATCATCTATTTATTTATCTATTTATCATCTATCATCTATCATCATCTACCTATCTATCTATGTATATTTATCATCTATTCATCTAGATATATAGATTGTATGTATCTACATATCTAAATGCAGTTGTGTATATACACACATACACCCTGGTCCATATATCATGATTTTACAGAATGGTCTTACAGAACTCCAAGAAAAGTACATCTTGTCTCTTTTAAAATATTCCTCTTTACTTTTCATAAGATTCTTGTTAAAATAAAAATGTCAAAGCAGTCAAAAAAGAATTTGAATTAAAAATCGAATTTTAAAGTTTTTTTTTTTAGTTGTGGACCTATTTACTTACTGCTGCTTTTCATGATATTTGGGTGTTATTATGTTATATTCCTTCATGATTTGCCTGCCTTTAGTTCTTATCTCCTTTTGTTTAAAATTAGCCAATTCATCTGTCTCTGTTACTTACACAGTTGGATGTAGAAGTTAGGTAGGAATAATTTTTCACAGTAGTTTAAATTTCTTTTGTTCTATTCCATTTTTCGACTATACAACTATATGTGCCCTGATCACTGAATAGTTGGAACCAACGCATGTCTTTCTTCAGTTTCCTATTTAAAAACTATTGACTAAAACTTGAGAAATTTCTGGGCTTTAGCTTCTTATTCTCTTCACAAACCTCTTTCTTAACCTCATTATCTCTCCTGGAGTGGTTAGCAAAGTAGTTCACATTTTATGATGAAATATAGACTCCTGTTAAGAGTAAGAGTATATATTGGTACCCTGAATTTTTGAATCATTCCATATGTCCCATTTCAAACATATCCCTATCTCAAAATACTTGGTTCATTCCATACTTGCTGAACTATTCCTCAAAGGATGTTACTGATCATTAGACAAAATATTACTTTATTTTGAAAATTTTTGGTTACCAGAGGCTCATTTGTTTTCAATATTATTCTTCCAGGGAAAACAATTTTTGTAAATCATATAGTCTGTTGTAAAAATGGAAATTAGTGTGTTAATAAAATAAGCTACCAGAGAATTACCCTCATTTATTGCTTCCTTTTCCTTTGCCTTTCTCAGAGTTGTTGATCTTCTATAGAATTCTGCCTTGATATTCCCTGTTTTCTTATTTTTACTGTAAAAATGTATCCATCTTTTTAAATATGTGCATTATCCCATGCAGCAACATTTTATATCTGTATGTCTCCTCAGCCAAAATCTTGTCAAACTTTCTCGTTTTCATACACATTGGGTATTGAATATGCTTTAACAAATATACCACTAAAGAAAATCAAGTGCTCTGCCCCTCTCCCTGCTACTCAGGCAGGTTGAAAATCATGTTTTATGTACTCTGAACTGTGCAATTTTACCTGTTCCAATGGCTTTAACTACAATCTCTATACCAAAGAATCCCAAATCTATTACTTATACTAAGATCAATATATTTTCCACTTTTAATTTCCCCCATTCATATCCAAATTATATTCCATTTTAGGTTTAGCCTTTCCCTCACATTGTACATGCATGCATGTATGTGTGTGTGCATACATGTTACCACTCTTCTAAGATAAACATTAGCATCATCTTTTATTCTCTTGTTCATACTTCTTATTCACTTGATCACTTATTCCCGTTGAGTGTATTTTGACAATTATAATTCTCTTCTTCATTCCTCTTTACTTCTGTCATGTATGGACTATTTTATTTGTTTCCTAATTCATCTTCTAATTGGCAATACTATAATTTTCCAGATATCCTGCTTCTTCAGTTGCTATTAGAATTACTTGCCAGCACCCACAACCATATGAGCCGATTCCTTAAAATCTCTCTTTCTCTCACCATATATAATCTTATTTGTTCTGTTTCTCTGGAGAATTCTGACCAACACACCCCCTACGTCCATAATCACTGCAGGTTGCCACAAGTTTGGGAATTATGTAGCATCTGTTCTAAGTCTTTTGCCAGGCCTGCATGAAGTGGATTGATATCTTAAGGACTATACATTTTTTATTGTTTCAGGTAGATATCATGTAAGTACTAAGATAAAAAAGTACTATTCAAGTGTAAATTACATCATTTATATGAATCCTAAAACTTGCAATTTTTATTTAGACTCATCAGCCCTATTTTTTTATGATTTAACTTTTTAGAAAAATACTTAGCTAATAAATAGAATACAGAAGAAGCGATATGCTTTTTTTTTCCTCATTAAAGAACTAACATTTTTTATTGGCAGATCAAGATCAATTAAGAAAAAGACAAAATTAATGGCCGCTACAATTAATAAAACAGGGACAGCAATTTTGAATTTAGGATTATCACTCTAGTTCCTAATATCTTTAAAGGAATGTAGTTGTGTCTTTGTGTTAGTTTTATAGATAGAAAATATTTCAAGGAGAAATTGAGTTTCAGAGAAATAAAATGGAAAAGTAATGAAAACATATTCCTATCCCAGGTTCATTTCAAAAAAAGTTTTTGGTTCATTTCAAAAAAATTTTTTTTTTTTTTAAATTTTCCCTTACTTGTAGGTATTTCTGTGGCATAACTACGTTTTAGTGGAAAGAAAAGATCAGCAATGGGACAGCATTTTGTCTAATTTCACGCTAAGGAACATGATCATTATATGTACATGTATTTTTTCTTTTCTGTAGCTTATACCAATAGGAATGTAAGGATTACACAAAATAATTGCATAAATGGTTACTTCCTGCTGATATAAAATGTCACTGAACACAATAGTAGGGTCTTTCTCCAAATCACTGCTGACTTTTTGGTCTGACCTATGAGAGTAAATCACATAAGCTACTTAAATTGAAATAATAATCTTTGGAAATTAAAATGATGAAAGCTTAAAGCTGGCTTGATGCCAAATTTTGATTTCCTGTTGTGCCTTCGGGGTGTAGTGTGGTGAATTTTGGAACATTGTTCTCTTTTTTGGTGTTCAGATGCTTTTTTGCAATTCACTCTAATTTAGCTACTGTCAGATTTTAATAGTTGGCCAGTTTTTGGTCAGGTAATAAGTTTTAATAAACACGACACTTTAGGATAATTTTCCCCTTCATTAGTAATGAGACCGTGTAGAGTAGAGGCTAAGAGCACAGATTTTTAGCAGAGGGGAGAATGGGTTCAACTTTCAGTTTCTTCTTTAATTAGTTCAGTGATCCGGGGCAAGTTAATTAGCATCTGGGTAAAAATTATGAATAAAGCTTGTAGATACCCAGTACCTAGAACAAGGGCTGACACATAGCAAGCTGATGCTCTATCATTTATGTATACAGTATATCCTCACTTAACATTGTTAATAGGTTCTGCGACTTGTGTAATGAAACCAGTTTTACCATAGGCTAATTGATATAAACAAGTATTAAGTTCCTATGGTATCTCATTAATGTTACAGTGAAACAATGTTGAAAGAAACAACATTATTTGAAGGTTTGGTGGATAATCAATATTATGATGGTTTACCATCAATTCAAAGATTTCATAGAACACCACTTTATTTATATTATTTCCTTTCGGATTATAACTTGTCTAAGAAATACAGAGACTAAATTACATAGTCAGAATTTGAATTCAGATTTTCTGATGCCATTCCTCTTCCTCCATTTACTATACTTCCCTTGGAAAAACAATGAGAAGCCACACCTGAATTTGGATCAAAGAGTAATATGATTCAATCTTTGCTTTAGGAAAAATTATATGGGGGAAGTATGTAATGATACTTGGGAGGAAAAGAGGCTTTATAAGTATTAAGGAGGCTTGAACTAAATTTCTGAGGTTGGCGATATAAAAAAACAGATTGCGTGAAACACTTTTTGCAGCAGAATCTATAGAATTTGGAGATCGGGCTTGAAGGGCCAGAAAGAAATAGAATTCAAAAATGACTCCAAACATTTAAGCCTGAATAATTGGACAATGAAACTACCAAAAAAGTATTCATTTTCAAGAGGATCAAGGAAATAAGTTCAGTCAATGAGACTAAATCATGTCATTGCTTAGACGTTAAAATTATTATTTAGTGAGATATAAAAAACTTTATTTGGTCTGGACTATAATAACCCATTTTCAAGTTTCCTAACATTGTAACAGACAATAATTGAACTGCTCCTGTTGATTAAGATATGTTGCAAAATACTTGGAGAAAAGGAAATGATAATCTTCTTGGAGAACAAAATGTGTTCAATACAGAAATGGAAATTGTAGTAACAAAATGTGTTCAATACAGAAATGGAAATTGTAGTTATTGTATGTTTATAATGCTTTAACTTTGGTTAAATGATAATCTTCTTGGAGAACAAAATGTGTTCAATACAGAAATGGAAATTTATTTACTTATTTTTCATATTGATTTCTATTACTCCTTTGTCATTTGGTTTTTATTTTGCCCTTGTGACAGTTCAAACCATTAAACTTGGTTAATTAATATGCTATATCTATACCTTAAAATTTTTTTTTATTATGAAAAGTGGAGAAATAGTATAATAAACCCCATACACTCACAACTTGGCTTCAAAAATGGTCAACTCTTTGCCAATCTTGTTTCATCAATTGCCCATGTACTCCCTTGTCTCTCCTCAACTGGGTAATTTTGAATTTTATTCCATATATCATACCCAGCATATGGGTATGTCTATAAATATCCAGCATACGTTGGTTAAAGATTAAGGTATTTATTTTCTAAAGAATCACAATGCCTTTATACATATTAAAAATGAATAATTTCTTAACATCAATAAATATCCAGCTTTCTCATTACCCTAATAAGCAATCATTTATTCAGATATTATTGGGGATCTCTATTTAAAGCTAACATTTAGCCTCTTATTTCTTGTTTTATTCTGACAATATTAGTAAGGTGATTTTCAAAATTAATAACCAGTATCCTCCCCCAATAATAAACAAGCTAAACAAAAGAAGGAATTTTTGCACATTTTGTTCATTAGTATATTATCAGTTCTTAGAACATTACTGGTACATACCTCACACTCAATGAATAATTATTGGCTGAGTGGATAAATAATCTGTCTTTTCATCATTTGTGTATTATGTCTTTTTTATCTTCTAATACTCTTATCTACACTAGGTTTTTCTGTTAGGTTATCCTTTCTTCTGTTGCTTTGATTCTTTTGACTATTTTTTTAGTTATTGTATGTTTATAATGCTTTAACTTTGGTTAAATTTCTTACTTCTTTTTCCTCTTGTAAAAACAATTTAAACACTTTCAGATATATTTATTTTTAGGAAGAACTCTATTGGTATTCTGTGTTGTGAACATTGTGGTAAATGACAAATTAGTTTTTGATGAACTCATTTTTTTATTAAGCAGTCTTATCAAATTAACATGCCTTTCGATTTAATTCTTCTATATCTATCAATATGATTTGTAGTTTTTTTCATCTAATTTAAAATTTTACGCACACATATATATTAACCATAATAACTCTTTCTCTACATATACACTTATTTATTATAAATAAAAACCCTTTTCCATTATATAGCACCTAAAAAAATAAAAGCAATTAATTTTTGTGCATTTGTAACAAAAATTATGAAATAATCTGGCCGGGTTGTGTTTAGTGTAAAAGTAGAATTATTCTGACACTTGTTAAAATGATAAGAAAGACTATATTCAAGACTTTAGTAAGAGAGAAAGACTATTGAAATAGGGGAAAGAGATTGAACTCAGTTCTGAATACGAGAATGAGTGGGGATTTATAGCCAAGGAGCATAGTGAGAGGGTCAGTGGATGGAAAGTTATTAAAAAGAGACATCAAAGACAAATGAATTCTTCCTAAACAAGCCTAACAGATTTTCACTAGTCAGACCAAAGACTTAGATGTCAAGGGTTGAGGGTGAAGAATTTGATATCAAGAATGGAGAAATTCTTGCTAAATTGATTTAGCAGGATTCTTGCTAAAGGCAGGCCAAGGTCAAGGCCTAGCCAAGAATAAGGCTTGGAGGAGCCTGATGACAGTTTAGTTAAGGAGGAAGTCTGTCATTAGCTTCTTTTCTCTGTCTTTCTCTTTCTTTCTCTTTTTCTAAGTTTATTGGAACTTGATATTTCTTCTCAGTTTTCAACTATGAGTCTTTCTTTATCTTGAGAAATTCCTTCTCTTAAAATTACAACTTATTTTTCATGTGGTGTATTATTAACATAAAGACCTTTAATACATCACACCTTCCAGTAAATACTCCCTTACGTAGCCCCTCCCACAATGACTATAGCTTTGTCTTGTGACTTTTTCTGTCCAATGAGACATCAGCAAGTGTCATGCAAGCAGAGCTTTGATGTAAGATTACAAACTGGGTTCTGACCCTATTGGAAGTTTACTGCCATCTGGCAAGAAAATTTGATCTAGCATCCTTGAGAATAAAAGATCACAAGGAGAGAAAGACACAGGCCCAGCCTACCTTCTGACTAAATGCAACCAAATGAATGAACCCAGGTGAAATCAGCAGAACTGCTCAACTAAGTGATAAAATCATGAGAAATAATAAATTAATGTTGTTATAAACCATTAAGTTTTGAGATGTTTTGTTATGCACCAATAGATAATTCAATTTGAATTCATTAGTAATGTTTCGCCACCTATTATTATTATTAATTATTAAGAGTATTTTTTAAAAATTAGGAGTGTGTTCAAATTCTCTTGATTCCTATCAGAATAACTTTCACATTGATCTATTTCTGTAATGATTTTTTAAAAATCTATATTTATAAGTATTTTTGCATTACCTCTGAAAAAAATCAAGTAACTTTTTTGTGTTATATTTGCATAAATCAGAAAATATTATGGATCATAATACTTTTGAAAAGTACTGTCCAATAGACCATTCTGTAATGATGAACATGTTCTATAATCTATTTTACCGAATATGGTAGTCATTACCCATATGTGACTATTCAGTACTTGAAATGTGGCTGAGGAACTAAATTTCTAATTAAATTTTATTTCAATTATTTACATTGAAATTTAAGTAGCTAACATATTGAAAGGTACAATTCTAGACTGGCTATGCAATGTGATCCACATACCAGCAACATCAATACCACCTGAGACCTTGTCATAAATACAAAGAAAAGCAGGCTCCACTCCAGATTTACGGAATCAGAACTTGCATTTTATGCTTCACCATTCATATTTGAGATTCACCATTCATATTAAAGTTTGTAAATCACTACATAAGATAGCCTTTCTATACTAATCAAAGGTATTTATTATTGTAATAAATATGATGAATTTCATTCATTTAGCAAATGCATTTTGTGCATCATTGTAGGCACTGCAGATATTCTGGTGAATAAGACAGGTATGGTTCTTGCACTATCAGTGCTTATAGTATAGCACGGGAAAGGTAACCTGGATCATTTTTAAACAGACATAGTTACTGTTAACGAGGAGAAATATGCCTTCTTACTTTGTTATTTTTGTTATTTAAAACAACATACAAATAAAAAAATATTTTCCTCCTATGTAATAGTCCTTCAAATATTGAAAGGCAGAAACACAGACACACACACATACAGATACACACACACACACACACACACACACACACACACACACACGAACACTCTGTCAGTGAGTAGTTTCCACAAAAACCTATAGCCTACTTTATTTTTTAATACCCTGGGGAGTTGTTTTTCTCAAAGTGTGGTCCACAAATCACCTGCATCAGGAAGAGTTGAGTGTTTGTTAAAAATAATGATTCTTGTGCTCCAATCGAGACCTATTCAAGCAGAATCTCCTGGGCTAATCTTGGGGGTCTATACTTTAAATCAAATCTTTAGGTAATTCTCTTACAAACTGAAAGCTGAGAATCACATGGATGAGAAGAAACTAGAAATACCTTTTTTGGAGTATACTAAAGTGTTTCTCAAAGGTGTGTAAATAGCATATGGACAAGTTCGAGCATTTAATTCACTCTCTGTTCCTTGAAAGACGTGATTTCTGGACACTATCCTCAGAAGTATTCCTCTGCATATACTTTACCTTTTCAATGTACTTAGGTAGCACAGACTGTAAATTCCTGTAAAATAAACACCATACAGACACAAAACTTTTCCTTAACTAGCATTAGGCCATAGCTATGTAACTTTTTTTTTATCAGTGAATTTCACCAGAATTCTGCTCTCCTATTCATCCTGAGTTAATATTTTAGAGCTACTGGAATTTGGCCTGCCTGCCATCAATGGCTAGCTGAGCCTGGTAGTATTGCAACCAAGTATCACACTTGGAAGTTCAAGTCCTCAATCAGTATTGATAATAAAATCTAAATTGAATTAGGAGAAGTTAGAAGAAGGAGAAAGTCTTAATTTAACTAAAAAGAAATAAAAGTTTAGTTTGGACTTTATGACTATATAGTCAACAGGAATAGACCAATAAAATGTGAGAGTTAAAAATAACCAGGGAAGTTAAATATAATTCTAAACTATTTGACTTGGGCAATTGTATGAAGTTGTGTAATTAAATGAGATATTACAGAAGAGCAAATTGAAGCAGACCTTCAAAATGATGCAGTTTTAATCTATTTAAAGGAGTACTATGATAAGAACTTCATGTTAAAAATATCTTAGAATTATAAAGTAGGTCTGGAAGAAGCTTTGGATAATTTCTAGCTCAATTTCTGTATTTAATCAATGAAGTAGTTAATAGCAAAATAAGATCTTCTGATTTCTAATATTGATCATGTTATTCTGTAATTGTCATTTAATCAGATTAAACTCTTCTTCGTGATTTCATTCTACTATGACTTGACAATTTAACAACTCTCTGTTCTTATCCTCATTAAAATGCATTTCCCTTCTCTGTTCCCCTCAGAAATCTTGCTATTTTTCTCCATCTAACCATGGCTATCTATCAAAGACTTCCCAGATAATTGCACATTGCTCTATTCACTAGAAAGATCCATGATATCAATTTCTTATTCCAGAGAGCAGTGAAGTGTCTCTTTATGTTTTTGTTCTTCTGTTATTTATGTTTTATTAGAATTTTTTAAACCTAATGTTTGTCCAGTACTTACCATCTACCAAGCTTTTTGATTTTTTTGGTAGTCTCTCAGTCCTCACAATGGCATTAGAGGGTAGTACTTTAACTTTACAATTGGGTAAATAGAAGCAGGGAGAGGTAATTGAACAGTGATCTCACGATTAGCAAATGGCACGTTTGTATTATCAAATAAGAAAATGTACATGGAGTGCCCTCTGCAAACTGTGTACCTCTATGCCTGTTTCTGAGGTTAGAATTATTTTTCCATCTCTTCTATTAGCTTTGAAATGACTTTAGGGTAGGGCTGCACCTTTTTTCAGTTTGTGTTCTCCCACAGCCTTTGTTCCCATATTCCCAGTGTTAACCATACTGAGCTTTGTGTGACCAGATGGTTATCTTTGCCTATAAAGGCAAGTGTTTCATGACTTCATATAAAGTAATAGGCGATCTAACATCTTTCAGTAAATGTTAGCAGCAGTGCAGGCCAAACCATATTGCTTATCAAAGTTCGGCAGAGCCCTGGTCACCAAAGCAGTAGCTGCTCTTTAAGCAAGTGACTTGCCACTTCGCCACCACCACCAGGTACTTTGCCCAGCTAGTCCTGCTGTTCTGTAGCTTGCTCTTTAACACAGATCATTTACCAGAAGTAAACCTATCTTACAATGGTCATCTTTCAAATGACTTTGAGAAAGACTCAAGGCAGCAATTATTCAACTTTATTGCCTCACTGACTAAAGAATTCTTTGCTTTAATGGGCTGCCAAGCTGTATAGAGAGAAAGTGCTCCTGGCACAACCAGAAAGAAGAGAGCACACTGGGAGTTAGAAAAGCAAACTCCACTCCCTGGGGCTTCAGCTAAATAGCTGGCTTTTAGATTCTGTGTTTCAAGTAACTCTCTGATATTGGCAGCTGTGATTAGCTATTTGACCCCCTTTATCACCTGTTCTTGTTAACACAGAGGTTCACAGTGTTGTTTCTTGTCAAAAGAACTACACTAAGATAGAGGAGCCTAATTGAGTATTTTGTCATGCTGATATTGATGACTCAGGGGGAGCAGAATACCAAAACAAACTGTGCCGAGAGAGTATTTTACAAAGGTGGCAACCCATGGCACAGAGTGCCCTGGAAAGATGTGATTCAAGTACAACCAGCCAGATCTCAGATTTATTTGTTATTGCATGTTTACGCTTTCTATGGGCAGCAGGTGCTTGAGGTATCATTTAAATAGGACAGATCGCTATTTTTTTTTTTAAAATCCAAGGCTGCTGTTATCAATATATACAAGTGCATTAAGTGTGTCTTAAAAGAACACTCAAAGTGGGTAAGATAATAGTTATTTGATCCTTAATGAAGACTTTTATCTCACGTTCTATTACTCTAACAGTGTATTATATTACATTCGGCCAATTTGACTTACAATATTGTGGACTACAACAGCATTTAAAAATCATTCCAGGAAATTCAGTCTGCCTTACATGGTTTTGTACTTAGCTGTGGTGCATATAGCGTGAGGTTTAAGGCGGTCGGAAACAAAGAACTCAGCAGGTGATTTCGAGGCTATGGGTTCTATTTAGGTTGAAGATGAAATGAAAGAAATATGCTCCTGTGAGATAACTGTATGAGATTCAGTGATAGTTATAAGCTTGACACAAGAGGTCAGGAACTAGAATTAAGGGGAGGATTAATGTTGCAACTCTGAGTTTTCTTTCACAACTGATAGCAGAGGCACAAAATAGCTTGCCAAAGGCAGCAGTGCTCAAACAGAGGCTGATGTGCTAGAAACAACTTAATGAAAGAAAAATGAACATTATTTACTGTATAAAAATTTTATTGTGTAAAGAAGTTGAAATGAGTGAGATTTAGTATCAGAATCTTTTAAGGCTTTCTATATTTTTACTTTTCTTGGATAATCCTAAAATTAGATAATTATATGCACTATGCATGCCTTATATAATAATAAAAATTACCCCAGGAATTATTGCAAAGTTAACACATGGATATTATAATTTATTTTCTTATATTAAAAAACTAACTTTTTTAGGATTTTAACGTTATATTTGACAACGAAATAAACTAATATTTCACTAAAAATAATATAGACTAATAATTTAGTACAGTGTATGATTTTTGTATAAGACAAGATTTATGGCTAGATCCACTATATAGTGGCTTCTGTAGTCCAATTTCAAGGTATAGGCAAAAAATCCCTCCCCCATACAAAAAAATAAACCATTTTAAAGCTCATGGGTAAGATTAATATATAACATATGTAAGATCAGATATGGTAATATTACCATAAAAAAAGGGGACTGCTTATAGGGGAAATATTTGCGTAACATTTTTTGTTGAGAAAATTGTGAAGTCGTGTGTAGGTTTGGTGGGGGAAGAGTTGAATGATCGATTAATGCTGCCTTTCATGGACTATGAGATAAAGAAAGGTTAGATATTTGTCTTTTATTTGCTGAAGTTGTAAGTGAAAGATGTCTTGAGTTTAAAAAGTAAAGAATGCCAATTCATCATGCTGACATAGGTTAAAGTACTCTGTACGTGGCTGCACCATTTTACAGTCCTACTATTATGAAGGTTCCTTCTGATTTCCCTAAATCCATGCCAACATTTGGTGTTGTCTGCTTTTTAGCTCACAGCCATCCTAGTGGGTGTGAAGTGACATCTCGTAATTTTAGTGTGCATCTCCCTGATGATTAATGATGTTGAATATTTCTTCATGTGGGTATTGGCCATTCCTATATCTTCTTTGTTGAAATATATATTCAGATATTTTGGCCATTTTTTTTAAATTGGGCTGTTTGTCTTCTTAGTTATTGAGCTGTAATTTCTTTATATATTCTAAAAGCAAGTACTTTATTGGATGTATTATTTGGAACATTTTCTTCTAGTCTGTGGCTTGTCTTTTTGCTTTCTTGATGGTGTATTTAACTTTAAGTGCAAAAGTTTTGAATTTTTTATGAAGTGGTTCATTTTTTCTTTTCTTTATGTGTTTGATGTATTTAAAAAATAATCACATAATCCAAAATCACCAAAATTTGCTCTATGTTTTCTTCTGAAAGTTTAATAGTTTTAACTCTTATATTTAAGTTTATGATATATTTCAAGTTACTTTTTGTGTATGGTGTGAGGTAAGGGTTCAGATTCATCCTTCTGCATGAAGATATACAATTCTCTCAGACCTATTTGTTAAGAATTCTTCCCCCATTGAATTGTCTTGGCATCTTTGTCCAGTCAGAGTTTCTTGTTGGGCATAATTGTCATTGCAAATTTATGTGGATATATTTGGCTACCATATATTACAGTTAATATCCTCATGCCCACAAAGCATCCTAGAGGTAAATGCTAAACCTATAAATTTCTGATATACAAAGCATTTGTATATTATTGTGCTAAGTCATTGCTATTGTAGGAGGGCACACTTAAATGCCAGAGGATGGCAATAGAGAGATATTAATTGCATAATAATTTAATGTATATGTGATTAACTGTGCTAAGTGCTAAAATGATTCATATTAAAAGCAGTAGTTTAATAATAAGGCTACTATCAACTGCATTTTTCTTATAGCACTGAAATATTCTTATATTACTTCGATAAATTTGGATAATATTATCATGGTCATATTAACAACTTTAGTTGTGCTGGTTGTAAAAAGGAGCTGCATAACAAAAGCGCTTTGCTGTGGTCTGAATGTTTGTGTCCCCCCAAATTCATATGTTGAAACCTAACACAATAGCATTAGGTAACAGTATTAAGAGATGGGGATTATGGGAAATAATTAGGTCACGAAGGTGAAACCGTCATGATTGAGATTAGTGCCTTATGAAAGAGTCCTGAGAGAGCTTGCTTGTCCCCTTCTGCCATGTGAGGATACAATGAGAAGTCTGCCAGAAGAGGGCCCTCGCCCCACTGTGCGGGCACCTTGATCTCAGGTTTCTAGTCTCCAGTGCTGTGAGAAATATATTTCTGTTGTTTATAAGCTACTTAGTCTGTGGTATTTTGTTACAGCAGCCCAAATAGACTAAGACATCCTCTAATAGTTCAGTGAAGATGAATTTATTCACCAGATTTTATCAAGCACTGAGCTAAGCATTTGGCTTCTATCATATTCCTTTGTAAACATTTGCATTTTAATTTTTCTTTGAAGGTTAAAGCCAAGATGGACTTCATTCGTATGACTCTGAGCAAGTCATTTAACTCTTTTTGTCCCAGTTTTCTTTTCTCTTAAATAGCGATACTAATTATATCAATCTCATAAGGTTGTGAGGATTAAATTCATTTATATATGTAATACTAAAAATAGTACTTGACTAATTGTAAGAGTTAATTACTATTGCTCACTTGAATGTAAACTCTTTGAAAGCAGGGATTTTTGTTACTTTAATTTACTGATATATTCTCATTTCCTAGAAACATGGTAGACATATATTTGGTGTTTAAAAATTTGTAGGATGGATAGTGTAAGACATAAAAATGCTGGTTTCCAGGAAGGCTAATTGTAAGAATTTGTTAGGTTAATGGCTCATGCCATTGAAAATCTTTCCCACATCCTTCACCTGTTATGATTTACATGTCAATAGGATGCACAATCATCATAGTTACCTTTGTAAACCATAGATTTGTTATGTATGTCCAAAGCAAAAGTTTTACAGGGATATGGGAATTACATTGAGATAAGTGTAGATCAAGTCACAAACAAAATTGCAGGAAAAAAAATAACCCACCATTCTCCCAGAGCACCCACTTAAAGAATTTAAAAGATTTTAGGGAAAAATCTTCACCTCAACTTTCAGATGGTAGTGGGGATTGTGAAGAGAGTGTAGTAACAAAAAGAATAGTTAAAATGGAAATCCTTCTTGGATTTCCTTATGAATTTATTGAATTTCTAATAACATTTAGGATGACTTGACAGAATAATGTTTCTGGAAACACATTTGAATTTAAATACCACAGTAAAAGACCCCTTGGAAAATCTCATTGCTTGCTGCTCTGAGCTAAATATCCAGTCAAGTCTAGATTCTATCAAACGAAGATTCTTACTTTAAAAGGAAAGAGAAATTTGATCACTGCTGGGAGTAAGTAAAGTCAATTGCTGAATGAATAGGAAAAGAACAGAGTTTCAAAAAGAAAGTGAGAGTTTCAAAGTTGACTCTTTCAATATGCTTCTTGACAGATGTGCCATCTCTGAGCTTCTTTTCTTGAGGTAGTTAAGGAAGCAAGTCTCTAACAAAGGAGGGCTCTCATGTGCCTCCTGGTACGGAAGGCAGCATCTCTAATTGCATTTTGTTAGTGTTAAAAGCCATAGTTCTTGTAGTTAAAGCTCTTGTGGTTTTCAAGAAAAAGTCTGAGGAAAGGTAATACATTTACTTTCAAAACCAAAGAGGCAGATTTCATTAAAATGTGTCTAGTACATCTTTTATTAAAATTGAATATAATGCTAAATATCCCTGGAACAAGTAATTTAATCACTTGAGCTATTTCATCGCAATCTAGGTTAATCGTTCTTAATTTTTCATAATACTTTCTTCATTATCTCAATAGGTCTGTTTCAATTTAATATGTATATATTGATTTAAGCTTTGATTTGTTTTGGAAGAAGAACTATTCTTTTTCAGATCAGTTCTATGACTATCAATTCTCTGCAGGCAGGAAGTGAATGATAAGTATGGCTAAGTTTTTCCTCAGGAGTTCGATATTTGCCATATTGGGTATTGAATGGGAGGAGATGAGGATTCTGGATCTAGTTCTCATAAAACAAAACAAAACAAAAGCAAAATAAGGTAAAGCAAAGAAGTTGCCAAGCAAACAAAACTTGGAATCATTGTTTCAATTGGAGAAAAGATAGTTTATGGATTCTACATAATAATGATAAAAATAATGTTATGTTTGTATAAGTACTATAAATTTTGGAAGTATTGTCAAATATATTATTATATATGATCCTCACAGCACAGTTGTGACAATGGCAAGCAAAGATGGGTTTTTATTAACCCTGTTTTTTAAATGGTGAAACTGGGTGTATTAGTTCCTTAGGGTTTCTGCAATAAATGACTTTGTGGCTTAAAATGACAAAAATTTGTTCTCTCGCAGTTCTGGGAGCTAGAAGTCAGAAATCAAGGTGTCAACAAGGCTGTATTTCTTCTGGAGATTCTAGAGGAGAACCCATTTCTTGCCTCTTTCAGCTTCTGGTGGCTGCCAGAATTTCTTGGCTTGTGGCCGCCAGCATTTCTTGGCTTGTGGCCACATTCTTCTCATTTCTGCTTCTGAAGTCACATTGCCTCCTCCTCTTCTGTCTGTATCTTCTTTTGCTGTATCTCAGTCTTCTACCTTTCTCTTGTAAGAACAGTTGTCATTGAATTTATAGCCCACCCAGATAATCTAGGATAATCTGCTCATCTCAAGATCCTTAATTGAATTGTATCTATGAAGACCTACTATACCTATGTGTTTACAAGTTAAGCACCTATGACCCTGATGTTCCATGTATGTTAAAGACAAATGAAACAGTCTCACTTTGGGAAAAATGGAGAGTATAAAGATGAGCTAATGAAAGTTAATAAGTAAACGTGGAACTAAAGGGTCAAGTGGTCTTATATATGTGAAATTCATAAGATTGAAACAAAATTACAGACTTCTTAATTGCAGGTCTCTCGAAGCCTTTAATATATTTCAGTACATTTTGAATTTTCAGGGCAAGTGAACTGTTTTCCAAGATTATTTGAAGAAGGGAACTCCTTTTTTTTTTTTTTCTCAACTTCAGGGAATAGTGGGCTTTAGAACAGAGTTTGGGAAACAGTGCATTTGCTATTCAACAATGAGAGATTCAGCTCAATTACTACGAATAACCTGGGAGAATGTTAATATGAATAACTATCATTTATTGAGTACTTACTATGAGTTGGGGATTGCATTAAGTGCTTTAGATGCATTAACTCATTTAATCTTTACAATACACTACGTGATAGGTTCTATTATAAATATTTTACAATTGAGGAAACTGAGGCAAAGAGAGGTGAAACGGTTTGTCCAGGTTTACACAGCTAGTAAGCGGTAGAGCCTGGCATCTAATCAAGACTCCTGTCATAATCACCATGTTATTCTAACGTTAAAATATTCTAACAGAGCAGTTCCAGCACAACCAAGTGATTAAATATATATTCAAGTCATATCCCAAGACCCTGGAAAGCAGTGGCCTAGGCTACTTTAGTCTGTGTTTGGCATCAGGGGAGTGAGGCTGGCTGTCCAATCAGTCCGTCATCATTTCTGTCATTCAGGGCTCTGAGATGAAACAAAGCCACTGTTCTAAGGAGGAAAAGAAATATGTCGCTCTGTTCTCAAGACTTATGTCAAAAATGTTTCAGTCCTCAGGTAATTGACTAGGGCTAGTTCTATCTATTTACTTCAAAGCTTCAGTAAAAATGAAAGGGATGCAAATGGTATTTAGTTTTGCAAAGAGACATCTGGATTCTTCTCTTAGATCTGACCTTGCTGACAGGAAATGTCCTCTGAGAATCACATGGCTATGCTGAAGTGGAAGATTTTTTTTTTCCTCCTAAAACAAAATACTGAATGGTTTTCTTGAATATTCCCCATCCGATTTTCTATGGTGCACTTAAAGATTTTCCCCACAGTTAACAACCACTGCCATTGCTGAACATTTATTTTAGGAATGAAAGCTGAATTATTTAACAAGACCGCAGGCCATTTTTCAACGGGTAGCATCAAGCTCATAGGATTAAATCAGTTATTGTTAGTAAAGGACTTCATCCAGTCCCTGCCACATATAAGTGCTTGTCAACTAACTAAATAAAAATAAAACTGAGGGAGAGCTTGCCCTCCGTGGGAGCAGCCCTGGGGGCTTCTAAGAAGATATGAAAGGAGTCAGCTACTGCTGTAAGAACAAGTCTTTGTCAAATGTAATGATTTCTAACTTTTTAAGACTCGGAAGTTTGGCAGAGTGACAAATGCTCCTGAACTGTGGCTGGCTTCCACATAGATGGAAGAAGGGCCATCTTGCTTCCAAAAAGCCTCAGGAAATTTAGAGAGATATTATTATCATTGTTTTTTGGACAAGAAAATTGAGTCTCAAGGATATTAAGTTTCTTGCCCATGGTCAGGCAGAGTGAGAATTCCAACCCATACCTCTCTTTCTCCCATATCAAGATGCTCCCACTGTACTGCTTAAGGCTAAAAGGCATGACCAGTAAGTATACTTGTTAGAGTAAGTATTTGTTTATTTATTTCTTTTTTCTTTCTTTTTTTTTATCGTATGAAATTCTATTCCTCACGAGACAGTAATTCTTGTTGCAAGATTTAAATTGACAGAATATCGTTTGCTTGAACTAATGCTTTCCATGGTGGACTCAGAGGTGGCAAAATTCTTATTGGATAGTATGAGAACTAGGAGTTGTTATTTACTTTGAGAAAATGGAAATTTATTTATACCTCCTTTTTGAAAAAAATAATTGATGAAAACAGTGAAATAATTTAAAATTTTGGTTGTATCTGATCTGGGTTAGCACGTTTAGCAAGTATTTTTTGAAAGTAGACTTTATGTGAGGGGCTGTTCTGGGCTTGGGGAACATAAAAATCAGGAAGACCCATATTTGGTAATGAGCTTACAGTTTAGTGTGCATGAGATCTAATTGTGTAGCTCTTTTAGTTCTTAGAGGCATAAATAATGTACAAGAAAGCAGAAACTATTTATTATTTAACCACTCAGCTTATGTGTTCAACCAACAATCTTCTAGAGCAAAAAGTTATATGTATATATACATATAAATATACATAAATAAATGTATGTGTATATGTTTTTAATCACTTTTCTCTTACATTATGTCAAAGTCTGACTAGAACAATTTTATTAAATGTGTGTTCAAAAGGCTAATAAAAAGATAAAATAAATCAGATCAAACCCAAAAGTACTTACACTATGAAAATGAGTACTAGCTATAATTTGTAGAATCAACATCTGGGTCAGATGCCATATGTAGTCATACAAAGTCTCATTTGTTTAGTTATTGCGGGGTACTTTCCATTTAAATATCAACCCAATTATATCTTTCACTTGGTGTCTGTGACTAGCTAAAACAATAATGCAAGTACCAGGTTCTGTTAAAAGTTGGTCTTCACGAAACAATATTCATGAAATTACCCAGCATAAAGATTTGTTTCTACCCCTTTTTTCTTCATCCCCTGACAATATTTACTGGATGTTTTGTCATTAACTATGGCATGTGTCTCCTAATAATATTTCCTTAAGGCTTAAATTTTTGGGAGTCAGTGGCCCAACATTGTAAAAGGCCCACATTCTGCTTCTTGCCTAAAAAATTCCAAATCTTCAAAGCACAGATATACATTCCAATCTTATAGTTTGTATGAAAAAGTGATTTGGAATTCATTTAAAAATTGTATATATTATGAGAAGATTAGGCCTGGAGACCTTAAACCTAAATGTGCTTTTGAATAACTTAGTAAAAAACAGAGTTACAGTAATAGGATTCACAAAATCATTATCTAATTTTTTATATTTCCATAAGTGTTCTTTACTTTCCCCACTACTTCTTAAAACAGATTTTATTATCCTGATCTTCAAATCTATTTTTACTTTAGCATAGTGGATAACTTTTATTTTTAGCAATCACCAGACCCTACACCTTATTCTTTAAGAAAAGTATAAGGGTAAGTGATGAGTGCCTTTGGGCTGTTTTTTCAAAAAATACATGCAGTATGAATTTGTATAACACCCTGCATCTTTTGTGTCTGCTATTTTTCACTGAGAGCAAATGGATCTTCCTCAGCCTTAGACCTCCATCAAGCAAGTTTGCCTTCTCTTTTCCCATTCCCAAGACAAATTAAGAATGCTGAAACTTTTCACTCATAACAAAACAGCGATAAAAAGCAGGTAACAAGACCTCACATTAATCAGGTCTTTCAAGAAGAGGCCTCAACCTGCACCCTTTGTCTAGCCTGTGAGTAGGTGGGTTTTTTCAGGCTCTTTTTAGGGTCCTAGCATTCTTTAGTCCGCAGCACATTCTCGGAAATGTTTCACTTTTTAGACAGCCTCTGTGTTGATCAAAAAACCCAGAGAGACACTACAGAAATCTGAACATCTAACGATCTTCTTTTATATATGTTTTTTACAATGGACAATGGTTCTCTCAATACTAATGGCATCAATACACAAAGAGAGGCAACAATGCAAAGAGGTGGAGGGTGGAGAAAGAATAGCCACTATCACAAGATGTGCTGTATCATCTCAGTGGAAAAAATTCTGTTTTCTGTAGCCAAATTGTTGCTGTATCATGTTGAAAATATTCGAGGCCCCTGCAAACCAATGTTGAGATGAGAAAATATAAGAGTAGATGAACAATTTTCTTCTCAGGAAGAAACATTACGATCACTTAAATGGTAATAGACTGGTTTTCTTGTGTCTTTCGAGTCGCTTTCACCACCAGAGCAACAATAGAAAACTAGTTGGGTAATCACTCCTCCCTTAAGTTTCCTCCAAGCAGAGCTTGACCATCGCCAGGCTAAATGAAGCAAGTTGCCAGTGTGTGTACACAATTATATTGAATCAAGCGCGCCCTCTTCTGATCAATCAAAACATTACAACTACTACAGGATTCTCTGGATTACTGAAACCAGAAGGGAAAGAGACATTGGACAGTTTATTTGTGAATATGTTTTTCAAAATATCATTATATAAGAAAATTGTAAAAATTTCTATATTAGATTTCATATAAACTGAATTAAACACGAATCAATTTTATGATCTAACTTCTATTGATAATTTACAAATTGCCAAGAATTTTTCAGAGAAAAAATGAAAACACTTCATCTCTGCTTTCATAATTTTAGTGGAAAAAATTAACATTTTAATAATATATGGAAATAAGTTAGCATTATAAAACGGGGATTGGCAAACTTTTTCTCTAGTGAGCCAGGCAGTAAGCATTTTAGGTATTGTTGGTCATTATGTCTCTTGCAACTGCTCAACTCTGCCACACAGAAGCATTCACAGACAATATGTGACTAAATGGGTCTGGCTGCATTCCAGTAAAACTTCATTTACAGAAACAAACTTCAGGCAGGATATGATTTATAAAGCAGTGCACCTGATGGTCTGTTGAGCCACAAAATAATGTAAATACCTCCAGTTTTGTCTTCCTAAAAAAAAAAAAAAGTTACTCTGAGGAGGTGACTGGAATTTTTTGCTTAAAGGTTGTTTCCACTTCCAAACATTTTGGAACTTTTGATGAGTTTCCAGATTGGACTGATAGACTTCACTAAAAATAATAAAAAAAGTTAGAATTACCAAAGTCTTCAGAGGTTATTTGGCCCAATTCTCTCATTTACAGAGGAGAAGACTAAAGCCCAGAATAATTTCAGAATGTTACTCTAATCATCTGTTTATTCACTGAATCAGCTCTGTATGATCTTTAACTATTTTGGTTAGGGAATGTATGAAATATTGCTTTGAAATTAGGAAAAGTCAAACATTTATTATTGTCATTAAAATGTTAGAAAATTAAAGACATTTACATTTTTTCTCCCTTTGAAGACAAAGTCTACATAAATGGTAAAACCACAGTCAATAACATTTCCTTCAATTGGAAGCACCACAAATTTTAGAGATATATCAGCTCACATAGGTATTTATATAAATATCACAATTTCATAGGTTTTATAAATTTTATTGGCAATTGAGTATAGAGGTGACTGTAATTTATCTTGGTATTGGGCAAAATTTTGAATTATATGTGTTAATGAATGGTAACCAAAGATAGCTGTTTCCACTATAGGATTATTTTAGGAAAATATGTCATTATTTGAAGACAGAATCTTTGTGGTGATTCATATAAATTAAATTTCCTTGATTTTGATCCATTGCTTCATATTCTGACCAAATAGTAAATTTGAGATGTTCTTCAAATTAAAGCTAACAATGAGGACTTAAAGTAAATTAATTCAGCAATTATTTATTTATTAAAGATTAATTCAAAATAGTGACAGCACTATGTTGTGATAGTGATATACTTCTGATAAAAAAAAAAGCCTATCTGGTCCTTGTTCTTGGGAGCTTTCAGGAAATATTTTTGATAAGGCTTTGGGTTCTGACTTCGAGAACACAAAAATAAACATGACAAGGTTTGCTCTCAAAGATTTACATAGGGAATAGAGAGAGAATATATAGGATTACAACTGACACTACAGAAGTACAAAGATTCACAACAGACTATTATGAATGATAATATATGCCAAAAAATTGCACAACATAGAAGACATGGATAAATTCCTAGGAATATACATGAAGAAATGCAAAATCTTAAAAGATTATTAACAAGTGAAGAGGCTGAATCAGTAATCAAAACTTCCCAACAAAGAAAAGCCCAGGTTAGATGGCTTCAGAGGCAAATTCTACCAAACATTTAAAGAAGAGTTAATGCCAATTCTTAAATTCTCCAAAGACGTTAAAGAGAAGGGAAAACACTTCTGAATTCATTTTATGAGGTCAGCATCACCCTGATACCAAAGCCAGGTAAGTACACTACCAAAAAAGAAAATACAGGTCAATAACCCTGATGAATGTATATGTAAAAATTCTTAACAAAATACTAACAAACTGAATTCAACAGCTCATTAAAAGAATTATACATGATGCTCAAGTGCAATTTAGCTCTGAAACACAAGGATGGTTCAAAATAAGTCAATGTGAAGTACCACATTAATAGAATAAAAGATAAGAATCATATGATCATCTCAATAGATGCAGACAAAGAGCATGTGATAAAATGTAATATCCTTTTATGATAACAACACTGAACATATTGGGCATAGAAGAAACAACCTCAACATAATAAAATTTATATATGACAAACCCACAGCTAACATTATACTCATTGACGAAAGGTTGCAAGCTTTCCGTCTAAGACCAGAAATAAGATAAGGGTGCCCACTCTCACCACTCCTATTCAGCATAATACTGGAAGTCCTAGCCAGAGAATTAGACAAGAAAGAGAAATAAATAAAAGGCATCCAGATCAGAAAGAAAGAAGTAAAATAGTCTGTTTGCTGATTACATGTCATATTAAAAAACCCTAACTATGCCACCAAAAATTTGTTAGAATTAATTAATGAATTAAATAAAATTTCAGAATACAAAATCAACATACAAAAATCAGTTGCATTTTTGTACACTAACAATGAACAATCTGAAAAAGAAATAAAAAACACAATCTCTTTAATAGCATCAAAAAGAATAAAATACTTAGGAGTAAGTTTAACCAAGGAAGTGAAAGATATGTACACTGAAAACTATAGGACATTGAGGAAAAAGATTGAAGAAGGTAGAAATAAGTGGAAAGATATCCCATGTTCATGTATCAGAAAAATTAAAATGGTAGGAGAGGAGGGAATAGGTAGACGGTATATAGAGGGGTAGGGGAGGGTGAAGTGGGTAAAGGGGATCAAATATATGGTAGCCGAAGGAAACTGGGCTTTGGGTGGTAAACACACAATAGAATATACCCGAAAATTATATAATCATATTAACCAATGTTACCCCAATAAACTTAATAAAAAATAAGTACAAATACAAAAAAATTAACATTGTTAAAATGGCCATAGATTCAACACAATTTCAGTGGTATTTTTCACAGAAGTGGGAAAAAATTCTAAAATTTATATGGAATCACAAAAGACCTCTATTGCCGAAGCAAACTTGATAAAGTACAAAGTTGAGGCATCATGATTCCTGTTTTCAAACTGTATAAAATGCTATAGTAATCAAAACAGTATGGTGCTAGAATAAAAAGAGACACATATACCAATAGAATAGAACAAAGAGACCAGAAATAATTTCATGCACATATGGTCAACTAATATTTGACAAGGGAGCCAGGAGTAGTCAATAGGGAAAGGATAGTGTCTTCAATAAATGGTGTTGGGAAAACTGGTTATCTTTCGCTACTCACAAAAAGAAACTTGAAATGGATTAAGGACTTAAACATAAGACCTGAAACTTTAAAACTCCTAGAAGAAAACAAGAGAAAAGTTTCATTGCATTGGTCTTGTCAACAAATTTTTTTGATATGACACCAAAAGCACAAATTAACAAATGAGACTGTATCAACCTAAAGTGCTTCTCCACATCAAAGTAAACAATCAACAAAACGGAAAGGCAACCTATAGAATGGGAGAAAATATTTTGAAACTATGCATCTGCTAACGAGTTAACATCCAAAATGAGGATTTCATACAACTCAGTAGCAAAATTCAAGCAATCTCATTAAAAATGAGCAGAGGTCTTGAATAGACATTTTTCCAAAGAGGACATACAAATGGCCAACCAGTACATGAAAAGATGCTCAACATCACTAATCATCAGAAACGTGCAAATCAGAACCATAATAATATATCACCTCGCACCCATTAGAATTACTATTATCAAAATAAGAGATAAATGTCGGTGAGTATGTGGAGAAAAGGAAACTGTTGTGTACTGTTGGTGGAAATGTAAATTGGTACAGTCATTATGAAAAAGAGTATGGAGGTCCTTTAAAAGTTAAAAATAAAACTACCATATGATCCAGCAATCCCACTTTTAGATATATATCTCTAGGAAATGAAATCACTATCTCGAAGAGATACCTACACTCTGGTGCTCTTTACTGCATTATTCGCAATAGCCAGAATGGAAATAACTTAAGTGTCTACGATGGATAAATGGATTAAAAAATGTGATATGTATATACATGTCAGACAGAGAAAGACAAATACTGTATAATCTCACTTATATGTGGAATCTAAAAGCATTGAATTAATCGAAACAGAGAATGGGATGGTCGTTGCCAGGGGCTGAAGAATTGGGGAAATAGAGAGAGAGAGATGTTGGTGATGAAAGGGTACAAAGCTTTTAGTTATAAGATGAATAAATTCTGGGAGTATAGCATGGTGACTATAGTTAACAATATGGTACAGTATACTTGAAAGTTGCTATGAGAATAGGCCTTTAATTTTCTAACCATAACAATTACAATGACAAAATGGTAATTGGGAGATGAGGGATGTGTTAACTAACTTTATTGTGGTAAACATCTTGCAATATATACATACATCAAATCAGCACATCGTATACATTAAACTTATATAATATTTTATGTCAACTATATTTCAGTGAAACTGGAAAAAAGTATGATATTGGTGTTAATATAGACAAATAGATTAATAGAATTCAATTCGGAATTCATTTCAACTGGAAAACAATCATCCTTTCAACAAATGGCACAGAACAATTGTATAGTCACTTGCAGAAAACTGAAGCTCAACTCTTCCCTCACAATACAAGCAAAAATTCCCTTGATATGGTTCAAAACACTTAAATAGAACTTCTAGAGGACGACAGAGATGACAACCTCAGTGATGTTGATCTTGAAAAATATTTCTTAAATACAATACCATAAACAGAATTCATAAGAGAAATAAATCAGTAGAGTAGATGTTATCAAAACTAAAACATTTTATTTGTTAAGAAAATAACACTGAGAAAAAAGATTGCAAAACTTGTATCTGATAAAGAACTTGTATTTAGAACATTAAAAACATCTTACAACCTGATAAAAAGAAAACTTCTAATAAAAAATAGGTGGGATATTTGAACAGATATTTTTTCAAAAAAAATAATGCAGATGACAAATAAATATAAAAACCTACTCAAGATCATTAGTCATTATGAAATGTAAATTAAATTATAATGAGATACTGCTATTCACCCAATTGAATGACAGGATTATTAAAAGATTGAAAATAGCAAATATTGGAAAAGATGTTAATTTTTATATGTTACTAGTGGGAATGTAAGTAATAAAACAACTTTGGAAAAAAGTTTAGCATTTTCTTTAAAAGATGTATGTACACCTCCCATGTGATCCCACCATTCCATTACTAGGTATTTATCCAAGAGAAGTGGAAAAAGGCTTTTACATGAATATTTATAGAATTCTATGATAAATTAAAAATTAGAAATAACCAAAATTTCCATTAACCATTTAATAGACATAAAATAGAGGTATTTTCATACCATGAAAAAGAATAAATTATCGACACATGAAATGATATATATGAATCTTAAAATGATTATGTTAAATGAATGAAGCCAAGTATAAAGTACAAGTACTGCATAATTTAATTTATATAAAATTATTTTAAAAATGCGGACTAATTTATCATGATAGAAAGCAGTTCAGTTACCTGAGATGAAAAGACAGAGAGATGAAGAGAGAAATCAGACCATAAGTTCTCAACAAATTTTAGCTATTGTTATTATTGTTGTTATTATTACTTTATCAGCCTCTCACCAACCACTCCCCTGCAGATAGAGAAGGAACGAAGTGAAGGATACTGAGCTTAAACAAAAAAATGACCGAGGAAACCCTAGCGTTTATTTTTAATGATTAGATCAAATTTGTAATGTGGAGTAGGGTATTAAAATTAAGGCTGGGCTATAGAAAAATAAAAGAAATAGTTCCCTTATTCATTTATACAATCCAGAGTATCATTAAACTACTCGACCCTTTACTCACACAAGCATTTTCCCTCCATGCCCCCAACCCTCACATACTATGGCTATAAATCCTGTATTGTATTTTCTTGTGTCTAATCAATTACTATTTCATGTTGAGGAACCAAAATCATAGCTCCATATTTTGAATGCTAGTTTCTAAACCTGCAAAAAGCTAGAAGTAAGACTAAAAGATAAAATCACAACAGGAACCACTACCATACATTTCATGTGTTCTTCATGGCTTTGGATGCTGTTTTTCTCACTGGGTACAGTGAACCCCCAAAGCAATCAGATATGCCTATTGACTAGTTGACTCAAAGTGCATATGGTGTGTTATCTTCAACGTTATCTCTTTATAGTTGACGAAGTTTGGGCAAAGTGAGAAACAGAGATTCCAGGTCCTGAAAGAACTTTGCCGTGGTTTTCATTGGGAGGTTGTACTGTTTCCCACAGGGGTGAGTTTTGGAAGGTTCAGGGCTCTACCAGCATTTCAAAGGTAGGGGCCAAAGATGTTAACTATCCAGCAATCATGAACTAATCCTGCACAGCCAAGAATTGTCTCGCCAAAGTCTAATAGCACTAAGTGGGGACACATTGAGTCCTAGGCAACATTATTATACAGTAAGGAAAACAAAGGCCACAGGGATATTGTACCAAATGATCCTCATACTCTCTCAAGTGTATTTCTCTTATAAATAGAGGTTTGAAGTCATATTTTATATTTTGTTATGATTGTCTTGCAGCGGGCATAGAAACATTTATCCACTTTAGAGACGATCCTAGACATCCCATTGACTTTAATACAACACCATTTGGCTTCAATACCAGGAACACTAGGAAAAGAGGCAAGTCATTTCATTACAAAGGTTAAATAAATGATCCAAAGTCAAAGGGAAGTGAAGGCAGAAACAATGTTAGAGCCCAGGGCTTCTGGTTGTCGCTTCAGGGCTAGTTCTAACGCTGAGCTGGGATGCTAGCAATTTCTTTCAAATTACCAAATAAATAATATAGATAAGAAAGGATGCACATTTCTTCTTAAAATGCATTGAGAAATGTGCATTTATATTATGTTTTACTGACTTTATTTCTATTTTCATGCAGAGATCAAGAGTTTAGAGTTTGACTCCTTGAATCAAATTCCAGTTCTGCTGCTTCTGTGTTGTTTGTGTTTAAGACCCCATTTCTTCATTTGTAAAAGAAGGAAGTTTAGGATTGTTTTGGAGATTATATAAAATAATTTATATCAAATCCTTACCAGTTCCTAAAACATGGTGAATCCTTAAGAATTAGCATAATTTTTGTTTAATTCCTAAAACATGGTGAATCCTTAAGAATTAGCATAATTTTTGTTTAATTTCTACACAGGTGTGTTGAAATTCTAATAAATATATTACAATGCAATTTAAAAAATTAAAATTTAAAAAAGTTATAAGAATCCTGTAATTGCCTTTGAAAATGACACCTTTAGAAGTGCAGTCTCTTTTGGTTTTCTGACCCAGGAAAATTTCGCCTACCTACAGGATTGCTGGGGGCCTGTGTACCGTGGCAATCCATATGGTGTTGAGAATTAATAACACAGAGTCACTGTTGCTTTGAGACGAACATAGTTTTAATCATACAGCTAAATGTTCTCCATACTTACTAAAAGTTTGCTTTCTTTCACTTTCTTCTATTACCTACATTTACTCTTAAATGCATTATTGGTGACCGTGCCCTTTCCTGTCCCCTTGAAAGATTGGGGGATTATTTTTAAGTTTTGATGGGCTTCAAACATAAACAAGAACTAATTATCAGAATTTTTGTTTTGTATCTCTTTTTATATGTCTATTAAGACATTTGATTGTGTAAAAATCCCAAATTAGATGGTAAAAACCAAATTCTTGAATTATCCACTAGGGGGAGGCCTCACTCTTCCATTAAAGGTGGATTTTCATTTTTAAAAAACTAGATTTCTCTTTTCGTGAAAAGCTGAATGCTTTAGTCCTGGTATTAAGGCTCTGCTTAAAGTTATGTTTATACTTTGGCCTTTTTTTGAGAATGACAATGCAGAATTCACTCAGGGAGGAAAGACATGTGTTGATATCTGTGAACAGTGTTTTATTTCCTTTTTTCTTTATCCTTCTTGGGTTATAGTCTCACACATAAAATATCATTTTTCACAGAAATGCACACTAATCTAAAGATTAAATCTGAGGACTCTCTTATGTCTCTTTACAGAGATGGCTTACTGAAGGAGTCCCTCGAATCATGTGACCACGCTTCTTATTAGTCTTCATCTCTTCACTACTTTGATGGAACTCCTCATAGTAAATGTAACACTGATATGAGTGTTTCTGAGTTTTTCAAGTAAATTTTTAAGAATGAAAGGTAACTTTAAATAACTCATTTCTATTTGAATTTCCTAACCGTTCGAGGTAAATAGCATTTAATTTTACCAAATTATATCACTCTAGTGATATATCTGATAATAGAAAATGATGGAATAATGGAAGTGCATTAACTGCTAAGAGCTGGCAGAGGTTTAGGATCCACTGGGTTAGGAAATCTAGGCTTGTTCAAAGCACAGTGATAGTTATTTATCTGGTACTCAGGAAATTTAAAGTTAGGTAGAATGATGGTAAAGCCACTTTGTAAAACAGTAACAGTTCTTTAAAATGTTAATCATAAATATACCATATGACCCAGCAATTTCACTCCTAGTTATTTTACCGAAGAGAAATGAAATCATATATCTATGCAAAGACTTTTACGTAAATGTTTATTAGCAGCATTATTCATATTAATCATAAAGTAGACACAATACAAATGCCCATCAGCTGGTGAATAAACAAAAAATGACATATCCACACAAAGGAATACTATAGGACAATGAAAGGAATGGAGTACTGATGCATACTACAGCATAGCTGAACTTCAAAAATATGTTAAGTGAAAGAAGCAAGACACAAAAGATCACATATTTTATTATTCTATTTAATGGAAAAGTCAAGAAAAAAGTAAATTTATAGTGACAGAAAGTAAATTAATGATTGTCTGGGAGTTGGAGTGGCAATAAGGAATGTTGGCAAATAGGCACAAAGTTTCTTTTTGGGGTGATGGAAGAGTTTTAAAATTGGATTGTGGTGATGGTTGCACAACTCAAAACATTTACTAGAAGACATTGAATTGTACACTTAACATTTATTGTATGTATAAAGCTGTTCAGAACTAGTAGAATAAATCTGAAGATCAGATGTTCTAATGAAAATGTGAAACATTTTTCCGGAGAGAAGAAATCAAATTGATTAGATATTCCAGCTTCTAGGTCCTGACAGTTCTTTGTCTTAAAGTTTCAGAAAAGGGAAGGAATATATGATTTTCATTTCTACCACCATGAAAAAAAAAAAACAAAACAAAACAGCCAAATGTTTCTGAATCAAAGCATCAGAATTCAAGCTATGAGGCTCGTGTTTGGCTGTGACCTATGAAACATTCCTCTAACTCACACAATCTACTACTCACTGAATGTGACCAGACTCTTGTAAAGTTTGGTCCTTTCTCTTAAGGAACATAGACACCATGTTTTTTGCATATCTTGAGCAATTTAATGCAATTATTCAGAAGTGAAGAGGACACAAAGAAAATAATTTTTTTTTCTTGGCTCACTTCTGACAAATTATAAACCTTATCTATCTTTCTAAGTCATAATTTTAACTAAGTAAGAGCCGAAAAGGTATATTTTCTATCTTGAATATCCCCCAGTTCCAGCTGGAAGAAATTTTCATTTGCTTCATAAAAGAAGCCTCTAGGTGAAGATTATGAGTAAGATATCCAAATAGCTAAAATTAGATAACATAGTTATATTAAGGAAGATCTTTTTCTGAATCATTACTTTATTTGATAAGAAAATTCTTATAAAGATTTTTAAATGTAACAACTTTAGTTATATATTATATGCATTGTCATTGAAAATAATAAAATCATAAAAATAAATATAAAATAAAATAATAGATTCATAAAACATCAGAACTATTGCAAAAATCCACAATTTACTGATATCATAGTTATAAAAGAGATTTCATTCTATTTGGTTTATATTTATTTGAATATTTTTTTTACCTCCTCTCTAGAGTTGGACTCTAAAGTCCCTGAGGGCGGGAAAAATGCTTACTCAAATTTGTGATTTTCACAGCATCTCGCATATTGGAAATTCTCAGAGATACAAAGCTTTTGAACACCCAGAAAAGTGCCTGACACAAAATGAGAAGTCACAAAAGGCGTATACTTCTTTCTTCTGTTTGTGTGGGGGTTTTTTTTTCATCTTATGGTGACAGAATTTAATTTTAGTCTCTGATGTAGTGTTGACAAATACCTCACAGCTACTAGAGATTCTGTTTCTTTGTATCTTGGCTTCATAATGCTTTTGTTTTTGAATGAACTAACCAATATATTATTTTTGTTGGTTGATTTGGTAATTATATATTATAGGAAGCCAGGTTACTCTGTGGACCAGATTATCTTTCTCTTTGAGGATCTTTTACTTATCCATTTGATTATTCTCCTCCTAACATTTTTCCAGTTGTCTTCCTCCTTCTCACCATAGCACCTACTTGCTCTCCATGGGAAAACAAAGGATCTTGTTAGGTATTATACCACACCCTGTAAATTACTCCATTCCCTTGTCCAACTTTTCTATCTTGCATTTGCTCAATAACTATTGATACTTACTATATGCCAGGCTCTGTGCTAGGCCTGCTACAGTTCCTGCCTTTAAAACTCATTTTTAAAAATGATCTTTGAAAGAGAATCAACAAATGATCAACTGAAATATAGAAAAATTTAGAAACACTATTCGTCTTTAGAAAAAAGTTTTAATTTTTGTTTCTGAGGCTTTAGAAGAGACATCATATATTAGTACCATAAAACAGGTGTGTAATTTATAAATTGTAAAATCCACATAAATTAAGGATATATACTCACATTATTTATTGATAGAAGTTTCAATAAAAAATGCTTTCAGATCGCTGGTTTGGTGCATTAGTGCTATTAACAGGTGGCTAATGAGATATCTTAGGCTTTTATTTGCATACCAAATAAACAATAAATATAGGTAAAAAAATAGTATGTTTACTAATTAAATGCATTTCAATATAAGTCTCTTATCCACCCTACCACCAAATTCCTTTTCTCCTCTCATATACCTTATATATAGGAAACTTCTGGCACTAGAATTATCTTATGGTCAATAAAACAAGAAACTAAGCAATTACAGTGCCACGTGCATACATGTTAGGTATGTTGGCAGCACACCGGAGGGGCATACTAACCAGTTCTCAGAAGGAGAAGAAATTTTCTATTTATATAGCATCTAACCTTAAACTTGTAGACTTTGCAGACATTTTGTAGCACTGAGGTGGAAAAGGAGCCTCTGGGAAGACACAAGAACACAAGGACGTTCTAGGATCAAGAGAAAGCATGTAAATTCGAGGGAATTAAAATTGTGGTGAAAGAGTGATGTACAAAAATAAAGGGGTGAGAGATGAAGCATGAAAGCCAAGAAAGGCCAGACCATGAAGAGCCTTGTTTAGAACTTTGACTTTCTTCCTGAAGGCAATGGGGAGCCACAGGTACCTTTTAAGCAGAGACACGGCATGCTGAGGGATGTGCAATAAAAAGACATCTCTCTAACTGCAGTCTGATAGTATAACTTTATGTCCCGGTTTTCTAGAATAAATCCAATTTTTGCTTATTGTCTTGCTGTAAATATCAATAGTGGCCCCTTAATCAACTCATAAAGTTTGATTTTGATGATAAATTATATAGTTTTCCCAAGAGTAGGCTGAAGGAAACCAAGTAGCATGAAGATCTTGGCTGCAATTGGTTGCAGCATTCTGGAGGAGAGATGATATCTTGCATTAAGTTGATGATAATGAGGGTAGAGAGTGGTAGAGGATAGATATTGGTGTAGTAATATTTAAGAGGTACAGACACAGCAGATAGTGGTTGTTTGGACACGAGGAATGCGGAAGAATGACAAGGGCTACGACACCCAGGTTTCTCCTTTGGCAGCAGGGTAAATGGACCATTTACTGACATGCATAATACCAGAAGATAAAGTTTTGGGATGGAAAATAATAACCAAATTTTGGAAATTGTGGCATTTAAAATGTCTATGGGATGTCTAAGAGATCTGGTAGACAGTTTGATATATGGATCTGAACTTCTGGATAGAATTCTGGGCTGAAGTAGAGATTTCGGGATTGTTTGCATAAATAGAGCAACTGAAATTTATGAGTGGATAAGATGACCCAAATTTAATATATAGAGGAGAGGTCTGGGACACAGTCCTGAGGAACTCTAACACTTGATGGATGGATAAAGGAGGAGTAGCTCACAGAAGAAACTGCCAGAAAAAGGGCAGAGAAATAGGAAATAGGGAGAGTGTGATCTCCTGGTATCAAAGAAAGGGAATATTTCAAATGGAGGAAGATGTCAACAATGATAGATGCTATAGAGAATAAGATTAAGGTGAGGACTAAAAATAACAGTAGGTCTAACAACAATGCCACTTTTGCAAGAGAGTTTTAATGAAAAGATGGGGACACATACAGGACTTGAAAGAGAGAAGTGGGAAATACTCGTTCCAGGAATCTTAATACTTAGATGTATCTCTGTTAACTGAAAAGAGATAGTACTGGATGAATTAATTTCTTTATTTTATTAAGTATTGTGTTCCATTTCTTACAAAATGTTAGGTCGACCCAGTTAAGATACATGTGTCCTTGACCACCTTGTAAGGTGGTCAAGAGTAAGAATGTCTGGCTTTAGAGAAGACTGGTGAGAAAAATCTTCAACATCTGTGTGGAGGAAGTTTCAAGGTATCTTTACCTGTCATACCATAGTCAATTGCCTGCTTTTTGTATAGGAAAGGGTTGAATTTGTGGTGAATTTTGCTTTTTCTTTTTTCTTATAGCCTGGCTGCAATCAATTACCTGCTGTCACTATTTTTAGTACCTGCTTTTTATAATTATCAGTACATGTCAAATGCTCTGACTGCTAACTGATAGGAAGCCAGATGGAAGAAACATACCACTGAGGTACAATCTTGGAGGGGACATAAGAGCTCTGGCTCTGATGTCAAATAGACTTGATTCTATACCAAGCCTCAGTTTCCCTCTCTGTAAAATGTGGATGTTAATAGTAACCTCATGATATTGTTGTGAAGATTAAATGACACAGTTGTAGATAAAGAACTTAGTTTCCTGGCTCACATAAAGGTTCATAAATTATTGTTTCACTTTTTTTTTTGGTACAATGTCATTTCAAGAAGGCTTTGTGTATATGTAAAAGCCATTTCAAGGTCAGGATTAAAGTCACTATCAGGATTGTAAGAATAAAGTTGATAGTGTATTTATCTGCAATATTCATTTGCCTGTTGTATTGCAAAAACCAGGGATAATCTGCTTAGTGCCTGTCAACCCTTTTCCACTTCTGCCTTACTCAATTGTCCTTGCCTGCTCTATGTTGTTAATTTATGACTGTTGGCATTTCCCCTTCCTACAGAGGAATTATGGCCTTTTTGGGTGTCACTTAAATGTTACAATGTTTAGCTGAATCTGCCAAAGAAATCCCAAGTCACTGAGCACAAGAGTTCTAACTGTGTGATGATGTTTGGAGCATCTTTAGCCAGAGCTGTCAGAAACTAGGGGTATCTTATCTACACTTAACTATGTTGGAAGTTCAGCTCACGGTGCTTTGAAGATTCTTAGATATATTTGCTTTTATATTATTAACTTTATGAATTTATTGGCCACCAGTATCAAAGGAATGAAGTCATTATAGCTCAGGAAGAGAAGAAAACATGCATTGCTCAGCTGCCAACCAAAAAGAACAGTGAGAGAAATTAAAAATGCATATAGTATACTTTCAGTGTGCAAAAAAATTGCAAATTTCTAGATTGGCTAAAATGTACTCTACACAGGGACTGTGGAAGAATTTGACAAAAATGAAACATTTATGCTTTAAGTAGTAACTAGCCTGATTCTAGCATCTCTCATTAATTTAGGATTGATGACCTAAAGGATTGGGGGATATTAACAAAGAGTGAACAAAATGATGAATGATAGAATCTACATTATTAGTATAGAAAATTAAGGCAGGGTGGGTTTGAAAAGAGTCCAAGAGAGTAGAGGGGATAGTAGACTTTAGAAGTAAAACATGTAACATAGTGGGAACTTACTATATCAAAGTGAATTCTAGATAATGAGACCTTGGTCTTGTCCAATTGTCCCATTCTTACTCATCTGCAGCATCTCTACTGTGATGGCTGCTTTTGGAGACAGTTTGGACTAGAAAGAAGATAATTTTATAGCATTTGAAAAATGTAGCAGGATGCTAGCTTACCCTTGGGGAAATGAATCATTTTCCCTTTAGTATAGTAAGGAGATACCAATCTGTCTTTCTACATAAATTTTTATACTCATTTAACTGTTTTATGATGTGCTTTGAAATCATTTGGATTCAGAGAATACTGTACATGAGTCAGTACTTGGTGATAATATTTTCTAATTTATATATTTTTCTACTTTTTTAAATGTAGTTTTCAGAATTACCTAAAAAAAAAGAAAAAGTGGCTCAGGACCATGCTCTACAATACTGCGTGTTTAAAAATAATCCATTCCATGCTCAATTGCATAGTAATTCTTAGAATTTTTAATGGAAGGAGTTTGTGAGCTATAGACCGAAAAATGATCAAAGAGCTATTTGAGCTAACCTTACTTCCATTAAGTCATCATAATGGCCCCCAGCCCTGACTGCTTTTCTTGTTCAACTTCAGTCATCCTGAACCCATCACTGAGTTTTCAATAGATTGGTTTATTTTCTTAAAGTTTTACTGATGAATGTTTTTCCCTATTTGGTGCCTGCCTTTGGAAATATAGCTGCAAGCAAGGAATACTCATTAACTCAGTTATACGTGGGGGAAGCGCTGAAGAAAGAGAAACTTTTCTTACTGATGTAAAGTCATTTTTGGAACTATTAAACCTCTAGAGGAGAAAATGATTTTTTTCAGTGCATATTCCATGCCTTGTAGAGCCTGTTACAAACATAGCCACTAACTTTTAAATGTAATATATTTTTTAAAAAACAGCTGGGAGGCATAATATTTAAATATTGCCCCAACGTGAAGCCCAGCAGCTGTTCCTGAGTAGCATTTGAAGTGCATGAAAGTTAAAGTTAGAGCAGTCTCCGGAGAGGTGTTCAGAGAGAGTAAACGGAAACTTGTTCTCTAGTCTTTTTCTCCCTGATGAAAAGCAATGGCAGCAGGAGGAAAGGGCAGGAGAAGAGATGTGAAAGGTAGATTCTTCTGTGTAGGTGAGTGGATGAGATAACGAAGTAAGTTAATTTGGGCTCTGCTGACTTATTTATCTGTTCCTGACACTTTTCTCTGTACAAGCACAGAAAGCCACCTCCTTTGTGAGGTTTTAAATGAAACAATTTACTTGAAATAACAATAAGAAAAGAGCTTCACATGCTGCTTGCATTTAAATGAGAGTCTTTTCTCTACAGCATAGGTCTGTATAATTGACTGGTAACACTGGGATGAAAAGATCCCCATACTCTCTGGAAAAACTGGGTTAATTCACTTGTGGTATACCATATGATGTGGATTGTTTTACACCTTTATTTAAAATGTGACCATGACAGGCTTTGAGAAGGATAATGTATAAAATTGTACTTACAAAAGAGAAAAGCAATCTGAAAAAGCAAAACAGAGAAAAATAATATTGGTCTTATGCAACTGTGACAAATGCTCTTCCCAAAAGGTTTTATAATTTCGACTTTAAAACAGATTTGTAATTCAATCTTTAAAATGAATAGAGATTGGCTTTTCGTAATATTCATATAGCACCATTCTGTATAGAATGTGGACCCAGGAAGGGCAAGCGTTTTATTTTGGGAATGTTTTTCCTAGTGCCAAATATTCTGTGAGTACAAAGTGTTAATTTATGTTCTTGACATCAGAGGGATTTACATGCAGGCTTGGAGTTTTGAACACCGAGTGTACCTTAAAAACCATTTTGGATTTAAGAATATATCTTTTCAGTTTAAACCTCCAGAAGGATATTCTTCATTTTTCCAGTGACTTGCATCACCCAATGAAAATCCCCAGTGTTAGAAAATACTTTACCATATGTAAGTATAATCATAGAATCACAGGACTCCTGTTTGAGGTTATTTCTTTGAGCCCAGGTAGCCCTTAGAGAGCCCACTACCTTGAACAACTTAAAATCCTAGATGCAACATGGCAATTTTTAAAATTGTATTCCAGTGTCAAATAACTTTTATAGTTGAGAACTTTTTTCTGCCAAAACTAAATTCATCTCCTGAAATTTTAAGCCTATGTATCAGAATCTAGAACCCACCTTGTACAAAGCTATCATGCTCTTTTTCTCCTGATTCAATGGGATCGAAAAAAGCTGTTTGGGTTTCACTTAAGGGACCCATTTTTCACCTTGACAAACTGTATTTATTGAATTGTTCCATGGTCAGTCTTAGAGTCATCCATTCAGAGATTTTACCACTTTTGACTATAAGGGGAAGAAAAAGTTACGTGGAGCTATTGCTGCAAGAGCATCAAGGACTTGGAGAACAAAAACTGGAGGATAATAATTTCACCCAGCAGGCTCTAGCATACTAACAACAGCTGTCTGGGTGATTAAAATTCCACAGGACACAGATAGCCACTTAAATGTAATGGGACTGAAGATGAAAGTGCTCAGGGTGTTTGGTTAATTCCTTAGGATCCAGCCTAGACTTGTTATAGCTAATGTCCAATAATGGGACAATGTCCATTATTAGCCTAAAGCTTTTTCTCGATTTCCATTTTCCGTGCAAATCTAACTATCACAAACATATTAAACTATTGTTTAATATGTTTAATATAATTGCTGCGTAATAACCGTTGCTTTTATTTATAGACTGTGCCTTGCTAGAGATCAAAAGATACATAAGATAGTGTTTTTGCTTTTAAAGAGCTAATGCCCTACAAGGCACAAAATGTAAGTACAAAAGCGTGTTTTTCACAATGTCAGAAGAAATACAGAAATGGAATGGAAGGAAAACAATAATTATTGGAGAAAGATTAGTAAATCCAGTCACAAGGGTTGAAAAAAGTGCTGAGCATATGGAATTGAAAAAGAAAAGATATTACTCTTAGTAGAGATCTAATCATTTCAAAAAACAGCAGGAGCTGAACAAATAACCCTTTAAGTGACATGACTGAGAAGACATAGCCAGATTTTTATAAAATATATTCCAAGTCTTTCTTTAAATTTATAATGACTAGTTTTATTACTTCGAGATTTAGGTCTACTGCTATATTGAATGAAATGAGAACAAAACTTTTCAGTATTTCCAGAATATTGTCTGGAAGTAGAAAAATAAGCAATAAGTGAAGACAATAAATGAGAAGAAGCAAAATTCTATTACCAATAAATGTGGTAATAGAATTTTCCTACTATTTTATGGTTAAGGCTGGTTAATATCTTTTGTATTGCTTGTTTGTCTTAAGAATAAATCATTTAATTTACTTCTCAACGAAAGGAGAAGTAAATTAAAATGTGATCAAAATGTGTACTTTCATAGTATGATTCTCTAAAACTTTTATTTTAATTTTCATATTCTCAGTGAGGGGAAAGCAGTTAAGGTGTAACATGGGAGGGAGACCTGTTTAAAGTCGTGTCTCTTAGTTTCCTCATCTATGATGCTTAGAGGCTTAGTTTCCTCATCTATGATGTTTATGATGTTTTGATAGAAGAATATATAGCACAGGGATCTGAACAATTTACCCAATGCTTATTGTCACCTTGGTTGCCAGAAAATAGCTGTGATACAAAGAACCATCACAGCAAGTGCACATGATATTTCTCACAGGGGACCATATGCCATATCTTATTCTGGTGAATGGAGTGAACTTAAGCTACAAAGGATCATTTTCCTCTGTAGTTTAAGGCCTAGATTAGAAGTAGGCCAGTGGCCTCTTTATTTCCTTCCTCTGGTCTCCTGTGGTTTTATCTCTCTAATGGCAAGAGAAGAAACATAAAGGTGACTACAAGGTAAAAAGAACATTTCTTTCTTAAGCTCTACAAGAAGAGATACCTTAAGTCATCCAAATGATGGTCCTCTATTCTTGGACCCCACCATGGTCTTGCTAGATTTCCCAAGAGTGTCTCAGCTCCTTAAGGAAGAATTAGGTCTAAGTTACAAGAGAAGAAAAAGGGGAACAGAAAGGCAGCATACACACAAACTAAAACAGGTGAACAACTGTGCTACCTAAATAATGTATATTAAAGACAGGGAATAATTGAAATAAAGAAATAATTCGGACCGGCCATTTCGGTTAGATCGTTGTTTGGTTGATTCAGTTTTTCATCCAGTTGTTACAGAGTGTCTTCCAAGTATCAGACAGTCCCTTCTTTACAGACTAAGACAGACAAGGAGTCTTTATTTATGGAGCTTACATTTTAGTGGAATGTGAACAAGTAAATGCATAGCTGACTAATGTAATTTTTTATTATGGTAAGAATTATGAAGAAAATAAAATGTGATACTGTGACAGTAAATGGAGAGGGGTTGAGTTAGTGGACGTGTCACCATTCAGTGATATTTATTTCATGTCTATGGGGAGCTGAGCATTGGCGCTCACTGATCACTTCCTCTTTTATCAAAAAGTCTTCCGCTAGTTTCTTATTGACTTCCATTTCTATGACACCACCCGAGGTGCTATTCTTAGTCTCCACCTACAGGCTAACACATGTGACTGGTGTCTACTCTTCAAGACCACTGGGTCAGGTAAGATCATATACAGGAAAATTTTTTATAACTCTATTCAACAAATATTTATTGCACACCTTCTACATGCTAGCTATTCTTCAGTCATCAGTGAATAACACAGACACAGACACAGACACACACACACACACACACACACACACACACACACAGCCTATGGAGTTTACAATCTATTCACAGATCTGTTATGATTCCTCTTCTTTTTTTTTAAAATAGGCAAATTTAAGGCCAGAATTCCCATACCAAAATCAGTTATGCTTTATTAAACCGAAATTTTAAATATTTGTAAAGCAAATGCTATATTTTATTTACTTAGAGGCATTTTCACCCAACATTCCTACACCTTTCTATTTGCTTTACTGTTAATCATGTTTGGGCTCTAAGTGAAGTGAGACTGCTATTTCAATTTGATTGTTTAATGTTTTACATTTCTATCCTTCTGGTTTATTTCAAGATTTTATTTACAATTTGCCTATTTTTGAAGTTATTTATTATACTATAAGCGGGCATGAAGCTATCTCTTCCACATGTCTTAGAGTTCAATCCACTACTCAGAACAGCTACAGTTAGGTGGGCCTATTTATCTTTCCTACTTTTTACTGTATTTCAGCAGACTAAGTAATACTGGTTGAAGATGGAGAAACGTATATCTTCTGAGAAAATGGGTCGTCTTAACATCTTTTATTTTGAGATGGGCATGTTGCCCAAAATATTCACAGCAATAAAATTATTTCTTAACTTATAATGATTCATTAGCCCTTCCCTGTCAAAGATGGAAATTTCTGCTTCATTAATAGGCTCAAGAAAGGAGACTCTTTGAACTAATTTTAACACTCAGCTGGAGTGAGGATTCAGTAGAGAAGCATCTGGGCTGCTAAGGGATTGGGGAACACTTGGGGGGTTTTCTCCTAAGGGCTAAAATACTGATGGCTATGAGGATTTCTGGAGCAGGGGAAACAGCAAAATAAGAATAAAGAATCAATTCTGAGCAGCCAGAACCTTATTTCTCCTACTGGCCCAGGCAGTGTGTGGGAATTCCTATGCCTAAACATGACTTGATAAATGCTTTCTCCATTTCTCCCTATTGTAATTATATATGAAAGAAAGAATTCCATCTTTGTTCAAAGATGTTGGGTTCCAGATTAAGATGCTCCTAACACCTGACTATTCAAAAGATGTTGTTAAGCAAAAATCATTTCTGTGAGAACATAGTAATAGATTAAGGCAAAGGGCAATTTCCATGTTTTTTTCTCGTCTCTCCATTTTCTGGTTTGCTAGTATAATGGGGTCAGCATATCTTAGTCAACACTATCCAATAAAACTTTTTGTAATAATGGAAATATTCTATATCTGCACTGTCCAATGTGCTATGCACTAATCATATGTAACTATTAAGCCATTGAAATGTGGCTAATGTGACTGGGAAGTCAATTTTAAATTTTATTTAATTTTAGCTAACTTCAATTTAATAGCAATATGTTGCTAGTGGCTACCACATTGATAGGGAGATCTGAGAGATAAAATAAAACCATAGGTGATGCATTTACCTTCATTGACTATATTCTTAGATGCTAGAATTACAATTATTAAAATGTCACATAGTATTGTTACTTCACAAAAATGAATTTACTTTGCTTTCTACTTTTTAAACCAAGAAAGGAACATATATTTTCAGATAGGGTAAGCAGTTCATTGACTATGCTTTTATGAATAATTTTACTTCTGTTTTGTGTAGGAAATTGATCTCTAAATCATGTAAAGGGAAGCATTTGCTCCTGGAGAAAGTAAATCATGACACTTGGTAGCAATTGAACATGAATGGTCTGAAAGTTTCAACACCTCAGCTTTGTTCAGGATTAAATTTGCTTGCTTCAGTAGGTCAGGAGAATTTTCAGGGTGTTAGGTGATGGGTTTTAGGTGAAGTTTTTAGGTATGGTCAAACTTTATATTACAATTATATTTGTATCAGAAGTCAAATAACAGATATTTAATGATTTTTCACTGATTACTTATTATTCCAATGGATTCTGTTATGTAATCTTTCACATTTATGTGTTAACTATATATGGCAAACCAAAGAGTCATCTCAAATTAAGAACCAGAAACATCTAGCAGGATGATTGATAGAGAGAATATAGCTTATCTTAATCTTATGAAAATACCACCATTTTTTATACTAGATAATTTATACCATTAGAAAGAAATAAAAGATGCAGACATAAATAAGAGCTATTGAAATTAGTTTCTAGTCCTATGAATTTCTTTAATTATGCACCAAACATGTATTTTGTAGCTATTTACAGCATTCTAGCATTATCTAGTGATTAGAGCTTGCATTTCACAATAAAAGTAGCTTTTATATAAGAAATGAGACAAATTATAATAGCAAGCATTGTGATAGTTAACGATTAAGTCTTCTCCTTTATTCTCCCTGTTATCCTCATTCTCCCTGTTGCCATCTAGAGAATTTACTGTTGATGGTGTGTTGGAGTGCTCCTAGTGGTTGACCGGAGATGATTATGTGCATCGCTTCCCAACTCTGTGTTCAATGACATAGTGTTGGGAGCTTGATATTGGCCATGTTGGGAGTATTTACACCAAGCAATTGTCAAGGTGACGATTTGCTGTTAATAGAAATGAGGAAAATAGAAAGTAATGGGGACAGGAGATCAGAGAACTTTGTTTCATTTCTAATCCTATCTCCTCATTTCCATATCCCAAACAGGGAAATAAAATGTGCATATTAAAATGTTCCAACACTAATTTGTATAGCCTTTATGGTAAGCTTTGGGTAATTACTTATGAGCCTCTTATAGAAATAGAGCTCCCAATGTGAAGAGTTGAAAGAAATTCGTAACGGAAATGAAAACATCCCAAAGCTGCAGGTAAGTCTTGTCATGGAACCCATCTTATTTAGCATCTTTCAATAATTACAATAGTTGCTAAGTCTTATCGCATTCATGGAGAATATTGAGATGAGTAACTTAAACATGACGTTGTAGTAGAGGTCATGCAAATTAAATCCTTTAGGACTTTATGGTGGCAGCTGGAAAACAGAGACAAATATGCCACCTTTCCCATACTCCAAGTTTGGTGAAGTTCATTACATCCTATGCGGGGCTGTGTGCTCCTTTCTGCTATTAGATATAACCTATAATTTTAGTCTCAATTCTGGTTTCATGTTCTTCTACAATTGTATTTTTGTCTTATTTCCACAGACTTCAATCTCCTCTTGACTTATGAAACTGGGAAAATTGAGGGTCTCTAGAAAAGTTAATGAATAGATTGTGAATATCTATGAAATTTTCATGCCCTCTGTTCCTTTTTCTTCTTGTCAACTTTCTTTTACAAAAGTGTTACTAAGGTAGAAAGGCCAGTCAATTTTGAGGTAAGAAATACATAAAACATTGTTAGCCTTAAGAATTGCCCTCTAAACACACTACTTTTAGAGATGTTTTTATAAAGGAGAAGTGAAATGGCACTCAAGATTTCTCAGAGTGAGTAGTTACCACTCTTTCTACTAAAAGGAACTTATTTTTTTCTCTCTACATTCTTCATTTTGAACTTTGTACAATTTACTAAACCCTCCCATGTTATTTTACCATAGTACTCCTCCTAATTGAATGAAAGAAAATCTTAAAACTCATATTTTCTTTGAGTTTTAATATGAATATTTGGAAACTACCAAAGTTACCCATCTTATCTGAATATATTCCATTAAAATCTCTCTCTCTGGGCTGATCATAGAGAATCATCCTAATATACTTCAGTACTTTCCATTACGAACTTCTTCAACAGTGGACAATCATATTGGTCAAAAGATTTTGGAGGTGAGAGTATGTTCAGGGAGGTACAGTACCAAATTCTGAACCTGATTGTTTTGTTAGAGAGACTAGGAATGTTGGCAGTGCTGAAATAAATGTTCTTTGGAAGGTTTTTTTTCTTTGCAACAAGTTATCCTGCAGTGCTTTGTTTCTGATCAGGACTTAAATGGCTAAAGGAAAGGCAGAAAGAAAAAAAGAAAAAACTTTGATAATTTACAGGACTTAAATAAAACAAAACTGGAGATACTCCATATAGCAAATGCACAAGCACACTTCTTATTCTAACATCTAAATGGCAAGAGTCAGAAACTCCTGTGCTCGACCCCTAGCTCCTCTTGGGCTTAGTTTTTAAATTCTATAAACCTTAATTTCTTTATAAAATTAGGATAACCATCATACCTATTTCCCAGATTTATTATTGTTATTATTCATTTTTATTTTTACCTCCAAGTCACTTGACTTACTTGTTTTCATATCGGTTGCCATTATCTTAACCCTTCTGCCTATCATTTCTTATCTGGACCACTGCAACAATTTCCTATTGGTCTTCCTTCCCCTCTTGATTTTCTCCATTTCCCATTCTATCACAAAGAAACCAAAGTGATTAAAAAGAAACAACCTGATCAGGTTATGTTACCTTGTTCCTTAAAATCTTTATCATAAAATCTAAACTCCTTTTCATTGCCGGCAGGGACTTGAGAGACCTGGCTCCTCTTCTACTTCATCTTCTCTGGGATTTTGTACTTATTGTTCCTTCTGCTTCTTCCCACTTCTTGGTACAGATGGTTCATTGTCATTCCGTAGTCCATCTCAATGATCCCTCTGCACACCAGCTTTCCTTCCTTCTTTATCTCAATTGTCCTCTCCTATCTATTGTTAATCCTTATCACAATATAAGTTTTTTTTAAATTTTATTGTTTTTTGTTTGTTTGTTTATTTTCCCCCATAAATGTGTCACTGAGGTAAAGAACCTCAGATATCTTGTTCACCATCACATCTCCAGGGCCCAGTAATCATGTGGAACATAGTTGCATGCATGATAACAGCTACATTTATTGAGAGCTGTGAAAGGCACTCTTTCAAGGATTTTACATGCATATACTTCTATTTCTCACAATCTGTGAGGTAGGGTTTTATCCCATTTTACACATGGGAATTTAAGTTAAAATTGGTAGAGCTGAGGTCACAACCAAGGGAGACTAGTTGAACAGTCTAAACCCTATAATTATTATAAATAAAGTTAAATTATTTTGTTTAATCCTGATTAATATTTGTCACATAAATGAATGTTTGGTAAATAGTATGTGCTTAACATCTAGCAAATGTTTAAAATAAAGCTATTATTAATGTTATTTATGTTGGAATAATTTTATTACAATACTGGAGTTGTAGTGATTAGAGTATGAGTTAAAGCTCTTCGAAAGTTGAATGTCTGTCTAGTCTGTGAAACTTCTCTAGAGCTTGCTGTCTGTCTGTAATAATTCTGTGGCAGGCATACCTTGAGTTAAATCAGCTGACTTGGTTTAAGGCTGTCTCAAAAAGCTGTGTAGAATACAAATCTTCATTTTAAATGTGAGGATCTAATGCGGCTTGATGTTTTACAAATCTTACTTACAATCAGTGTTACATGTCTGTGGAAGCCATAAAACATATTTCAGTGACTGGAAGCCATTCAAAAGATTATTTGGAGATTGACTACTTTTAAATTGGAATCAGAACAAGTGCAGTGGCTGAGCAACAGAGTTGAAACTTCAGGGCCAGCTCTTCCCTTGATCTCTACCACTTTCTTTTGTTGATGTTTGCTCATTTGACTCAAAATTGACCTTTAATCAAAGATTTATAGTAATGAAAGGAGGTGAATACTCATTTAAATTTAAAATGGTTGTACTAATTTGGGCTAAAAACACATCCAAAGAGTAGATAATGTGCCAGAATATAGAAAGAATATCTGGACAGAATTCTGTTCACAGAGTGGTGGGTTCTTTGCCTTAACTCTAATGGTTAGATATTGGGTCTCTATGATTTTGTTTCACAGGATTATTATGAAGATTTGAAAATAATGTAAAACACTTGTGCAATGCCAAATACATTTACTAATAGAATTATTTTTCCTAATTCAATTATTAATATAAAAATATCTTGAGGGCTTTTTTTTTTAATTGTTAGAGACTCCTGGAGACCTAAAGGAATGTCTTGAAAATGACTGAACCTCTTTCTAAAAAGAGAACAATATGCAAATTATTGTATATTTATGTATATATAGCAATAAATGAGCGCTATGTGTGCAGAAGAGGTGTTTTTTTTTTTTGTTACAAATCTCTAAGAAATTGTTGATGCCCTTTAGCCTTAAGAAAAGAGCCTTAAAAAACCCAGAGAGTGGTCTGAATTCTCTCTTTTATTTGCATGCAGTCTTGCCTCGACCAAAAGACTGCTCATTACATTAAGTTCTTTATTACATAACACAAATTGTTTTGATTCTGACTCTTTAATACATCAGTGCTGTCTGTTTAACTTGCGTACTTAATACCTGAAGATTTGTTTGTTTTGTTTTTCATGTATGGCAAGTAGAAGATGAAGGAGGATGAAAGAGATCATTGAAGATGTATGCAATAGTGTGATTATAATTTATCATAATGTTTCAACTGGATAAGAGGAGAAGTAGGACTCAGGAGGTGTTCAAAAATGAAAGGTAGTGGTAATAATGAATTGAAGATTCTGGTGAGGGCTAAGGACTGTTTGAATTGAGGTGCTAGAGGAAGTGAGTTAGAAAGACCCAAGGTAATGGTCAAAAAATGGTAGTCTTAAAATTGAGATTATGGAGAAAAAATTGTTATTGCTGGTGATAAAGTCCAGGTATGGCCATAGGAATGATTGACAATTCATAAATTTTGTGTATGTGTGTGTTTTAATATACTCTATAGATGGAAAGATTAGTCCTATATTACCAATAGTACTATATCAGGGAATTTTTGAACTATGTAGAATTTCTGAAGGGTAGGTAACAAGAAAAATAGTACATAATTTTATCCCATCTCTACTAAAACATGGTTTTGATGACTAGTACTGATTTTTAAAAAAGTTTAACTAATATCATAAAGAGATCCATGGTTGATGATATTGGCCTTGAATCTATAAAAATGCAAAACTCTAAAATGTGTTTTAATCTCAACTAACTTTCACACACACACACACACATACACACACACATTTCAAAGTTCTGAAATATGTGGTCACTGTGTAGATCACTGCCCTCTGGAACTTACTCAATTCATAGACATTTTCATCTGTTTTCTGGGCAGTTCTCTTAGCAATGTAGCAGTATCTCCATGAATACAAAATGATTTATGGATAAACTGGAACCGTAGCTTTCCTGCTATTCTTCTGATCTTTAAGAGTCAAATGCAAAATCCAGTACCACAGACAACAAATTTTTATAGGACAAAGAGATGACCTGGAATTACTTCATTGCACTTAAGTAGTTACAGTCTGATCTAGATAATTATAGTTTATTCAGAACAATGGGTTTCCATTATTTCTTGCTTGATATAACTGGTTTAAATTCAACTTTAAATAATCTTATTTGTTAGGAAGTTGTTGATTCTTAATTTTACTTATCACAGTTAATATTATTTCAATAATCTTTTGATGTTACCGATATGTGTTTGTAGTAATCATATTTTTCAGATCAGACCTATATTTAAGATAAAATTTGATTCAATTATCCCCAATCTCCCATTGACAGTTTTTCAATTTTTAAAAAATTCTCTCTGTCTGTCTGTCTATCTGTCTCTCTATCTGTCTGTCTGTCTGTCTATCTATCTATCTATCTATCTATCTATCTATCTATCTATCTATCTATCTATCTGTCATCTATTCTTTCTATCTATCTATCTATCATCTATCATCTATCATCTATGTACCTATCTTCCTTAAATCTATAAAAATGCAGAATTTCGACAATTGTTTTAATCTCAACTAACCATTTTACAGAAGAGTTGAGGCAGTATATGGCAATTTATACTTGATATGGAAACTTCTATGCCTTCTTTTTGTACTAAATTAATGCTCATTTACCCTTAAGTTTAGACAGCCTTCTCCAGTACTTAATTCTACTTTCAGATATAATTCTTTGCTTCCTGAGAATTTCAAGAGAAGTTCTGGGCCCATGACTTTAACTCTCCTTTTGGACCTCAGCTCTAGTGCTAGCCAGATTAAGGTGGGCAACAGTGCTCCACGGGGAAAAGTGGCATAACATTTATATTCATTTATGCTGTCAAGTGCTATGCGAGGCTGAATGTAAATAAGTATTGGAATGAGAAACACAAGTAAGTAAAGTGATGCTGAAATTTAATAGAGAATTAGGATCTGTCAAGGATGTTTCTTTGCTTTTATTTGCTTTGAGAGGATATTTAACTTTCAGGATCTTCTCCAACTTTAAGGATCAGAGATTAGAAAGTCTTTATACTTGGAAACTTTCAACGCTCTTCCTTGATCATAGTCATAATGACTTTCCAACTGTTTGACCAAATTTCTGTTTCTGGTCTTAAAAAGTAGATGGATGGGAAAAGGCAGAATATATTAAAAAAATTTTTAACATTTTTTTTTTGAGAAGAATTAATGTTAGCTATCTGCATGGTATGATTTCCAATTTCTTAAATCTCTGAAATACTTTCTCCGCTAACTCCTTGTTGTTTGGTATTTCCCCATTACCTTTCTTCTTCAAAGATTTAAAGCTTTATTCACAGTTACATTACAAATACTTATATTTCACCTAGCTAATCATTTTTAGCAAGTGTGATAGGCTTTGTAAGTCCCTGCCCTCAGGGCAGGTTTTGAAGGAGATAGTAGAAAGGGTGACAATAGTGGAAACCACTCACTCTCCTGGTCTTACAATCAAACGTTCTCCATCGTACCAGCCATATTCCTGCCTGGCTTTCTTCCTCCCTCCTTCCTTCCTTTTCTCTTGCTTTTTCCTGACTACATTCCTGTGGAACTGAATTTTCATTTATAAAATTCAGAAAAAATTCTAGGATATGTCTCAGTTTTGATAATTCTGTTTGATTTTTATTTTTAGTTTTTAAACACAGTAGACTCCTTTAATCATCAGATCCATTTTTTTCCTTGCATCTCATGAAAATTTCTTTTAATATATAAATAAGCTGATTTCCCTTTTTCCATTTATAGGATAGCATATAGATTTCCTTAGCATAAAGAACAATAAATTTTCTTTTGCTGGATCATCACTGTCTGTCTGATATATCTATTAACTCTCTTTTAAGAATTTGTAATCTCTTCATTTTATTCTCTGTGCTCATTTAGCCTCTAATTCAATATTTGTGCTATTTTCAAATTTATTATTTCTGTAATAGTATTGTTTTGTCCTTTTAGCTTTGCCAATTTTGTTTTTCACTTTATGTGAAGATCTTATCCTTTCATCTTGAGTGTCTTGTTTTATTGATTTCATGTTGTCTATGAGTTTGTCTAAAGAACAAATGATTCATTGTGGAGATTTTTCCCCCCTCTTCTTCGGGTAGTGCTTAATTCCATAATTGATTCTTTTTTTTATGTTTTTTTTCTCTCTCTCTTTCTTTTCCTCCCCTTTTTTGGTTTCACTGAATTTTCCTCATTTATTTATTCATTTTTTAAAATTTAAAATTAAAAAAGAATTACGTTTCTTACAATTAGAAAATATTGTAGAGGAGTACAAAGCAGAATTTCTTCTTTGCTACACTCACCTCCTAAAGTTTCTATTGCTAATAGTCTTATGTGTATATGTCTATATTTTTCCTCCTGCTATTAATACATATTAATAAGCACACACATATTAAAAGCATACATATATATGCTTTTTTCTTTCAAAAATATAATCATATACCATACACTTCTTTAAAATTTGTTTTAAAAATTTGCTTTTTAAAAATTTAGTAATCTACAATAAATCATTTTCCAAAACATTGATCTAACTCATTTAAAAATATTAAACTAGCTGCCTACTATTCTATTTTATGGATGTGATAAATTTTATTCAATTATACTGCTATTAAAGAAATCTTTTTTATTGCTGTAAACAATACTTCAACAGATACCAAAGTACTATATGTTCTCATACGCTAATGTTTATATTTATATTGAATTTGATTCTAAAAGAGAAATTACTGGGGCAGAGAGTATGTGCATTTAGTTATTGATAGACACTCTTGAAATACCTTCTAGAATGCTTATAACAGTTTATACTTTCATCAGTATCACATGTGAGTGGCTATTTCCCCATTTGTTAGCCAGTTATAGATTCATCAAAATTTTATATTTTTGCTTATATTATGGAAGAAAATGATATAGCCAGTTTAATTTGCCTTTCTTAGTCTATAAATGAGAATTAGCAACTTTTCAAAGGTTTACTGGCATTTTCCCTTCCACGAATTGCCTCCTTATATCCTTTGCCCAATTTTCTATTGAATTGCTTGTCATTTACATATAAATTAATATTTGTTCTTTGTGCAAAATTCTTTGTTCTACATGTTGCACATGATTTCTCCCAGTCTCTTGTGAGTCTTTGGACTTTATAAAATATTTTTGTGATAATATAACCTCATGGAGCTTGTTCTATCAAATCAAATCAAATCAAATATTATGCTTTAATCACATGTTATCTCTTGTATGGTTTATAGAACTTCTATGTAATATGTTTCAATTCTGTTAGACTCTTTTCCTATCTTGCCTAAAACATGTTAGTCTTGCTCTTTTGAATAATATTTGTTGTTGTCCACTTTTTATATTTTTGTAAAATAAATAGTCTTTGTCCTGATGAATTTTAATATAATGGTAGGAATGGTACAAGTTGTATTAGGTAGTGTCTGGAACAGGATTGTAATATGTTTTCACTTAGATAATGTTAGGGTGGAACAGGACAAGTTTGGGATTTAAGGAAATAAATATTCAGAGAGGACAGAAATGAAGATTTAGGGTTGGAAGTGACCTTTCAACATTTGTGAGTATCCATTTCATTTCCTTAAGTCATGCACAGAAGACCAAAACAAGAAAACAGAGAGTGAGTGACAGAAAATACCAAGGTTCTATTGCCAGTTCAATTGTATTCTCTTTGTTGGTATTTTGCTATGCCCTAGACTTTGTCTTTCTTTTCTAGTGAGACTCACAGTGATCTATTTATTATCTCTCTCTCTCTTTTTTTTTTTTTTTTTTGGTCTTTTTCTCACTGCTGAAAATTTGGGTGTGTTATGTCTTAAGTGTATGTCATTTTAAAAATGGATAGTTGTAATGGTGAGATCAGGTCTTGAGATAACTATATAGATAACTTCACTATGGTATGCATGTCTGATATATATATTGGACAATATGATACTGATAGTACAGTATAGGACAACAAAATGCACAGAATTCTTTCTTCCTATTAATTTAGGTAGAGCTCAGATTTAATTCTTCCTTGAATAACTATTTAGAGGTTATCTCCCCCACTTATCTCTATGTGTTTAGCATCTAGCTGACAATATTAGTTTATGATAACTGTTTAAATATGAGGAGTACTGAGTACTGAGTGTTCATCATATTTTAGGAGCAGTGGCAGGCAAACCTAGATATAAACTCCCAATAAACAGGAACGATGTATTTGAGGTCACTGTATCCCCTTTATATAATGGTGCCTACATAAAAAGAACATTGAATAGCCTTTCCTTTATAGCTAGTGAGGTTGATTATCTTTTCATTTCATACATCTGTTGGCCATCTGTATGTTTCCTTGGGAAAAGTATCTGTTCAGGTCTTCTGCCCATTTTTTAATTGGATTTTTGTTGTTGTTGTTGTTGTATGAGTTTTTTAAATATATATTTTGAATATTAGCCCCTTAATGGAGAGATTGTTTGCAAATATCTTCTCCCACTTGGTTGGTTGCCTTTTGTTTTGTTGATAGTTTTTTTTTTTTTTCTGTGCAGAAGCATTTTAGTTTGATGTAGTCGAAGTCGTTTATTTTTGCTTTACTTCTCTTGTCTTTGGGGTCACACTTACAGAATCCCCTCTTAGACCAAGGTCCATTGTAGCATTATTCACAATAGTCAAGAAATGGAAACAACCTAAATTTCCCTTGACAGGCAGTTGCATAAAGAAGAAGTGGTACATATATACAATGGAATACTACTCAGCAATGAAAAAATAAAAAATTGCCATTTGCAGCAATATAGATGGATCTTGAGAGTATCATGCTAAATGAAATGTCAGATGGAAAAGCATAAGAACAACATTATTTCATTTATATGTGGATTATGAAACAGAAAGCAGCAAACAAACAAACTCAGAGATACAGACAATAGTATGGTGATTACCTGAGAGATAAGAGGATGGGGGAGAATGAAGAGAATAAGGGGGGTCAAATATGTGGCAATGGAAGGAGACCAGATTTTGAGTAGTAAGTACACAATGAAATAAACAATGATGTCCTATAAAATTGTATACCTGAAATAAACAATAAAATTGTATACTTGAAATAACACTCATATACTGTTATTAACCAATGTTACTTCAATAAATTTAATTTAAAAGAGAATATTGAACAAAACAATCAAATTATTCATTGATTTTTTATAGATAATTTTGTTTCTCATATTTAACTTAAACCAAGATTTTAGAAATATTATTATAACATTAGTTCTCTGAAGTATTTGAAAATACATATAACAATGGATTTTACTTATTGAATATTCAGAACTTTAGTATATTAGGATGATGTATATTATTATAATAGAATAATAGTAATCTGTAACATTTATTGATTACTTATTATATCAGACACTGTTGTAGTAATTTTGAAAGAGTAGATCTTTTAATCCTCATAATAAATATCTTTATTACTCCTTATTGGAGAGCAAGAAATTAAGGACCTACCCCCAATGCTCTGCTGCTTGTCAATAAAAATATAGCATTTTGATTTTATGTTTTATAATTTAATTTTTCAGCATATAGTATTTGCTCTTTTATTTTAACAAAGTAATGTATGGCATATTATAATTTTTAAAGAAACTAAAGGAAAAATACGTGGAGAATATATATCCTCAATAGTATGTGACCTCTTTATAGGGACAATCATTGATTGAAAAGCTGCACCAATATAGCTACCGATGGGGTGGCTACTTTGGAATAATAAAAGGATACTGAGGTAAGGTTATAGAAAATACGTGGAATTGATTCATTGCCTCATTCAAGTGATTACTTTAAAAATTTTGATACTAGAAAAATTACAAAATAAAGCAAATGTAAATGTGGTAAATTTTATAAATATAAAATGATTGCTACATCTTTTCACTACTGTTTGAATATGTGGTTTAAAGAATGAAAGAAAACTTACCCATGGATGAGGAGAAATAACCTTTTTTTTTATGTTAAATTCCTGTAGGGATTTGTTGATCTAGCATATTGACATGTGGTTCTGCTTCTTGAAAACCTTCTTCATCCTTAAATTGTTTCCTACTCATTTTTACAAAGAGTGGTTAGGAATGAGAAGGTCATGATACCTAGAATTTTAAAGACTTTATTTGAATATATTGATAACCTCAAGCATATCTACGTTTCTTCTTAGCTTCAAAATAATTTATTAGTTAACAATCACAACATTCTAGAGAGTTGGGATCAAAATATTATTCTCACTTCGTAGGTTGCTGTAGGCATAGACCAGATAAGTGCCTCATCAGGGATCACTGGCAAGCCAGGGGCAGAGCAGGAATTAGAATGTCAAACTCTGAATGTTTCATCCTGGGTTTAGTGGAGGGATTCTCACCAATTCCTGTGCAGACCCTACAGCAAATGGAGAAGCAAAGGTGAAACAGAATAAGTTCTGTGTGCATCTGCTTGAGGCTCTGACTGTGAGTTTCTGTGTGTCCAGGGAGCATTAAGAACCCAGGAGCCTATAAACTCACCTCTAGATAATAATGTAAAAATCCTTTTTTTGTTTTTTTTCAAGTTCATATATTTTTTTGAGCTGACAGCTTCGTCTCCCTAGTTCACTGCCAAAGGCTAATACTGTGCTGAGCTTTATGGTGATATCTTCCTCACTCTAGAAAACAGCTAAAAGAAAATAAAATTACATTTTCTCTTCAGTTAAACTTATAGCTATGTTTACTATAGAAAAGTGCAATGCTTACTGTAAAAAGCCTATAATTTTACCATATATTCTTTAAAAACCAACTTATATTAGATATATAAAAGGTATCAATCAGCTTAGTGAAATTCAACAAACCTGGAAAGATTAATATAAAAAGAAAGACTGGAGGCAAACTTATAGTTCCAAAATATTTATGGCTTTATACTGAAAACAAAAAGTATTGCTTAATAGGTTTGCATATTGAAGACAAGCTCAGATTCTGGTGTTTTTTTAAAGAAACTTATAAAAACAAATTGCCCGATATTTTCTTGTCATAGGAAAAATGGCAAATTTGATTTATGAAGATTGACAGATGCAATAAAACAGATCAGAACATAGTCGTTCTATGTAATAAATGATATTATATTATGAACTCTTATCTCAACTCCAGATATTACTGCAAGTTACAGAAAGATGCCTCCAAAGCTACAAGAAAGACACAAGGACTAACCTGCTATAAATTCACCCAAAAGGAAGAATGAGAGAGGTGATTAAAAATGCAGTTTGGTTTTCACTTATTAGAGAAAATACAGAAAGAATTGAAGAAAATAAAATCTGCATATCTTAGACCAGAGTACATGTTTTGTTCTATTTTTATTAACATTTTTCTATTCAACAGCATACATTATTAAAGCAAAATCATTCTGCACATGCATTTTGTAATTATTTCATTTATCGACATAATGCAATGATTTCCTAAAGTTTTCACTACTGTTTGAATATGTGGTTTAAAAAGCTACATCTTAGCCCATAATCCACTTAACCAATTTTGCATATCTGATCATTTGGGTGTTTCTAATATTTACCTATGATAAATAATATCATGATGAACATGTATACACTCAATTTTTTGTGCGTATATTTGTTATTTGATTATTTGATTAGAATATGTCTTCGTTATTGAATTTTTAACTTTTGATTAATCCTTTGGGTGGTTAGAATTTGATGTTTAAATTTTTCATATTCAAAAATATAATCGACATGTATTTGAATTCTCATATATCTGATAATATAGTCCTTTAATCTTCACATATAAGAAATATTTTATTTATGGATTTCTTGGTGTATACTATTTACCATCTAAAACTCTGTGGATGTTGTCCCATTGCTTCCTGTTATTTATTGTTATAGAGGATTCTAGAATTAGTATGATTTTTTTCTCCTTTGTACGCAAACTTTTGTATCTAGTTAAGAACTAAACCCATGATATTTTCCCTACCCTTGAAATTATGAATTTCAACAGGATCAATTCAGGTTTTCATCCTTATTAATATTGCCTGTTAATCATTGAGACTCTTCTTTTTCTATCCTCAAGCTTTTCTTTTGTATAGGAACTGTCTCATTGTAACTCAGATTTCTTAAGTTTCTGTTAAAATGGTTTCTTTTCCAAGAACACAAATTATGTTATGTGTCATTTTTTCATCATGGTTTTAATCTTTGTTCATGTCTCATGTATTGGGGGCAGCTGCTCAAATTTATTCTACACATACTATTGAGTTTTCAGCAGTGTGGGCTTTTGTTCTTTAGTGAATCTAATCTTGAATGATTCTAATCTCATGAAGACATTAATATTATTTCACTTTTAATTTATTTCTTTTTTATTTCAACTTACCTCCTAGCTAAATTCTTTTTCATATCAATATGTCGTCCTAGCTTCTCATCTCTCAACTCTTATTTCAAAGGTCTACACTTTGAATTTTATTGTGAACAAAAGACAATATTTCTAAATCTCATTTCCTGTAGTATCCTTTAAAAGAATTCATTCTTGAAGCTATATTCTTTTATGTTAAAAAAAATTTCTAATCTCCACACTTTTTGCATTTTTTTATTCATTCTTTGAATAGAAAATGAATCCAGCCTCGTATGGCTAATAACCAGGGATAATACATCAGTGAGAATTGTTTTAGGCTGAGGTAAAAGAAAGCACCACAGGGGCTTAACTAGATAGAGCCTTTTATTCTCACATGACCAGAAGTCTAGAGCTAGGCAGTTTAGAGCCAACTCAGCTGGTCAAGGAATTGGCTTGGGACCAAGGTTTCTTCAAGTTCCCGAATCTACAACCCTGCTGTGACTTTTATTCTTATGGTCGCGAAGTGGCTGTACCAATGCCATATATATATAAATATATATATATATATATATATATATATATATATATATATATATATATATATATATATATATATATATATATATATATATTAGGTATCTTGAAGATGAGAAAGACAAGGAGAAAAAGGTGAGTGTCCTTTTTTTCACATTAAAAAGAATATATATTTGTAAAAGCTCTACTCAGGCTATTTCTATTTCTGTTGCATCGACAAGAACTGTGTCACATGGCCACCCACAGGTGCAATGAAGTTTGAGGACATATTTATTTTTAGCTGATACAAACCCTCATGAACTCACAAAATTGGGTTTAATTAATATGAAGATTGGGAAAATAGATATTATGAGTGATATAGGAATTGATTCAGTTCCTCTCTTGGGCCATGTAAATTCTCTTCTCAGTTTTGAATCGCATGGTTAGTTAATGTGATCAAGCCTAGAAAAGTTTCATATGTCCATTTGTCATTTATCTCTACTTGATGCTGAGCTGAAGAGACATACCTTGTCCTCTTAATCAGTGGTTATTTATTTCTGGGTAATTTGAAGCAATATTCAGCTAAATTGTTACCAATAATGGATGAAAAAATTACGGGCCATATACCCATAATAGGGTAAGTGGCCGCAGTATAATTTGTTGTATTTTTTTGTTTGTTTGTTTTAATAATCATAGATGGGGACCAACATTTTCAGGCTCAAAGGTCTTTGTCATTTTGAATTACTGTCAATATACATAAAAAGAGAGCTACAAATATAGGAATGCTTCAGGCCAGCTAAGAAAGCAGCCTCCAATGAAGAGAGCAGCCTAAGTTCCTCTTCTCTGAAATAGAATATAAGCGTTGCCTAGGATGGTGTGTCTTCTTTCAGATTCTGAAGTCTTATCACAAGCAGAAAACCTCCATATTTTGCAATAGGATGTTATTTTTTGGTTAGCGTGGGTTTTATCTACACAAATGTTATATTGAGAAGATAAAAGAGATTCAGTCAGGAATTTCAATATTGATTCAGATATGACCATAGAAAAGATCCAAAGTGTAAAATCACATGGGAGTCCTTAATTAGGTGAGTGGGCTCTGAAGTTAAAAAAAAAATGTGGGTAGATTTGAAAGTATTATTAGTTAATTAGCTTCTGTGTGGTAAATAATAGAAAATATACAATGGTTATATCTATTGATACTGCCTCTTTTATTATCTAATAGGACATCAAGACAGGAATATAAATATTCTGACTATAATATAAACTTTATAAGGACATTTCATATGCTTTGGTCATTTTTTTTCTTTCAAACTTGTTTATTATCTCATTAATAGAAGTAAATTGTCAATAAAATTTTGCTAAATTAGCAATACAAAATTGGATAAATTCAATTTGTTATTTGATAAATTCCATTACAAAGGTACATATACTGCGTTCTGGGGCACAGAATAGAAACAGAATTCAGACTAGGTAATTTGTGGGTGTGGTTGGTGCTTGTGTTAGGCCTTACAAGGTAATTAGGACTTGATCAGGAAGGAGAAAATGCTGAAGGACAGAGAAACAAACAGAACCAGGAACTAGCATGAGCAGGAATGTGGTTTTTAATGAAGAAAGTAATAAGAGGATAGAGAAGAAAGGCCCAGTCTGAATCATAAGTGCTCTTGCCCTGGTCTTTATTCTGTGGACAACATGAGACTTTAAAGTTCAGAGAGAATGTATCAGAGCTATCTATGTAGGGTGAAATGGAGAAGGAAACGCTGGAGAGAGGAAGATTATTTTAGAGCTCCTAACTGTTCTAACTCCAATAATGAGGATGTAAATATGGTGATAAGCTTATACATTATGTTAAGAAATCTTTAAGTGCTCAGAATTAGGAAAATTGAAATCTTTGTTATATGGCATTCTTTTTATTTTCTAGGTGTCACTTGCTTTTATCATTAATATATTTATTTTTATCTAAAAATAATATAATAAGCACCTTGAACACAGGGCCCAAACTAAACATAGTTCTCTACCTCCCAACCAGCTGGTATCACACTCTTCCCACCTGCTTTCACTAATAACCATTTTGTTTTCTTTCCTTTTTTTAAGATTTTGTTGCATTTATATGTATTCCTTAAAAAGCACGTGGGTTTTTTTAGTTGTTTTTAATTTTTCTCTTTTAATATTATTTTGCTTAGATCCATGCCATATTTAAACATACAAATTCTTTTTGCATTTTAAGTTATTTTTTTCTAGTTGTGGTGAACTTGACAATGACCTAAAAGTGATTTAATTAAATTAACTAATTTAATTGAGTTAACTAATTAAATCAACTAGTTTATTGTCACTTAGACAAATATATGAGAGGGCTGAGTCCAAACTTAGTTTTCTTTGTCTTCATCCTGGCCATGAAATAGTGAAATCTGTTAAATTCAACCTTAACTAATTGAAATATCTTTGTTACCATTTAGTAAATTTCAGTAATGAAATATAAAAGTAACCTTTTCTTTTTTCTTTTTTTCTTTTTTTTGGCTATGCATGATAGAACATTTCCTCAGATGCACCATAATGAGAAAATTTTAGCAAAATGTCATAAATTTGATGAATTTGTAGTTATCACTCTCCTAATCAGAACACACATTAAATATGTGTTACAGTAGTAAATATTGGATGTACCAGTTACAACTGCATATTAATATGATAACTCTGACTAATGCCTTAATCTCTCAGACCAGGCAAAGCTGAGTAGAGAAATTTTGTCATATTTGACCATTTAATGATCTATATATCACACAAGGAGAATGGTCCTGGGCCAGATAATTTATTTTTTTCAGTTGTTCTGCAGCTCTAGGAAAAATCTGGGGCATGATTAAGCAGAAACGATTATAATTGCCCAATTTCACAAGAAAGTATACAATTTTACATGTATTTTTCCAGCATTAAATCACATCATAAGGATATTTTCCTAGATATTTGTGTCTTTCCTGGACAGCGGAAAGTACTTACTTTTCCAGAATTAGGGGGACCAACTTAACCCAGTTTGCCTGGGCCTTCCCCAATTTTAACACTGGAAGACTTGCATCCCAGTTGGAGCCATTCCTGTAAATGCTTTGTCAAGCCCTGGAATTATGGATAGTTAGGTCATGTCATGTATCAGTAATATATGCTTTTCTGGTGATGAATTCCAGATTTACTAGATTCTCATTTACTTTTTAATATAACATTTGTACTATGTCAAATTCATGTTTCACAGTATGTATGGAAAACCTATAATATAAATATTTAAAATTTATTCTTTTAACTAATCTGAATTATAGAATATATATAAAGTCATTTTATTTTTTTAAGTATATATAATAATTTGAACTAGAAAGACTTTCTCATTATACTTTAATGAAGAAATGAGAATGATGATTAGTATTTCAGTTGTTTGTATGTAATGCATAAAAGTAATTTATTCTAGCAATACTTAGATCCTTACAATACTTACAAAAACTTATCCTCTCCTAGAGAGAAAATAAAGTGTAGTAGTTTCAAACATCTTGTCTGGAATCAAAACTCATGGATACAAAGCCTGGCTCTTCCATAAACTAAGTGTGTGATTTATGAAAGTTGCCTAAACTCATGAAGACACAGTTTCTTAATGTGTAAAATGGAATAATGATTAGTACCTTCGTAATGGTTACTATGAAGAGTAAATGAACTAATGTAAGGTAGTCACACGTTATAGTGCCTGACATAGGAAGTTTTCAATATCTTGGTTACAAGTAACTGTAGGTTGAGCCCAGACTTGTGTGGGAGTAACATCTGCTCTATTTATTTATTTTCTGTAGTGGGAGTCCAGGCTTTAAAATTAATTTCTGTTTGTTGTGTGTGTGTGTGTGTGTGTGTGTGTGTGTGTGTGTGTGTTTTGGCTTTATCATTAGAGAATTCCAATACATATTTGAGAAAGGAATTCTAGCATCTCTGGCCAATTGCTCTTTAATTGAGAGCTCAGGTGCAAATGCACAGCTACAATAAGTGAATTATTTCTTCTATAAACTTATTATTTTATGAAAAAATTTTCTTAGGAGATTAGGCAATAAATTGACTATATTTTCTCATGTTCACTCTCTTATCGTAGATATGTTTTACTAAAGTAAACGTTGAGTTTTTAATTGTTCTCAGAATGATTTAATCAGACAGTGTTTATGTTTGATCATAAAAAACACACTGTGATAGACTTGCCATCTGTTCAAGATAAAAATGAGATCCCCTTTGAAGAAATGGCAATTGATAGGATGATTTTAATGAATGTTTACTGTTTTTGTATCTGTGCGAGGGGCTTATTGTGACAGCAACATAAATGTTGTATAAGTCTAAGGGCTCAATCTTAGTGTTTCAGTTCTTATTAAGTCTCTGTTGGAATATTGTATTTTGAAATTCTCAAGTTGTATACTGAAGTGATATAAGGTAGATTTAGTCCCACCTGGAGATGTTCGCTCTAGTTAAGTTCTGTTTGAGATCTCTGCTCACTTCTGCCTGGTCATGACCATCTAACACAATGAGTCTGTTTATTGCTAAGTGGTTTTCTCCTTCAGAAACCAATCTTCCTTTAGATATTGTTTTTTATATTATGCTTTTATGGATTTTAGGCAACACTTTCATCTACTTAGAATCTAAACTGAGTTGTCTTACTACGCTAATATGCAATAGTTTCCTCACTGATATACATTCTAACAATATTATTTCATGTTTAAATGACCTTGCTTTCTCCTTCCTGTTTCCAAAATGTGGGCCCATTATAGTATCCTACACATCTTCTGTAACTACTGTTGTCTCTTCAAATTGAAGTACACCATCCTAGTAAACACAGTAAGAGGTCCAGCCAGGGAACAATTTTCTAATTTAAGACTATCACTGCATATTGTATAGTTTCCCCTTGGATTTCTGATGTGAGGTTGTTATGAGGGTATTATAAAAGAAAAAAGGAAGAGAAAAGCTTTTCCCCAAATGTGATATTGAGAAGTATATAAACTTGACCTACAATGTGAAAATTTAGTGCATTTTCTTCAATATAAAATGCTATTTGGCACGGTATATATTTCTCAGTTTCATGTTGCTATAGAATAGTTACCTATTTGTCAGAAGCTATTTGTCAGTTTTCTCAGCATCTGCAGGAGGTAAGTATGCTTCAGAATTCAGAGAAGGAAAATTGTGTGCTCACAGGGATTTGTGAAGTGCTTTACAAAAAATAAGACCTTATTTTTGAATACTTGCACAACCTGAATGTGCAAATTAGGACATTCGTTAGAATTCTTGCTATAGGGACAGTTTAATCCATCTTAATTAATGATGGTGGTCATCATTATAATTTAGACATCAAAAATTTTCCAACATATTTTATCTTCTAACTATTACATTTTCATTTAAATCAATGTAATTTACATATAAAAGAAAAGAAAGCAAAGAGAATCAGGTAACTATGAAGAGAAATTCTGCTAATGTAAATGTTAGGATACGGTAACATGTACATATTTGGGACAATGGCCTTGCAGATAGGAGAACAAGTCAACCGAGGTATACAAATTAGAGTACTTTTGAATAGAATATCAGACTAAATGCTGTTTTGGTAATAGAGAACGATAATTTCGCATGAAAAGAAATTCAGAGACAGACAGTGCCAGGGCTGATTTAATGCTCAATGGTGTTAGGGCTTTGCATCTTTCTTTTTTGCAGAGTAGAAATTCTGTGTTAGGAGGTCCTAGCAGACTTCCCTTTATACTTCACTGCTCATAATTGAATAAGATGCCTACTGCCAAACCACTCTCTGACAAGGGTTTGTGGAGGAAAGGGTAGAAGTGTGATAACTTGGGACCAATCATGATTAACACCATGGAGCTTCACCCCTCTGTGAGCATGTTGCCACCTCGACAAAATTGGAGTTTTATTGAGGAAGCTGTGTTAAGGAAGACTGGGATGGGGTGGAGATGGTTGCTGAGAATAACGAATAGTGTTTGTTGCACAAGCCAGTTAAGAGCATGGACAGAAACCACAGGAAACTCTGACCGTGGACCACACAAGCCAATCAAGAACGTGGATAGAAACAGTAAACGACCACCTCTGACTACTTTACATATTTTTTTCAAATACAAAGACAGATTTAACTAATAAACATGTTTGTCAACTGGATGGAAGTGGCTTTAATTATTTTCAGCTTTATGTATAATAAAAGTATTGAGCATCCCTGGTTTTAAGCATTTACTTTTCTTAAAAGATCTCTATTTGGTACCATCAGATGACATGTATTTTCTTAGTAAAATTATTTGCAGATGCCCAATAATGCATATCAGTAGCATGATACAAATACAAACAAGGCCCAGAGGAATTTTTGGTAGCATTTGCTTACTCATGCAAACTAAAACTGGTTTATCTTTGATACATTAATTATCTCTTGTTGAGAGAAATTAAGAGGATTCTCCAACTCTTTAAGAGAGTCAGGCCTCCAAAGAAGCCCTAGAAACACTTTTCACTTGTAGAAAACCCATTAAGATTTTCTATTTCTGTCATAAAATTTTCAAAAACCTATGACATGGATTGTTATAAACCTGCATTTCTTACATTTTGTGAAGGAGCTGTATTAAACATTGGGTGACACTGCACATTTTATTTTAAAAATAAAACCTATAGAGAATGGCAACATTACAGTCCCTAAAAGCCAGCCTTTGGAACCACACTGTATGGATTTGAATCCTTCTTAGCCACTTACTCATGAAAATTTGAGGAAGTTGTACCTCAGCTTTCTCATCCATAAAATGGGGACATTCACCTATCTTGGGGTTATTACGAGGATTAAGATTTTTGTTATTCAAATGGCATCTAGTACACAGTACATAATATTTACGGGTCAAAAAAATAAAGATATGCTTTGAATTATAGGTATATGTTTTTCTTATTAAATGAATAAGATGAATCAAAAAATTTTTTTTAGGAAAAAGTTGTTCTCTATCTATAGCATTCTTGTGGCATGTAACATTTTTGTTATTCTTTTACTCTTGCATGCATATATGGAAGCAATTATTCAACATATTTTTAATGAGCATCTATATTGTATTATTCTATCTGGAGGTAAGCTGATTGAGAGTAACAACTATTTAACAGTCAAGCAGATAACACATCGTACTATTCCATGATGCTGGTGATGTGAAGTAATTAATAATGCTCTATAATGTACATGGAGAAATCTAAATGGACAGATTTATTGTTAACATCAACATGTATATACAAATGCAAGCTGTAGCTTGCAAAATTAGTGATTATAGAAACAAACTTTAATATTTATACATTTCCACTGGGGTACGCTGTATATACCCTGTGTTGTAAGGAATAATTATGTGACTTAAAAATAAAGCTTTTTGATGATCAGTTAGGAATGAATATGGAATAATACTACGGAGAGGTGGAGAGACATATGAAAACAAAAGAGATTTATAACAGTCATAGGTCCTGGAAGAGGGAGGCATGACATGCCACACAAAGTGCCATGTAGGAGGAACTCCAAGGGAGGGGGCTCAGCCAAGCAGGGAGGAGTCAAGGGAGAGTGAGGACCTGTGAGATGGTGCCTATTTTGGGGATTAGGGTGGAGCATTATTGCTGTGTTTGAATGTCACTAGGTTACTGTCAGGGGAGGGAAAGAGGGGAACTTATGGCAGGGCCAAACTTATCACACTGGGACACCTAGTTACCTAAGCAGTAGGCTCGCAGTCTGTTTGTAGGGATGTTGAGGCATCAGGAAAATATGAAGTCATAAAAATTTATTATACATACCCCAATAATTTTACTAACTGTCCATTAGCACTATATTATAATAGACAGGCTTTGAAGGATTAAAGATGGTAGGCTTTGTCATTCAGGACCATATGTTTCATGGCAAAATTAAATAATAAAATGATTATATTAGATAAAACTAAATAAAGTAAAACTAAAAACTATCAATAGACCTATGTGAATAGGTGAAGAACTGTGATCTGGAGGGTGAAAAGATTTTCCATGGAGATAAGCTGGGTCCTGAAGGTCAGATGTGGATGGGTGGAATGTAGTGGGGGTAGGGTGTGGAGGACATCTCAAGGGAGTGAGGGGACACTAGCTAAGATACCATATGAGGCTTTGTCATCTTTGTGGTTGCTGACATTATGATTAAATACCATCCTGATTAAAGTTGAATTTTCTTGTTAATGTTAATGGGCTAGTGAAAGATAAGTTTAAATAAGTATGTTGGGCTTGATCTTAGGGTACTTTGAAAGCCAGGGAGAATGCTTTTAATCATACGTGTTCACAGGAAAATGATGGTTTAGGAGATGGTCTGAATTAAAAAGGTGGTAACGCTGAAATTTGCAAGGAGGAAAAGAGGAGGATTTGTAGTACAACTGGTAAAAAGTGATAGGAACCTGAACTGCAGGGAGTAGTGGCAATAAAATGGAATGGAAAAAATAGATATGAAAGATACTGAAAAGAATGTGTCAATACTGATCAGTATGTATCTGAATAAATTTATGTGCATGTATTATTCACTGTTTTATATGCTAGTGTGTCCCTTCATTTTCACATAAAATAAAAGGCTCTTGATTGGGTCCATGATTCATATTTCAATCTGGGGATGTCTGACAGCTTTAATCATATTCATGGCTTTAAAAAAAGGTAGCAAATCAAAAATAAAATGATGCTTTTATTTCATGTAGAAAGTGAAGTAACTGTGCTTTCAGTGAGAACATAGGACACTTTTCCTCTTCTGATTTTAGAGACTGAGCATATATTTCAGAGATTTTTTTTAAAAAAAATTATACATAATTACACTCATGAAGAATATACAGAAAGTCCCATAAAACTGACCTATGTCATCTTATTCTTGTTCCTCAGAGTAGTATCTTGAAACAAATACAGTAGAAGGAAATTTGCCTGGATTTGTGTGGATTACAATTTGGCCCAAAATATTGAATAAAGTACCTTTGGGTTAGATTCCCCCATCTTTGCTGCAATTCACAGTGAAGTGATGTTGATGGTTAAGTTAGTATGTTATAATAAGTTATAATTTTTAAAATTTGTGTTTTAAAAATATATAGTAATAATCTATAGGGAACTGCTTTAACAATTTTGTTCCCATAAAAGAAAGAAAGGGAAATAACAAAAGTTGAAACAGATAAAGCCAATAAACAATTCAAAAACAGACATCTATGCCCAAGAAATGTTCACACAGCTCCATAAGAGGAAAGGTATGAGGATGTTCACAGAAATGCTATTTGACTACATAAGTATATTTTACTAAATTCTGACAGGAATAGTATCTCTTAATCACATAATGAAACTTTATCAATTCAGTCAAGACATATTTAATAAGCACCTACTATGCCCTGAGTTCTGTTCTAGGTGTTTGGGGCATATCAAAGCCCAAGACCAAGATTCTTGTCTTTCCAAATATTTCATCTAATGATGGGAGAGAGAAAAACAAGAAACATAATAAGTGAATAGATTACGCTTTATGTTACAGTGTAGAAAGTGCTATGGAAAAAGTTAAACTAAAAACAGAGTAAAAAGAATGAGAAGATCTGAAAGCTATGCAGGAGGAATTTGGGAGGATATAGTATTAAAATGGTTGTCACTGAGCAGATGAAATTTATGACAAAGAGGGTGAGGAAGTTACCAAGAAATATTTGGAGGAAGAGCATCACAGAGCATCACAGAGCTTCACAGAGAAAACAGCTTTGAACATAGGCTGTGAGGCAATGTAGATGCCTGCACAGCCAAGAGGCCAGTGTGGCTGGGCAGAGTTGGGGAAGGGGAAATAGAGATGAAATCAGAGAAGTAAGAGAGGGGCTAGAACTTGCAGATTCTTGTGGGACATTGTAACAACTTTGTATTTATTATAATTGCAATGAAGAATCCCTGTATGGTTTGAAGAAGTGACATGATTTAACTTGTGTTTAAAAGTCTCTCTCTGGCTTTCATGTGAAGAATAGCCAGTATGGAGCCTGGACTAGAAGCAAGATCTAGTGCAGTAAACCTCAGGTGAGAGAGGTTGGTGGTTGTATACTGGTGAAAAGTGGTAAGACTTGATTGGATTTTGAAATTATTTTAAAGCTAGAACCAATAGAATATCTTGATGGATCATATATAGAGTGGGAGAGAAAAGAGGGATTCAAATAGGACTTAAGAACTTTGGCCTGAACAACTGGAAGGATCAGACAACTTGACAACGATTGAGATAGGGAAGGCTAAGAATGGAGCATGTTTGGAGAGGAAAATCATGAGGATGGTTTTAGAAAGGTTGAGTTTGAAATGCTTATTAGACATCCAAGTGGAGATTTTGAGCAGGCGGTTGAATATGAGTCATGAATTCAGAAAAGTATTTTAGGCTGGAAGTACAGATTTAAGACATGCCAACATATCGATGGTACTTAAGACTGTAAGACTGGATGTGAGTCCAAGGAAGGGAGAGTAGATAGGGAAGAGGAGACCAAAGGCTGAGCATTCCAAAATTATGAGTTCAGAAACAAGAGGAGAGACTGGAAATGTGCGATTAGTATGGTAGAAAGAAATTCAAGCAAGTGTGGTCACCTGAAAGCAAAGATATATTCAACTGCTGATCAGATTGAAATGAAAAATAGTTATGTAGAACTAGCTTCTTGCTGTCTATAAAATTGTCTTGAAAGATATTTTATTTTGTATTGCTAAATGAACTTTGCTTATAAAACCACAAGACAGACTTTCTATAGGAAAGAGGACCAGGGAAAGCTTGTTCTTTTAAAGGATTAATAGGATTCCCTTTAAAAAAAAATAACAAGAATCCCAATGTACTATTTATTTATTTATATTATACTTTGATTCATAAATTAAAAAAAAAAGAGAGAATTTGAGTTGACTTTCAGACAAACATGAAGTATAAGGAAAGAAGTAATAAGATAATAATCTAAAGTCAAATGAAAGATTAGGGGACAAAAACACAACAGAAAATTATTTTCATTTATAAAAGGGTATCAATACTTGGCTTGGACCTTCCAGTAGCCAGAGAAACTGGAAGAGAAACAAAAAGTTGAAAAAATCATTGTGTCTGTAAAATGAAAATAAGAATTATTTCTGGTACTGAAATCAGAGAAAAATTTTTCTCTTAGGTCCTTTAAAAGGGTCTGTATGTTTTAATGATGTTAATAACACCCTATGTTATCCAGCAGTAAATTTCTTTGCCCTATTTCTCATTATTCCTCACCTTTTAAGATCATAATATCACAGAAAATTTCTTCAAATAATTATGTGGGGAACCAAATAAGTTTTATTATTTTCTGGATAACATTAAATGTCCAAATTATAGTCTGAATCTTTTTTGTCTATTTCCTTTTCAGCCAATTTATATATGTGTTTAAAAATTGTGTATATCTAGCTGTGTATTTACGGCAATTGGGGATGATTTGAATGTTTAATAAAGACAGCTTTTTAGATTTTTGTTTATCTTTCCTTTTGGGGGAAAAGGAAAGATGATAATGGCAAGACAACATATTTTTAGGAAGGAAAATTGTGGCTTTACATATAAGTAATACATGTAAGCCACATGCTCTCTTGCAGATTCGATGAAGCCTGTTATGCTTCTCAAGCTAGATTTTCTCACCATCTGCTGGACCTTTATGCTGAGAGTAGCAGCAATTCTTATGCCATGTTGAAGGAAGAAGAGCAAATTCTTTTAGCCACCCAGCCATTAAATTATACAGATGGTCCCTGACTTATGACAGTTTGACTTAACAATTTTTTGACTTTATGATGGTGTGGAAGTGATATGCATAATAAATTACACGAGTTACTCAACACTTTATTATAAAATAGGCTTCACGTTAGTTGATTTTGCTCAACTGTAGGCCAATGTAAGTGTCTTGAGTATGTTTAAAGTAGGCAAGGCTAACGTACGATGTTTTGTAGGTTTAGGTGTATTAAATGCATTTATGCTTAAGATATTTTCTACTTATAAAGGGTTTATTGGGACACCCCATAAGTCAAGGAGCTTCTGTATTCTTATGTTCAATAATGCTTTAAAAATGAGCCTTACTTTTATAATATTAGTGCACTTGAATTTGATGTTGTACCATGTCTTTGAACTAATCCTGCTATTAGAGTAGAGAAAGTAAGAATTCACAGAAAGAACTTTCTATAGCTTGCTTTTTTTTTTTTGAGGAAAGAATGTTATTCGTTATTAAAAACAACTTGCCAAATGTCTGTTTTTCAAATCTGTTCTTAATTAGAGAATGGTTTGGGCTGAGATGACTTGAAGAAGTAAAAGGAATATAAGGAGAGGCATTAAGTTTAATTATTATAACTATATGAGATTTATTGCATTTAGAGAAAATATAAAATTCTAAATATGTGATCACAGGAAACAGGATTCATTTTTTTAGTTGTTGGGTAGATGTCAGTAGAGTCATGATATTTGCAAATAAATATTTTAGTAGTATTAATAATAATAGTATTTCAAATCATTACCCAGACAAAATATTTTTCAGAGGGTGGGAGAACTATTTTGGAGAAGAAGCTGTATATAACTCTTGAAGTAGAGAAAGATTTATATGGACTTTTGAAAATATCAATAACATGTTCACTGAAATGCACATTATAGATGTCGAACTTTCTAAAAAGAAATAAAATAAATATGATACCATTTCAGCAATAGTCATGATATAATGTTGAAATGTGTCATTAGGTTCTACTTGTATGCTAACTGCTTAGCATTTCATGTATCAGGGGCAGTTATGCAAACAATAACCATTCATAGACTTGCAATGACAAATTTAATCCAAGAAGTAGGATAGGAGATAAATGTAGATATCCATTTAGTTATTTGTAAGTTATGGATACATGGGCTGAGTTCGTTGAATTGATACTGTCATTCAGTTGCTGGTGTATGATGTACCATTGGATAATGGAGAGCATTTCATCAGTATGTGATTGAACAGTATTTTATTCCCTTTTGTTCAACTTCTTTTTCACCTCATTGATTCCACATTTTCTACTTGCCCTCTTATTCTCTTTCTTTGGATTTCCTCAGTGGAGCACTTTATCTCACCCTTAAGTAGTTCTAATTGTTCCAGTACACAGTTCGGTGAGTTGAGCTGATCAAGCATTCAGATTGTACAACAATGCTGGTGGATAAAAAAGTAGTTTTCAGATAAGAAATATTCTTGAATAGACATCAAAAAACATTAGGTTACAGTAGAACTATAATTTCATATGACTTTTATCAGCACAGCTAAAACTAGATTTAGTTTCTAAGCTGACCTATCTTAATATCAATTCCACTGAGTTCATATTTAAAACTCTATTTTTTTAAATTGAATGTTGGCCATGTTTGATATCATCCCCTCTGTACTTATGCAATTACTTTTTTGAACATAAACATGGGGAATTGAATTCACCTTTGAATCTGAGATTCAAACTTTCATGGTGATATTTAATCTTGGTTTTACTGTATTATTCTGTTTTCCAGCTTTGTGAAATCTGCATATTTGATGAGAATAAATTTTACATTTTAATTATAGTTAAAATAATTATGCTAATTGTTAAATGTAAGTGTACTAAGTATATATAAAACATATCACTTAATTTTCATAGTATGGATAATGGGCAAAGTCAAAGCAACTACTGCAAGAAAAATATACTTTTGAAACTTAAACATAGGTTCATGTAAAGATCCTTGAAATATCTACAAAGTATGAAAGGTCAGGGTAAAACAAGTTGGACTAAAGGAGAATTTGAGTAATAGCTTACAAAGTGCTCAGAAACAAACTATAGGAGATTCTTAAATAGTCAAGATATGAAGCTAGCTAGAAAATAAATGAGACAACCTGTTCTGAGTCAATTTTGAGTTCAGCAATGAAAAAGAGTAGATAAATGGATAGACCAACTAATATGCTTTTTATCTATATCTGTACTGAAAGATGTAAGGAACAAAGTGTTACTACTAAAATGTCCCTGAAAATTTTTAGATTAAACACTTTCTGTTGCATTTTAGACTTTAGCTACTTCACACTATTTATTTTTACAACTACAATGAATATGACCTATTAATCTGAAATGGCACTCAATAATCATTAATGCATAAAGTGAAGTTACAAAATAATCTCTAAAATGCCTTCTGGTTTAAAGTAATTTCTTTTATCTCTGGGGAAATGATGGTCTAAGATTACATGACATGTTTTCTCAGAGCCAGTACAGAACAGTAAGGAACATAAAATGCTTCCTTTTTTTATACGAGTCTATATATTTATTTATTTTTAATTCCCCAGATATTTATTTAGTATCTTCCATCTGGGGATACATGGTACCTTCCTCAAGCATTTCAAGATGATGAAGTCTGGTAGTGTTCACGACCTCTTCTGTAGCTAGAGCCGTGCGTTATCCCTTGTTCTGACCTAGTTATCATCTCCCAGTGAACATGTTCATTACTCCAAGGGTCTTAGAAGCACAGCTTAAGGTATATTGTGAAAAAAGGCTGTGTTGGATGCTGTGATGTTCATGAGGCACTATCACTATGCAAATAATTGGGCAATGGAATTACTGGGTAAGCCAAGCATTTATTTTGAAAAAATAGTTCATTCAACTTTTCACTATTGTGGAATTACACCATAGAAATTACATCATTTAACCAATCTCTATTTTGTTAAAACATTTCAATGACTGCTAAGCTCCTTGGCCTAGAATGCAATGTATATAGGAAAAGATAGTTTAAAAAAATTATATTAAAGTTTAGAGATAAGTCGAATATATTATTTCTGCAAATTGCTATTTTATATATATATATATATATATATATAATTTTTTTGATGTTTCACAATTAGAATGTAAGCATCATAAAAATGAGGATTTTGTTTCTTGTGCTTATTGCTCTATTTCCTAGGGCCTGGTACAGAGCAGGTGCTCTCAAAAATTTATTTCCTAGTGACTGAAATGAAAATTAAAATTCTCTTTAGCAGGAATTAAAGCAAATCAAAACAACTTCCATGTATGTTCAATGAGTAAGGAGTCACAGAAAAGTGAGGTAGTACAAGGTACTACAGCTAACACTTGGGCATTGAAAGGCATTCTGCATTTTTTTGTGTGTGTGAAAGATAGAGATATTTGGAGATCAGAAAAGATACCCTTTCTTCTACTACGAATTTTAAAGAAGTTGGATACAAAAATGAGGTCCAAGTATATGAGTTGAATCTTGTTGTCATTACGTTATCCCAAACATTAAGGTCATGCTTATCAATAGAGTTAAGCATCATCATATATGCCTAAGAAGTCAACATTCCTTTGTTGAACTGATACCATCACTTAACGGAAGTAGAGCCTGAAACAGGTATATAGATGTCTGTGACTTATAGAAGAAATCCTATTCAGGGAAAACCTTAAGGAAGGAAGTGAAGCAGGAAAAGAGGAAAAGGGGAGAAAGGAGGGAGAAAGAGCCCACCAAGGGTATAGTCTTAGATGAAGTCTGTCCTTGGTCTGATACATGGAAGTGGGGTGCGGGGAGAGTGGGTGTTAAGTAGGGGTGGGGAGTAGGAAGTGCTGAAATATGAACAGCACAAAAGGTAATGTAGTTGATTTTTTGAACCCCAGAATCATTCAGCCATTAACTGAGGGCTATGCTGAAGCACTGTTAAAAAAATAGAAATCATAGGAATTATAGCAGCGGGTTCTGACTTTGCCTTTGTTTTGACACAGGTTGTATTTTCTGTAAGACAATAAAGTTATAAATGATTTAACTGAATAGAGATGAAATTTCTTTATCGATTTATATCAAAACTCATGGCACCTCATATTTTATCACCAGTTGCTTTACTTCTGATTATAGCTTCTGTCAGGTCACAGCTCATCATGTGCCTGAGGTTGGAATGCCTGGAAGTGACAGTTCTATGATAAGAATTTATTCTAAATCAAATGCAGGATAAGTTTCTGACAATGGGTTCTTGAAATGCTTTGAAAAACAATAGTTGCAGGTGTTAAGGTTCTCTGGCTTGTGGATTTTCCTCCTAGCAAAAAACCCTGAATTTTCATAAAAGTCTCTGTATGGGTTTTACCAGATTCAAAGAACTTGTATTTGCTTGATTGCTTTCATTGCAATACCAAAAGAGAAATTTGGTTCATTTGAATGAATATTTGCCATATAAAAAATTTTGATGGTGCCAACAGTCAATCAATGGTTGCTACTACACATTCTCAAAAGAGTGGATCCAGAAAAAAGATTCATTTGCAGATTACTGCTATTTTAAGTCCAGATTTACCTAATTATTTTTCAATGCATCAAGTTTTCAAAAATAATTGTAACATATATTAAGATTTATTGGTCATCCTGTACTCTTTTTAAAGTCTGGAGTTTATGATATTATGACACATAAATCACAAATTAGTTTATTGCATAATAATTAGACATGAATTCTATTTAGTTTCAGAATTCTAATTATGCACAAATTAGTTTATTGCATAATAATTAGACATGAATTCTGTTTAAAATATTTTTAAATGATTTAAAAATATAACCATATTATGGAATGTTTAGATATTGGTTAAACTATCATTTATAATCTCATTGTTCACATAATTTTATTGTTTATTTTGTCTTCTCAAATCATTTGTTCCTCATAGTTGTGAATAATTTTATTTGTACAATTCATAACCTGCTTTAGCACTTATAAACATATCCCATGTTATATTTTATCTACAACCACCGCTTTAAAAATAGCATTTCCTTTTCTGAATAGAAACATCACATGTGCTCATTGGAGAAAATAAGAAAGAATAAAAAGTTAATCTGAAAGAATAAAAGTTCTAGTAATCAACCTATTCCTTCCCCCATTCTCCCACCCCTGACCCTATGGCTCACAAGCTGGACCTTCATCTTGAGCGTGGCTGGCAAAGGATATTCCCCTGATGAATTTCTTGAGTCCTAGTAAGGCTGGGGTCAGGTCTCAGGTACTTTTTATGGGGAAATTATTAGATTGACTCTCTTAACAATGTCTGAAGGTATATATTTTAGCAGCTCCGCCTATAACCTCCCTATGTTGTTGACTTTACTTTGCCCCCTGTCAGAATAGGCTAATTCTTTTTTGATAGCTCTATTTCTACCATGCCTCTCATATCAGACATTGGATCTTCTCATTGGTTTATTTCTTTAGTGTTACCAGGTAGAGGAGTGGAGGGTCTAATTGGCTCAACTGTTTTTACTAAGTCTAATGTTCTTCTGGCCATATCTTACTGATAAGTATGCAATGTTAGTTAATTTATTCTGAAATAAGACCTTTAATATATATCCTGACTGTAATCATTTTGACTGTTATCTCTTTCTCTAAAAGGAGAAAAAATTACAAATATTCTGTTGAAAATTCTCAATGCACAGGTTGATTCTTTGTTCTCCTTTTCTTATACTCCAAGTTGAGATGATGAAACTAGAATTTTATAAATCTCTTAAATAAATGGTCATGTAGCTTTTTTCCTTTGTAGATTTGCCTGTATGGAAGTACAGGTCTCTTCAAGCTAGCCATTTCATATGTGCACTAACATCGCAGGGATCATTTTGTAAGTTATGTAAGTGTCTAATCACCATGTTGTACACCTGAAACTGATATAATATTCTATGTTAATTGTAATAAAAAACTTTAATTAAAAAGAGAGTGATTTTATTTTTTTGGATTTGCAGAAGTGGACTTGCTAGAGGCACATGGTCCCAGCGCTGTAACCAACAAAAGGGCAAAAAGGACCCAGAAGTGGGAATGTCTGCATTATATCTGGGCTGCGATGGGTGGTTCCAAAGGCATTCTGGGTGATTGGCAAGTGAGATCATTTCGATGGGCACCTGGCTGCTATATAACTCTATGCCTAATCCGCATGTGCTTACCTAGAATATAATCTATTATAATTAGATTCATGAACTTCCAGGCATAAACATAGTATTATAATGAAGATTAAATTGTAGGCAAATTACGGTAGTTCCTTCTGTGCAGGCATCTGTAGCCAGATTAAACAAGCTATAGATTATGACTCTCCTGTCCTTTGTCTCTGAGGATGAAGGAAGAATTCTATAACTACCAATAGGGTGTTCTTTGGGCGGTGTCTGGGCTGGGCCCCTATTCCTTTGTTCCCTCTGTCACTCATGCCTGACTAGCTACCTAGCAAAACTGCAGTTTCTGTTAAGATGCAAATCAAGCTACCAGAGCTCTGAAAAGAGTTGCTTTATTATATAATCTGACTTTCGAGGGTGGTGAACAGGCTCATCTGCCCGTCCCTGGCCTTCCCACCTGGGAGTCCCTTCTCATTCTCAGGTTACTATTTTTGGAGGAGAAGAGCACCTGCCATTATTTCTAATCTTGAGCTTGTAGGCTCCTCATCAGAACGCTGACCACTGACCTCTTAACTGCAATGCTCGTTATCAAACATGTAACACAAAAATTTCTATTCTCCCTCTGGCATTCAAATCTGTGCAATTTCAATAGTTCCACAAAAATGAAATGCTATAAAGAAAATAAATACCCTGACCTCTGTGTTAACCAATCTCATAGAAGAAGCATATAAAATGTACATTTCTTAAATCCCTTAGTGTTGAAACTGTAGGAAGTAATAAATTGCCTTTCTAGATATTGTTATTTCTCCAAAGATTTTCGGAGACTCAGAATGCCCCTATTTTAAAACTTTTAAGGGACTTTTCATCCATCTTCAAAGGCTTGTGGCACCTTGTGATATACCATGCTCTTCCATTTGATGTATCACCTTCTGCATATTGTAGTATATGTTTTCTGTACTAGATATATCAAAATGAAAAGATTAAAAAAAGATGAAGACTTTCCCTAATAGTTTACTATGTTCACATACTGTTTGTTGTTCATACCAACTTTGCCCATTTTTTTCTGGAGTTATTTTACATTTTCTGTGGGCGTAGTTACTGATTGTTTGTGTCAAAATATGTTAGAAACCTCAATAATAGAAATTGTGGAACCAGAAAATATTTGGATGAAAATTGAATAATTGGACCATTGACCATATTCACTAAAGTAATTAGGAATGAGATGCACAATGTAAACCCTTCGTTTAAACTGACATCTAGATCCCTTTTGTTGTGGTACTTGGGTTTGATAGAGACTGGAAAAAAAGACAACATTCTGCCTTGCAGATTCTAAGAATGTTTTTATTCTCAAAAAACTCCCAGCATTTTGTGAGTAGCTCACATAAGCCAGCTTGTAGAACTATGTTTTTATATGAGTTTGTATAGCCCAATCTCTTTTTATTAAAGTACCATTTGTTGCCCCATTTAGTGCTTTTGCTCTTTGGCATGACTGTAAGAATTATTGATCATAATGCATGATACACATTGGGGCCATTACCCTGGGGAATTTTTATTGTTTGTTCCTCATCTATTTTTAGGGATATTCACCTTTTGCATCATTTTCCTCCCTGGATTCTTTCTTTCTTTCGGAACTGCATGCAGCTGTTATATAAAATAAACCTGAAACCATCTCTCCGTTGGGATAAGACTCATTCCACTTTAGAAGTCAAACATGGTCAAAGGTAGGGCACACACGCAAAATAATAGAATGAAAGACCTTAGTGAGAAAACTTTTTATTGATCTGCCTTTTTATGCCTCTTTTCACCATCAAATATTAGGAGGTATAGGGATAGGATCAGGAGGTGAACCTAGGGAATAATACAAATTATGGCTAGCATTTACTGTGGACTCATTACCAGCCGGTAATTTTCTAAGTCCTTCCCATTCAGTAAAATATTCAGCCCGCACAAGAACTTGGCTTATTCTCCCTATACACTCTGGTCCAGCCCTCTCTCAATGATAGGAGAGAAGATAAGAATTCAGAACCCATTAATTATTAGTAATGAGAATGTTTCTCTGCCAGCTACTCTCTCTCTGCATTTACTTGTTGCCACTGATTAAGAAGATAATGTGTAGGCTGAGAATTTGAGGATTCAAAATTTTAAACAATGCTTTCTCTATCTCAGAGATGTTATAACTGTGAAGATCAAAAGAAATCTGCATCTCTGAGAATATATTATTAAATTCTCTACTTTATATAGAAAGGCTTCTTTTTCACATGTTATTGTAAAAGAAAACTCTTAACTTGATTGCAATCTTTAGCCCCTGGGACATACAGGTATAAGATCTTATAATCAATTTTACTACAGCTCAGAAGTTGGGACCTTGATTTGTTTCTTCCTCTTTAGTCAGCACTAGAGAAAATTATTGAAAATAACTTTTTTTAAATAAGGGTTTTCTGAATCTATTTGGTAGTTGAAGTCACTTACACGCCATATCAGAACGTATAATCTATCTCTTTTTTAAATTTTCATTTAAAATACCACTATTTTCTCCCTACAATATTACTCTTATGTTCTCCACAAATGTTAATACTTGTTTTTAGAAATGTTTATGAAGGTCTTTATTCCAACCTCAAAAATGAATGAATTGGGTATAATCTAGCAGTTCTTAGGTCCCATGACACTGATGCTCATTTGGGGACCTTTACTTAATTTGTGAGATACAATAGAAACATATTGTGTGAAACTTTACAGAAACATATCCCCTTATATTATTTCATTAGATCCTGAATTAAACACACTACTATGCTACAAATGAGTATACATATTTGAACACATTCTCACAGTCTCTCACCTGGACTTCAATGAACAAACTTGACATGGGAAGTTTCAAATGACATTTGCTGACAAATGTGGATCTCAGAAGGATATTTATTTTCCTGTGCTGTTGGACTAACTGGATTGTGTAGCAATCTACAAGATTCTGCTTTCAGATGTGAGGATTTGAATAAATATACGCATGACACTTGCAACCTATAGTTTTCAGTGCCTGGAATGACATGGAAATCTTCCCTTTTCTCTTGAAAATGGTCTTTGTAACAAGTAAAATGGGCCCTAATTATTAGTCTAAGATATTTTGTTGCAATATCTTGGTAAAATGTCAAATAACAGGAATTTATTTTTTCTCAGGACTCTGGTTTCTTGGATTATACTTTAATGCTAAATTCTCACCTGTTACACTAGTCAGTGCTGGGTGGGCATCAGCTAATGCTAAGCTTTCCCTGCTGCCCAAAATCTAGTCTACTACTATTTTTAATATTACCATCTTTCTTTGCTTGCCTAAATTTAGAGAAACAGTTTCGTCACTTATGGATAGACTGAGAAAAATGTGTTCGTGACCCTTTTTGAATGGTATTATTGCAGGTATGTAGAAATTATAAAATGATTTAACACAAACACATGGGTTTTCTGAGTTCAGGAAATATTTACCTGGCTTCTTTCCTAGAGGTGCAAGGCCACGAAGGTACAATAAGATCAAGAAGAGGGTAGTAGGCAGTTAGTATCTTCATAGCAACACTAATCTTAACAGTCTAAATGAGAAACAACCCATATGCCCAGTAGAATGTACAAATAAATTGCTACATATACAGATAGTGAAACAGGGTTTAGCAACAATAATGTAAAATGCAATAACATGGGTAAGGCTGACACATAATGTTAAATAAAAGAACCCATAAACAGAAGAATATATATACTGTATTGTTCCATTTACATATAGTTTCAGAAAAAGGCAAAACTGATTTTGATAGAACTTGAGACAGTAGTTACAACTGGGACCTTCTGTTTGAATGTGGGTACTGGGGCTTGTGGTGTCGTGGTAATGCTGTTAATAGGTGTTAATAAGTGCTTATTTCACGGATGGAACACACATTGAGCTGAACTTTATTATTTGTGCATTTTCTTTTGTTTGTAATATCTCCACAAAAATTTTTACATAAAAAAAAGGTGATAATGAGGAGCCAAGGGCAATGTGCTAAGCCTCAATACTATCTTTGCTGACATGTGAACTATTTTTATTTTAACAAATGTCTTCTTACTTAAATAAAATAGATTCCTATTCCTATGTCATACGATTGACTTGCTTTCTATTTTTGACAGCCTCTTAAGAGGGAAGTTGAATTAGGCCTAAATGGATAAGGGGAGAGAAAGTACTAAATTTTTAGGATCCTATCTATGATTAGAAATAAAGTTAATAGCAGGAAACTACTAATTTATTTTAATAATAATACTAGCACATCAGCCTTTATCTCCTGCATAATTTCTGATTTTTTAATTATCTTCTTCTATCTAAATTGTCTTTTCTGGCTATTATTTTACACATTTTCGTTGTTAGTTTGTTAGAAGAAAGGATCAGTATGGATAAAGAATAGTAACATATTGTTTTTGCAAAGGACCAAGGAAAACTCACTTATTCGTAGCTAATGTCTTATTGAACATGTATGAATGGACTTGCTTTTTTTCCTCAAGTGGAATCATTTGAGGAATATTTTAAGTGGACTTTATTTTTTAGAGCAGTTTTAGATTTAGGGAAAAGTTTAGAAGCTAGTATGGAGAGTTCTCATATATTTCACACTCTGTTTCCTATTATTAATATCTTACAATATTATAGTGCATTTATTACAATTAATGAGCCAACATTTGTACATTATATTTTAAATTTATTTCCTCCTCAAGACCACACAGAATATACATTATTTTTAAGTAATGTCCATAGTTTATTCATATTTCTTTGTTTTTACTAAAAACTAAAGAAATCTGTTGTTTGTTCGTTTGTTTCAGGATCCTATTTAGGAGACTACATTACATTTAGTTATCATGTCTCTTTAGGCTCCTCTTGGCTGTGACAATTTCTTAGACTTTCCTTTATTTGATGACAGTTTTTAAGAATATTGGTCAGATATTCTGTGGGATGCCCATTAGTAGAATTTGTCTGATATTTTTCTCATGATAAGACTGGGGTTCTGGGTTATTGAAAGGAAGACCGCAGAAGTATCATTTTCATTTTATAATATTAAGAGTACATACTATCAACATGACCGATAACTGTTGATGTTAATCTTGTTTAATTGGCAGAGGTAACATTTGTCAAGTTTCTCCACTACAAAGTTACTTTTTTCCCCCTTGTCCTTCCTTTTAATAAGAAATAAACCACAAAATGAAGTACTTTCCCCTGTATAACCAAAACATAATATTTGAAGCACTAACTTTCTTGCTTTTAAGAAGATAGAATGGTAGAGGAACAAATGACATGATCATTAAGGTCTCTAACATAATGATCATGTTTCTAGTATCATTTCTCCATGGTGTTATTGCTTTTTTTTTTTTTTTTACTGTGGGAAATGATTAGAGGAGAAAATACTACCTGATATTTTGAGAATGTTTCTGTAATTGACCTCTCAATCACTTATTCTATTTGGATATAATTTTAAATTATGCACAAAACCTGACTAAAATATAGATCTTTAAAAATAGTTGGTGCTACTAAAACCCTTATGCCAGATTATTTCATTTTACACAAAAATATTAAAAATGTATTAACTTTCTAGAAATGCTTATAATTTTTGTGTAATATCAGGTGAGTTACATTTTGAGATGATTTAACTAAAAAAGAGAGGACAGTCCTGCTAAGATAGAAAGCTCACTCTCTACTATGTGGGAGGGGAACTTCTCTCAGTGTTACTTATACTTGGCCAAATTAGAACACTTGAGAAAAATTTCCAAGTGCCACAAACTGCTGACATAAAAAATAAAAGTAATTATATAGGTTTACTCAGAAAAACAGATGATAAGGTTTCTAGAGTTGAATCAGAGGATTTTGAGTAAAGCTTTATGAATCATGGCATTAGACCACAGAGTTTATCACATTGTCAAAGTAAGCTCACAATGATTTCCAATTTTATATTTTAGTTTATATGATACAGCAGAATTCTTGAGACTAAATCTTTTAAACCCCTTAGAATAAATAATTCCCATTACATTTAGAAATGTATGAACTATACCTGCATAATAAAGCAATTCTTTAAAAATTATGTTTATTCCAAAAAATTCTGTAAATGAAATTTATTTAGGCAAGATTAATTGATAGATTGATGAAAGTATGTGAAATAAAACTAAGTAATGAAAGATTAAGATGTCTAAGAAACACTGTAAGTAGTATGATTTAAAACAAAAAGATCATTTTATTTTATATTAATAGTACATAATAGAATCATATTATTTCTGATAACATTGATTCTAGCTAAGTTAACACTATCAGGTTGAAACGTACATTTACATCTGACTTATTCAAGTTGCCTGGTTTAGTTATACTCTAATTTTCACCAATGAAGCTAAGGTCACTTTACTTAAAAATAGTAGGTTTACTTCCATAAGTAAAGCTGGCAGAGTTATGCATGCCCTACTTGCAGTTATCAAATTTAAAATCTTCCAGGTGATGGAGTGTTGATTAAATGAGCCCCTGTCAAATTTTCAGTTGTGGCTTCCTTCATCGAAGTTGACTGAGCTATGGCCAGTGATGCCCCAGGCTTACTTGTAGCTTAAGAAAATTTAGTGTTAAAAGAAAACATTCAGAAATGAGAATACTACAGTATAAGAAAAAAAAAAGTTGAAATGAAACACAGAAACCAAACATGTATGTATTTGTATATAAACACATTATATATATGTATCACAGTAGAATGAGTAATAAAGATTAAAATAAGGACACACATAGAGTATCAATTTGGTTCTTGCTTTCCAAGGCAAATTTTAAAGTAAATCATCCCCTTGACTGAGGTTCATTAACATTTATAATATTGTGAACTAAAAGGAAAACGTCCAGTTTTTTATAGCTCTGAAAACACAAAATAATATAGTAGAGAGTGTTCTAAATTTAGTTAATTCTGGTGCTTATCACAGATTTTTTACCCCTAGCTTTGCTGTGATTAACGTCTTTCAATTCAATTTGTTCATTTAAAAAAATTAGTTTTGGATCAGATAATAAGTTTTTAATAAGTGGTTGCTATTGTTATGTGCCTGCCATATATAAAAATAGTTGTATACAATGTCATAGTTAGTCCTCATTAGAATTCTATGAGATGATCTTCTACAAATGAGTAAACTGAGGCCGAACAAGCCTAAGCACTTGGCTCAAGGTCACCTGGCTTGGATGTAGCCAAACACAGATTAGAATTCAGGTTTGTCTTCCTCTAAGACTGAGCTCTTTAAAATAATGATAATCTCTTCAGTGCCAGATACCGTTTTGGGCCTGAGGATACAGTAACAAGAAAGAGAGACAAAGATTCTGTCTTCATAGAAGACATCTGCTAGTGAAGGAGCCCCCACACTACTGAGAAGCTCAAGGGGCAGCAACAAGCTCACAGAGACAACAAAATAGTTTAACTTTTCGAGGAAACACAGTGATGTCTGTCAGACACCATAGGAACTTTGTTTGGCTATAACCGTTCAGCAAACCAAACTCAGGTATTTACTTATTTTGGTTTGATGGTGCTGTGACTGCAAGAGTTAGAGAAACTCCAATCTAGTGATTTCTGGTAAGGGAAAGGTAGTTGAGGGGCCTACAACATTAAAAAATGTACATGGAAGAGAAGAGGTATTTAAGCTGCAGTATTCTATAATAAATTTACATGGTGATGTGTTTGAGAGTGAGGGTACTCTAGGCTGGGTGGAGGGTGAGGTCTTCTCTGAGAGGTGGCACTTGAATCCGAGGGCTGAGAAGGAGGTGGCTGTGCAAAAGCCAGAGGAGAGCCCTCCAGAGCAAGAGGCCGACAAGGGACTGTGGCCTGGGTGAGAAAGGGCCTGGTTCTGTGTGGGAAGCAGGGGAGAGGGCAGAGAGAGAGAGAGAAAGAGAGAGAGAGAGAGCGAGCGAGCGCTGGGTCATGCTGGCCTTGAAGGACACAACGAAGAGTGTTTTATCCAAAGTGCAATGAGAAACTCAACTTCTTTGCAGCTACACAATCCAATAAATCTTCATTTATTTGCATAATTATTCCACATATGTCTCAATTTACTAAGTCCACATATGTCTCAATTTACTTGTGTTTTTATAAATAGCTTCACACTTAAAGTGCGTTATTGTCAGTCTATGTTTACAGCCACAAATAATAGAAAATAATAGATCAATGCTAAGAGAAATAGCTATAGATGCTCAAGGTTACCTGACTTAGATGTGACTGAACCCGAGAAATAAGCAGAATGTTATTTCACTCAAATGCAAAGTTAGACAGGTTTTTTTTTTTGAAACTGTGTAACTAATGAAGAAATATACTGTGGATTGAATTATGTCTCCAAAAAGATACTTTCAAGTCCTAAACTTCAAACATGTGGATGTGACCTTATTTGAAAATACTGTCTTTGCAGATTTAATAAAGTTAATGGGTGGTTATACTGGATTAAGGTGGGCCCTAAATCCAGTGACTGGTGTTTTTGTAAGAAAGCAATATAAAGACGCAGAGATACGCATAGGGAGAACACCATGTGAAGACTGAAGCAATGATTAGAGTGATGCATCTATAAGTCAAGGGATACCAAGGATTACCAGCAGCCACTGCAAGCTAGGAGAGCAGCATCGCACAAACTGTTCCTCAGAGCCTCCAGAAGAAACCAACCTTGCTGACAACTTGATTTTGGACTTCTGGCTTCCAGAAGTATGAGAGATTAAATTTCTGTTGTTTTAAGCCACCCTATTTGAAGTACATTGTTATAGTAGCTGTAGAACTTAATACAGAATGCCTTTTTTTTTTTTTCAATTAAATTATTCTTTTGAAAGTGCCAGGTTATTAGTCTGAAGACAATGCTCTCAGGTTGCCATTTTCTTTTGCTTTAAATACATTATGACTTTGATGCTAGAATTTGGGAAAAGTTTATTTTTGTAGGTTAGTAACTATTTTCACAGAGTATGACAATTAAGAAAGAAACATCTTTTTATAAGTTGTATAACAAAAGAATAGACTCCAGTCATTCTGTTCAAAGTGCTATGGGTACATTTTAACAGGTAATATTTACATTCTATTATCTCAAGTGTTTCTCATTAAATGAATCATTGTTTTAGAAATTAAATGAGTTCATTCTTTTGTTTGTTTGAGTTTGAAAGTATAGTGTAGAGACAACACTTTCGTCTCTCCTTTTCTGAACTGTCAGGAAAGATAAATGATCTCCCTCCAGATGCCTTGTTAGCATTAAAGAAGTAAAAGAGTGGCTTTTTACTCTGTTGGATGATAGTAGAGTCTCTACAGGAAATGTGTATATCATGTACTCACAGAAAATATTGTTTTCAGTTGGTGGTATAGGAAAAATAGTCCATTTAAAACAAGGCTGCAACATAACCAGAAATGACATTTGAAAACATGACCAAACTTGACATACTGCATGGTTAAAGACAGTGTCAGCTACATGGATGAAATTCATTGTGATGATAAGTCATCAGTGGAATTTGACGATTTTAACTTTTTACACTATTTTTCACAGTGGTAGCACATCAGAATCACCCGTGAATTCATTTTATAATATAAATAAATGCCTAAGTCTAGCTCTGAGATTCTAATACAAAGGTGTTGAGGGAGACCTGAGCATGTATAATTTTAACCCTGCTCAACTGGTGGTAGGGTCCAGGTTTAGAAGTTAATTTTTAATCAAAAGTATTTACTCTTCAACAGGCCCTGTCATTTATGTTAACATCTGGAGAACCACAATAAAAAATTGTGACAAGCCTACATCTAGTAAAATTAGGGCTTAGACAGCCAGGCTCTATTTCAATTTTTGAGGATAGTTGTATATCTCACTCATTAAAATATATCTATATCATGAATTAAATATAATTTACATGTAACATAATTAAGTTGCAGTTCACAGGATGACATAATGCTATGCCTGCAAAAATTATGTAAATTAAAATGTTTAGCTTTAGTTACTTTCATATTTTAAAGTTAATGTTTTTCCAGATCTTAAATTGTTTTTCAGCTGCTGTGAAACTGGTAGTTGCTAATACCAGGCCAATAAGGCCTAATGGTAAAATGATCCTGGGAACATTATAATTATCTCTGAGATGTGATCTAAGATATTTGCTGATATCTTTCAAAACCACTGTAGAGTTTCTTACTCAGTCTGATTTAAAATATAATTAGTTTTCAGTCAAACTCTAAATAGAATGCAAAGGGCATAAGAAGACTTCTGAAAGCCTGATGCTGTGACACTGTAAGAAATATCCTTGAGACACCAAAAGCTTGAGAAATAGCTTATTTTAAACTCCTTACAATTAAAGAGACGTCATCAGGCATATGTTTAGGATGCTTAGTCAGAGTTGCCAGAAATGGGTCAGTGTATCTCACAGCACAATAGCTGGGTTCTAATAATTAGACCAACCTGTAGTGTGCATGTGTAATACGTGCCACACACACACACACACACACACACACACACACAGCTTTACACTGACTTGTTACTTTGGATATATTGCTCTGTGAGTCTGAAGGAACATTTATCTTACCTCAGCAAATGTCAGTTATGTGAGAGCAACTGTTTTATTGCTCCAGTGAATTCTGACATTGTTTTTTGAGAATCATAAAAACTGCTTATGGTTCAGCTAGAGGATTTTATGGACATTTTACTCAATATTGTATCATTTTATGTACTATTCTCTTAATTCTAATATATTGGGCTATGGACAAAAAATACTGTTGTGCAATAACAAAAGATCAATTTAAACGACATCCTTTTCCTGGAGCATCTTTTCAGGTCTGAATTGTGAAGCCAGATGATGAATTGAAGAAGATATTTCAAAGGACAGAAGCACAGTATATCAAGACTCTCTCTCTCTCACCTTCTCTGTCATGAACACATATCTTGACATTATATAGTACTTTCTAGTCAAGGTGATAAAATGCCTTATTGTTCTTACCTCTGACCAATTATGTCAATTCTGAATCTGATATTCCCTCTGTTGTTCCCTTATTGAATTCTGGCAAAGTTATCCAATGTACCGCAGCAGACCTACTAAAAGTGAAAACTAGAGACTCTCTCTGATGGTATCAACATATAAGCAATTTACTGATTTATTTATTTTTAGCTATAACAAAGGAGGATGCTATAAAGGCTGAATTGTTGAAAACTTATTCTATCACTTTTTTGGTGTAATGAGACAGCACTGTGTTGTGGCCAAATGTACAGATATGGCAAAGTTGCCTAGGATTGAGTCCCAATGCTACCCCTTACTACTGAGCAAGCCTGGGCAAATATGCAAACTCTCTGTGCTGTACATTCCTCACCTGTACACTGAAGCTAATAATAGTACCTGTCTCAGAGGGTTGAGTGAGGACTCAAAAGGCTAATGACTGCTAAACACTTAGAGCAGTGGCTGGCACCATCAGGAGTGTTAATTCTTGCTGTTCTGTGATTACCCAAAATATACATTTCATATCCATTCAAACACCTTTTTCACCTTTAATTTTCTTTTTCTTGATTTCAGTTGGTAAAAACAAAATTTGAAATCACTGACTTATTTCATTTATTATGAAAATTCAGCATAAATGTAAAAATTAATTTCTGGTTGTTTGAGTTCAAAGAGAAGATAATGAGTATGCCACTATGAATGTGAGCAGAGTTTTGGACTGAATTTTAAAAAAGTATCAATCTAAGAAAGCTTAGGGAATAAATAAGGGTATTTTCTTTAAAATGAAACTCATTTTTCAAAAATTTATCGAGATCGAATTAAAAAATGGTTCAGTAGAGAGAGAAGTGAGACAAAATATTAACAAGCAAATAGCTATTACAGATCAGTTATGTACTGAGAAAGTGACTCTATTTCTTGACAATCTGCCATTTTGAGTTTTGAAGAAAAAAATAATCTTGAACTTAATAAGTTTAATTATATCATTGATTTTCTGATTTATTAAAGTAAAACATGTCCCTTGTCAAAAACATGAAATATAAAAAATATTACAAAAATGCAATTTGATTTATAGTTTTAATACTCTTGGATAAACACTGTTAACATTTTGAAGTATTTTCATATGAAATTTAATACCCACTCGCAATTTGGATCCCATAGTTAAAAAAGAATGTCATAACCTAATTTTATTTAAGTAGTGTCATTAGAGAAGTTAGTCGAATACTCTACATAAAGATTACTTTTAACAACTGATTACTAATCCTGTATTTGTCTTTATTATAATTATTTTCATCATTTCTTTTTTGTTGGACGTTTAGACTTTTCAATTTTTATTATTGTAAATAAAATTGCAGTGACCATTCTCTTATGAAAATCTTATATCTCATTTACTATTGTTGCTTTAAGATAGATTTATAGAAATAGATTTGCTGCAACAAAAGTGTTAATGTTAATGTTCTAGAGACAGATGATTAGCTTGCTTTTCTATAGTTTGTTCCAGTTTATACTTATGCCAACAATTTAGGGTAATGTACATCTCACTAAAATCATGAGAACAGTAGGTACTAGGATTTTTTAGAATATTTTTAATTTGATTGAAATATGTATATTGTTATGCACTAAATGTTTTGCCCTGCCCCCCCAAATTGGTATGTTGAAATCTAATTCCCAGTATTATGGTATTTGGAGGATGGGCCTGTGGGAGGTAATTAAGTGGGATAACATGAGATTTTATCACCCTACTCAGAACAGTGTGAAAATTAAAACTTACAAATTGTATATTTCTAGAATTTTCCATTTAATATTTTCTGACCATGGTTGACCATGAGTAATTGAAATAGTCGAAAGTGAAACCGCAGATAAGGAGCGGCCACTGTATTATCTTTTGCATCCAAAATTAATGGTGGCAACTCTAAGACCTCAGCAGTTACCTTCATAAGAAAAGAACTGTAATGTTAGATCACTGATTGGATTTTCAAATAAAGTGATTGACGTCAAACAAAAAAAATTAATTATTTCTGTGTATCTATCTTGTCTTATTGAAATCCAGGCAATGTTAAATAAAGATTTTGATAATAGACAACTTTTTCTTATCCTTCAAAATATGATTCTTCGGTATGCCTTTGTTTATGGTTTGTTAAAAAAATATTTTATATCTTGTTGCAGATGTATTTCGATTTTGTTGTATATCGGGAATATTTGTTGAGTTAAAATATGTCTCTTCAGCATCTTTTAAGAAGATTCTATCCTTTTTCTTTTAATCAATTAGTATGATCAATATGTTAATAGTATCTTTTGTTATGAAATTGTCTTTGCAATACTAGAATTTATTTGGGAATTATTATTTTAATGTATTACGATATTTGATTTGGTAATATTTTACTTAATCTTTTTTGTTTCTATGTTCTTAAGTGAACTTGACAAGCAGTTTGTCACTTTTGTTGGTGTTTTGTTTTAAGAATATGCTTGATGCAAAAATTAATTGAGATGATTTTCTTAGTTCTATGCTGTCCTGGAAAACATATATGTGCCTAAAACTGTGTAGACCTTGCACATTTTGTCAAACTAAATTCTTTTTCATGCTTATTGTCTTATTGTTGAATCATTTGGGTTAGAAAATTCAATCATCTTATACATATTTCTTAATGTTTTAGTTTAGAGTTTCATAAAATATGAAACTTCTAACATCCCCTCTGTATCTAATTTCTCTTTTCTCTTATTCATTTGTTTTCCCTCTCACTTTACTTGATTAGAGATTCTTTGACATCCTTTGCTGTAACCACCAGGGGAAAGAGGAAGCCCTAAATGACAGCATGGTGTTTTCACTTTGCTTATTGTAAATCCCTTTCCATTGGATGCTTCCAACTTTCTGAAAAAGAGGATTTTGGAACCTTTTGATAGGGTTCCTTGGTATGTGAGTTTAGGTTTTTTAAAGGTGGCTTTGCTGTTTAGCTGTCTGGGACTTATTGCCTCTTTCATTTTCTTTTTAATCCCATATGTGCTCTCTGTAGCAATAATTTATTCAATATTTGTGAGTGCATAGCAACCCTGTTAGTTTTCAGTACTGATAAAAAGTTTTATTTATTATTTATATTTTCTTGTTGCTTCTATCAAACATCTGTGGTGGGGAGTTGGTTTTGTAGTATGAGTTTTGTTATGAGTATTTGATGCTCTGCTCTAACCATTTTATCAGTGTTTCCACATTTAACTTTTTCAAAACAAATCAAATAAATTTTGGGGAAGAGGGTTGATAGTAGAGAAAATGAAATAGGCATTAAGTGAATCTCTTAAAATAGTCAGGAGGCTGTTAAGGAACTGGGACCTGAGCACATCTTGTGCCTGAGTTCTCAGAGCTGCTATTAAGTAGCAAAACCTGTTGCTAAACTCAGTTTAAGGCTAAGCCATAAACAGCCAGGAGAAACAACTGCGACATGAACAAATATGGATGTTACTTCCTTGTAGTTATTGCCGCCTTGGTCGCATATTGGACCTAACCAATTCCTGTAAATCTAGCCAGCAATCCTTCACTTTCATGAAAGTGTTATACTTCATGATTTTTGACTTTATAAACTATAAACCCTTCTTTCTTTGTTCTCCAGTTTGAGTTGCTACCTGAATCTGTGTCTCCAGGGCTATAACTCTTTTTGATAACATTTTGTTCTTTATTACAGGATTAACTTCTTCTTTAAGAGAGTCAAACTGTTTTTCCCAAGTACCCAATTTTTCCAGCGCAACTTCCTCAATAATCTTATTCATTTTGGATTGATTGGTGATGCTTCTTATATCATGTACTAATTTAGTATATTATAATTTCATTAAGAAGTTTTTCCTCTTTGCATTATTTTTATATAAGGCATATGATTTTGTAATGTGTATCCCATTTCAATCCGATTTTAAATGACAGACTCCTTTGCATTGTTATAATACATTTTATTCTGTCTATTTCTAAACATGATTCTCTCCATTAGAGTCCAAGCCCTTGGAGGGCTTACTCAAGCCAAACTTCCCCATGCTTACACAGTGCCTTTCAAGTGATGGCTGCTTGTGATGGTCAGTTTTAAATGTCAAGGTGGCTAGGCTATAGTACCTGGCTATTCAGTTAAACACGGTGAAGTTATTTTATAGAGGTAGTTAACATCTACGATCAGCTGACATTTAGTGAAGGACATTATCCTTGACAATCTGGGTGAACTTCAGCCAATCATTTGAAAGGCCTTAAGAGCATGACTGAGATTTCACTGAGGAAGAAGAAACTCCCAGTGGTGTGGACTGCAGCGTCAGCACCTGCCAGAGGGTCCAGTCTGCTCTGCAGATTTTGACTTGTCAGCCCCATATTCTAGCAAGCCAACTCCTTGATTTCTTTCTCTCCTTCTCTCTCTTAGAAATCTGACTGATACAAGTGCCTATAAATGTTTTTTCAGTGACAACGAATATTTTTTCTCTAAATTTTTTCAATTTCACCTATGAAGTCTGCTGCATAGAAAGTCAAACAATTTAAGCAGGAAAAAAAAGGTGTGTTTTTTTTTTGTTCCCATTCGTCGTAACACTGAGTTAACATATGCAAACATCTTCTCTCTGTATCTGCCAACAGCAAGACAAAACGTGTGTTATGTTCTCCCAAAGCAAGATGACAATCACTCAAAAAGGAATAGAAGAGTTTATTTTACACAAACTCTATTGAAATGTATTTACTGTGCTCCTACTGCAAACTTCTTCCTACAATAGTGGAATGCTGAATAAGAGAATAGGGATAATCACTTTAGCATAAATTCTTCTCTATTGGTGTCTTCTCTCTATAGCCTGGAAGCTCATGGAGGAGAGTTGTTTACATCATTTATGAGGAGAAGATAAAGCATATGCTTTATTGACTCACAGAAATAGATTTCTAAAAATGAGTTTCACTATTTTCTAGGGAACACAATTTTATGTGAGAAACAGTTCTCAGAATTGAGATGCCATTTGCTTCTCTTTTTAGATTAAACACCAGACTCCTGTGGCTATGCTGTTTGTTCTTCCAGTGTAGAGTCGCATTAACATGTAACCATTCTGAAACTCACTGGTATCATCTTCTTACACTAAAAAAGAAAAAAAGATTCCAGCAATGCTGAAAATTCAACGATTATTCTATAAATGCAGGCACATTATCAGAAATTGTTACCACTAGTGCCACACAAATGGGTATACAGAGCATTAAACTTGTTCTTGCTCTCTTCCTGGGGTTGTAATGACATTCTGAAACCCTGTTTAAGAGATGATTATTAGAGGATAAAATCGATATTTCTACACTTTTATCAATCTTCAAAAGAAATCAACTAAAGAAGAGTAAAAGAGTTATTAGTTCTACTCTGCATTTTTCCCCAAGCCTGATGATAAACTATTTTTGATTCAGAGAAAAACTCATTAGCATCAGCCTAGGTTGTAAGTATGGAAAGATACATTTCTTTAACTATATTGATGCAGTTTATTGTTTGGCTTGGTAATGAATCTGTTTTACCTGACCCTTTTGTTTTGTGTGTTTGTGTGTGTGTGTGTATGTGTGTGTGTGAAACTTGCTGTATGCTTAATGTCCTATTAATTGACTATAGCACATAAAATAATGCATTACTTCTTAATTTGAAGAGAGAGGTTTTTTTTTTCAATTCTTCTGCAAGTTATTTTCTGTACTATAAATCTTTACTCTGTATTGTTCCTATATAGGAAAATTAGAGTTGGTAAAGATAGAAGAATTTAAAGTTATGTGTGTTGAGGAGAATTTTTTAAACACACAAAATATTAACTATATTAAAAACATTATTTGTAGATATTTTATTGGTTAAATTCCCCATAATTTTTATGTCATTTTGGAAATGCTGCAGGGTAAGAAGGTGGTTTTAATTGTTTATAATTTTAGATAGGAAAGATAAGGTAATCCTTTGAATGATAAGCAGGCAGCATAAAGTATCAAATTTAGATTTGGCCAGAAATGCCCACACCCCAGAAACATGCCTATGCACATGTACATCCACGTATACTGCACTATTCAGTCTAAATTAGAAAATTTAATTTTAGTCACTTATTAACTTTGGTAAACTTTCCCATTTTTTTCCCCATGAGCGTCACTTCTATCGTTTATCCACAAACTTTTTCTTGAATTATACTATAGTTCCAGAATTTTCTCTTTAGTAAATTCAATAATCAGTATTTCGATATCAGTGTATTACATTTGTCAATAGCCTTTAACTCAGCCACTTATTCTTCCTTCTTTTATCATATGGCTTCCAGATCAACTCTTGGTCATAATTTTCTTCTACTCACTGATTACTCTCTGTGTTGTTATTTTTCCACTGTAACATAACAAATTAACACAAATTTAGTGGCTTAAAATAACACTGGTTTATTATCTTACAGTTTCTGTAGGTCAGAAATCTAGCTGAAACCAAATCATCTAGAGGGCTGACTGGGAACAAATCCACGTTCCATGCTCATTCGTGTGGTCAGAACTCATTCCTATGGCTGTATAACAGGTCCCAATTCCCTTGTTAGCTGTCAGCTTGGAGCTGCTCTCAATCTTACTGTCGTTTTTAGGTCCTTGCTATGAAGTTTTCTTACATATACCTTCTTAAAGCCTGGCTGTGGGATTCTTCAAGGCTAACAGAAACCTCTCTTTATACTTTTAGCCTCTCAAAGTATATTTTTTGAGGTGGCCCGGACTTCCTGCTAAAGTGCTTCCTTATTAAGTTGGCCCATATGGAATAATTTCCCTTTTGATTAACATTCAGTCTACTGAAAGGATCTTGATTTTATCTGTAGTGTCTTTTCACCTTTGCCATGGGATGTAACCTAATCATGGGAGTAAAATCCCATCAGATTCAAAAGTGTCACCTGCAGTCAGAGGGAGGGGACTACGCAGGCTATATACACCAGTGTCAGAGCCAAGGCCGAGCAGCTCAATCATGTCGACTACGCCAGTTGTCAGGGACCTGACCCAGAAGGTTCGATGGCGTGAGGCCCAGTTGGACAAATGCATGAGGAGCTGACATGAGGATGAAACAGTAGGCACCGACTTTACCGTGTGGAGTGCACTTCTGTTGGGAAGTGTAGTTCTATTGAGGAGTGTGGTCTATTATTGCACTGGGCACGCAGTCTTGCGTGCACTTCTCCTGCTCCCCTTTCTTGTGCTCCCCTTCTGCTCTCCTCTCCTGCCTGCTCTCCAGGAGACTGCATGGCTTCTCACATAGCAGAGTACAAAAGTGGCATTCAGCCACACATGAGTGATACAATAAGCTGAAGTATGTTTACATATTTTCTAAGTCTGGGGTCCTATTCTGAGCTGCAGGCCTGGATTACAGCCAGGCCTTGGACCAGCCAGACCTTGGGCCAGTCAGGCCTGGTCCCCACAGCAGGAATCTTGGGGGTCTTTCTTGGATGCCATCTACCACATTCCTTTTAAGTCTTCGTCTCTGAAACTTTCTCATTGCTCCAAACTTTTAGTGCTCTATTGCCTCAGAGTTCAGTCTTTGAGTCTCTTCCCCCTGCCTCTCCCTCCCGCCCCACTCCCCCGCCGCCATCTTTGTTCACTCCCTAGATTATCACATTGGTCTGATCCTTTTAAATACTATTTAGTGCTTATGAATCCAACTTTACACCCCATCTCCTATTTCTTTAAGTCAGACTTACGTATCCAACTATGTATTTGACTTGGATGTATAGTAGACATATCACTATAAACAAATCAAAAACTGCCCTTTATCCTTCCTCTCAATTCTGCTTGTTTTATGTTTTACTATTTAACTCTTAATTTTTGCCAAATTCTATCAAATTACACTACTAACCCTTTTTTTGGTCTTTATTTCTCCCTCAGGTCACTCTTCCACATCTGCCTTATAGACTTTCGATCCTAGACTAATCCTTTCATATCTTTGTACAGCCTTTTACCTCAAGAGACTGAACAGTTAGAACATACGTAGGCATGCATTTGTGCCATTTTGTGCTATTACAAGTAAATGGTCTCCAATTTCAATGAGGCCTCTATGCCTCTGAGGAATGTTTGCTTGGCTTCTTTTTCTGATATTTATCATTCTTTCCACATTCTGTACATCGGTGAAAGTTCACCCAAAACAAGAGATGCCTTTTCTCCTAGTACCTAGTGTCCCCTGCATGTTTGCTTGTGTTCAGGAATACTCATTCGACTCTTTTGTCAAGGTCTCACATAAGTAATTCTTCAATTATTCTCTATTTCCTTTGTATCTTTAATGTTTTCCTTGCCAGTGGCTCTTTCTCCTAGCTCATAAATATGTATAAATTTACTGTATCTAAAAACAAAGAATGGAACACACCTTTTTGTCCTTGAATACCTTTATTTGCTACTTCGATTTTCTTATTCCCTTCATAATCAATCATCTTGAAAGAGCGGTTTTATTTACTCTTTTAAATTCCAACCTTCCCTTTATTGCATGACTCTCTAAAGTCAGTCTTCTACTCCCACAATGACGTTGAAGTATTCATTCTCTAAAATTACTAACAACTTCTAAATTGTAAAACCCAGCGGCCATTTCCCACATCTCTCCTACTCCCATCTGACTATATTCTGTTACTTCTTTCTTCTTGAAGCAGTGTAATTCTTTGGCTGCAGTTCTGCTCCTACCTCTCTGACTACATTTCATTTCCTCAAAAATTTATTTCCTCATTTTGTGTCTCTTAGTTTTTTGTTTCTTGACCATTATATCCTATTTTTTCCTCATTTATTCTCACAGCTTTAACTATGTCAGATAGGCTGATGATCCCAATATCTGAATTTACTTTTTAGATTTGTCTCATAAATTCAAGATTGTTATTTCAAATCAAGATGTTAGACAGATCCCAAAATCTTAATTAGACCCCTGCATAACTCCTTGTCTTCTTATTCCCCAACTACATTTACCCTTCTGTAGTGCTGATCCTGGCTTATTTACCTAGTCACAAAACCAAAAATTGCTGGCAATTTTTTCATTTTTAACTTATTTATTCACCAAACAGGTACTTTCGAATGACCATTGTGTGCTGTATTCGGACTGTGCTAAGTGATAGTAGTACATCAGTGAGCCAAAAAGATGTAGTTTCTCTGCCATACTGGAGCTTATATTCTAGTGGAAGAGACAAAAACAAGTAAACATGCAAACCAGCAACTACAGCTTTGGTAATTATTCTGAAGAAATAATTTTCTCTGTTAGAGACTAGTGATGAAAAAGCTGTTCTAGATAGAGCAATGAGGAATGGCCTTTCTGGGATGATGAATTTGAAGGGTGTGGTAAGAGTCTTCTTTGTAGATAGGACAGGATGTGCAAAGGCCTAGAGGCATGCAACTACTTGGCCTGTTTTAGGACCTGACAGGTCCAGAGAAGTAGACTATAATTAGTGTATTCAAGAGATTATCCATACTTACTGCAGCCTGCCTTTCATGTTTATGTAAATTAAATCTTAAAAAAAACTCAAGACTCTTCTCTCCCTGCCATCCTGCATCACCCAGAAGTTTATGCCTATGTGGCTCTGATCAAACCTCTCACAGTTCCTTAATCTCTCATATTCTTCCCTGTGCTCTCGGACTCATGATTAATAATTACCCAAATATCATGTATCTTAAACCTCTTCTCCAAATGTTCCTTACATCATTTTGCTTGCATTGAAACCAGGTTATATTCTGATTCTACTATTTCTCCTGAGGTCCTAAAAATGATGACTCTTTTTTTTTTTTTTTCACATCTTGAGTACAGTGGAGGATGGAAAGGGAATAGGACTAAACTTGCTCCTCATGGCAACTCTGTCCAGTGTTCCTCCTTCCTTCGTAATCACACCTGCCCATAGACCCTTTGAAATTCATGTTATGAGCATGTATAACGCTTAATTCTTCTTTGCTTCAGTTATTTCCAAAACTGTTGAGGCATAGTTTCTCAAATTATCAGTTTCTGGGCCATCTCATCTCCAATCAACATCCACTCCAGGTCATATCCCAGTCATAACAGATTTATCTTTCATTCATTCTTTTAGTAACAGTTTTGCTCTTTTGGGTGCCAAATTTATCAGGAGTGTCTTATTAGACTTCTCATGACGCATTAGAATCTTTTGCTTTTTTTTCTAGCTCGTGCATGACTAAAAGGGAGGGGAAACTTCAATATATCTCTAATTTTGCAGAAGTTTTCAGAATGAAAGCTGAATTTCACACACTCGCTTTGCTTCTTAGTTTCTATTTTTATTTTATTTTAGTCCTCTGCAGTTTCCTTACTATCCCTCTAGCTTGGTGATATATTTAAATATATTGAATTTTTTTTCTACACACAAACACACACACACACACACACTGACAAAATGTATATTGGATATTTATTTTCTCTACTTATAAATGATTAAATTATATTTTCATTTTATTCTTTTAAATCCATGCATTGAATTATATGAATAAAATGTTATGAGATTAATAACATTTTGTGCAAATAAATTAGTGATTTAATTTATCACCGATTAATCAATTTTATTATTGATTATGACCTATCTATTCTGTTTTAACTAAAAATATTTACATTCATGTTAGAACAGAATCATAGATGGTCCCTGACTTAACAATAGTTTAACTCAAAATTTTTTGACTTTACAATGGTGTGAAAACAATGTGCATTGAGTAGAAACAATACTTCAAATTTTGATTTTGATATATCCTGGGCTAGCTATATGCAGTGGCAGCAAGATGATTTTGCCCAACTGTACAGTAATGTAAGTGTTCTGAGCACATTTAAGGTAGGATAAGCTAAGCTATAATGTTCAGTAGGATAGATGCAATAAATATATTTTCAACTTATGATATTTTCAACTTACAATGTGTTTGTGGGGACGTAACCCCATCACAAGTTGAGAAACATCTCTATATCGTTCCTTAAAAAACAGCTTTCATGAGACCAGCGACAGATTTTTATGACAGCGAGATGATTTTATGCTCATGGAAGAAACTTTGGCTGTAAGTTTTTATCAGGAATCTACAAAGTCATTTTTATACATTGCTGTAAAAATGTCATCTAATGTACTATGTTGTGATGATGTTTATTTAGTTTGTCCTATTATTCTCTTCCTTCATAATACTAAATAGAGTTTATTGCTGGAGTTATTTCTTTATGGTAAATTATGGTGCACTTCCCAGTGTTTTGTTCTGATATAACTCTGGAGTGCAATTCAGTAAGTAGTATAACTATGAGTACTCTCAAAGCCTCATCAGAGTAATGTTAGATATGAAAGGACCTGATTTATAACCAAAGAAGCAGCCAGAAAGAATTTTGCTGAGTAAAAAATTCAAACTTCTTAATATTATATAAAAAGAAAAATAAAATAGACTATATCTTATTGAATCCAATTATTAATGGGTCTTATTTTTAGTTAAGTCTGCAAGAGTAATGACTTTTGAATTCTTTAGAGAAAAGACATTAAATAGATATAAATGGTTGTGAAAACATTGAAATATACAATATTTTTCTCAGAAAAAAATGGAATAAATGTACTTGGGAAGATATATAAAAATAACATTTTACCAGAATTTGAAGTAGATATTTGGAGAAATATTTCTAAGATTTCTTATTTTAATAATGTTTTCTACTACCAAATATATAGTCAAATTAGAAATAATTCTACAATTAAGGGATGATCTTAAAATAAGAAAATAATACTTAAGCAGATGGTAACTTCACTTAACATAAGTATAATTTTGTAATGCATATTAATATTGAATCTTACCTGAAACCAATAGACAACTGTATGTTGATATACACCAGTAAACAAACAAACAAACAAACTAACAGATAATGACAAATGTTGTCAATAATATGAAGTTAGGGTAATTCTCATATTTTCCTTTGGGATTACAAAATATGAGAAAACCTAAATATTTTGATGATTTTTAAAAATAATATTAATGTGCGAAACCATATGACCCAGCAGTTCTTCTTCTAAGTAGTTATCCAAAGGATGTGAAATCACATTGTCACAAAAGATTTTATACAAAAATTTTCATAGAAGCTTTACTCGTGATAGCCAAAACCTAGAAAGAGCCCGGGTATCAGCAAGACAAGGAATAAACAAACCAAAATTAATAAAAAAGATGATACAATAGAAAGTGACCTTATAGTGGAATATAACTTATTTAAAAAAAGGGAAGACTCACTGCCTGTGATGAAGTGACATCTGTAAGTTGGTAGATTAGGAAGTCCTGGACCTGTCCCCTGCAAACAACAATTCATTGACAAATTCCCTTGGTGAGAAATCCCAAAAGTAATTGAAAGACTCCTATACCCCAGATAATGTGAAACCAGAGTCCTGAAGCCAGCAGGGAGATTTAGGACAACCTCTTGCTGGAGTACCTGCTCTTGGAACAGCACCATATGACCAGGAAGAAACTCTCTAGCTCCCAGGTCCTCCAAGTTGAAGAAAGGGTCTTATCTGTACATTTAGGGTCCAAATTTTCGCAAGGAGCTCCTCAGAGAACTGGCTTTTGTCTTGCCAATGATGACACTCCTGCTTAATCCAGCACAGTCTAGCCACTTTGAAGAGGACAAAGATAGCAGATAGGACTGGTAGACACCATAGAGCCTCTGCTTCTGCTCAACATAGGGTAAAAGGATAAAAAACCCAAAACAAAACAAATGAGGGAAAAAAAACAAAAAAACCCCAAAAACAAAACAAATGGAAAAAACAAACAAACAAACAAACAAACAAACAAACAAACAAAAAACGGCTCTTAGCTTCCTCTAGGGTGAAAAAAAAGTTGGCCCATGCATCTCATATTCCAATTTCACCAGGGCTGCCCAAAGAACTGTAATCTGTCTTGCCAGTCATTGAGATCTAATGGGTCTAGTACAATCTAACTGCCTGAGGGAGAATGGAAATGGTGTTTGGAGGGTTGATGCCATAGCTCCCCATCTGTCTCAATGCAAAGTCAACAGCTAAAAAACATAGCTGCCTGCTTCTCTCTGAAGAGAAAAAGAGTTTAGAGGCCCTCAGAATCTCTGGCTAGGCTGATTTATGGGTATCATCTTCTGTACAAGGTCAGTCTGTGAAGATTGGGAGAGGTGTCTGCTTTGTGTACTGCATATGCAGCATCACAGAAGGTCAAGCAAAACCAAGAACCAAGCAAAGACGTTCAAAACAGAAGAACAGGATTAATCTCCAGAAACTGACCCAAGTGAAATGGAACTATATAGTTTAATTGATAAAGGATTAAAAATAATTCACAAAAATGCCCGCCAAAGTGAACAATGCACAAACAAAATGAGAATTTCAACAGAGATTAAAAAATATTAAAAAGTTACAGAAATCATGGAGCTGAAGAATAACTGAAGTAAAAAATTACTAAGGGAGTTCAAAAGCAACTATTTCAAGAAGAAGAAATGATTGGAGAACTCAAAAACAGTTTTTTTTTTTGGCAATAACTCAATCAGGGAAGCATAAAGAAAAAAAGAATGACAAGAATAAAGAAATTTTAAAAAACTTATGGAACACCATCAAGTGGACGAATTTATGCATTATGGAAATACCAGAAAGAGAAAAGAGAGAACAAAAAGCTGAGAGGTTATTACGAGAAATAATGGTTGAAAACTCCCCGAATCTGGGGGGAAATGGACATCCTGATCAAAGAAGCTTGAAGAATACAAGAGAAAAGAATCCCAAAGAAATCTATAACAAGAAACACTGTAATAAAGTTGTCAAAAGTCAAAAACTAAGAATATCGAAAGCAGCAAGAGAAATGCGAATTGTCACACACAAGGGAACTCCATAACACTATGAACAGACTTTTTGGCAAAATCTTATAGGTCAGAAGGAAATGAGATAATAAATTCAAAGAGCTAACAGAAAATACATGCCCACCAAGAGCACTATAAACCATTGTCTAAAAAATAAAGGAGATAAAAACTGTCCCAGGCAAACAAAAGCTCAATTTATCACTACTAGATCTACTTTACAAGAAATGCTAACCAGAGTTCTACAACTTGTAATAAAAGGACATTAAACAACAACACAATAATGTAAAGAAAATATAAAACTCATTGGTAAAGGTAAATATATAGACAAATTCAGAATACTGTATTACTGTAATGGTGATGGATAAATCAATTTTACTTCTAGTAAAAAAGCTAAAAGATGAAAGTATTAAAAATAGCTATAACTAAATATATGTTAAAAAACACAGCTTAAATAGCTATACATTGTGATGACTGAGTGTATGTGTGTGTAGGGAAGATATTAAAGTGTAGAGTTATTGTATGTTATTGAACTTAAGCTGTTATCAGATTAAAGTAGACTATTATAACTATATCATATTTTATGTAGGCCTGAAGGTGGCCACAAAAAATATCACCTATAAAAGTTATACTAAAAAATTCAAAGGAATCTAAGTATATTCATACAAAAAAAATCAGCAAAAGACAAAGGAAGAAAGCAAGAGAGGAAAAAATAGACCAAATTACTGTAAAATAACAGAAAATAATTAGTAAAATGACAATAGTAAATCTATTTCTATTAATAATTATTTTAAATGTAAATGGATTAAACTTGTCAGTCAAAAGACAGAGTAATAGAATGAATAATAATAATAATAATAATAATAGTAATAATAAAGACACAACTACATGCTGTCTGCAATAAGCTCACTTTGGATTTAAAGGCACACATAGGCTGAAAGTAAAGAGATGGGGAAAAAAATATTCCATCAAATGATAACTGAAAGAGAGGAATAGTGACTGCATTTATATCAGTCAAAATCGACTAAGTCAAAAACTGTTACAAGAGACAAAGAAGGATATTATATAGTGATAAAAGGGTTAATTTGCCAAGAAAATATAACAATTAAGCATATATATATATATATATATATATATATATATATATATATATATATATGGATCTAACATTAGAGCACATAAATATATAAAACGAACATTGACAAAAATGATGGGAGAAATAGGTAATATACAACAATAGTAAGAGACTTGAATATCCTACTTTCAATAATGAATATCACGTCCAGACAGGAGATCAATAACAAATAAGGGACCTAAAAGACATTTACAGAACACTATAATCACAGTTACAGAATACACAGACTTTCTCTAGGGTAGATCACATGCAAATTGCAAAACTAGTCTTACTAAATTTAAGACAATCAAAATCATACCAAATATATTTTCTGAACACGATGGAATGATACTAGAAATCCCTAAAACTGTAGAACTCAAAAATCCACAGATATGTGGAAATTAAACAACTCAGTCTTGAACAACCATTGGGTCAAAAAATTTAAAAAAATTAATTAGAAAGTACTTTGAAACAAGCAATAAAAGCACAACATACCAAAACTTATCAGATATAACAAAAGTAGTACTGAGAGGCAAGTTCATAATAATAATTGCATACATTAAAAACAAACAAACAAAGATCTCAAATAAACAATATAACTTAATGCCAAGGACCTGGAGAAAGAAGAAAAAACTTAGCCCCAAATCAACAGAACTGAGGATTTAGCAGATTAGAGCAGAAATAAATACAATAGAAAAAGAAAAATTAAGAAAAAAGTCAATGTAATTAAGAATCAATTTTTGAAAAGGTAAACAAAGTTAATAAATTCTTAGTTAAACTAAAGAAAAAAAGAGAAGATTCAAATAAGTAGAATCATAAATGAAACAGATACATTATAATGGCAGCCACATAAACAAAAAAGCTCATGAGACAACTATGAAAAATTATATGCAACAAACTGCATAATCTAGAAAAAATGGATAAATTCCTTGAAACATAATAACATAAAGAAATAAAACTCATTGGTAAAGGTAAATATATAGACAAATTCAGAATGCATAGATTAAATCATAAAGAAATTTTAAAAATCTGAATTGACCTGTTACTAGTATGGAGAGTAAATCAATGATCAAAACCTCACAACAAAGAAATATCCAAGGCAAAATGGTGAACTTACCAATGTTAAAAAAAATAATTGATGCCAATCTTTCTCAGACTCTTCAAGAAAATTGAAATAAAGAGAAAATTCCCAATTAATTTTATGATGTTAGCATTACTTTGTTAGCAAAACCAGACAAGAAAACTATAAGTTAACATCTCTGATAAATATAGATGCAAAAATCCTCAACATAATACTAGGAAATCAAAGTTAATAGCACATTAAAAGGATTATACACCTTGACCAAGTGTGATTTCTCCCTGTAATTCAAAGCTGCTTTAACATGCAAAAACAATCAATATAATACACCATATTAATAAAATGAAGGATAAAATTACATGATGATCTCGATAGCTGCAGAAAAAATATTGACAAAATTTAATACACTTTTCATGATAAAAACACTCAACAAACTAAGAATAGAAGGAAAGTAACAATATAATAATATAATAACATGTATGAAAAGTCTATAGTTAACATCATATTCAATGGTGGAAAATTACAAGCTTTTCCTCTAAGATCAGAAATAAGTCAAAAATACCCATTTTTACCACTCTATTCAACGTAATAGTGAAAGTCCTAGCCCAAGCAATCAGGCAAGAAAAAGAAACAAAGAGTATATAAATCAGAAAGAAGTAAAATTGTCCCTGTTTGCAGATGACAATAATGTTATATATAGAAAACTCTAAGCAGTGGTGCCCAACCGTTTGTCACCGGGGCCTGGTGCTCCTGTGAGAATTTAATGCCTGATGATCTGAGGTGGATCTGAGGTGGAGCTGAGGCGGTGATGCTAGTGGTGGAGAGTGGCCGTAAATACAGATGAAGCTTCGCTTGCTTATGGCCGCTCACCTCATGCTGTGCAACCCCAGCTGGGGGTACGGGATTTGGAGACCTCTGCTCTAAAGATTTCATAAAACCTGTTAGAATTAAGAAATAAAATCAGTAAAATTACAGTATTCAAAAATCAACATACAAAAATCATTTGTGTTTCTATACACTATCAACAAACTATCTGAAAAAGAAATTAGGAAGAAAACCCCATTTAAATAACATGTCAAATAATAGGATGTGGTTCCATAGTATAACATCTGCTTTACACGCAGAAGGTCCTGGGTTAGCACCGCAGTGGAGCCACAGTCCATGGTCTACGGCCATGCCACCCTGAACAAGCCTGATGTCTGATCTCGGAAGCTAAGCAGGGTTGGGCCTGGTTAGTACTTGGATGGGAGACCACCTAGGAAGACAAGATGCTGTAGGCATAAATAATAATAAGAAAAAAAAAACTTGTAAAATAATAAAATATGGAAGAAATAAACTGAACCAAGGAGATTAAAAACTTGTATACTGAATTACAAAACACTGATGAAAGAGATTAAAGAATGCACAAAAGAATGGAAAAATATCCTAGGTTCATATTTTTTAAATGTCCATACTTTAAAAATAAATCTATAGATTCAATACAATCTCTATCAGATTTCTATGGCGTATTTAACAGAAATAAGAACAATTCTACTATTCATATGGAACCACAAAGTACCATGAATCCTGAGAAAGAAGAAGAAAGCTAGAGGCTTTACTCTTCATGATTTTGAAATATATTACAAAGCTACAGTTATGAAAACAGTATGATACTGGTATGAAGATAGATACATAGATCATTGGAACAGAATAGACAGTAGAAAGAAATACATCCAAACACGTATGGTCAACTAATCTGCAGGGGTGCCAAGAATACTCAGTGGGGAAATGATAGTCTTTTCAATAAATAGTATTGGAAAAACTGGATATCCGCATGTAAAAAGGAAAAAATGGAATTAGACCTTTATCTTACACTATACACAACAATCGAAATGGATTAAACACTTAAAAATAATATGAAAAAATGTAAAACTCCTAGAAGAAAACATAGGAGAAAAGCTTCATGACATTGGTCTCGGCAATGATTCCATGAATAAGACCAAAAACACAGGCAATAAAAACAAAAATTAAATGTGTGGGACTATATCAAACTATAAATCTTCTGCACAACAAAGAAAATAATCAAAAAAAGAAAAAGCAAACTAGGGAATGGGAGAAAATATTTTCAAACCTTTTATCTGACAAGGGGTTAATCTCCAAAAATATAAGAAACTCCTATAATTGAATAACCCACGTGCAGGATTTTGTGTGACCATAACTTTCACCTCTTTTGGGTAAATACAAAGGGGAGCAATTGCTGGGTTGTATGGTTAGAGTATGTTTAGTTTTATAAGAAACTGCCAAACTGTCCTTTAAGGTGACTGTATGTACCATGTTGTATTCCCACCACGAATGAATGAGAGTTCCTATTGTTCTACATCCTCACAAGCATTTGTTGTTTTCACTGTTTTAGATTTTGGACTGTCTAATAGTCATAAAGTGGTATCTCGTTGTTTTGCAATTAGTTTTTTATAGTCATATACTTTATGTATTCTTGACTGCCTGCAATGTTTTATAGAACTTTTATTTTGTATTTTATATTTCTAAAAAAAGTATTTCAAACTACTTTTTTTCAAACTGCATATATATGGCCCCCCTCACATCACCCACTCAAAGATATTCTCATTCTTTTCCTGGGTATAAGACTGCCTCTTCTCTAGCCTGTATTATTAGAAACAAGCAACAAGAAAAAAGGTTCAAAGAAAAAAATATATAGTTCAATTAGATACTCTATCACTAGCAAAACTGTTGAGGTTTTCTCAGTATTGGCTCGCTTGTCTTCGCCAACCTATTGGCTTTTTCCTGGTGAATTTCATAGCTTTATTCTATGTACTAGTCTATTCTTAGACACTTGTTCTGAGCACTAAATACTCTAGATGGCTCTTAATTGATCTTTGCTTAAACCATTTATCTTACTGATACAATTTCTAAGCCTCTTCTTACTTTTATTTCTCTACTAATTATATCGAGTAGATCTGAATTATCTTTTAAAAGGAATAAATGTAATATCATTGCATTTCCTGATAGCTATTCCCATTGCACTCATTACATTATTACTTCTGGATGAATGAGCTTTATTTTAGTGTGTGAATTTTAAAGAGGCCATTTTCTTCCCTTTTGCGCTGAACCAAGTAGCAAGATACAGGCCAACGAAGTTAAAGATTTAATAAAATAATGAAACAAACAAAAATTTTTATCTTTTTCAAAGTCCCTGCATTAGACACTGAATGTATATTACAGTGTGGAGGACTCAGCTCTTACAACTTCAACTTTTTTCTTGTAATATTTTCTCTAATATTAGATTGGAAACATAGACTCCATTTGTATGGAGTAATTTCAGATATGTTTGGTAATTATATTTTTACTTTATTTTTTTTTTCTAAGAATATGTGACTACAAAAATACCCTTGTGGTACATGGTCTAAAATCTCTGAAGGTTTACCTGGATCCACTCTGCTCCTTTCTGCCACAAGGAAATGACTGGAAAATATAATAAATTTAAAGAAGAAAAGGAGGTTAAAAACCATGATAGACATCTATGTGTCTACTAAGGTGAATGAAAATGTAGTGCAGTAAATTATGTGCTGGAGCTCACAACTGACTGGGTTCTACATGACCAAATATAAGCAAAGATGGCCAGGATCTGAAGTACATGACCCTTGCCAGGAAATGGAGACAGTCTTAGCTATGAACATAGTCTTGGACACGGGACTTAGCAATAAAGGTTTCCAAGATAAGAATTGATTAATTGGGTATTGTAAAAAGTAGGATTCTGAGTCACGTAGTGATTTGGGAACTTTTATGATTTAGCTAGAAGCTAAAATTGTTCTTGAATTCTTTGAATGGAGAAAAGAATTATAAATACTGATCTATGCTGAAAAATAAAAACTTGGTTGTCAGATTTATATCTCTGCAATAAGTTTTGAAGGGTTATTTGTAGATAAAAATTACTTGCAGATATCCAGACTTCATAAGTTTGTTATTTGCCTGTGAAATACAACCATCAATCACTTTTCTAATTGATAGTCAGCAGAAAACACTATCCAGTCTGGAGTTTATAGGTGTCAGCTAGATGAGTTTCTGAGTTTTATTGGTTAGGCATTAGAGCTTCGATATGATATATCTATCTCCTTCCTCTCTTTTAGGCTTCAGGATAATTAATATATAGACTTACATAAATTCTTTATTTTTTCATATGCAAAATAGATGTATTACTTTCTTAACACTAAAGAAAATCATAAAACAAATTTAAAATGAAAATATGAAAATAAAAAGAGCATAAGACAAACAAACAGCAGAATATCACCAGAATTATAGGTCAAAATTAATAAACTAGATCAGAGAATTGCTCATCATAAAAAAAGTGAGGTTTTAAACCAAAATATTGTCATGAATCTTAGTAAATCAAAAAGAATCAAGAGTACAGAGAAATGTAAACTATTGAAAAAATATTAGAATATTAGAATTAGAATTTAAGAAAGAGTATATTAGAACATAAATGTAAAGAAGAAGAAATAGGAATGAAATTAGATAAATTTTAATGCAATAATTTAGGTTAATTGATTACCTTGTGACCTCAGGTCCCTAATTGTTTCAAAATTCTAATTTTATAATTTGCTCAGCAGAAGAGGAGGTAGTTTTACCAGAGAGAAACTGGTGGCGATGGTGAAAAATACCAAGACCAAGAAGAGTAATCACTAAATTTTGGTTGATAAACTGTGAGAGATTAATGTTAGGAAAATGAAATGAATGAAATTCAGAATATAATAATCCCGGAGTTGAAATGGCAATGGTTTAAAGGAAAGAACAAAGTCATAGTTAAAATATACGTAACACATCTCACCTATCTATAGGCTATAGTATACCTAGTGGTTAAGAGCCTGGATTCAAAACCGGATAGCCTGGTTTTGAGTCATGACTCTCCTTTCTACCAGCCATGTTATCTTGGGCAAGTTTCTTCTCTATGCATTGGTTTTTCATCTTAAAATGGGAAAGTTAATACTATCTACTTCACAAGACTGTTATAAACATTGCGAGTTCACCCATAAGATATGTCACTACATTTAAATACTTACAAAGTGTCTGCCATTTATTTTGTTTTCATAATCATTTAAATATATCTACTTAAAAAAAAAAAAACACTAATGTAGAAACTTAGAGAAGTGGCTTCCTCAGAGTAAATCAACTTTAAATAATGGAACTTGGACTGAAAACTCTGTGCTCTTAATCTCCAGAAAACTGATTCCACTCTAGGCAGTTTTGCTCTGGTCACTTTTTGGTCATTTTCCAAATCTTTAAAATCAGGGCATTAGTTAATTATGTTCTGTATTCACTTCTAGCAATAAAATTATGTGATCTAAATACAACATAAATTTACAGACTGAATGAGCTTAGATTTAATTTTCTGTGGTAATTCACTTTTAAATTTTATATACCTAACCATATGCTTATATAAGGTAAATAATTTTCTTTTGTTCAAAATCAGAGGAAATATGGGTAGTTCAATGCTCTAATCATGATCCAAAGAGCTCCTATTTAAACCTAAAATCATCTTTTTATACCTTGCTCATATCCTGCCTGCCCTAAGAGAAAATTCAGTTGATGTAACCTGTCACGCGAGGAAAATAAACTATAGATTTTTACCAGCATCCAACAGCTAATATCCTTAAAATAAATAGTGCATAAGCCTTTTCTTCATGTTTATGCTTAAGGCAGCCTTATTGGCTACTCTTCTGTAAGACATATTTTATTCCATATTTTAAATTTTAAAATAACAGTCTACTAGCTGTCAATAGATATAGTTTATGTTCTGCACCAAGCAACCATAAAACAAGTATATTTTGATTAAAGAAAAAGATAAAAACTTAGCATAAAGCTTAGTTAATTACTACTGTGGCAGTAAATATGCATGATTTATGATAGAATTTCAAATGAAGTGTTTTAAATTGATCAGAATTCAAAGTTTTCACTCCATCTGTATAATATCCAGCTCTAGAACTCTCCTATGCAATACAGTAGAGTATGAATGAATAGATCTTGAAGTCAACATTACCCATGTAAATACTATATCATCAACAATCGTTAAATCCTTTATCAATATAAGGACTTCAATTCCTCCTCCAAGTACTCAAATTTAGCATTTTACATTTTATATCTATAGGCTGAAAATTTACAGTTATATAATTAAATATAGTAAAATTACTTAAATCCCATTAAATCAATTTGAAAGTAGAACACTAAAGGCAAGGCTGATTAGAGCTCTTAACCTACTGGGTGCCACTATTTGAATAGCCATTCACCAAAGGAAAAAAAAGAAACAATACAAAATATGAATCAAACGTGGAAGATTTTTAGAGCATTATTTTAAAATTTACTACATGTTTTACACTTTTTTTGCAATAAGTTGTCATCTGAATTAAAGTTCAGGATGATGCAAAGAGCATTTTATTATCATGGGCATTATCAAATAAGACCCCAACAATAGTGAAGGATAGAAGAATATGCCACCCCAAAATATTCCACTTTAACATAGAAATTATTTTGAGCTGAAGGCATTTCAGAAGAAGCAGATACAAGGGAAGCTCCCTGCTTCCCTCTATTTGCCTAAGAGCAGGATAAAAATTTGTAAAGGTGTCCCCCTTCCTTCTTTCCCAGAGACAACTCTAGACCTTTATTAGCCCAGACACAGCACTAGAGGAAACTTTGCTAAAATTAGCCCTTTTCTACCATTAGTTTCCCCATATATTTGCCTTCCCACACTTTGCTGTCCCTAGATCAAACTTCTTTTTTTTGTTACTTCTCTAAAAAATTATTGTTCTTTTGTTAAGATGCTTATGTAAGTTCAAATTCTAACCACCCTTTAGAATTACTCATCACTGAGTGTGCCCATGTGTCTGCATGCTCATGTTAATAAACTTCTGTTTGGTTTTCTCTTGTTAATTTGCCTTTTGTCAGTATAATTGTTAAGACCCCAACAAGAGAACCTATGATGATAGAGGAAAAAGATACCGCCACTCCTCTGAAACAATGGTAATGAAAACAAAAAGGCTGGGGATAGTAAATCTATGTTTTTAACTTTGATTCATGTGCTAGGAGGGAGGAAGAGAATCCCCGTCTCCCGCCCCAAAGCAGGCAGAAATGAAGGGAAGAAATCAATAATTTAGATAAAAACAATAAAAAAGTGAGTAAAACTATCCTAAATGCTGGCTTCTTGAAAGATTTATAAAATAGATGTATTAATAGATTGACTAGTTGAGGAAAAAAAAAAGAAGAGAGAATATGCAAATAAACAAATAGAGGATTCACTCATTTATTCATTTATTCAGTTATTAGTTGAGCACATATACTGTGCCAGGCACTCTTCTATATGGTAGGTATGTGGCAGTAGAAAAAATAATACACCAAACTTCATGCCCTCAAGAAACTTAAATTGGAGTAGGCAGAGACAAAATTAAACAAACAAACAACAACCATGCAGTATATTAGAGGAGATGAGTGTAATGATGCAAAGTAAAGCAGGAAGCGGGAGGGAGGGCTAGTTAACAATTGTGTTTCTAAATCGGATGATCCAAGAAGGGCCAGTGAGGGAGTGATATTTGAGTAAACACTTGAATGAAGTAAGAAAGTGAGTCGAGTAGATATCTGAAGGAAGAGTGTTTCAGGAAGAGGAAAAAGTAATGCAGAATAAATTAGAGGAAATGACCAGAGATAGAATTATAGATAAAAATAATAAAAGCATATTATGAACAAATATATACCAGTGACGTTCTAGTGAGATAGATGTATTTCTAGACATTGTTGAAACTAGTTGGAATAGATAGATTTCTAGAAAAATATAAAATGTCCCTAATATGTAAGACTGAAAACTCAGAGCAGGTCAATGCATTAAAATAACTAAAAGAACTTTCTCCATGAAAGCAGAAGCCAAAATGGTATTATAGGTAATGTCTACCAAATGCTCAAGGAATATTTGTATTGGTTTGCTATGGCTGCCATAACAGAATATGACAGACTAGGTGGCTTCAACAACAAAATTTATTTTTTATAATTCTGGAGTCAGGAAGTCCAAGATCAAGGTATTGCCAGATTTGATTTCTCCTCAGCCCTCTCTCCTTGGCTTGCAGATAATCATCTTCTTTTTGCATCCTCACGTGACCTTTTCTCTCTGTACACACACACAGTCCTGATGTTTCTTCTTCTTTTCTTCTTTCTTCATCTTCTTATAAGGGCACCAGTCCTATCAGATTGATGCCCCATCCTTATAGCCTCATTTAATCTAAATTACCTCTTTGAAGACCCCATCATCAAATACATTCACATTAGGGGTTAGAGTTTCATCATATGAATTGAGGACACACAATTAGTTCATAACAATATATATTTCCTACATTTAAAAAGTTATTCTCTTAAACTATAAAAAAGAGAACTTTACCCAAGTTATTTTATAAACTATGTACTTTTTAAAAAAAATAATTAATTAATTTATTTTTTGGGTGACGTTTGTTAATGAAATACAATAAGTTTCAGGTATGCAATTTAACAGTAGGGCATATATATGTTGCATTGTGTGTTCCCCTCCCATAATTAGATTTCTTTCCATCACCACATATTTGACCTCTTTTATTCCACCTACCTCCCCCTTCCTCCCTTTTCCCCTATCCTCTGGTAACCACTAATCTATTATCCATGTCCATGAGTCTCTGTTTGTTTGTTTGTTGCTTTTAAGTTTATATCTCACATATAAGTGATATCATGTGATTTTCAACTTTTTTTCTCTGGCTTATTTCGCTTAGCATGATTATCTCGAGGTCTATCCATGTTGTCGCAAATGGCAGTATTTCATCTCTTCTTATGGCTGAGTAATATTCCATTGTGTATATGTACTACAAGATACAGCATCCACTTATGATCAAAACACTTAACAAAATCAGTATAGAAGGAAAGTACTTTAATATAATAAAGGCCATATATGACAAACATTCAGCCAACATTATACTTAAGGGTGAAAACTAAAACCCTTCTCTCTAAGATCAGAAATAAGATAAGGCTGTTCAGTATTGCCACTGTTATTCAATATAACATTGGAGGCCTTAGCAAGTGTAATCAGGCAAGAGAAAGACATAAAAGGCATTCAAATAAGAAACGAAGAAGTCATATTTTCATTATTTATGAATGACATGAAACTATGTACTTTTGATTCCCAAACTGGATAGTAAAAATTAAAAAAATCAAAATGCTTTTCTGTATTACTTACAAAATATTTGAAAAATTTCTAAATAAGATATTACAAATGCTATTCTACTGAATATTCAAAAGTCACCTTTATGATCAATTAAGAGTTATCTCAGCAATGTAAGAATGATTCAGCATTAGAAAACTCATCACTACATTTTATCATATTAATAAGCTTAGAGAGAAAAATCATATGATCATCCAATCCTGAAGAAAAATTATTTTATAAATGTCAATATGTGTTTATGAACAAGTTTCTTAGATAACTGGAAATATTTGAGAGCAGTTAATGTCAGGCACCCATTTAAGAGAGAAAGTTTAGATACCTTCCTTTAATATCATGAATAAAACAATGGTGTTACTCTCACCACTTCTATTCAACATAGGAAAAAGTTCCATAAAAAGCTGTAAGGAAATAAAAATAAGTATAGTAAACTTGTTATTACAATAAAAGTAATTATTAGAAACCCAGATAAAGCAACAAAATCCATAATCAAATAATTAGAATAAATATCACCAAGATTGCCAGATACAAATCAATCTATAAGCATCAATATTTATTCTACATTTGCAATAACCAACCACAGAATATATTACATAATAAAATGTTTTCACACTATCAAATAAACTTATATAGTATCTAGGAAATACCAGAGATTACATATACTTCTATGGAGAAAATTTTAGAACTCTATTAATGGATATAGAGAGATAATTCTCTCCAAATTAATTTTATCAATTAAAAGCAATTCTAATAAAAAATCAGCTGAGTGTTTTTGGAAATTATTAATTTAGTCTAAAAATTTATCAGGAAAAAGAAAATTCTACGTGTAAATAAGGCAATTATGAAAGAAGATAAAAAAGAACAACTCGGCCTAAAATTGTTAAAATAGACTGTTACAAAGTCATATGAATAGGAAAAAAGTATTATATTAGTATAAAAACAATAAGAACAAATAGATCAATGAAATGAAGTAGATAGTTCAGAGACAGCTGAGCAGAGACCTTTTATATTGAAACCTTATTCAATAAAGTTATCAACACAAAGCTGTAGAAAGAACAAATTGTTGAGAATATAATGCCCAGGATTAGACCTGAGGAAATATAAAGATGGAGTATGTGATAGAATAATGACCTTTGAAGATGCCCATGCCATAATCGCTGAAATCTGAGAATATATTACCTTACATGGCAAAGAGACTTTGACTTTTGATTAAGTTAAGAGTCTTGAGATGGAGACATCATCTTGGACTACCCAGGTGGCCCCAATGTAATCACAGGGTCTATAAAATGTGGAAGAGAGAGAAAGAAGGTTAGAGTCAGATTGATATTTGAAGCTGCCACACTGCTGGCTTTGAAACTGGAGAAAGAGATTAAGAGCCAAGAAATGTAGAAGGCATTTAGGAGCTGGAAAAGACAAGGGAGCAGATTTACCTTATTCCAGAAAAGATGTAGCTCTGTCACACCTTGATTTTAGCCCAGTGAAAACCATTTCAGACTTCTGACCTCTAGAACTTTAAGATACTAAAATCTCGTATTGCTTAAAGCCACCAAGTTTGCGATGATTTTGTTACAGTAACTAATACAGAAGGAAACTAACACACAAGGCTACTTCTTAAAATGAAGAAAACTGCTTGAGTGATGATGAGAATCAGTTATATTATGTTTACTATAAATATAGATATAAAATAGAAAGTTTAATATATGCATCTATATCTTAAAGGAGAATCAAGTTTAAAAATACAAATATAATAAGAGAAATACATACAAATTTTATTGATGTGTGCAGTGTACATACATGGGGGAGCAACTCAGCTGTGAGTAACTCAAAGGGTTGATTAGAAGTTGGAGCTTGTATAGTATCTTGACAAAGGGTGATAAATGTGTAGAGAAATGAGTAGACAAAAGAAAGAGGCTTTAGGTTTTAGAGGTGGCCAACTATGGGAAGGTAAATATATGGGAGAAACTGACTGAAGATAAGCATTATATTAGTAAAGTTTGCTATAGATTCTTCTTGATGCTATCTTTGGGCTGATAAGAGCCTCCAATGATTAAGAGTTGTTTTGCCCTTCTTGGTACGAGACAGAGGAGGGCAGAGAGCTTTTTCTCCTTCAGCTGGGTCTCATCTGCCTTTGGCTCAAAATAATCTTTATGCCAAAGTGACATATTTTGGGACAGCTTATTCTGATTCCCTACATTAGGAAGAGAGAGTGGTCCAGGATAAAGTCTTGGGACTTTTTAACATTTAGAGGTCAAGTGTAAAAGGAACAGAAAAAGAAAACAGAGAGTTACCTGGAAAACGAAGAGAAAATAACTTCATGAAGAAGGAAGGGTTCAAAAGCATTGAATGATGCTGTGAGGTTTCATAAGAGAAATAGAAGATACTTTTGGACTTAAAACAAGGAAATTGTTCCTGACTTTTATAAAACAGTTTTTTTTTAAGAATGGTTTTGGGAGCTAGATCCAATTTGCAGTGAATGGAAGGTGGACACTTAGAATGTGCTAGTGCGGCCATCTCTTGAGAGATTTCTGTGTGAATAAAAATAGCAAGTAGGATTCAGAAAAATGACATAGTAATTAAAGAGTGATGTGGGTTCATCTTCCCTTTTAAGGGAAGATACTTGTATTTTTAAAAAGCACTGTAGATGCAATGTGGATAATAGGTTTTATGGAGTTGTCAAAAATATTTTGACAAAAAACATAAAAATGTGGGGTGAATAGCTGGAAACCACAGTATTGTGGAAAAAGATATAAATGGAGATATTTCAAAATGAAGTCACAGATGCCATCCCAGAGGAATTGCCTTGCACATTTTACTCCTCAAACCTCTGGAATGTTTGAGCTGGGCAAAATAAACTTTGAGCTGGTCCAAACCAAAACTGTATTCCAAACAACTATCATACTAACAGTAAGGCAGACATCCTGACAATGAGCACTGAAAATTTAGAACATTCTTTAGAATTAGCACCACCATGTATAGCTAAGGAATAACTTAGCTTATCAGCACCAATAGAAATTTCTTCCTTCGATTCATGTAATTATTTCCCTTCCCTTTCTCATAAAAACTCCTTGCCTTCACCCCATAATTGGAACACTATTTGAGTTTCTGCCTAAATCAGGGCTTCCCAAAATTGCAGTTCTTTTTTATTTGACTTTTGATCTACAACACTTTTTGCCTCTCACTTTAGCTTCTTATTTTTAAGTTAACAGTATCATCTTGGTGAAAATTGATGGTGACATTCAGTAAGATGCAGGTAGCACTAAAATTGGAGAGAAATGGGCAGGAGACAGAAAAAGGCTTTAGTAACTAATGAGATTTTTAGAACGAGGAAATTATGATGACTCTGTTTCTGGCCTGGGCAATTCGGTTTATGATGATGCCATTTATTTAGGAAGAGAATCATAGCAAAGGAAGTATTGGGTGAAATAGGGGGAATTTATTTTGGATCAGAAAGATAAAATATTATCACTTCAGGATAAAAGTTACCTTCTGCCACTTACCTACTGTGTATCTTTTTAGTTATAAATATTGATGTTTGCATTCTATAGGGGCCTCTGTGCTGACCTAAATCTAAGGCTGTGGTTGTCAATCTTTGCTGTTGGGTATACAGAAAATCTGAATACTTACAAATTAAAAGTAACAAAAAAAAAATATTAGAAAATAAAATAATTATATTAAAATTAAAAAAATGTACAGAAATTCAAGACTGCCTTATGTCAAAGGAAGTTATTAATTGATGGTACTATAAATATACTCTTTATTATTAAAATATTATTTTAAATATCTGAGAATTTATAATGTCAACAGATATAAATGCTGATGTCCCAAGTACTTCATGTAAGATTACATAATGTTCTATAAAATTTGGTATAGCACCAGTATAATAAGGTCATTTAAGAGCTTTAGTAAATATATTTTTAATGACTTTTTGTCTCTTACATTAATACATATACCTGGCTATTAAGTTTAATTGTAAAGTCAAAGAAAATAAATCAAAAATTGCCCCATACTAAAGTTAAGATTTAAAGGTGAGTGATAGTCTCAATTTTAACCATTTTTTTACAGCTAAATGTTGGGCATGAAGTGCACAACTTAAAATGTGATTTCTTTTACAAGAAAGAAGGTTAAATTAGGAGTCAGGAGGGAAGAGCTGTTTTCCTATTCGTTTTACTATGAGAAAGTATTAATCCCTATGACACACAATTTGAGCAGTGTGAATAAAAATATATGTCCCTTTGCTCTCTTTAATGCTGGTAATTTGCATTGCTGCCAGGAAAGAGGTTTAGGGGTTTTATTTCAACCATTTAACATCATAGTAGCCAAATCTAGTCCTCAAAATAATTAAAATAGACTGAATTGCGTTTGCCTACAGAAAACTGGAATTTGCGTACATTGTAGAGATTCCTTCTACATTTTTTCCCTACAATTATGAAAGTCATGTCTTACTTTGTTAAAAATTTTGAAAATTAAAAACAAGTAGAATTAAGGCAAAAAATGATGTGTAATTTCTAATTCTGCCATCCTGAGATGCTGGTTAATTTCTTCTTCTTTTTTCCTTTTCAAATGATTAAAATTAGAATATATATGTTTATATATATATATATATATATATGCACTTTTGAATTATTTATTTTCCATTTAACAGTATATCATGAATACTTACTACTTTCATAAAACTTCTTAGAAGAGCATAGTTTTTAATTATTGCAACATATTCACATCTTTGGAAATAACAATTTAACTAGCATTTGCTAAATTTGCTATTAATTGTTAACTTTTACAAATAATATTTTAGTAAATAATTATATTAAAATGTTTGCTTAAATCAATTTTCTGGTGATGAATTTCTGGATAGTGATAGATTTCTTAATGAATGGTGTTATATTCTCCAAGTCCAATAAAGAGAAATTAGAAGAATGTAAACATTTAAAGTATTTAGGTATATATTGCTCCTTTGAGATATAACATATGTTAATTCTTATAAAACTCATAAAACAGTTTTTGTCCTGTGTTTTCGAGTTTCTAACGCTTACTAAGGAGGACAAATCAATTCAATACAAAAAAATATGTTAAACTTAGGAGTAAAAAAAAAAATACAAAGCCCATTGGGAGAGAGGCTTTTAATGGTGTTGTGATCATAAAAGAATTAGACCAGTGAGCTGCAGGCTCCTATTTCTAGAGTCTAAAACAGAAGCAGTCTAAGGAATGGAAGTGCAGTGGCGTAGAGGCGTAGACTGAGTCATGAGCTGGATGAAACTGCTGTAGGGCACATTCTGTTCATTCAAGTGGTACTTTGAAGTAAGATTCCTCTTAAAATGTTAGTGAAGTTTAAGTTCCAGCAAATAAATTATTTCACAGAATTATTAGCTTAATATCTATTACCAGCTATCAGCCATCTTGATTCAGTCTGTGAGAATATCTGTGGCACAAAGAATTGAGCATTAGGGCTTCAGATTTTTGGCATAGTCCTTTCTTTGTCCACTCTATTGCCAGTAGACAGGTCTATGCTTACAAAGTTTGATGGTTAAAAATAATTAAGTCAGTCTGTGTAGAAGGATTAAGATACATTATTTCTCAAAATAGATTTCTAGCTGTCTGGAATGGGCTGGAATTAGAATATTAGAGTATAAACATATTAAGGTATTTAGTATTTCTAAAGTATTAATTTTACTCTAATATTTAAATAGATATTTTTTGGTTAAGTGCAGAAAAACAAAAAGTGAAAAGATTCCTCATGATCCCACACCTTCAATATATCTTCAATATACTGCCAATATTTTGATGTATAATTTTTCTAGTCTTTCTCCACCCTCCCCCCCCGCCGACTCCCCCAAGTCTTTTAAGTAGACATTCGATTATTCACCTAAGGATTTGTTATGCCGTGGTAAAAAAAATATGAAAATAGGTCAACAATTTTTTCTTCCTCATATTACATGTCTATTGTAGATCAGTTGGCACTATATCTTCGATATCTTTAGTTTAGAATTCAGGCTGATGAGCAGTGTCATACGGGTTGGTGCTGCTCTTCTGGCAGGGGGACAAGAGAGAGAGAAGAAACATAACTAGTCTCTTCCAACTTCTGCTTAGAAGTGACTCATGTCACCTCTCCTTGCATTTCATTGGCTAAATCAAGTCATATGGCTAAAGAGGTAACATAGAGTATGGTCAAGCTATCGTGTAGATGTAGTGATTTATAAATTAATGCTTTATCCAGGGGTTTTTGAGCAGCTTTATTGTGATTGATTGTTCAAGGACAGTAGCAGCAGAGATATTTCTGTTTAATAATGAATCGCCAAAGCCAGACAGTCCTTTACAGTATTCTTTTATGTTCACATTCACTTTGAAACTTTATATTCTTTGTAAATAGCACAATAATAGGACTTTAGGATCAATTAACATGAATAAAGTAAATTTCAATGTACAATATATTAATTTCTAAAAATAATTTTACCAAAGTAATACTGATTTTTTCTTTTGATTACTTCATTTTTAATAAAAACATTAAAAAAAAGAAGATTAATCTTGGAGTATAAGTCTAAATCATCAGCAAAAAGACTAAGTAAGAGAAACAAATATGTCCATAGTCTCAACGTTTTATATGTGTTTTTCTACATCAAGTAGTGGGGAGAAAGATGTAAGCCATTCTGAAAGGATTTACATTAGCTGTAGATGAAGGGTATGAGAGAAGGTGAAGCAGTTCTGGGGTTGGTGCAGCAGAATCTGCAAGGAAGAAGTATCCGCTCCTGTGGATTAGTTCTGGCAGCAGATTGGAAAGCCCATGTGTAAATGAAAAGCAGAGGCTCCTGGGTTTCTATGGCTTGGGGCTGTTCTCTCTTTTGGATAATCTCAGAAATAACCACATCTTAAATTCCAACAGATACACAGGAATGTGAGCGGTCTTTCATCAGAGCTGGTCCACAGCTATTAACAGGCTAACTATTCTGTCTCTTTCACTATCTGGCTGCTATAGTTTAATTTAGAACATCTCAAAATTTTTTTTTCTTGTTGCCTTTTATGATGGTTTTCAGAACTGTGGATTCAAGCAACTACAACACAAATTATATTTGAAGAGCTAGAGACAGATTTCCTCAAATACACGTTGCAGATCCAAGTTGGAATTTAGATATCTTAGAATTTTAAAATCTATCTCTAGTTTAGTGTTTACTTGTGTTTAAATGAATTTCTTTTACATTAATTATTAGCTATAATTTATAATTTAAAATCCAATTTTAAATCAAAATTTAAATTAATTTAAATAACGAAACTTTTCTTCCAATTTTTCTACACTTGAAACAGGCTAGACCATTCCCTGGAGAGCATATTAAATAAATTAATAGTTGAAATACATTCTAGCAGGGCAGTCAAATGGAGAATTAGAAAGTGTTTGAGATTCCTTCTAGAATTCCAATCTTACACATCTCAGAAGATTATTCTATAATCTACTTAGATTCTATTGCAGCAATGTTGTCTTTTGTTTTCTGTTCATAAACCTTCTTATAAGTTCCCAATTTATGCCAAGACTGCAAATTAGTGCAAGCTGTAGCCTGCTTCCAGCAAATCAACACCTAGGGAAACTATTGAGGAAAACACAATATGGTCTCATAAAAATGGGAGAAATTCCTAGAGGGGGAAAAGACTACTTCGAAGTGGTGCGTGGCAAGGCAGATAGATGACTATTGCCTGCGGCAAAGGGCGTTGGCTCAACTGTTACAGCACAAATTAGAAAATATCAATTTAAATAATATCTTCGTTTCCCCCTTGCCTTCCTTCTTGTCACGGAATTTGGCAATGGTCATCAAAACTTCTAAAGGATAGGATCTCAATTGGCCCACACCCCTTTTGGACATTGCCCCAGGTATAAAATCAAGGCCAGGCAAAACCTTGATAGAGTGGAGATTTGGGGAAACTAACTGTGAGCACTGACCAGCTTTTACTTTTCTTTTTATTCCCAGCCATTTCCCTCCAAACTTCCAGGGCTGATGGAAGACAGTCTAGAGAGATGCCTTTTCCTTGGTGTTTGAAGGTAGAACATTGACCTGAAACCAAATGGGAGTGGTTAATTCTGGCTATAGCAACTTGAGTTTGTCACCTGAAAGCCCATTCTTTCATCTACACTTAATCTCAGAAGACTGATCTAGGCTCTTTCTTCTGCTCCTCCTTCATTCATATTAAGAGATAACATATCCCTTTAGGGATCAGCCAAAATAGTAATAATAATAATAAAAGCTAAAATAATCGGATTTAATTTTTTAAATTAAAAACTATAAGAATATAAAATCTTCAAATTAAAAACTACAAATTGGTCAACATATTAGCAGAAGTATTAAAATTGATGTTAGAATTTGAAATAGACTTAGTAAATATGCAAACAGAGACAGGGAAGATATTATCAATATGAAGCAAGAACAAGATGTGATAAAAAAATCAGGAAAAACTATTAGATATGAAAAAGTTGAAATAACAGAATAATAGATGGATTAATTAAAAGAATGAATACCACTGAAGAATGAATTCATCAATTATAAGATAGTTTCCTAGAAGGAAACAAATATGATAGAATAACTGATAAATATGGAAAATAGAAGGTGGACAAATATTCAGACAATGGGAATTTTTGAAAAAGAAAAAATAAAAATAGTCCAGGTAAATTTCTAAGAATTAAAAGAAAAAAAGTCTTTAAAACTGAAACATCCAATGCAGTGTCAAATGATAGACTCTTAACTTTTTGTAACTCTTTGGATAAAATGGCCTGTTGAACTTGTCCTCTGAGTCACTGGATACTAGAGTTAAAAATCACAGTGAGTGTGCTACAGTAATGATGTCATGCTACTCAGCTCTTTAAAGAAAGGTCAGGATGAATTAAGGATCAGAGTCACCCAGATGAAAAACAGAGGTTGGCTTATAAATCCAGATAAAATTTAAAGTCCAGCCCAAACTGTGAGATTTCTAAGAATTACAAGAACTGCAGCAACCAAAGGTGATCATTTCATTGTGAGAAATAAATTAATAGCACTCCCATACACTGATAATAGACAAGAAACTTAGAGACTAGCAGGACAAGTGGGGTTTTGGTGGAATTATGTTTATTTGTTAATACTATTGGTCCAGTTCACAAAGTTACCAGGAACAATTCTGAATTTGAGGGGGCTTTAGTAGAAACAAGTTTTTAAGATATCAAGGGTGGTGGAACAGATATTTTCACTAAATATTTGTGATCCATCTCCTCAGATAATCCTTGAAGTGTCTGTAACCAGTACATATGCAGATTGCAGGAATTTTCAGATATTGAATAGGGTTAGTTAGGGAAGTTCTTTTGTAGTTTGGCTCAAAAGCTGCCTGAGCTGTTTTTCAAATATCATTTAAGAGAAAAGCAAGATTGTTACTGAGTATTGGTTGAAATCACTTCTATTACTGAAGGCCATCAGAAAATTCTAAGAATAAATGTACATATAAAGCCTTGAGTGATATCAAAGAGATATTCAACTAGGAAGAATACAGCACAGCAAAGCTCATGCACAAAGTGAAAATGGTATATTAGACAAATTCTGAGAGGGGAAGTTCAGAAGGAGTCTAATGCTTAAGTTAGCAGTTGCTTCACTAAAGTCTTGGCCATCAATCGAACCTTGACAGATTTAAAAAAATGTATAGGCGCACTTCAAAGATATTGTCGGTTTGGGTCCAGATGACTTTAATAAAGAAAGTATCACAATAAAGCGAGTCATAATCTTCTTGCTGGTGGAGGATCTTGCCTTTGGTTTGTAAAAGCACCGCGATCTATGTGAAACACTGTAAAGTGAAGTGCAATAAAACGAGGTACGCCTATACAAAGCATATCCTTAGATCATATGAGATTAAACTAAAAATTAAAAAACAACAGGTAGACAACTGGAATAATTCCCAAATTACTTTTATTAAAGAATACACCTCTAAATAACCTTTAAATCAAAGAAAAAAATTTTTTAGAGAGCAGCTTCCAAACTTTAGTCTTTGGAGGCTGCCTTTCTGTGCTTCTTGTTAGGAGGAAAGGTGTGGAAAGAAGGTTGAAGGCTGTATGGCTCATTATTCAGTTCATATTACTAACCTTAGTAACTAGGAACCTTGCTCTGCAGCTGGTGCTTGTGCTTGCTTCCTCTTTGGAACTCTGCCTTGAAGAGCTTCCACCTTAGCCTTAGCAGGCATGGACAGTAACTTCTTCTGCACTGATTTATTCATCAACTCAATACTGTCCTCTTTTTGTTGCAAGAAAATTGTCTGAGCACAAAGTATTTTGATATACTTTATATATCCTCCCATCATACTTCTGTGATAGATTTATTCTATTGTGTAAAAATTTTACTGTTGTTTTCTCTTCAGTTGAAGCATAACACACATATAGTAAAAGCTATTAAATATATTAGTTGTAAATACACCTGTCATAAATTTACAGCTCAATAAGTTTTTATATATGTATACACCTATATAACTCCACTGTTATATATTATATACCGTTATATACTCTATCTTGTTCTTTTGTGCTGTTTCCCAGTCAATTATTGCCTTATTTCCACCTATATTCTGACTTCTATCACTACAGACTAGTTTTGTCTCCTCTTGAACTTTGTATGAATAAAATCATAGATCCCATAATTTTTTGTAATTAGTTTTTTCACTCAATGCCTGTAAGACTCATCCTTGCTGTTGCATATCAATATTTTTTCTTTTTATTGCTGTGTAGCATTCCATTGTATACCACTATTTTTATTTAAATTGAAAATGGAGAACAGGAGTTCATATTTGCTCAGTCTGCTAAAGATGAAAAGATTATGTGGTTCTCACAATATAGTACATCAAATCTGTCTTATGTTGCATGATGTTATATTGCCACCCTGAAAGGATTGTGAGTTACTTGAGAAGAGAAATACGTATTGTTGTATTTTCTGTCTTTTAAAAGTATCTGACATAGCACATACTACATAGTAGAAATTCAAAAACAGAATGTTCAAAAGGAGAAACTAAGTAAATTTCTGCTGCAAAAAATAGATGAAATTAAAAATAATAGCAAGTTATTTTCCTCAAAGACTAAATATGATTTCTCTGATAGCAAATAGCATAGCAAATTAAAGATCTTATTTATGTGTACTGGTTTATATCTATGCCCAATTAACACCACATTTTGGGGATTCACTTAAAGTCTAGCTGCACTGAAAAGAAACATTTTGAAATTTAGCTTTTTTTCCCAACCTGTATTATGGAAACTTTCAGAGAATGTATAATTTACATAAGCACTGATGTAGTGAATTGATTTGGTAGAGAAAAAAGTCTAACATTGTTTGCAGTAAGAATTGTTATTACTGACCATTCATAATTATTGTCGCTGAAATTTTAGATTATGAGATGATTTAAATTAGCTTTTCCCTGAGTGAATTATTTTCATAAATTAATTAGAAGACTAATTATTGTAGCATTAGATGATGCATTTGCATTTAAGAGAAGATAGATTCAGTAAAATTACATTTCATTTTGAACATCCCCTGTACAATGGTAGAAAATTGATTTTTAGAGATAAACTGAGGGGAAACATAATAAATGTTCAAAAATATCCATGAAATATTATTTGCCCCCCAAAAGCAAAATAGCCTTCTGCTTTTGCGGATTATGCTGTGATTGTGTCTTTTGTTTATTATTTTACCTTTTTTCTCCATATATAAATATATCAAGTAACTAGTATTTTTTAGACACAAGAAGAGATTTTAGTTACGACAACATATGCTTGTTCCTAGTGCATTAAATTCAGGCACGTTGAGATCTGGAGGTGTGCTGAGGAAAACAGAATGCTATTAAAGTTTTTGTGTCTCTTTGATATCCCCAGGGAGATTTCTCTCAGTTGAAAAGTTAGCTTTCACAAAGCTACTTACAAAGCCATTCAGGCCTTGCCTCCTGTTAATAGAACTTTAGTGGAAATAAAACCCAGTACAAGAGGCAAAGAAGCAATGAGATTTCTATTCAGATTTTCAAAGGGCTAAAGCATAAATCAAATGTTGAGAGGAATGTGAAAAACGCATACCATTTATTAATAATTGGGAATTCCCATGATGTTTGAGGGAGGATTTGACACAGGAAAGGGAATTCTTCCCTTGGTAGTGGGCTGGACTCTCATTCTTATGGCCTTCAAAGGAGATAATTTCATGTTTACATGTGACCATAGTACACTTCAATGGCAAACAATAATATGTGGGTTGGAAGAAATTCCTCGTGTGAATAGTTAATTATTCAGAGAGAAGCTGTAGGATTACTTTAGAATATTGTAACATTTAATTGTAAGTAAAATCTCATCCTCCTTTTTGAAAAGGTGAATGAAACTCTTAACAAAAGATTAAATTAATTAAGGATAAAACTACATGCAGTTTCTATGATCAGATGTCTCCTTTGGTTTTCCAGAGACCAATATGATATTTGAGATTCATTATAATATTCTGTATGCCAGGAATAGAGCTAAACAGGAACCAATCTGGACATTATCAATTAAATAGTAAAGACGCAGTTGATTCATAAATAGGTACAAAGAAGAATTGTGTTTTGTCATCCCTCTGTATTAACTTTAGGCAAATTAATTTGCTTCATTGTCATCTGTAAGGATAGACTCCTAAGATTCAGGAGAATTTTGCTAAATTTGAGGTAAATATTAAGAAAATCTTTAGACAAATGCCTGAAGCATAAAAAACTTTTCAATTGTTTTCATTTAGTTCTACTTTCTGCAAATATTTTTTTGTTTTGAAAGATACTTTTTATTCACAGACATATAATGAATGTTAATTTAACAATGCTTTGTTAAAAATGAAACTGATTTTCTGAAATAAACAATGTAAGATTAAACAAAAATTCTTTAGGAAAGTGTCTTTGAATGAGAATGATTGGGCTTCTTGTTTTAAAAAAAATGGCTTTGCCTGGAAAACACTAATATATGGTTTGGATCTGTCTGAGGTTAATTATCCTGTGATAAAAGTTGGCAACTTTTTCACATCAGAACAATCTCTATCTTAGGAACTCTATTTAAAATTATCTACCTTTTTCAACCAATTGGAAATATGTTAGAATTTTCCAATAATCAGTCTCAAAGTAAAAAAGAAAATAAATAAAATGTTCATCACCCTCTTTTAAAAAAATAACTGAGCAAATCCTTATGGCTCTGAGAGTGACTTGGATGGAAAATATAGCTTTAGTAACACACTTACTAAAACTTTGGTCTGTTGGTAAATGGATCCTAAATTACAGGCAATTTGGCCATCAATTATTCATTTATAATTTATTATGCTAAAAGCAAGTAAAAATTCTGACAAAAGTCACAAGACAATAGTTTATGTACCAAACTCAGTGAGTGACACTATGATGTTTAGACCGAGTCTAATAATATTAAACTTTTACATGCTAGGAAAATGGTGTCATTATCATGAACCTGCTTTCCACTTATGAAAATACGTAGAATAGTTTGATTTTAAAGAATATTCAATTCGTATATAAATTCTTCATTTCTGTAAAATAATGTGTTTTTCTTGAGACTGTGACTTACAGTAATAGGTAAAAATGATGTAAAAATAAACTAAAAAGGTAAGTATAATTGACATACAATGCAATACTTTGAGAAAATTAAGTAAACCTAATTCGCAATCACGAAATAAGAGGAATTCTTGCCTGCCAAATTCCAGAAATTCATTAAAATTTATATTTTAGTTTAAGTTGTATAACAGTGAGTATATACTTAGACCTTGGGATATAAACCTGCCTTGATTCAAATCCTTCCATTTACAAGATGTATGGTCTTTGGCAAGTTACTTATCCTCTATGTTGCTTTGATCCCTCAACTGTAAAATGAGGATAATAGTAATTAAAAACTACCTTATTGTTCTATGGTGAGGATTTCATAATTTTATAAACAAAAGCGTATAGAATAATGTTTGGCATTTAGTAAACACTGAACAAAAGTAATAGAGAATTAGTACTTCTTTAATTTTTTGGAGTTTCAGTTCTAACTGAACTCTGAATAGGATTTTAATTTTCCTTTGGATATTTTAGTTTCTTGGAAATCCTCTTATGAATCCTCACTTCTAAAATCAACTCAGTCTGCATCTGAATTTCCCTGATGGAAAAAGTGCTCTAGTGTTAAGTGTGTGGCCTCTGGAGCTAGAATCTTTGCTTTTCAATTTCAGTTCTGCCAATTCACCTTGTATAATCTTGGACAAATTATCTACATCTGTTCCTCAGTTTCTACATTTGTGAATCTGGGAGAGGAGTAGTGTTTATTTTATACAGCTGTTGAGAGAATTGAGTTTACAAATCACTATAAAAGTACCTTATGCCTAGCATGTAATCTTAACTGCCATTTGCACTTTAAAAAAACAAAACAAAACAAATACTTTCATTCTATACATGCTTTTCTGTTTCTGTTTCATAAACAGCATGTCTTTTGTATCCTACTGTAGTAGAACAAGCTGATATTTCTTTCAATTTCTTATTTTATGTGAAAGCTTTTTCATAAATCTGATCTTTACTATCACTCTTTTTCATGGTCTGGTCTTCATATAAATACTCACTTCTCTTTGAGAGGGGAAAGATTTTTATTGGGCCCAGAGATTTTTGTTGAGATATCATCAGAAGATTTGTAGGTCACACTTGACCTGTTTGCTCTGCTCCTGACTACTCAATCCCTTTATAGATTTATGACTAAATGGAATTTTGGTGTTTGTGCTTCTTAATACAACATACTATAGAATTGTGAGGCTTTAGTAGAATCTCTCTTGGCTCTAATAATTACTTCTTTGAATGTGCGGAGAAACTGAAAAACTCTAATGCTTGAAATGAGATAGTGTCAAGACCCCGCCTTGTGGTTAATAGTGAACATTCTTTGTTTTCCATGAGTTTCTATCTGTGACCTTAAAATGGGAACTTCTACTGTTTGTAGGGTCTACACTTAGCCTAACAATTTGAAATTAAAGAAAAGGTTTGGTCCATACAAACACGGCATAGACTCTTATTATGGAATAGGCTATCCACAGTATCCAAAATTCTTCACTACTTTGTACTATAAGCTTGTTGAGGCAGTTCTTCTCTTCCAGGAGAAAACACACCATTGTCCATGTTCTCTGTTGGTGAACACAGGTTATTGGACATTTGGCCACATGACTGACAGATGCATGAGTTAGTGAACCATGAAGATGTCTCTATGCTTGAAGTCATATAAAATAATTAAATATTAATGAACAAGTCCTGGATAATTTTGTGACACAGATCAATATTTAAGTTAGCAAGAACAGGATAAAAATATTTGATTAATGGTTAAGCTCAGATGCAGTTTTACTCAGGTACAGTTTCTGGTGAGACAGGAATTCCTAAAGAGTATCTAATATGAAAGACTGACAATTTATGCTCAAGCATGGCAAAGAAGGAAAAGAAGCCTTTACAGAGGGAAAAATAACTCACTACTCTTAGAGACTATAACTGTTCAAACATAGATTTCTAATAAAAAACAGAAGCATGGGAGAATTTGAAAAGAATTATAAGAACAGAAAGAATAGAAATATGGGATCTTAAGAAAAGTTAAACTGTTTACCAACATGTGCCTTCATCAAAAGAAATTGGTCATTTAGAATATTTAAATTCAGTAATCATTTTTGCACACCAGTTATCTATCAATGAATGAGCCAGTTAGTGAAGATGCAGTGAGCATTACTGGAACTGCCCACCTCCCAGTCTCAGCCTTAAATGAGACTGTCATTTCTGCTGGATTTGCCAGACTTCTTCCTGGGAATATGAATGCTAAACAGACATTAAGAAAAAGGCGGGGTGCTAAGCCATTTTGACAATAATCAAAGTTTGTGAGTTCTACTAGTTAAAGCACTGCCTTATTCCAGTTTTTTTCTAAGACCTAATTATTTTATTAGCATTTCCTTTGATATTGTAAGCTTCTCAGTATCTTTTTAAAATAGATTTCCTTTAAGAAATCATTAAGACATAGCCAGAATCAGTTTGCGAAGAACCCTAAATGACACAGAACCATTGAATGAAGTTTCTCATTATAAGATCCAAATATCCTGTGGGATTAGGCAAGCTATAATTACCTATACAATTAATATTTTAACCATTAAAATCATATTTTACAGGAATATTATTTACATTTAAGCCATCGTAATATGATTTTGCATTTAAATCATCACACTATATCATTACAATCTGGTACTAAGTAAAAAAAGAAGATGGATGGATGATAAAAACATACATTAAATATCAATAAAGTTAATTTTTTATAAAATATGTGTATACTATTTTATTGATATTATTAACTGCAAAGATATAATAAAGATCACACAGTTCAGAACATGTGCTATATGAATAAAAGAAATGGGGGATATTAATACAAAATTTACAAAACTTTTAAATACTTATTACAACTTTACAGTTACAGATAAAACTAAACACATTTAGTGATAATATTTGGGCCATAGACTACACTTAAGAAAACAAACAAACAAACCTGAGAGTATTTCCCAATGACACAGGATATGGAGGAAGGTAAATATTCTTTTATAATAAAAATGACATAAAATTTAGCTGTCCATGATGTATGATTTTTATTATGTTCATTAAACTCAAGAAAAAAACCTATAGCTTTATATGTAAATATGTAAAAAATATTCATAGGGAATAAGGCAATGTTTTAAGGGACTGATAATTTGGAATTTTAGGGTATTCTGATATTTCTGGTACAATTATTTAGAGTAATGAGAGCATATTTCATTTGACTTTCAAAGTAATTTAGAAAAATAATCTTCATAGTATTAAGATATTATATATTGTAAAAACATGTATGCTCTGTATGGCTTTCCACCAGTTTAGTTGTGGAAAAACAATGACTTGCTTACTTTTCACTGCTAACAACCTTCCAGTCAGACTAGTTATTGTGTCCTTTCATCATTTGCAATGTCCCACCATTGCCTGGGAAGTTTATTTAGCCCCTGGAGAATGAAAAAGCCTTTAATTTCCATGGTCACTGCTGGTAGAGCCGTACTGTTTCAACCTCAGTGGCACCTTGAACTTTTGCAGCTCTGCTTGTTTATCATCTTTGAGGTGGAGATAAGCTCCTCCCTGAGGTCTAGTTATCTCACAGGCACTGCCTTGGATTAGCGCAGCAGACTCAGATCCAGAGACTGAAAGCCCTCTCTTTTCTCTGTGTAGTGGAAACTTGCATCTCTGTTGTGAAGACATTCCCTCTGGCCCCTACTGTTCCAGGTCTCCTAACATATTCTCCTCCTCTTGCCTAGGCTTTTATAAAAGACATGCTTCTTCGGGCTATACTTGCTTTTATAGCTGCCAAAACCTCTGACTCAAGAAAGTAAAAAGTCTGGCTACGAAACTAAAATGAAAAGAGTATGTAGGTATGAGAAAAATTTAGGAAGCAAAGTGAAATTTTATGTCTCAAAAATAAATGCAATAGAAATTAATGTATTAGAAAGGCAGTATTTAAATTCAAGGATTTGAAAATGTATTGTGTAGTCATTCAGTAAATGTGGTTAAAAGTTGAAAAGTGAGGATTCTTAATTGACTTCCTGGCTGCTGACGTCAAATGTCAAATCAGCCTCCTCCTTTAAACATAGGCCAGTCCTTCCATCTGGAAAAATCTTAAACCCAGATGAATTGCTTCCTGGGAGAGCCTAGAATCAGGATTGCGTTGGAGCCTTTCTAATTCTGGCGCTCCGGTCTCTTGGCTCCTGGTCTCCATTTTGGTTACCTAGTTTCCTGTGCTGAAACCCCTGAGTTCTGTTGCTAATAATATGACCCTCTGCAGTTCTGTAACTGCCAGTTGTTAAGATATTTCTGTTTAATATTCACATAAATTGCTAGATATCTTTCTATATGTACATTTTAACCTCTGGTTAATCTTTCATTTTCTGATCAGTTAGTTCTCTGAGTTTGTGTTCATAGAATTCGTCCTTAGATTAGCATGATCTTAGCCATATACCCACAACACCCTTCATCATTTGAGATATTTGTACTGGACTTAGAAGACTATTTCAGTCAATTTTGCTGGCTTTGAGTGCTGGAAATGGCAGAATGGTAAGCTAAAAAATAATTAACCAAAGTTTCTTATCTACTGTCATTTAAATATCCTTCATAGATGGCTTCACTTTGCCCTTTTTCTGGATAGTTAGGTAAGGTATTAATTAAAATGTAAAAAAGACCATAATGGGAATTTACCAATTTCAAGGACATTGCTGCTAAATGAATCTGGTTTGTGTTTTACTATTGTGAGCTGGTTGTAGTGCTTAGTTTCCTTATTAGAAGATGATTTCAAAAGGGCAGCACAAATTTGTCTTGTAATGAGATAAGCAGATGTAAGGTCAAGAAGCCACTGCCAAAGAATTATTTGTTGATAATTGAAGACAGGTTTCCTGTTCCAAATGGTATGTAGGGAATTTTCTATGAATGCCAATGCCAGTAGAATGAAACTAAAAGTGAAATTGGTAGGTCAGCAATGCTATGCCAACATCAAAGTAGGTAGAAACATACTTTGTCTCTCCTTTGTTGTCCACATCTTATCCAAAAATTCAAACTCCATAGCAGACAAAAAGCAGAGTAGCCATTCTTCTGAAGCAAAGAACATATTATTTATTAGCAAAGAACATATTACTAATATTACTTATTAGGCCTCAAACCCCACATATCACATTCTAGATTCATTAGGTAGGGAAAGCTCTCAAAAAACAATGTGAATAGGAGTGAAAAAATTATAACTATACATGCATACTTTATCCACATAATTAATCCCATACAACTGAGTGGATACAGGAAGAATCCTGGTAGTAGACAGAAGAGAGGATTTTAAATTTTCACAATGTTCAATTAAATGCTAGGAGGAAATCTTGTTTATAATACATGAGTGGCTGTTAGAGAATGGTAACTGTAATAAAAATTATACTTTCCAACTGCATTTTCAAGAAAGAGATTTGAAAAACACCCAAGTGGTTATAGAGTGGGACAATGTAAATTGCATGCTCCACCTTTTGACAAAACTTGTGTCTGGATAGATTTGTACTTGTTTGAGGATAAGTATAAAGGAAAATACCATATTGGAACATAAAAGGAACATTCTACAAGGTGAGATTAAGAGGATACATTGGTTTTCTGTTGTTACAGTAACAAAATACCACAAACTTAGCAACTTAAAGAAACAGAAATGCATTATCTTACAGTTCTGGAGGTCATAAGTCAGAGATGAGTCTCATTGGGCTAAATTCAAAGTTCTTTCTGGAGGCTCTAGGGAAAACACCATTTCTTGCCTTTCCCATTTTCTAGAGGCCACCTGTGTTCCTTGGCTTATGGCTCCTTTTTTCCATTGCCAAAGCCAGCATACAGTTGAATCCTTTTCATGCTGTTATTTCTCTGATTCTCCCTTTTCTGCCTCTCTCTTTCACTTTCATGACCCTTGTAATTGCATTGGGTCTGCCCAGTTAATTTGGTTTAATCTCCCAATTTCAAGGTCAATTAGCAACCTTAATTATATCTGCAATCTTAATTTCCCTTTATCATTTAATCTTAACTTATTCAAGGGTTCTGAATATTTAGTCATGGACATATTTGGAGAGCAATATACTTGACACTGATTGTAAATTCAAAGATCTATAAATTAAAAATTAGAAGAAAATTTCGGAAATTGAAATTTTCAGGTGTTCTTTTTATAAATAAACACCTATATACAATTTGTACTAACTGAAAGTTTTACTTCTCTCCATGATTTTTATAATTTTATTATGTCAGCTAAGTTTTCTGGAACAATAGAAAATAATAGCGATGATGACAAAAAAGGCAAAAAAAAAACCCGAGAAAAACTAAAATACCAACAATGTAAACATTCAATGAGACGTCTGGTTTTCAGTTCCACATATAAGGAGCTTCAAAGTTGTCTCTTGGTGCTAACAAGTAAAAAGCTGAAACGCCTGAAAAATTAACAACTCTTCTAAGATTCATAAAACAGATGAGGACACAGAGTGAAGTGTTGTCCCCCAAATAGAAGAGATAGACAAGCGAATACACGGAGACTTGAGAGCAAAAACCACCATGAGAACAAGTGCCAGGATAGGGAAATCTGAGCTGTGATTGATGAAATGCTGAAGGCCTGCTGTGTTCGACTTTGAAAGTTAAAATTTCTAGGGAAACCCAATTATAGTGGTGATTCCCATTTTGTGGGATTTACCTCCAGGTTCTTATTGGTTATAACAGGGAAAAAAAATTCTCTTGTGCTCTGGCAGAGCGAGAGGAAAAGAAACCATTTTGAAATATGCCAGAGCACTCTGTTATTCTAAAGAAGGCTCATTCTCAGGAGATGTTAGTTAACCAGAGCCCAAACTGCAGGGTATTATGGGAGCCTAACTGGACTGGGAGGCTAACTTTCTAGCTATCCTGTCCCATGTAACAGGGTGGTGGGGGGAGAAAAATAACTGAGAAACACTGTAAAGTTTGTAGTTCAGAGGCATAGGATCACTGAAAAACCCCTCCCCCTCAAAAGTTATGACCCATAACTAAAGTTCTATTCACAGCATTTCTTTTACCCAGTACATCATGTCTAGTTATCAAGGAAAAAATTACAAGGCACACCAAAAGCAAAAGAAACTCAACAATTTAAAGACATAAAACAAGCATCAGAACAAGATATGACAAGGATGTTGAAATTATCAGACTGGGATTTTAAAACAACTATGATTGATATACTAAGGGCTGTAATGGATAAAATGAAAAGCATGCAAGAACAAACAGATGGGCAATTTAAACAGAGAGATGAAAATCTTAAGAATGAACTAAAGGGAAATTCTAGAGGTCAAAAACACTGTAACACAAATAAAGAATAAAGACCAGAAATGATCGAGAAAAGAATCTCTGGGTATGAAGATATCTAAATAGAAACTACCAAAACTGAAAAGCAAAGAGAAAAAAAAAAAAAAAAAAAAGAACAGAATATTCAAGGACAATGAGAAAACTACAAAAGATATAACATATACATAATGTAAATACCAGAAAGAAAAGAAAGAGTAGAAAGAAAATGATAAATATTAAAGTAATAATAACTGAGAATGTCCCCAAATAAATATCAGGTACAAAATCACAGATTCAGGAAGCTCAAAGAAACTCAAGCAGAATAAATGCCAAAATCAAAATTACAACAAACAAACAAATAAACTATACCAATACATATCATTTTCAAATTACAGAAAATCAAAGATAAAGAAAACATCCTTTCTTAAAAAATCTTTTCTTTCTAAGGAAAAATTCACTTTAACTGTAGAGCAACAAACATAAGAATTACATCTGCCTTCTCAGAAAACATGCAAATGACAAGACAACAGAGTAAAATATTTAAGGTGTTAAGAAAAAAATAATCACTGACTAAGAATGCTGTACCCTGTGAAATTGTCCTTTAAAAATGAAGGAGAAACAGACTTTCTCGGACAAATAAAATTTGAAGAAATATTGCCAGTATATTTGTCCTGCAAGAAATGTTAAATGAAATTCTTCAGAGAGCAGAAAAATAATATGGGACAGAATCTTGAATTTATATAAAGGAGGAACATGGAAAAATGATTAAGTGATGGTAAGATAAAAACTCTTATTTTTCTTATTAATTGATTTAATAGATAATTAAAAGTAATAATACCAACAATGTATTCAATTATGCGTTATTTATATGTCTTATATAAATATATTTATATGTATATATGTATGGTTATGTATTAATGAAATAAATAACAGCAATTATACAAGAGAAGTAAGAGAAAAATTAGGATTTTTAAAAAATAATGTATTCACATTGCTTATGAACTCATATAGTGTTATTTGAAAGTGGACTTGGATTAGTTGTAAATGTACATGGCAAACTTTATGGCAACCTTTAAAGAAAAATAACAAAAGAAATATAACCGATGTGCTAATTAAGTATCGAAAATGGAATCCTATAGATGCTCAATTAAACCTACAGAAGATTAAAAGACAAAAACAGTAACAAACAAGATTAACACATAAAAACTAACAAAGATGATAGATATTAATCCAGTTATATCAATAATCACTTTGAATTACAATGGCCTAAAAGCACCCATTAAAGACAGAGATTGTGAGAGTGGATCAAGAAACAAGATCCAATTATATGTTTTCTATAAGAAACTCATTTTAAATATTAAGATATATGTGTGCACATATATATATATACACACATATATATTAAAAGTTAATATATGGAAAAGCATAAACCATGCTAACACCAAACAAAAGAAAGCAAGAGTACCTATATTAATTTCAGACAGAGTAGATATTAAGTAAAGAAAATTATTAGGGATAAAGAAGGTTATTGCAAATGATAAAAGAGATTAATTCTCCAAGAAGAAGACGTAGTCTTTAATATTTGTGCATCTAAAAACAGAACATCAAAGTACATGAGGCAAAAACTAATAGAACTTCAAGAAGGAAAAGAAAATCTGCTATTGTATTTGGAGACATCATACTCCTCTATCAAAAAACGGACAGATTCAGTGGGCAGAAAATCAGTAAGAACATTGTTGAACTCAATAATACTATCAATCAATTAGATATAATTGATATCTATAGAATAATTCATTCAAAAACAGCAGAATGTACATTCTTCTCAAGATCACATGAAAGATCCACCAAGATAAGCCACATTTTGGGCCATAAAACACAACTCAACAAATTAAAAAAAAAAAAAAAAGAAATCATATCGTATCTGCTTTTAGACCACAAGAGAATTAAACTAAATCAATAACAGAAAGATAACAAAAAATCCTAAAAGATTTAGAGATTAAACGACACACTTCTAAATAAATCTCAAAAGAAATTTAAGAATATTTTAAACTAAACAAAAATGAAATTACGACTTATCAAAATTTGTAGGATGCAGTGAGAGCAGTGTTTGCAGGGAGTTTTATAGCACGAATACATATATTAGAAAAGAATAAAGATTTAAGATCAATAATCTTACCTTCTACCATAAAAAGAGAAAAGAACATTAATTTAAAGGAAAAAGAAGAAAAGCAATAACAAAAAGAGCAGAAAACAATGAAATTGAAACAGGCAAATCTATAGAGGAATCAGCAAAATCAAAAGCTGGTTCTTTGAAAAAAAAAATCATTAAATCAATAAGCCCTTAACCAGACTAAGAAGAAAAGAAAACAAGACATAAATAACTAATATCAGAAATAAGAGAGGACATCACTACAGATTCTATGGTCATTAAAAGAATAATCAATAAGTATTATAAACAACTCGATTTCCAGAAATTTGATAACCTAGATCAGATGGACCAATTTCTTAAAAGACACAATCTTAAAAACTCACAAAAGAAGAAATAATCTGAATAGGTCTATGTCTATTATAGAAATTGAATCAATAATTAATAACCTTCCAAAACAGAAAGCACCAATGCAGATGGGTTCCTTGATGATTTTACAAAACATTTGAGAAAGAAGTTATACCAATTCTCTATAAACTCCCTCAGAGGATAGACTCGGAGGTAATACTTTCTAACTCATTCTACTAGGCCAGCATTACCTTACTACCAAAACCAGACAAAGAGAGTATAAGAATAAAACAAAACAAAACAAAACAAAAATACAGATCAATGTCTCTCATGAACACAGAAACAAAAATTCTCAAATAAAATGTTAGAAAATCAAATCTAACAATGTATAAAAATAATTATATATTGTATAATTATACAAAAATAATCACACATGACCAAGTGGGATATATCCCAATTATGCAATGCTGGGTGAACATTTGAAAATCTACAGACTAAAGAAGAAAAATAACATGATCATAATAATAGATGCAGAAAAAACACGACAAAATTCAATACTTATTTATTTTAAAAACTCAGTGACTATGAATAGAGGGGAACCTCTTCAATGCAATGAAGAATATTTACAAAAAACATCATACTCAATAGTAAGAAACTTAATTTTTCACATTAAAATCACAAATAAAGCAAGAATGTTCTTCTTATCAATGATTTTCAACATTATACTGGAAGTCTTTGCTAATACAATTAGGCAAAAATAAAATAAAATAAAATAAATAAAATAAAATAAAATAAAATAAAATAAAATAAAAGGGATACAAAATAGGTAGAAAGAAATAAAAAAAACTGTTATTGTTTGCAGACAACATGTTCACTTGTGTAGAAAATCTGAAAGAATCAACAAAAAACTGGAATTGATAGGTGATTATAACAAGGTTGAAGCATGCAAGGTTAATATACAAAAGTAAATCTCTTTCCTAAATGATATCAGCAATGAACAAATGGAATTTGAAATTAAAAATACAATACTATTTATGTTACTTCCTATAATAAAATGTTTAGGTATAAATCTAACAAAATATTTATGAGATCGATATAATCTTATATTTATAAGATCTATAGAAGGAAATCTCTGATGAACGCAATTAAAAAATACTAAATAAATGAAGAGATATTCCATGTTCATGAACATACAAGTAAAATATTGTCAAGATGTCTTCCCAATTTGAGCTATAACTAAATGTTATCCCAATTAAAATTCCAACGAGCGATTGTGTAGATAGCAAAAAAAATGTTTCTACAATTTATATGGAGAAGCAAAAGACCCAGAATAGCCAACACAATATTAAAAGAGAAGAATAAAATTGGAAGACTCATATTATTTCAGTTCAAGACTTACTATAAAGCTATAATAACCAAGACAGTGTGGTATTGATGAAAGAACAGAAAATAGATCAATGGAAAAGATAGAGAATCCATAAATAGATTTACATAAATATAGTCAGCTGTTGATAAAGAACAAAGTCTTTAGAGCAAAGATAGTCTTTCAATAAATGGCACTGGAACAACTGGATACATACATACAAAAAAATTAATAAATCTAGATACAAACCTACCAGCCTTCACAAAAATTAACCTCAAATGGATAATGGGCCCAAATGTTAAACACAAAACTATAAAATTCCTAGATGAAAACATAGCAGAAAACCTAGGTGACCTTGGGTATGAGGTTGGCTTTTTAGATACAACACAAAAGACACAATCCATGAAAGAAATAATTGAGAAGCTAGATTTCAGTAAAATTCAAACTTCAAAAGAAAACATCAAGAGAATTAGAAAACAAGCCACAGACTGGGAGAAAATATTTGCAAGACACAAACCTAATAAAGAAATATACAAATAGAATAAGCATATGAAAAGATGATTTGCATCATATGTCATCAGGGGAATTCAAGTTGAAACAATAATGAAATACCAATACACATCTATTAGAATGGCCAGACTCTAGAACAGTGAAAATATCAAATGCTGACGAGCAGGTGGAACAACAAGAACTCTCATTGCTAGAGGAAGTTAAAAATGGTAAATCACTTTGGAATATAATTTGGCAGTTTCTTACAAAGCTATACGTATTCTTACCATATGATCTCATAATCATAATCCTTGGTGTTTACATAAAGTAGTGAAAATTTATGTTCAAACAAAAACCTATACATGGAAATTTATAGCAGTTTTATTTATAATTGCTGGAACTTGGAATAAACCAAGATATCTTTTAGTAGATGAATAAATAAATGAACTATGGTACATTCAAACAATGGAATGTTATTCAGCACTAAAAAGAAAGCCATAAAAAGAGATGGGTGTCTTAAATACATATTATTAAGTGAAAGAAGCCAATCTGAGAGGGAGGTTATATATTGTGAAGGTTTCATACTATATTATTCCAACTATATGACATTTTAGAAAAGGAAAAATTGTAAAGATAGCTAAAAGATCAGTGATTGCTAGGGTCCTTGGGTGGTAGGGATGAATAGGTGGAACACAGAGTATTTATAGGGCAGTGAAAATACTGTGTATATTATAATGATGTATACATATCATTATGCATTTATCTAAACCTATAGTATGCGCAACACCAAGAATGAACCGTAAGGTAAACTATGAAGTTTGGTTGATTATGATGCATCAATGTAGATTCATCAATTATAATAAATGTAGCACTCTGGTGGGGGATGTTGATAATGAGGGAGGCCAGACATGAGTAGGGCAGTGGCTATATGGAAAATCTCTGTACATTTCTCTTGATTTTTCTGTGAACCTAAAATTGCTCTGAAAAATAGTTAAAATATTGAATAAGCTGACTAGGTACATAATATATAAAAATAAAGTTTTACATTTATATGTAAAACAATATTTCTTGAAGCATTATTATGATAGGGAAAGACGAAACAACCTATAAAGTTTTTCAATGCTCAAAATTAAATAATTGATGATAATAATTTTTTTGTCCCAGATTTAAATATAAATACTTCCAGTTTACAGAATTAAGTATATGCTGGATTTTTGCTCTAGAACTAAATTTAGTTTAGAAATAGGAAAATAGAAAAGTACTTTTGTAAAAACCCAAGGCCATGAATATAAAATTTCAAAAATCAATCAATGTGATATACCACATTAACAAAATGAAAAATAAAAATCATATGGTCAAATTAATATATACAGAATAAGCATTCGACAAGATACAATAGCATTGATAACACAACCTCTCAATGAAATGGGTTTAGAAGAAACATACCTCAACATAATAAAAGCTGTATATGACAAACCCTCAGTTAACATCCATTCAATAGTGAAAAATTGAGAGCTTTTCCTCAGGATCAGGGACAAGAGAAAGATGCCCACTCTCCCCACTGAAAATATCATGGTACTAGAAGGTACTGGAAGTCTTAGCCAGAGAAATTAGGCATGAAAAAGGAATAAAAGTCTTCCAAATTGGAAAGGAAGAAGTAAAACTGTCACTGTTTGCAGATGAAATAATTTTATATGTAGGAAACTCTAAAGACTTCACCGAAAAACTATTAGAAATAATAAACAAAGATAGTGAAGTTGCAGGATACAAAATCAATATACAAAAATCTGTTTCATATTCCAACAATGAAACATCAAAGAAATGAAAACAATTTTATGATCACAACAAAAAGAATAAAATACCTAAGAATAAATTTAAACAAGGAGATGAAAGACCTGTACATTGAAACTACAAATTATTGTTGAAATAAATTGAAGAAGATAGAGAAATAGATAGATATTCCATGTTCATGGATTGAAAAGATTAATCTTATTAAAATGTTCACATTTCCTAAAGCAATCTACAGACAGTGCTATCCCTATCACAGTCCCAATGGTATTTTTCACAGAAATCAAATAAAAAATCCTCAAATTTGCGTGGAGCTACAAGAGACCCTAAGCAATCCTGAGAAAAAAAGAAACAAAGCTGGAGTTATCACACTTGACAATTTCAAATTATACTACAAAGCTATAACAATCAAAACTGTGTTGCATTGGCTGAAAAATGGACACACAGAGCAGTGGAACAGAATTGAGAGCTTAGAAATAAACCCACACATATATGGACAACTCATTTATGACCAAGGAGCCCAGAACAATAAAGAAAGGAAAATATCTTCAATAAATGATGTTGGAAAAACTGGATAGCCACATGCAAAAAAAATGAAACTAGATCATTATATTACACCATACACAAAATTAACTCAAAATGAACTAATGCCTTGAATGTAATACCTTAAATCATAAAATACAGAGAAGAAAAAGATAGGTATTAAGCTCACTGACATTGTCCTTAGGATGTTTTTGTAGATTTGACTCCAATGGCATGAGAAACAAAACCAAAAATAAACCAATGGGACTACATCAGACTAAAAAGCTTTTGTACAGTAAAGGAAACAATCAACAAAACAAAAGGCAACCTACTGAATGGTGAAAGATATTTTCAAATTATACATCTGAGAAAGGGTAAGTATTTAAAATATATAGAGATCTCATACAACTCAAAAACAAAACAAACAATTCAGTTGAAAAATGGGCAGAGGATCTGAGGAGACTTTTTTTTCCCAAAGAAGACATACAGTTGGCCAACGGGCGCATGAAAAGTTGTTCAACATTACTAATAGGAAATACAAACCAAAACCATAATGAAATATTGCCTCACACCAGTTAGAATGGCTATTATCAAAAAGACAATAAGCAAGTGTTAGAGAGAATGTGGAGAAAAGGTAACCTTCATAACTGTTAGTAGGTGTGTAAATTTGTATAGCCTCTATGGAAAACACTATGGGGATTCTTCAAAAAATTAAGATTAGAGCTACCATATCATCCAGATATTCCACCTCCAAGTATTTACCCAAGGAATACGAAAACACTCATTCGAAAAGGTATATGCACCCTTATGATAATAACAGCATTATATACAATAGCCAAGTTGTAGAAACAACCTAAGTGTCCCTTAATGGATAAATGGATGAAGAAGTGGTATATGTATACAATGGAACACTACTCAGCCACCAAAAAGATGAAATCTTGCTTGTCATTTTCGACAACATGGTTGAAACTTGAACATATTATGCTAATAATATAAGTCAGATGGAGAAAGACAAATACTATATGATTCACTCATATGTAAAATATAAAAAAGAATGAAGAAATAAAACAAATTCACAGATACAGACAACAGATTGGTGGTTACCAGTGGAGAAGGGGTCGAGGAAGGGTAAAATGGGTAAAGGGGAAACTAGACCTTTGGTAGTGAGCAGTCTGTAGTGTATACAAATGTCAAGTTATAATGTTGTACACTTGAAGCTTGTATAATGCTACAAATCGATGTAAAAAAGAACATACACAGAAGCAACAATAGTCATAATTCATGATTCTGTTTATACACAGAAGCAACAATAGTCATAATTCATAATTCTGTTTCTACTGAATAGAGGTGAAAAATCGATGTGATATAAAATTTATCATTATTAATATTAGTTAGAAATAACATTTATATAATACTGTTATTCATGTTCAAACTATTTTTATGTTGTCCTATAGGTCATTATGATTGATGAATTTTAAATTGAAAGTAAAGAAAGAAAATATAGATCTTTGTGTACTAAAGAAACACTTTAAAAATAACTAAGAAGAACAAAATTTTAGAAATAAATTCTTACATTTAATAATTTGGGTTTTAAAATTTGTTAGAGGACACTTGTCTTCACGAAGGTATCTTTCTTATAGGCATCACTATCTTTTATTTGACTTTAATGGGATGTGCACTCCTTGACAGAAGCACATTATATTCTATGGGTTCTGTGTAAATGAACTACACTTTGCTATGTCTGGAATTATGATTTTGAGGATGTATTTTTGATACTATCATTAGTCTAGAGTGTGATAAGCATCAAGGTACACTATGGGCTGTTCTCTTCCCTGTGATTTCCATCAGTTACACTACTCACTTCTAATTGTTTGATATAAAACTAGTAGTTTTTCAGTCTTATGTAAAAACAATGGAAATGTAGATTCGAGAAAAGTCCACAGATTGCCCAGCACACCAGACAGTCATTACAAGCCTCTCCTATTTATTAATTCTGAAACTGCCACTGACTACAGAAAATGACTGTCTTATGTTATTTCTAAGAATTATATGCACAATTTGTCCTTCGGAAATGTTCTACAATAAGATAATTGTTGTAGTTAAATAGAGACCAGTGTCCTTGCAACTTTTAATAGGATATTTTGTCCTTCATGTTAGCATCGAAGGAGTGGTGGATGTGTCTGAAAACAGTGGTTGTTGAATAAATATAATAAAGGTATCTTTGCTAGAGCACAGGTTTGGTGGCTGCTATCAGTGGAATAATGGTTGCTAAATCTTGATATATGTTATTACTACAACCTAATGAAATAGGCAAGATAATTCCTTTGTTCTGATTTCTACGAAGATATTCATGACTGGGAGCATTCTAACTTGTTTTTGTAAATTTTCTTTTTTCTTTTTCTTTCTGAGAGGATTGATAGTTCGGTCCTTTTAATTGTTAATCAGAAAATATGCTTAGTAGAGTGTGAAATGGGCATAAGTAAAGACAATAGTCCTAAGAGAGGTGAGTAATCAGCAGAGTTTACAAGAATTAAAGTTGACACAGGAGCAAAAAGAAGAGGAATGTTCACTGACAGAATTAAATATGGTATTTAGAACAAAAAGAGAAACACACACACACACGAACACACACACACACACACGCACACACACACACACACACACACACACACGGGCTCCCAAAGGGCAAATAATTTTTATATTTTCTGTTTTTTTATCTGCTGTATCTCTGGTGATTACAACTTTCACATCAGACAAAATTGCTCTTTGAGATTCTACCTACAGTCATTTTTATAGTCATTAATACAGTTATATTTTGCTTAAATGGATTTTAAAAATATCAGAAATTCTAGGATTGAGACAGATTTCCTTCTGTTTCAACAGGCAAAAGTTAAAGTCAATAAATAAAATAAAAATAGCCACATTTTAATTTTCAAAGATAGACTTTTTTTCACATTTATCATCTCTGAAATCAGGATACATGTTGGAATCAGTAACATGTCATAAATGAATTGCCTGTGTAAATTGTTGGTGGAATATCAGATAAGAGTACATCTTACAATTGATAAAGTCTTAGAAGTGATGAAATTGGGTATTTTGTTAGTGTGTAATATTTCTTTGGTTTGCAATTTATTAATTTTTTTACTTCTTTTCTGTGGCTGCTGATGTAGATGCCTGGTGATTTATTTCAATTTGAGTATTCGGAGTTTGAAGGCAAACTCATTAGCCAAATAAGTGCATATTCATCTCACTCAGGGTGTGGTTAAGCATCAGATGACTAAAACCTTTTTCTATGATCTCCAACAGATTTCAATTAGTCGTTTTCTGGAGAATTATGTTTAAGATGTTTAGATTGTGTTGCCAAATTTAAAAATCATCAACCATTTCATCAGATTCAATGAGATGGAATTAAGTTTATTTAATGGTTGCCTTCATATCTTCATGTGCCTTTTGTATACTATTCTCTTATTTTAAGCTTATTTAGATTCTACGTATGCCTTGATTCTAAAGGGGTAAGGAAGGATGACTAATTTTGAGGGATCAGATGAGAAATGAGCACTGAAAATCTGAATACTAAAGATGCACATTTGATGAAAAATTTTAAAGTGATGACATTATTTCAGATGGAGCTTTTAATATTTCCTCTTTTGCATGAAAATATTATTGCATTTTATAAAAAATTATAATACAAGTTAATTATATAACACAACTGCAGTCAGCAGATAGTCTCCGTTGTTTTGTTTTTAGGAACTCTTTTGTTAAAATACTTTGTGCTTCTTCCATGATAGATGCCTCAGAAATGTTTTCCTGAACCAACTTGAATTCTTGCTCTGTGTTACTGCGGTCACTCCTTTTTTGGCCTTCTATAAAGATAAATCATGCACATTTTCATTACTATATTTTTCATGGCCCAATTCCCCACCTGTAATTTAAAGAATTGGTTGTGGGTAGGTTTACTTGAGGTATGAAACAGAGTGTTTGGCTCTCCAACTACTTTAAAAGATAACAAACAAACAAACAAATAAAAAAACCCTACTTATTTCTAATTTTTCTCTAGCTTCTCTCCAAATTAAAAGGTGAAATAATATATGAAAAGGAATAAAAAGAATAGAAATTATGGAATGTTTATGTGATCAGAGGTAGTTTAGACATAAGAAAAATCCTAATATCAAGTGAACTCTTTCATTGCTATCCTAAGTGCTATTCATCTCATTAATACTCTCTATAAAGTACTTTATTTCTTATTTAATCTTAACACAACTTTATATGCTAATTGTTAATATCATGCTCACTTTAGAGCTTGGACAACTGGAGCTGATAATGTAAGTAATTTTCCCAAACTCATGTAACTATTATTAGAGATAGGGTTTGAAATGAGTTTTGTTTTAATCCAAAGTTTATTCTCATTATTATTTCTATACACTGCTATCTATAAACACTGAAGTTATTAAAGAATTTAAAACATGAAAGTGACAGTATTAGATTTTCCTGTTGGAATTTGGCTCTAGCAGCAGTATAGAGACAGATTTGATGCAAGACAATAACAGAGGAAAGAAATCTTGAAAGCCAATCAGGGAGTTAGTTCAATGAGATGATTAATGCCTGAATTAGAGTAGTGGTAATAATAATATTATTTATAAGTAACAAATGTTACTACAAATAATACTTGTAAGTAATAGTATTTATAAATAACAAACAACTAGATAATTGAAAAGCTGAGTTAAAAACAAAAATTCTACTTAGAAAGTCATCTGGAAAATAATGAAGAAATATCAGTCCAGCTACATCTGAAATAATATCATCACTTAGAAAATTGTCATCAAATGCACATTCAAGGAAAGAAAGAAATCAGACTGGTAAGTCCAGTCATTTAGAGCATGTCCAGCTGGAGCATTGATGCAGAGGCTGAGTTTCGCTTTTAATAGTCTTATAGACTAGTGTATTAGGGGTTGGAATCTAAGTCTCACCCTTGTGAATACCCATTACTTTTAGTTGGGATCTGAGAAACTACACCTTTGAAGTAAAGGTAAACCAGAAGAAGATAGACCTTTGCAGGTACTACAGCTCAGATTTGAATCATTTTAATCTTTGGAATTGAAGTGACTCAGATTGCCAGTTCATCCAGGTACCTGACAAAAACATCATAATTCCTTTCAGAAGAAAAGTGAAATCCTAGGTCTTGAGTAGTTTCTACAATTTTACAAATATAATGTCTGACATTAAAAAGAAAGTGGGCACAAGAAGAGAAAAGACATCATGAATGACACAGCAAAAAGGAAGATGATAGAAACAGATTTATAAAGTGTTCTAGATCATAAAGACAGACTTTAAAATAACTCAGCTTTCTTCCCAGTTTAGAAAAGAAATGAGAATTTTTTGGAGAGAACAATAAACTATTTTTTAAAATGAAAAAATTATAACAGAAAACTATAATGTCATTACTTAAGCTATCAAAGGATGGCTTTTCTGAGGAGACGCAACACAAATGAAGAAGGAATTCATAAACTGCAACATTAATCGGAAGTAAAAAAAGAAAAAAATATAAAAGAGATCTCATATAAATGATAAAGTGAGAAAATTTAAACTTTGTTGTTGGAATTGCAGGAGAGGAGAGAAAAATCAGACAAATGTAATATTTGAACAAATAATTGCTGGTATGTATCAAAATTAATTGAAGACTTCATGCAACAGATGTAAGAAGTCTATGAACTCCAAGTAAAATAAATGAGAAAAACCAAATCATAGTACATATCTTGCAGCCAAGAATTTTGGTGAGTGTTTTATGAATAGCTCAGAGGGAACATCAGAAGCTAGTATTTTTCAAAGGTCACATTTCATAGCTGTCGTACTGACATTTACTTTGCTCACCTCATATGCATCTTATGTTTTCAACCTACAAGCACTTTTGCTATGTTATGTGGAAGAAACTTAGGGATCTTGAATGTTCATTCATTCATATTTTATAGTAGACCTGAGGATGTATTCTAAAAAGAAATCCATTACTCTCTGCACATATTGCCTTGGTTTGACTCAGAATAGCTTTTATCCAGGATGAACTTTTATCTAGGATTGTGGCTAGTTTATAATCTCCCTTTCTTAGAGATTCATTAAGCAAACAAGCTTGGGTGACTTGCAGACATCCTAAAGAAAAGAAATCTTTAATTTACCTAAATCTTAAACTTTGCAAACTTGACATAATAAACCTTCTCATGGGTAACAGTAGTGACCTTGGGATACCCTTTGGGAAATAGTTAAATTTAATTACACTGTCACTAAAATAAGGACATGTGATTCAAAGAGTTAAAGTGAATTTATCAAGGTCCCATAATAAGTAGCAGAGCAAATAATAAAAGTTTGCTTGCTTTTTAGTTTTTTTCTAAACAATTATGCTTTCTAGTGGTTGTTCAAGGGTTTATAATGTATATATTTGTTAAATTTAAAATCCTAAAGTGTTCTTTCTTATTAGCAGAGTGAAATCACTTATAAACCTTTCAGCTATTTCTTCTGGTGGAAATCTCTATACTTCTAAACTATATGTGTATGTATATATAGTTATACTATACCTGTTCTTTCAGCTTATTCAAATTTATTTAATTAGGAAATAAGCAAGTAGCTTTTCACTTTAAATGAGAAAAGAAAAATGTATGATAATACATAATATGATGCATTATAATATATACTATATTATATTATATGTATTACATATAATTAAAATACTATATTTCTGATTTATTCATTCTAGATTATATTTAATAAGGTGTATTTATGTTAAGATTTAGTCCACTTTCAGCACCTCACCTCATCCTTCATCTTCTCAAATAAATTACAATGCAAATTTAATTGTATCACAAGCTATTTAGAAACATGTTGCTCAATTTCCAAATATGTAGCAATTATTCAGATACCTTTCTATTACAAAGAATTTAATTTTTTTTTTTTTTGATGTTTGATCACTGACAGCTTGAAGCCTCACCTCTCCCTCTTCCCTTTGCCCTTATCTGGAAAAACTGATCAGAAAGACAAGGGAAGTTCATCCATACAAATCCTGCCCAACTCGACTCCCAAATACAATAAAAACCTGAGCTACCCACTGCCCTCACAGCTGTTTCACTCTAGAAAGAAACTGAGCTCTTCCCTTGGGGAATCCTTTTGCTGATTATTGTGTGAGTAATAAATTTATTTCAGATTCTTTATTTGTGTGTTATGCCTCCTGACATCAAAAATTGTCTGGGCAGAGAAGGCTGCCTAGCTTCTGGCAGGGTATGCCAGGTTCCCAAATAAAAAACTTTCTGCTATTCATTTACTTCCATTTTAATTAGAGGTAATATGATTTTAATTCTTTTGTAATTGGATGAGATTCCTTTTATGGGCCAGAATATTTTCCACTTGTAGTGAATATTATAGGAATACTTGAAAATAATGTATTTCCTGCTGTTCTTGGATGGAGAATTCTATAAATCTCAAAGTGGTCAAGTTGGTTGATAATGTGTTCAAAACTTATATTCTTACAGATTTTATTTATATGTATTCTCAGTTACTGAGAGAGGAGTTTTTAAGTCCACAATTTAAAGTGTATATTTCTCGGAGAGAGAAGAAAATGGTGTAGATGATAGAGTCTCTGTTCATCCCTCCTGAGACCAAATCAAAGTTATGACAGAAATATGGAGCAAACAGCAAGGAAAATTGCCTGAGATCTAGAGGAATAGAAGCATTACAATTAGGGAGAGAAATAATTAATCATCCTGCAATGGTAGAAAGTAGGAGAAGATGCAAGGCTCCCTGTCCTGGAGCAGCTGAGTGAGACAGAGGCCATGGCAGCTGCAGCCAGCTGCTGCATGCACCTCTTAAAGGGACCATGTCCTGGAGAGAACATTTGGAGTAATAGACTTGGTTGCTCTGAGCACTAGCTTCAGGTTGGCTGCGCTGGAGGCACCAGGGACTTGCGGGGGACACTGAGTTGTCAGAGTGAGGACCCAGACAGAAGTGCTGGTGGTATCCATTATTTCTCTGTTGAACCCTCCCCCCCTCCCAGCGTGCAGACTCAGCACCAGTCATAGATAAGATGTCATCAAACTGGATAACAGAGGTCATTCTGCCCAGAAGATTCCCTGAAATTCCTCATCTCCCATCTTGCGACCCTATCCAAGCCACATCCAGGTGTATCCTTGGAGAGTTAGGTGCTCCTTGCTGAGCAGTGCCTCGACTCACACTGGTGGCAGTTGACCAGGGTGTCTGGGCTGGACTCTTGGGGCAACTATAAGCACAGCATCTGTGTATTGTTTGCTGAATCTTAACAGATGGCCCTGGAGGAGCACAGGCTGGGGCTAAACTTGGCCTGATGTTGAACTTCTCTCAGGACTGCGCCACTGGTCATCTACTACATGAAGCCACACTAATAATACTGGGAGACTTAGGAGCTTTGCTGAATACATAGAAACAGACACAGAAAGGGAGCCAAAATGGGAAGACAGAAAAGCAGAAACCATATGAGAGAACAGAATAGAGATCCAGAAATGATGGAGTCAAGCAATCTAACAGATGCAGAGTTCAAAACACTGATTATAAAGATGCTCAATGAACTTAGGGGAAGTGTAGATGAATTCAGTAAGAACTTTAGCAAAGAGATAAAAACATATAAATAGAAATGGAAAGTATAAAAGGGAACCAGTCAGAAATGAAGAACACATTATCTGAGATGAAGAGTATATTTAATGGAATAAACAAAATGAATATATAAGAAGATCGAACCACTGATTACAGCCTGGAGAAGCCAAGGACACTCAATCATAATGGCAAGAAAAAAGAAGCCAAGACTGTAATAATAATTTAAGGAGCCTATGGGACACTATTAAATGTAAAAATATCTGTGTCATAGGGGTATCGGAAGGAAAACAAGATGTTGAAGGGCTATTTGAAGAAATAATGATGGAAAACTTCCCTAATCTGATGAAGGAAGTAGACATATGACCCCAGAAAGCTCAGAGAGTCCCCAAAAAGATGAACTCAAAGAGGCCCATACCAAGACACATCATAATTAAAATGCCAAAGGTTAAATACAAAGAATCTTAAAAGCAGCAAAAGAAAAGCTGTTAGTTACCTACAAGGGAGCATCCATAAGATGGCCGCTGATTTCTCCAAAGAAACTCTGCAGGACAAAAAGGCTTGGCACAATATATTCAACCTGATGAAAACCCGGGATTTACAACCAAGAATACTTTAACTAGCAAAGCTATCATTTAGAGTCGAAGGACAAATAAAGAGCTTCCCAGACAAAAATAAGCTAAAGGAATTTATCAACACCAAGCCAGTATTACAGGACTTCTTTAAGAAAAAAACAAAAAGTATCAAAAATGGGAATAAAGAATGGTAATAACTACATTCCTATCAACTAGTACATCAAACGGAAAAGAATTAAGTGCTCCAACTAAAAGATAGAGTGACTGAATGGATAAGAAAACAAGACCCCTACATATGCTGCCTACAAGAGACTCACTTCATATTAAAAGACACACACAGACTAAAAAGAAGGGGATGGAAAAAGATATTACCTTAATGGACCTAGAGGATAGTGTGCTGAATGAAATGGATAGAGAATGACAAATACCGCATGATTTCTGGTACATATGGAATCTAAGGAACAAAATGAACAATGGCAACAACAAGAGCAGAAATAAACTCAATGTTTTGAGGGCTACTAGATGGGTGGGGGGTTCTGGGGGATGGCAAAAAAAGGCAAAGAGATAGCCAAAAAAAAGACAAATGGATAGTTGCAGAATAGACATGGAGATGTAGAGTGTAGCATGGGAAAGATGGTTAATAATGTTGTAATAAATATGTGAAGGGGAAGAAGAGTTCTAGATTTAATGAGGTGATCACTTTACAAGTTATGTGGATCTCCGATTACTATGCTGTACAACTGAAACTAATATATTATTGTACTTCAACTATAATTTTAAAAACTCATTGAATTAAAAAATGGATATGTTTTTCTATTTGTCCTTTCAGTTCTATCAGTTTTTGCTTTACATACATTGGGACTCTGTTCTTATGAGTATATATATTTACCATTATTAATTTTCTTGATGAATTGATTTCTTTATCATTAGGTAATGCTCTTCTTTAATCTTGATAATATTTTTGTTCAAAAGATTGTTTATTATAATATTAATTAAACCACTTCAGTTTTCATTTGATTACTGTTTACATGATACATACATTTTTTCCCCTCACATTTTACTTAACCTACTTATGTTTTTATGTTTAATTTTTTTTTCCACAACATAGAGTTGCAACTACTTTTTAAATCAACCTGACAATCTCTGCTTTTCATTTGAGCCCTCTGGATTATTTACACTTAATGTAATTATTGACCTGTTTGGACCTAAATCTACTATCATACTGGTTTTTCTTTTTTTCTCATTTTTTTTCCTCCCTTTTATACCTTCTTTTTTGATTAATTGAGTAATTTTCATGAATTCATTTTATTTATACTATTGGCTTATTTAATTTATGTCTTTATTACTTTTCTAGTGGTTGCTCAAGGGTTTATAATATGCATCTTTAATTTACCACAATATATCTTCAAGAAACGTTATGCTACTTCACATATAGTATATGAACTTCACAATTCACTTCCATTCCTCACTCTTATCCTTTGGGCTATTGTTGACATGCAGTTTACTAATGCATATATTATAAAGCCCACAATATATGTTGTTATTTGGCTTCAGAGAGTCAAATTTCTTAAAAGAAGTAAAAATTAGGAGGAAAAAAGACTTTTTACATTTACCTTCATTTTTACCATGTTCATATACCATATGTGAAGTGGCAAATTAAAAATATATATTATAAACCCTTGATCAACCACTATAAAAGTAATAAAACATAAAATAAATAAGCCAATAGTAGACATAAAATGAAATCATAAAAATTACTTTGTATAGAGCTATATTCCTTATGCCTAAACAACTGAATACTGTTTAATTTAATATTTCTGATAGTACAGTTCAGATGGCAATGGGGTCTTTGAGCTTTCCTATGTCTGAAAAATTTTTCACTTCACTATTAATTTTTAATGATTACTTTCCAGGTATAGAATTCTGAATTGATATGCTTTTTCTTTTAGTACTTAAAGATTATTTATAGTAATAATAATAATAATAATATTTTTATTATTTAATAATAATAATTATTATATTTGTGTTTGCAAAGTTTTGAGCAATAAATCTGATATCTTTTTTCATTTCTATATAATGTTTCTTTTATTTTCCAAACTGCTTTTAAGATTTCATCTTTGTTTTTCAGCAATTTAATATAATCTGCCTCTTTTTTTGTCTTTTTTTTTTGAGTTATCTAAGCTTTTTGCATCTATGATTTGAAGATGTTTACTAATTTTAGAAAATTCTTGGCCATTATCCTTTTGAATGTTTCATTTGCCTTATTCTATCTTTCTTCTTTGATAAATCATTACATGTACATATATTGCAGACTGTTTGGTATTGTTCCACAGCTCTTGAATACTCTATTCAGTTTTTTTTTCTTTTTGTGTTTTTCAGCTTAGATAATTTATATTAACCTTTTATGTCAATGAGTCTTTCTTCAAATGTCTGTAGTCTCTTCATAATCCCATCAAAGGACTTCATTTTTGATATTGTGATTTTTAGGTAAAGTGTGAAAAATAATTTTTCACATTTCACAGTGCGAAAAATAATTTTTAACTCATCTCTTGATTTCCTTATTGGTTTTTTATTGCTTAATAATAAAATATACATATATATATTTGTGTCATAAGTTTTGGTTGAATGTCAAACATTGTGTATAGAAGAAGAGTAGAAACTAGGATAAATTGTATTTATACCCACTAACACGTACTTCTTCTCTTTGTCAGGTGTTAATGTATAGAATTGTGTCAGTCTAGTTATCAGTTGAGCTGGGTTTTATTTTTGTTGTTTCTATAGTCACTTTCACTGTACCACACCCTTTAAATTCTTTCCACAATCATCTATTTGTTCCTGTGCTTAGTATGGATTCTGAAATGCTGGAGGGGTTTTCTTAGTACTCCTGTTTCACTTGCAGCTTTCATTATTCCCTGCAGTCTCATCACATCTGAGGATTTCTCTCTCTGCTCACTCTCGTATGCCAGCAATAAACCATGGTTTGATACTTATTGCTGAGCTTGTACTGGGAGAACGAGGAACCAAGTCTTAGATAAGGCCTTTGAGAATGGTTCTTAGAAGTGTGGCTTTCTCAGTGTTTCTGACCTTTCCTTCATCTTTCCCCCATTGTTCCCATGAGTGCCAAGTTCTACCTTGTACTGGTTGGAGGAACTCTGGAAGAGAGAATTTTCTATGTTTCTCCAGTTGTTAGAAGTCTTTTTCTTATATTAGTGCAAAATTATGGGTCCAAGATGATTTTTTGTGCCTCACTGAGGGAAAGATAACTTTCAATTTTATGTTTCCACAGAAGGAACAAATATTTTCTTAGGTGCAAGAGATGAAAAGATTTCTTGATCCTTCTCCAGAGTCTAAAGACTTTTTCTTTGTATGTGAAAAGAGTTTGGGGAAGTAGTGGCACTGTGTGACTAGAACCCAGTGAAAGCAAATCCCCACCCCAAAGCCAGTATCACTGAAGGCTTCTTCCTCTGGTATCCAGCTCTGCTGTTAATCTTTCTTGTTAAAGCTGAGTAAGGAGAAGAGCTTGCAAATATGGACATATTCTGTCCTCACTGAGCCCCCCAGTTATTCAAAATTATGCTAAATTACATTCAGTCTTTAAGTGATCACCAAAATTTTAGCTGTTTTCTTCTTACCTGTTTCTTTTTCTTTTTTTTTTTTCTTTTCTTTTTTTTTCTTTAATGGCAGCTGCTCTTTCTTGTGTACTGCCAAAGGTGAAACAATTTGTGTCCCCTCTCTCCTAGAAGTGGGTTATCACTTTTTGGAATTTTAGTTTACTTTGCTACCTTGTGACCTCAGCAATCTGATGGGCTCAAGAAAATTTAGGATTTTGTAGATGATTTGTTTTTTATTTCATTGTTATATTGAGAGGATATTTTCTTGTTCCTTTTTATATCCTAAGCAGAAGCAGAATGTCATAGAGATTTTTAATATTGGAGACAGACTTTAAAATGTAAATATTCAATAATTTCAGACTATGATAAGGCTTCAGTAGAGAACAGGTCATTATGATTAAGGTTAGGTTAGCTCATGGAGTGGCAAAGCCAATGTTATAAGTAGTAGACAAGAGGGAATGCTATGAAATGAGGCCTGAATTTAAAGCTTGTCTAATGCAGTTTACTCCAGGAAATTTTGGATAAACAGTTGTAGTGTTCCCTGGTTAGATAATAGATGTAATCTACAACATACAATTTCCCCTCTTCCTAACTCAAAAAATGGCTTCTTTGATTAATTAATTATAACTTGTTTTTTTTCTATTAATAATAAAGCACACAAAACTTATCAAGTAACAATTGTCAAAAATAAACAGTATCTAATCACATACCATTTAAAAATTGAAACTCCAGGAGTATCTTGCAACATTAAAAGTGAACATTTATTTATACTTAACAGCATTATCTATGGTTAAGATCTAACTTCATTACAAGTCGATTAATATAGTAATTTTGGAATCTAATCAAGGTGTTATATTAAAGATATTTATAATGACAAAAAGTAAAGCCTTTCTTTTAAAAATCCTTATGGAATGAATAACTGGTTTAGTTAACCAAGCTCCTGAAAAAGGAAAAGAAAGGAAAGAAAAAAAAGGACATTATGAGACACTATGACTCCTTAATTAACCAGTTATAAACATTTTCCCAATGATAAATGTTAGAAAGCACTCAAGAATGGAGATAGGGATGAGAATAGAAACATTTTGCTATTACAGGACATTTGAACAGGACATTATATTGTTAAGAGATAAAAATATATGTTCAGAGGATGGAAAGTAATATTAAATACTTGTATTCCTAGGTCTCAGCAAATATGTGGGGATTAAGGTAAATGTTAAACTGTCTAGCTTTTCCAACTCTAGTCTAATCTTTTCAATTGTCACTAGTTTATAATAATTTCCCCATTTATCTCTGAATTATTTTATATAATTTTAATGTTGCAAGGAAAAATAATAGAGAAAAAGTAGTTAAGGAGGAGAAAAGAGGATGGTATGAAGAAAATATCTCTTCAGTGACCATAAAGAAATACTGCACTATGGATAAAGTATTCTTAGTTTTACCAATTTCAGACTGTAATAATAGTTGTTAGTATTTATATGGTGTGGCAGAGATTGCAGTGTTTTTATATGCATTGTGTCATTGAACCTCATACAAATACTCGAGATTTGTATTATCAGTAGATGACATAGATTGTGGAAGGAAGTACGGCTAACCCATAGCAATGTAACTAGAAAGTGAACGAGCTGTGACTCAAAAATAGGTCTGATTTCAGATCCATGGGCTGATCATTATATTGACTACTTCTCATGTCTCTGGACTATGCTGAATTTATTTAAAAATATATGCAATTTTATTAAAGAACATGAATACCCTGAAGACTCTATAATACTAATGTTTTAACCTTCATTTTAATAGTGTTAGGGTGAAGAGCATCTCAGTGGCTTCTAGTTTTATTTCTGGGTCTCAAGCTACAAAGTACTTCTATCAGATGGCTTATATTATTACACTTAAATTTTTGAGAAATAGAATAACTCATCAGAGTATTCCTGGAAACAGTCCACAAATATTCTAATTTTAGTTCTAAACAATAAGCATACATCTCTAGTTCTAATTAGTGCATAGTAGAATTAGGAGTTTATTAAAGCATCAGAAAACTTTTTATGCCAGCAAGATGATTTATTTGGTGTCAGTACTGTCAGTGACAAAAGGGACAGCATTTGTAAAACCCTTAAGAAAGGAGTAGTTTGTAGATAGGCATGTTAATATTCATCGATATAATGGATATTAGAGTTTTCAGAGACTCAGCTGGAATTATTACAGATTCCATGAAAAAGCCACTTCATTCTGTAGCAAATTTTAGTGCCACAAAACCTTACCAAAATATATTTCAAAGACACAAGATATGAAGATAAAATAGAATTTTATGAAGATGTTAAAAAGTCTTCTGAAACCAGAACACTAGCACTGTTATATCAATCAGGGACCTTGATTGTGAGGTACATAAATAAAATTTTGACCATTTACATAGAGAAGCAAATTTTCTTAAAGCATATTTTGGTAGTCATATAATATACAGAATAATTATCTAGTTAGGCTCAGGAACCAAAGGAAGCTTCAGGAGGCATCCAGTAGAACTTCCACTGGATAGTCCCCAGTATTGCTCAGCATTGCTGCAGGACTTTATTTTTCTTTTCTTTTCTTCCTTTTTCTTTCTTTTTTTTTCTTTTAAAAGTAAAGCAATAGGATTTGTTGAAGTGCAGAGTTACAGCTCTCTCTTGTGAGAAGGAGAGAGAGGGTTCTTGAAAATGAGATGCCCCCGGCTGCAGGATTCTTGATGCCACCATGACTGAACTGAACAGTTTCAACTATCCTTGCAAATGTATTATTTTTGAAAGGTTCAGTCTTGGGCAGGTACATACAGTTGGTTGAGCCTAGATTTTATGCCTGTGATTTTATGGTAAAAGAAGAGGGGCATCTGATGCCCAGTTTATATAAGTTTTAAATAAACACATTCTCTATGTATATGAGCAAAGATTTGTATGTTTTGCCTACCGCCAAGATTCTTGACTGATCCAGTGGTGTTTGTTTTATAGTTGTTGAAATATTTTCACTTATTTATTCTTCTTGGAAAGGGGCCTGCAGTCTGAACATAATTTTTGCAATTTTCTTTTGGCATCAAAATGTACTATAAAAGGCGATGTAGTTCTTTTAAGGAATCTATCATAATTCTCATTCTGAACATTGTGAAAAGTTCCTGGATAACAAAACAAAACAAAAAACGAGTTATGCAACTATTGTCTAACTCCATTTCCTAGCCTCTTGCTATTCTTTATATTGTCCAAAATTTCTTTTCACTTTATTTTGAAGGGGGGTAGGATTTGGCAGAATTTTCTGAGTTGATTAGAAATTTGAAGAAAGAGACAAAGAGACCTGATGAGCCAATAACCAAATAAAATTAAAATTTGATTTATCTTAGGCTTCTCCAAACTAAAGAGCTTGCTCCAGTAACTGAAAAACAAACAAACAAAAAAAGCATTTTCCAAAGAATTATATTGTTAAGAGACCTTTTACCTAGGAGCAGATGTTTGGGGTGGGGGTCAGAATAACATGAGAAGCAATAAAGCCTTATTTTCTCAAGAGTCAAGACTCTGTAATAAACTGATTATGTTTGCAATAAGGAGACACTTGGAAGTGATTCAAGTGAGTTATACAAATGTAAACTATTTAATATTTCTCTGTATTTTCTTAAGTATAAAACGTCAACAGATACACACATCTTGTATTTCCTAAATGTGATATTTGATTTATCTCACATTTACTGTGATAGGAAGAACAACATTTTTCAAAACTGGAAAGTTCAACAGACATACTTAATGAAGGGAACAATACCTCAATTAAGTCAACACAGAGAAATGCTTGCTTAATATAAATAAATGAAAGCAGATTTTATTTGCACTTCAGACAGTATGAAGAATTATTTTCTGAATTGATTTTGTTGAAAACTTCCAGGAAAAATTTTTCAGTGAAGTATTTACTTTTGACGGCATTTACTTCTTGCTGCACTTGCCCCAAACCTTAATAATATCAGACATACATCTCCTGACTAAAGAATATTTCTCATCGGTATTTGTATGTTAACATCTCTTTAAGTTAACTGTATTTAATAATATGTAGTTACTTAAAAGTAAAATGAGGTTAAAGTATAGTTAAACTTTATTAACAATCTATAGTAGCTTGTTTAGGAACAAATAAAGTAAACTATTGGGGGTCAATAAACAATGTACTTAATAAGTGAATCTTATTCTTGGAAACAAAATATTTGAGTAATCTTTGAATATTTAAGAAGCTCTTTCCAAGACTAACTTTCCAAACAGTGTCTCCTCTTTTTTCTTTATTACTTAAGGCGGGCCCCTTTAGAATATTTGCAGGTAAGACATACTCCTAGCAGTTTGCACAAAAGACACTAGAACATCTTGGAGAATAAAGTGAAAAGCATGATTAGGTTGTGAGACAAAGTTTCATTAAAGAACTCATTTGAAGAAATGGCATCTCTCCTCTATTACACATGAATTGCTTCTAGACACTAAATAATCTCCCCCTGTGTGAAAAAAAAGCAAATCAGTCATGTCAATTTTGTGAACATTCATCTTTAGTTCTTTAGAGCAATTAGAGAAACTAGGAAGGCTGCCCTACTTAAGATGAAAGACATGAAAAATCTCTCCTCTTTCTCCTTTTCATAAATTAGAATGTATTTAAGTGAAATAGGACAAACAGAATCTCTTACCATGTTTAATATTGTTTGTCTTCAGCTTTCCTTCTCAAAGGAAAAGTTTGAGTGATATAAAATTTTAATGCCACATATGAATTTTGAAAATTGTAAACTATCAGTCTTTATGTCAATCCCACCTTAAAATTCATCATCTATAAGATCTTGTCTATTTATCAAATTAATTCTATCTTAGAGATATGAGAAAAAGGTTAAAAAACATGTAGGGCCTTGATAAAATAAGAAACACAATTATTGAAGAATTTACTTACTCTGAAGAGCTGGGCATGTAAACGAAAAAATCTTTATATTGGCAAATGACTAGATTTGTTGTGGTGTTACTTATAGAGCTAACTATTTAAAGATGAGTTTTCAGCAATAATTATACTCCTTTTAAATGAGAAATAGAGGAAGTATTCAGTCATTGTTTTGTGACAAGATTACAAAACAAATTCTAGGTTCAGTAATATTAACACCACTTTACAAAAATCTTATTGTACTTTTAGATTATAAAGATAAGTTCAATTCAACTGGAAACCTAACTCTTTGTTTTATATCCTCTTAGACTTGATATTTGGCTTCAAGGAGAAACATAACAAGCAAATTAAAAATTTAAAAGCACATGAAAACGATACTTTCTGCCAGGTGGAATGAAGTTATCAATAACAATATGGTAGAATCCTCTTTATAGGTAGTAACTGAAAATATGAAAGTTCTATTATTTGGTATTTTTATTCCACAGTAATTATTTTCATTTTTCAGTAAATTATTTCCCTTGAGATCTCCCCTTGGGTGTTAAACATTTGAGGAAACAAACTCCTTTTCAGAAATGAAGCCCCAAATTCATCCAGTTCTAATTTTTTGGGAAATTCTCCTAAAACCTAGTATAGGGCCTCTGTTCTTGGAAACAGCTATAAATTCATGGATCTGTTCTAATTCTCAGATTATTTAATTGTGAATTGGAAATTCAGTGGATTCACTTGTAATGCTCTTGAATTTATATCTTTATAAATGTGATTTAGAGTCCTGGTAGATTTATGTTATTATATAAAAGTCGTTCTTCAAAATCCTCATTGAAATTTTGGGAAAATATTAGCTATGGCCTAGCACAAAAATAGAAAACAGAGTATTTAATCTAAACCGGGGATTTATTGAAATCAAGCTTAAAACAAACTGGAAATACCAAATGGTTGAAATAACTGACAACTGTACTGTGATCTATTAGGACCTATTATAACATGAATTAGGCATAAATGAACAAGGATTATTAAATATTTTTCAAATAATTGTGCTGTATTAAAAACTAGGAGGGATGATTTTCGTAATATGTTGGTCATTATTAAAAACATAATTGAAGTTCACAAAATGCCATATTAAAGCAGGCTCACCTTCAGCGTCTGGTACATTGTAAGTGGCCATTAATATTTATCAAATGACTTATTTTATTTAGTTGCCATAAACAGTAAATATATGCAATATAGCCTGTGGAATTCCAGCCCACAAAAAATTAAAATAAATTGGAACTAGTTTGATATATCAACAAGGTGTTTATTTTTTTTTAATATTTGGCATAAAAATCAAACTTCCTCAGGTAACTCAACAAATATATACAGAACATACTTCATGAATCCAGGACTTAATTACAAATGGTGGAGATTAAAAAGAGGTAAATGATGTACCTCTTATTGTTAGGTTTGTTTCTTGCTGAGCTGGTTTCAACACTGAGTTACCTTCTAGATGGAAGTCTCTGGAAATCTCTGGGACTGACCAATGACTGGCAGTTGTCATTGGCATTAGGGAAGGAGCAGAGGCATAGAGAGTAGACAGTCTGAATTTGAATCTAATATCTTAGTTTGATTAACCATTCTAAACTCATCTTTCTTAACTGTGGAATATGTATTCTGCTATTAGATGAAGTATTGTGCAGATGTTTGTTAGAGCTCATTGGTCTAGGTATAATGTTCCTCAAGTCTATTTCCTTGTTGAACTTCTCCCTGATTCTATGTATTATTGAAATCTCCAACTATGATTGTTGAGATGGCACTAGGCATCTCATCAGAAGAGTCTTCCAGTATTTGGAAGCTGTTGGAATTCAAAGTGACTGCTACAAGTGACAGGTTTACTTTGTTTTCAAGAAAATTTCTGCCAAATATGCAATTTAAATAACCATAGTATTATTGTCAGTGGTTTTTTCAAGTAAAAATATATTTTTTTCTATGAAAAAGTGACTACTTCAGCTGCAACTTAAAAGTATCATACAAGTGCTTTCCTTAGACACAATCGTTACAGCAGCATTATATACACACTTTCTAATTTATCACACAGAACATTAAAAAAGTGTTCAAATGCTGAGATTCATTCAATAACATTGTTAATATTTTACTGATAAATATCAACACAACTATTCTTAAATAAAGTTGGCCTTTTAATCAATTAATTATTTTGTGAATGCATAGCAGTGAAGAATATAACTACTACAACAGTCTGCTGCCACAAGATTTGTTCTAAGGCTTCAGCAGTTGTACCCACTAACTTTTTGTATCATTAGTGCAAACACTGAAAAAGGCAAATAATTTTTTGATATTAATACAAAAACGGTTTTGCGATCACAGATCACCTGAAAGTGTCTCAGGTTGCTTTGTAATTTTGTTAATTGTTTTTGTTGCTGTGCAGAAGCTTTTTAGTCTGATGCCCCACTTGTCTACTTTTGCTGTGTTGTCTGTGTTTTGGTGTTATATCCAAGAAATCATTGCTAAGACCAATGTCAAGAAGCTTTTGCTCTATGTTTTCTCCTAGGAGTTTTATGGTTTTAGGTCTTACATCTAAGTTTTCAATTCATTTTGAGTTAATATTTCTGTATGGTATAACATAATGGTTCACTTTTACAAAGGAACTGAGCAGACATTTTACCGAAGAAGACATACAAATGGTCAAGAGGTATATGAAAAGATGATAGATCATAATGAGTAAATATCAGGGAAATGTAAGTCAAAGGCACAATGAGATACCACCTCACACTTGTACGGCTATTATAAAAAAATCAAAACTTCAAAATATAACAAATGTTGGCAAAGATGTACAGGAAAAGGAACCCTTGTACACTGTTGGTGGGAATGTAAATTGGTACAGTTACTATGAAAAACAGTATGGAGGTTCTTCAAAAAATTAAAATTGAAACTACCATATGATCCACAAACTCCACTTCTGGATATGAATTCAAAAGAATTGAAATTAGAATCTCGAAGAGATATTCGCCCTCCCATGTTTATTGCAGTGTTATTCAAGATAGTCAAGATATGGACACAATCTAAATGTCTGTAACAGATGAATGAATAAAAACAACATGATATATACATAAATGGAATACTTTTCAGCTTTAAAAAGAAAGAATCCCCCCCTTTTTTGGTGACAACTCAGATGAACCTAGCTAAGTGAAAGAAATAAGCCAGACATAGAAGGACAAACATTACATGATACTACTTATATGAGGAATTTAAAATAACCAAATTAATATAATAAAAAGGTAGAATGGTGGTTGCCAGGGCTAATGGAAGAGGGAAATGAAGAGGTACAAAAGGCACAAAGTTTCATTTTACAAAATGAATAAGTCTTAGAGATCTACTGTACAGCATAGTGTCTATAGTTAATTATACTATATATACTTAAAAATTTACTAAGAGGGTAGATCTTAAATTAACTGTTCATATCACAAGAAATAATTAATAAAGGGAGCAAGAGGAAACTTTTGGAGGTGAGAGATATGTTTATGACATTAAATTGTATACGTTAAATATATATAACATTTTGTATGTCAATCATATCTCTCAATAAAGTAGTTTTAGAAACATCCCTTAGGGAATGAAAGATGGTTAAGGATTGCCTAAAGTGAAAAGAATATAGGAATTCACTTTCTCTAAATATTTCAGCTAGCGAACATCTAGACATAAGGTTATGTCCAGATCATAGTCATATTTGGGTTGACTCTATTTATTTCAACTTTTATAATTACAATGCTATCAAATTAAACAAACAGTATCCAAAGACAGTCAGGGAATAACTGAAAAGAAAATAAAAAATTTTCTGTTAGAAGAAAGTCAAATAAATTCACCCAAACAAACAATATTTTAAATCTCTGAGCATCAGAGAGAAAACATCAAAATTGGGTTAATTTGTGACCCAGCAGTCAGGAAGCTGTGTGTGTATACAAAGTTAAAGAGTCAGCTTCAAGACAAGTGTAAGGAAGGAGTCCCAATCATTTCTGGTCAGAGTCATTTCACAAGAGACTGAAGATATTAGATTCCAAAGGTAAAGGGGATGGTCAGAGAAAGAAGCTCCTAGTAAAAATCACAAAGCTCAAAGTAGAAACAAAATAACACTAAACAGATGGTACACCGACAAGGTTGCTTTAGTAGGTAAGTTAATAAGGTGGTACTTTGAATGAGCTCAAGGCCTTTTGCCATGTTAGTAAGTCCACTACTCTGTCCTTATTCTGCCAATAATTCCCTGCTGCCATCAATGTCCTGATCAGGGACAAATATGTTATAAAACATTTGTCATTCTACAAAGCTATCATAAATTCAAGTTAATGAAAAGGGCATTTAAGGTCTTCTTGTTCAACCCTGGGAATTTATAGATGAAAAAAATGAGGTCCATGGAGCTTATAATATTATAAATCAGGACTAGAGTTCAGGTATCCTTTTTGTTTCATATAGCAGCTTTAGATGAGTATCATCAAAGGTTCTTTAAATAGAAAGTATTTCCATTCCAATCTATTTAAATAGATTTTTTTAAAGGTAAAATTTCTACAAAATGGCATTTTTACTGCATCTGACTCAGCCATGTCAAAAGCTGATGAACAGTGAGAATATTGTTAAACAGGAAAGAATTTGGATTGTCTTTTATGAATTACACAGTCACAGCATAAATAAACTTTTGTTCTATATCATTGTCATTTTTAGCTGAAATAGTAGGTATTTATTTTTGGTTTCTTTGTTTGGTCTTTTATTTAATTAATCAAAAATAGCTATACTTCTTTTCCAGAATTGGAACTCTGAAGACATTCTGCTAAGGTTTGAAAACTGATTCTTCCAAAAAACAGATATGTGGCCTTGGGTAAAGCACTTAATTAATTTGTACCTCAGGTACCACATCTGTAAAATGGGAGTAATAATAGGATGTGAAAATTAGATAAGTTATATAAAAGATTTAATTCAATGCCTGATAAGAATTATAAATATATGTGACAGCCATTGTTACAATTAGAACCATTACTATTATCACCGCATTTGAAGCATTTTCTTCGAGAGAAAATAATATAATTTGAGATACTGCTTACATTCCATGTATTTAATGTATACTAGGATGATCCAACACTTACAAGTTAATATTCCATGCTATTTATGCTAAAGTATGCTATAATAATTTTGTTGTGAATTTATTTCAGAAATCAAAACATGATAAATACCCCCTGGGAAGAACATGGTAAGGATACATGTCACATGTGATTAGGAATAGAAATTTATTTTAATATCATTGCCATAAAATGTTGATATCCATTAAGTAAATTTATTCAGATTGAGGGTTCATATTCAGGTTAATTTATTCAATATTCAGGTTAAGGGTCGATCTTTGTGAAGCTAAATAGGTCTGACCTCTGTAGACTAATATTCCTATTTAAAAACATAAATCTACAGTTAATGTACAAATGTTGACAAGATTAGAAATTTTTCAGTTATTTAAATTTAAGCTATAAATATTTTGACAGTATTTACACAAATACGGAACTTTATCTACAGCAAAAACTCCAGATTATTATAACTTGTTATTTTCTAATATATACAAGTGCTCTGAGAATTTTATTTTTCTAGTAACATAGTTATTTGAACAAAGATTTTTAAAGTTCCCCAGCCAAGAGGACCTCAGTGAATTATCCAGAGAATTATAACATTAGGAGAAATATCTGTTAGTTAAATAAACCAAGGAAAAGAATACAGAACATATCAGAGCCTGTTCTTTTCCTAAGGTATCATTTAGACTACATGATCCCAAAGAAAGGCATCAAGGACTTTAATAGAACACAACTAACATGCCACAAATATATAAGAATTTGGACACAATAATTACAAATTATATTTTAGAAAAATATTAAATGACATAAGTAGCTCTATAATGCAGATAAGTAGCTCTATAATGCAGATAAGGTATTGTCACGAGCAATGAAGATTTTAACACAATAGGAAAAAACAGGATTTACAAATGTGTCAGATTTTATTCATGTTTCTCATGGTACCTTAGCTTCAACAATAACTCAATCAACCTATCTTTGAATGATTTTACTTTGCAGATGATTGAATATTTAAATTAACAACTTTGGAATATATATGTTTGTCAAGAACAGACCCAGTATTGAAATTTAGGTTCTTTTACCTAATGTTTAGCTTTGATATAAGGTTGCATAATGCAGAACACATTTCAAGTTGATTACAGTGTCTTTAGCTAATCAAACTACCACAATGGTGACTTTGCCTAATGAAGGTGCTGTGACTCAGACTTAGAAAGTGTGATGCAGACTTGAATTCTCCAGAAACTAACCATGTGCTCCAACTTAGAAACCTCAATACTTTCCAATTTTAAGACACTGAGGTGACAATAGGAGATTACTATACTACTATTCTCATCAGAAAGACATTAAAATATTACAGGCATTAATTTTACTGTGTGTATATCAGAAGAAATTCACTTTAGGCAAGAAGCTGTGGGAAAAACAATTTAATTGTGCAGTGCTTGATTTGTTCTTTAAAAAGGATAACAAAGGACAATCAGCAAAAGTGATGTTTTAAATTCATGCCAGTTTGGAGACATCCAAAAGTAGCAAGTTAATAAAAAATCTTCACTGTTTAGTTATGATTCCATCAATAATACTGGAACCAAAGTTTAGCAGAAAATGAAGCTGATGACTATAGAAAAAGAGGCTAATTTTCTGGACTGCTTGTCACTTTATTCTTTAAAACTGTCAGTTAATAAAAGATTTCTGCATTTTCTTCTTTTTAGTCAATAAATTTTCCTACTGCTTCAAATATAAGTTGCTGCTTTATAAAGATTTTTTTTTCTCATAATGTTCCGTAAAGACTTCAATGGTCATACTTTGGTAACTGAACAGAGTACATATAGTAGTTAACAAGGTGTCAGAAGACCTGGATTATGTACAACTTATTTCTCTAAAGTTTTGGATGACTTTGGACAATCATTTCAATACTCTAGGCTTTAATATTTGTCATTTATAAAATGAGAAATAGCTAAATTAATCAGCTCTAAAATTCAAAGTTTGTGTTTTTAACAATATGTAATGTTTTTAACATAACATTTATTTCTTTATGTTTTTACTAAAGAATAAAGTCTTTATATGAGTGTGTAGAACTCTTACTGAAGGAAATGACCACAAATATCTTTAAATTTTGTTTCAGATTTTTTATTATTTTATCAGTTTCCCACTATCTAACAATCTAGACCCTCCTTCAGAGGGCAAAGTTTTGCTCTAAGGCAAAGTTATGATTTCCGTGGAATGACTTTTTAAACTTGGATTCATGGACATTAGAGGTGCCAATGAACAGTTGAGCAGAGGTTGCTAATAACAAGCTCATGACTTGTTCTCAATTTCAAAGACTACTGGACAAAGGACTAACCTAAGTCAGGCAAATAGTGTTTGTTTTTGTCCCAATTGAAGGGACTTTTCTTAGCAGTATCCTGAGAATATGCCACCTTATTTTGACATTTTGATCCTGATAAGTTTTGTCGAGTTTAAAATATTTGACTTTGCAAAGATAAACTGCAAAACCCATGCTCTATATTCTTTTCTCTAAGAGCATTCTTTGAAATGGAAAACTTGAAAGCCTATATATTAAAGAGTTATGGAAATTAAGGAAGAATATTTTAAACCCACCCTATCTATATATAGTTCCTAGTACTTCAAAGCCAAATATCTATGAAAATAAGAGATGGAGCTGCAGTTTCCAATATATCATTTTAGCATGTATAATTGAATTAATATGCTTTTCTGAGGAAGTGTTTACTTAGAGTGTCCTTTCAGTCTGAAAGTTTATCTCAATGTAAAATCAAGAGGAATGCAACTTTTTGAAACTAATTTGAATCATGTATTCCTCCCTTAAGGTATTAAATTTACTAACTGAAGTTTTATAATGCAAGAATTTGGTAAAAAGAAGCTAAGCTAGTTTTTCTGAATTATTTGGAAAATATGGGTCTATAACAGCTGTTCCTAAAGTAATTTTGATGTTTATTTCAGTGTTTTTCTCCCACTCCAAAAACATAGTGCCCAACCAAATATATTCAGCTACTGGATACCTTACCTCATTATCTATGAATTAATTGGAGCTAGAAGAGATTTCAGATGATTTTTATGCTAAGCAGAATTCTCATGAAAACAAATTAAAAAAAAAAAACAGAAAAAGTGTGTTAAGGTTGTGTATTAAAATCTTCGATAAAAAGCTCCTAAGCCTTCTTTCAATGTGCACTAAAAAATAAGAGCTAGTAAACTGGTGGTTGAAATGTTTCTGTCAATAAAATTGATGTCATTTCACACTACTGGTATAAAGGCTCACCTCTTGCTACAAATCAGAATAAGCAGTTAATTTGAACTTGTCAATGCAACAGTGTATGTTGTAGTTCATTGATTTATCTAATGACTAGTAAAAGATGCTTATATTTTTCAAGGACAGACATTTAAAATTTTGAGGTCTATAGAAAAATTTTCACATAAATCATATTAGTTTTTAGAAAGAAGAAAATACGTATAGCTTTTTTATAGTCCAATTTTATGATAGCAATTACTTTAACATTTCATAATTTAAATGTGAAATCATTATTTAAAAGTTGTTTGCAAGGGTATTATTGGTTGAAGACATTTATTCAGCTCTCACAAAGTTTCTATAACCTTGGAATCATCACAATATATAATACAACTTTAGAATCTAATGATTTTCTATGAGCGTATTGCTGTGAGTGTTAGAAAACGCATTCATTCTGAATATTATCTTGGCTGCCTCACTGAGAAGCTGCAGTATTGTTTGTTTGTCAAACAGCTTGAAAAGCTAGACAATACTATTAGGAGCAATATGGGAATAATAGGTAGAGAGATTATTCTTACCTGCTGCTTGTTATTTGGTAAAGTCACAGCAGTAATTTTTTTTTTTAATCCTTTCAGTCCTAATGAATAGCCATAATAAGATCTGAGATTGCTTTTTAAAAAATCACTGTATAATCACAGCAGAGGTAGAAATTTCATTTCAGAAACACAACATCCAGTCACCCCTGTGAAAGACATTTGTAAAATGATTTGAGAAATGATGAACTTTTCTTATATTAGACAAATGAATTTTACATACTCCTCATCTAACCATTCTTTCAGTAAGTATTGCTTTCTCGTATAAATGCAATTTTCTATAAATGCTTTTGATGTCCTGTTCAATTGAACACTTTTTTTTATTTCTACTCTCTTGCACTTTTTTGTATTTCCTCACATAAAATAAAAATATTAAGATTGTTTTAGTGATTTCATAGAATAATTAATATAGTAATCTCCTAGTTATTTGATTTATGGTTTAATAGGGCAAATGTGTAACATCTTATGAATGTGATTAGGATGAGAGGTAATTCTGCTTACTGTTCAACTGCTCATTGATATTATCACAATGTCTCCCAACTACACTTTTTAGCCAATTGAAAAGTCACAAGGTTGAATTTGCATTTTAGAACAGAAATATGTAGGACTTCTTTTGCTTAAGTTCAAAGAGAGGGAGGGATAAAGTAAGTATAATTTTTTATTTTCAGTATACAGTTCTATTATAGCAGCTAAATTCCATTTTATCATAGACTAGAGGCTGGGGTACAGGATATAAAAATAAAATTGGCTGGAGTGTCGTCCAGAGTAATAACACAGATGATATGAGGCTCAATAATCCAAGACCAAGAGAATATAGAGACAATAATTTGTTACATTAATTTTAAATTTGCTGTTACATTAATCTTTCTCTAGGCCTGAGGTATATTCCTCTCCACAGTGAAATCATCCCAAAATAATGCCAAAATAATTAATAACTTCTGAAGATCCGGTTAACTCTCCAGTCTTGCAACAAGAGCAGAAGTAGGGGAGGAACCAGAATATGAAGATACCTTCTCCCACTTCACATATCACAATATAACACCTTTACTTTCATATCCCAAAGGAAAAAACAATAGTAAATCATAGCAACAGAAAAGAATATAAAACATGAGAGTATATACAAACACATACATATAAAAGTGAAATTCAAGTAGCATTTAAATTTGTTTAATGACAGTGTGAATAATGACAGAACTTGCTTTCCAAAACCATAGAAATAGTATAATATTTCCTTATTTACCTCCTGGTAAGAGTTACCTGTATTACTTCAGGTTATATCTCTCCAAGCATAACACTTCTTTTAGTGGCTCTGGTTGTGTTTTGTAAAAGGAGAAAAGAACATTTAGGAGCTAAAAATTGAAGACCTGTTATTCTTACAGTAACATTCTGAAGAACACCCAATCAAATCGCCCACAAAGGACAGCCATATCTCCTTCCAGTTCCCAAATGGAAAGCTTTTTTCTTTTTCAATTATTTTCTTCAACTTTATTCAGTTAACTTATAGTAAGTAGAATAGCAATATTGAACTGTATCCTGACTCCAGGAGACCTTTATGGCACGTCTGGAAGGTGTTTTTTCCAAGGTGAGGGCTGATGAAAGAGGACATGACCCTAAGTGAAAAGCAGCATCAAGGAGCCCTCTCCATCTTTCCAATTTATTTTTTCCTGAAGGTGGGAGAATAGCTATTTGACTCATGAAATATGTGGCTCCTTCCTTGTTCTCTTTTCCTCAAGGATGGATTATGCTAGTTTGTCTGAGCTCACTTTTCAGTTTAAGTCCCCACGAGGTAAGTAAATTAGGCCAGGCTAACCCATTTCTTTGCTTTCTTTGTTGTAGCTTCTATACTTTTCCTGGCATGTATTAATTCAGAGTCCCACAGTCACCATAGTCTCAGGTTGGGTGTGGAAAGCAATAGAATCTTCCATCATTGTTAGGGTCCAGTCTGGGTTTTCTAATAGCTTTACCATAGATCCCTGTGATGATGTGACAAGTTGATCTTCAATTCTCTCTGTTCTTTGTTTTATTACTCCATTGCACTGAAACTTTGAGGTGAGTAAGGGTGTACCCTGAGGATAACCCATAACTTTGTATATTAGCATAGGAAGGTCATTATAATTGAAGATAATTCCTTTACCTGAGTATTGTCTTGCATTGATATGTTTGGCATTCTTGTCTATGGGCAACTTTTCTGCTGATTATCAGTGATCTTATGCAAGAAATAATGAGATTTATGTTTTTAAAAATTAGCCTTTTAATCACATAGAAACACTGTATCATCTTAAAGCTGTTCATTAGTGAATTAAGATTTTAAGTAGGTAATAGTGTCATTAATTTTAATAAAGTTGCTTCTTTACTTGCAAATGCCAATATACAACTGACTGTAATAAATTATGGTACTCTGGAAGCTCAATAAATATTAAACTAGAAAATTCCATGAGTGTAAGGTATGTGTTTGCATATGAATATGTGCTTGCAACTTATATTAAATTGGTATAAAGGGAGATTATGCTACAATAATATAGTTATTAATTTTTAAATGGTCTTAATATTGTAGATCCTCAGCCAAAGAGGTTAGGAATCCCAAGCTGTAAATATATCCCAATTCCATTCAATTTATGGAAGTACACGATTTTAAGAAATAATTTGATGAACAAGTAATTATTTCTAACAGTTAAATGTTCAAAAGATTGACTAAATTTATGACTAACATTCTCTAAGTCATCTGTCCATCTTCTAAAAAGCTTGAGGTCTTCTATAATTATCCATTTACATTTCTAGAAGGGTTTATTTTTCCTTTTCCATAGTTATCAAATGTCATTTTAAAATTTATTTACTGAGACTGAATATTACAAATTAATCAATAGTCTCACATTAAAGAACTTTGTCTTTTCTTTTTCTTGGCATCTCCAAGGTGGTCAGCTGCTTTAGGGTGAAGCCGAACATCTTTTTCCCAGCCACTGGCTGTCAGAAACTCATTGAAATGGACGATGAACTCAAATTTTGTATCTTTTATAGAAGTTGCTGCTGATGCTCTGGGTGAAGAATGGAAGGGTTATGTGGTTTGCATTAGTGGTGGGAATGACAAACAAGGTTTCTTCATAAAGTAACCTTGTGTCTTGACCCATGGCCATGTCCACCTGCTACCGAGTAAGGGGCATTCCTGTTATAGACCAAGGAGGACTTGAGAAAGAAAAAGCAAATCTGTTCAGGGTTGTATTGTGGATGCCAATTTGAGTGTTCTCAGCTTTGCCATTGTAAAAAAAGAGGAGAAATATATTTCTGGTCTCACTGATATTGCTGTGCCTCGTTGTCTCGTGCCCAAAAAAGCTAGCAGAATTGGCAAATGTTTCAAAAAAAGATGATGTCTGCTAATACGTTGTAAGAAAGTCCCTAAACAAAGAAGGTAAGAAACCTAGGATCAAAGCGGCCAAGATTCAGCATCTTGTTACTTCACTCGTCCTGTAACACAAATGTTGGTATATTGCTCTGAAGAAACAGTGTACAAAGAAGAACAAGGAGGAGGACGCAGAATATGCTAAATTTTTAGACAAGAGAATGAAGGAAGCCCAATAAAAATGCCAGGAACAGATTGCCAAGAGACATAGACTGTCTTCTCTGAGACCTTCTACCTCTAAGTCTGAGTCCAATCGAAAAAGAGATTTTCTAAGAATAACAAATAAATAAGGTCAGACATAAAAAAATAATTTTGTCTCATTTATCTACCTTGTTTGATTTTCCAATTCCTGGTTCTTTAAAAATTTTGTATATACATTGCATTAATATTATTAGTACAATACTCTAAATATACTAATTTTGTTTTCTGTCCCAATTAGATGGTCAACGAAGGAAATTAGTACCAATTCATTCAGAACATCAATTTAGCATTTACATATCTCAAAAACAAAACCAAGAAATTATGGGTATATGACAAGGATAAGGAATAAGAGTGGACAGTAACTCAAGACAACTTAGCACACAGAAGTTAGTAGAATTGATAACAAAAATTATTTTGGAGTTTAATGACATCTGATGTAAAAAAGGAACACATGATTGTTTGTCTTGCTCTTGTCAGATAATAAAATGGAATATTCATATTTTTAAAAGAGATTTATTACATGAGATTTATAACTTTTCTGTAAAAGAGTATTCCTCATATATATTGACCATCTGCAATAGCTAAGAGTGAAATGTTAAAGCATAGTCATATATATGCATTCTCAAAAGATTTAAAGTAACTTATAAACCATTTTTTATTCTTTTCTCTATTTCATACGCAATGTCATTTAATTCACCAAATACTATTCCAAATATTTCTCAGATAGCCATTCTATGTCACATTGTCACATCGTTATCTTTCAAGTAATCATCATCTGTATCATGTACAATAGCTTCTCAAGTATTCTCCTACTTACTCAGTTCTTGTCCAATTTATTCTTCCCATTGCAAATAGAGTGTGTCATCTTAAAATCCAAATCTGAAAATAGCTTCCTTTATACTCATTTATTACCATTGCACTCAGCACAAATCCTAACTCATTAAGCGAGCATACAAAATACTATCAACCTTTACTCTCTAACACCGATGGCTTCACTTCTCACAGTTTTAATTATAAAATGCTATATAATTTCCTAAACTTTTAAAGTTTCTCATGACTCCTCATATTCCTGATATTCTCCCTGCATCTTAATCTTTACCATTGTATCTTTTCTGCCTGCAACATCTTCCCAGCCTCCTAAAATAGTCAAATATCCCTTATCAAGAGTTTCCTTGCAGAAAACTATCCTCATGTTAAAAGGTACATTAGCAATCTCACCTACCTGCTTTTCTAGTTCTATGTACTTAACTCTGAAAATGAACTAATTGGATTTAATGGCAACTGCCACATTAATGTCTGATTCTTCTTCTACACTATAAGCTCCAAGAAAAACACCGAAGGTTTTCACTGATGTTGAGTGGAATTGGGTTTGTCTTGGCTTCAGAGTCAGATCGTGTAGGTTAATATACTGGCTCTAACTCTCAAGAGTTCTAAGAGCTGTATGTTGCACAGATAACTTATACTCTATGATTCAGTATTATCATCATCTGTTGAATCGAAAAAATAAGTGTTTACTTATTTAGTGGCTTGTAAATTTTAAATAGGTTAATATACATTGCTAATAACAGTGTTTAACATATAGTAAGTTCAAATATTTATAAATACCATACATTTTATTATATTCCCAGTGCCTACTACAGAATACATTATATATATAATATATATAATAAATGATTATTAAATGAGCAATTTCCTCATTGTGAAGTATCTTGGTTTTGATTTGATATAGATTTTAAGTCCTGGAGAACCTAAATAGATGAATTAATATGTAATTAAGATTAATTACATATTAATAGATAGAATAGATAATCTCATTCCATATTTTTAAAGGCTATACAGAATAAAATTAAAAAGTTGTCTAAGTGCTACAGAAGAAAATTAAAAATTTATATAAGTGCTAAAAACTGTGATAAGAAATCTATATAATATATAGTTTTCATAAAATCAATAATATGTAAATATCTTTGGTAGATTTTTGCCAATAAATTGATAATTATACATTAAGATATAGTAGGTTTGATTTAGTAATGCACACAAATGTCTTTTCCATTGCAGTAAGAATGATAAATAGGCATATCATAATTTTTTGTTCTAGAAGATTTTACAAATGCAGTGGGACAACTTTTCATGCAGTTAATACCTGGAATTATCATTTTCATCAAATTTGGGAACTTTCCAACCTCATTTTTTCAAATATTTTTCCTGTCCCTTTCTCCCCTCTTCTTCTGGGACTATATGTCTTCTTCTGGGAATATATGTTAGCATGTTTGGTGCTGCCTCACACATCTGTGAGGTTCTGTTCATTATTACTCATTCTTTTTTCTTTTGGCATTTCAGATAGTACAATCTCAATTCACTCATCTTTAAGTTCACAAATTCTTTCTTCTGCCCACTCAAAACTGTTGGTGATTCTTTCAAGTAAATTTTCAATTCAATTATTTTACTTTTCGACTCAGAAATTCTATTTAGTTTCTTTCTTTTATCATTTCTTTTTTGGTGAAACTGTATTCCTATACTTCTTTTAATTCTTTAGACATAGGTTCTTTTAGTTTTTTTTTTTTTAAACATGTGTACTCTTTAATTTAAAGTCTTTATTTAGTAAGTCTGACATTTGGGCTTCCTCGGGGAGTTTTTGACTGCATTATTTCCTGTGTATGAGGTGTAATTTTCTATTTCTTTGCATGTCTTATAATATTTTGTTAACAACTGAATATTTTATTATGTGACAATTGTGGAAATCAAATTTCCTACCTTCCCCAGAGCTGTCGTTGTTGCTATTTGTTATGTTTTGTCTGTTTGTTTAGCAACTTTCTTATAATTCTATGAAGTTGATATTCTCTGCCATCTGCGGCCACTGAAGTCATGGCTCATTTAGCCTGCTATTCAGCAAATGATTGATTTTCCTTAAACCAATATTTTCTTGAAGCAATGTTCTCCACTCTTCTCAGAAGGGCTCTCTGTGTGTAAGTTGAAGCATGGCTTCAACATTCAAGAACTTTAAAGATGTGACTTATTCTTCACTTCCTGCATATTCGGGCCCTCAGTTCAACTACAGATTAAATCCTAGAGAGCCCATCAACCTTTTCAACCATCACAGGTGGGAGATTAGGGCCTTCTCATGTCTTCTTGGGTATGCACACAACTCGTCATATGCATTGGGGCTATCTAGATTCCCAAGAATATTTGGAGCTTTTCAAAGCCAATTGTGAAATCTCGTTCTCTAGATCTTTCTTTTAGCTTAGAGGCCACCTTCTTGTTTGCCCTAACTATTATCATTGCCTCAGAGTGTTGTGATGTTAAGCAATTGTTTTCGACAAATATCCTGGGACTAAGGCTTTTCTCACTGAATGTACTCTGAATCAGGTCAAGTAATGAGAAGCTCTGTTAATAGACCTTTTTCAGGGTACTACCAGACAGATAAAATACATGGACTTGGGCTTTCTGAAAAGCTTCAAACCCAGTTCGTGACCTCTAGGAGCTGCTAGACTGCTTGTTTTCATTGTTACCATGGCTGCAAAGCCGCTAGTTTTTAAGGTTATTGTGGAGCTGGGCGCAGAGGAATTGGGATAGAGCAAGTCAAAATGTGGTAAGGTTCTTGCTGTTCTTATGGAGATTTAGCTACAAATTTTTTTTTTTTTTTTAAAGCTCTTCAGATTGTTGGAAGATTTTGGTTAACGTTCAGAGTTTTGAAAAAGTTAATTTTGGTAATTTTTAGCAGTGTTCTCATTGCTTTTCTGGAAGAACAGATTTTAGAGGTCTACATTTTGAAAACTGTGCCTCTCTAATAGTTTCATAACTTTTTCTTTTACTTTTACAATGAGAGATGACACAGGTGTTAAGCCTATAAATTTTTGAAAGCAGGTATTTGTTCACTTACTGAAGTTTATCTTCTCTACTCCTGGATAATCCTTTTTTTGAACTCTATCTTCAAATAGCTCAATGACTATCTGTGTTCTAAGTGCTCAAGGCCTGTATAGATGTTTTAACTCAAGTTGTTTTTTTCCCCTAAGATGCCAGAATAAATCCATGGGATCATATTTGCTCTTAGGTAGCCTTGTTTCACTTTATCTGCAGTCATTTGGTATTGATACAGTAAAGCTTTTGAAAATCTGGCCAATGCCTTTGTACTCTTCTAACAAATATATATTTTTTCTAAGCCCCTGTATGGTTACAAGGATTTAAAAGATATTATATACTGTGTAGCAATAAATACATTTTTTGTTTAAGTCTGTTAAACACATTTAAGAGGTCTGATGGGTTCCCCGTAATTTCCTTTTAACTGTTTTCTATTGCAACCTTGCAACTGTAAGCTTCAGTAACTACAATGTTATCACCATAGCTCAATGATGAATGGACAGCAGATCTTTCAGAACAATAATTATCATCGGGATACAGCAGATCTTTCAGAACAATAATTATCATCGGGATGCAGGCGTGTGAGAGTAATTGTATTTTAAAATAGAAAATTACAATTTAGTAGTTCAGTGATTGTTTAAAGCAGGGTAAGCATCACCAGGGAACAGATGAATAAATACTAAGTGAATAAAGCATCAACTCTCAGTTGATTTCATAACCTAACTTAGCTTATCTTTTCCTTGTAGAGTGAACTAATGGGGAGAAATACACATTTGTTTTACTATGCCATCTTTTTGAATGTTTAATTAAAACACACAAAGAAGCTAGACCAACCCATATGTCAGTGGCCAATCCTCAGAGTTTTCTTAATTGATAGAAAGTCTGATAAAAGTTTTTGCATCAAGGCTGAGTCACTCACTCAACTCTGTTTCTCAATTACTTTCTTGGCAAGACAAATATATTTTTGTATGCAGAAACTGGTGTATTTAATTATCTCTGCAGATACAATGCGTCAATACAATTTTAATTAAGAAGTTCTTCATGTATCTTGAAAGTAATCTGTTCAGTGACTCTTGAAACTTTTAGCTAACAAAGACATCTTTAGGCAATGTTTCAAATTTCTTTTTCCTTCTTATCTTCAGTCGAACAGACCACCAGAGTTCTGTTGATGATGCACATTGATTCTATTTAGCTACAAAAATTACATATATTAATCATATATTCCTCCATGTCTATAATAATGCTGTCCATATGAAATAAATCCTCCTTTGTTTTTATAATAAAATAATAAATTTCAATTAAAAAATAACATTAAAATTATTCCAATTCACTCGTACTTTTTGATCATATTTGTTTTCTGCAATGTGTGTACAAATCTATTATTTTAGGCACGATCTGTAATCGTAGAACATAGTACAACTGACTGGCAAATAAATCAGAGTCATGCTTTTGCCATTTTAGGATAATGTTATAACAGACTGAAGTAACTCCTAACATATTCATAATATCAAGAGGAATAAAATGCTAAAATACTGTAGAAACTATTAAGTACAATTCAAACATAAGATAAAATGACTAACTTAAAGCTTACTATGCTTACTGAAACCTGTAGGTTTTATATAGAAAATGGTATAATCTTAAGCAGATAGCTATATTAAGAATAGCAGAGATTTTAGAAAATAAAATAAGATCTAAGTTTTTATTTTATTTTTGAGATAAGCTGAAAGAAGATAAATATTGCATTGTGCTAAGAATAGGTAAAGTTCTCAAATATATGACTTTTTCAAAAATGAATTGCTCAATGCAACCATTAAGGTAATAGATTTTCAATAAAAATATATTTGTTAATATCTTGATTAAAATACATATTAATTGCATATATTTTTGGCTGTACAATTTCAAAGGCAATAATTGTTGCTAACATCCTTTTAGAGAGAAAATAAGAATCCGTTTTCGTCCCTTAAAATACTCTAGAGAAAAAATATTTTATAAGTATCAGTAGGGCATAAGAGTTAAACTAATGTCAAAGAAATGATCACTCCAGTAATGAACTGAATGACAATTTAAGCTCATTTATTTCACAAAACAATCAATACCTTTTTATAAGCTATCATATCTTTATGATATATCAATATATCATATATCATTTTTATGAGATCTCAGCTGAATACATATTTCTATTTTTTTCTCAAATTTTGTTTGCTTTTCGAAAAGCTACTACTGACATAATATTTTTTTTTGCCTATTCTGACCTAATTTTTAAAAATACAGATAAAAACTGCTTATCTCACCCTCCCATTGAAAAAAACTGTTTTGATTTCTCATAAAATATAGAAAATACGAAGTTTAACTTGGGGTAACTTACTAGAAAATATAAATGTATGTTGTCTGATTACCATTTCTTTCTTGATCTATTAGTGTGATTTTGATCAAATTTACCAAACATGCTTGGAGGTGAGAAAGAATTAAAAAAAAAAAAAAAAGATGATGTGCCAGGATTCTATATTCTAGTCTACATTAGTTCACTAAACCCAAACCAAATATATCACCAATACACCGTTGCCTTAGCCAGGTACTGAACATACCCACAGTCTCTACATTATGGTGTGAATATAGGTATTTGTGTGGGGTTTGGGGTAAGGATGGGTATGGAATAGAAAGCAATAGTGGTCTTAATTGATCTTAATATATCTTAGTTTTGGGAAGTGTACAAATACGGCCATGTGAAAACATCCCTCTAGGGACTTGAAATAGAGTTCTCCAAGGAAACTTAAGATAATTTCATGGTTAATCTTCTTTTGTAAACTACAGAATTAAAGAATTTTTTTAAAAAGTTGCTTCATATTGAAGTCCCCAAATTCAATAATGGTAACAGAATTTTTCATATAACCTCTATAGCTAGAGTTCAAGATCATTTGAGATTCTGTTTGTAATTAGTTCGATCTACTAGTTATACCATTAATATTTGTGCATTAGTATTAAAAACACTAATGTAATTGGTAGTATGAATATTATACTAAAATAATATAATGTTAGCATTATTTAATATTAGTGTGCTAACTATATTAGTGTTATTAGTGATAGTCTCACTCAAGCATTCCCTGTAAAAAAATAGTTCTGGAGTAAACTATGCTAGCATGCTGCAAGTGTTTTCACTTTCTTTTCCGTTTTTAATTACAATTACTCACACATGTCTGCATCCCAATAATAATTATTGCTCTGAAAGAGTTGGTTCCACTGAAAAGATCTGCTGTCCTTTCATCGTTGAGCTATGGTGATAACATTGTAGCTACTGGAGCCTACAGTTGCAAGGTTGCAATAGCAAACAGTGAAAAGGAAATCCGGGGGAACCCATAGCTCTCTTAAATGTGTTTTTATAGACTTAAACCAAGAATGGGTTTATCGCTAAAGTCTTTTACGAGTCTTAAATATTCTGGCTATAGGAGTTCAGAGAAGTGTTTTTTAAATCTTCACCCTCAATACCATATGGGATCTCATATCCAAAAAGTCATGTGGTAACGTGTTTAAATAGGTAAGTTCACATATGTACTGCAGGCTGAATTTCCTTATAATAGAAATAAAATGGTTGCATGGAAACCATTATAGCATACTAGAAAAATTGCAGGCTTTGAAGCTAGGGAAACATTAATTCAAATTCCATTTGAGTTTGAAATTTTCCATATACTAGCTACTTAGCCTTGTCACCTTTGGCAAAATGAAGAAAATAATGCTACCTAAGAGCTTTACTATAGGGTTAAATGCATGTAAAGCACTTAGATCACTGCCACAAAATAGATGAAAAATAAATATAACTTCCCTCTGCTTTCTTTACATTAGGAGATAAAATGATTAAACGTTATTTTTCTAATCTAGAAATAATTTAAATGTATGGTACATGGAGATTATAATTCATTTAGCCTTTAATGTTTCTTATTCTTTCATTAAATTGAAAAAGTAATAAAAAAAGCTATGCCATTTTAAAGGAGGCAAAATTGCAGATATAAAAAGGGAAACATTCTTCTCATGTACTGTGAATTAAGTTGTTAACCAGGTAGTATGGAGTTTGGATTCAGAAAACATTTTGAGAAACCCAAAACTAATCCTTTGGGAGAAAAAAAAAATCAATGATATATTGTAGACTAGCTACTTCGGTTATCATTCACATTAGAAAACCATGTGGAAGAAGTAAGGTAAACACCACTTTAGTAGCTCAGATCTTAGAATCAAAATGTAGTGATGAAAATGACATCTATGAGAGTTAATGAAACATTAGGACATCTTTATTATGGAAATGCTCTAGAAAAGAAGTAGAATTGAATATCACACTGTGTCGTTAAAGTGTAATTTTCAAAGGAGTCAGCAAATCACATACCCGAATTTGTTCTCAAATTTTGAGCGAGAGAACACTAATCAGAACACAGGATTCTCAGAAACAATTTTGTATGGTCCTTATTAGCGTATAGACCATTGCTCTGAAAGCTTAATGTCCTAAATAAGCTTAATTGAGCATATAGGCACATTCTTTTTTTTTTAAGGATATTTTGCATACTTTTTGTTTTGAAGTTTTTTTTTTCCTTTAATCTCAACAATTAATACTGTTTGAAAAGAGCTGGTACGGTGAACCTTGAAAGTTTCTTAAGACATATCCCTAATAGCATGTAGCATATATTTTTTCCTGAAAAGTATTGAGGGAAACATTTATTGATATTTTACAAACTTTCCTATTTGTCTCTGTACAGATCAGAAAGAATAACGAGTTAATTTAGGATGTTAATTGGAGCCATTGCAGAATATAAAATATTATTGTTTTATTTTAACCAAAAAATGTTTTCTGCCTAAAGATCATAATTTTCTTAGACTTCTTAACATTTCCCTTATTTCAGTCATCAGGGATTGTTATTTATTTATTTTTTAACACAAGAACACAAGTTTTACACAGAGAACAAAAGTTTTTAGTTAAATAACATTTATTTCCACAAATATTGATGCATATGTAACAAAGATTAAACGCATGGCCAAATTGAGATTCGGTTTAACTTTGCAGCCAAGGATGCTATATAGCGCATGAAATGTAAGTATGAACTTTATTCCAGTTCCACATGACTGTATGTAAATGAGACTTTAGATGCCCTTTCAAGGAACTGGTATCATAAATAATATACTAAGATTTGTTTCTGGCTTAATGACAGCATATTAGTAAAATTCAATGAAATAATGAACAGCATACTTTCAAATTAGAATCAAAACATTTATCTGTACTTGATAAATTCACAGGAAACAAACCAACCACATGCAGTTGTTACTACATTTTGTTTTTCATATATGTAATAACATCCTTTTATTATTTTTTTCTCAAATTGTTTAAAGGAAATATGTCCAGTTTTAAATATATATCATTATCAAATATAAAGAAAGATGATTTAACTCACAGTAGCACCCCACTGTGCTACTGTGAGTTAAATCATTGCTACTTCAGCAATCCAAGCATGTTTTGGAGATGGTCATACCTTTTGAGGTAAGACTTTTTGCCTTATTTCATTGTATTCTTGATTATTGGATGTATTCCTGCTCTCACACTACTTGCCTCAATTTTATTCATTGTTTTAGTTATTCTGATTTCACCATAACTTGCTCCTAATCACTAGTTTATTTTCATTCCACAGTTGATTTCTTTTTTTCTTCAACTCTTGTATGTTTATTCCTCTTCTACTAGTCTCTATTTATCCTTACCAGTATTTCCTGGGATTTCCTGGTCTTCTTGCCATTGTTTTGAATAATAATTAATTACAAAATAATTTACCAGATTATAATCAAATAGAAAGTAATCTCTCTATTTCTTTTAGACTGTCCAAGATAGTATGATGCCAATTAAAATAATCTTGGTATAATTTGCAATTGGCCTTGCTGCGAGAATATTAAAATGATAAAATACTGATGATTCAATACACAACTATAGAGATTTCTATAATTGTTTATATGGCATAGCTTATTATAGACTATAATAATTATGCTATTTCTAAGGGGTACAATTAATTAGGGAGCACCTACTCTCTCCCAAGCATTATGCAATAGTTTGAAGTTACAAACAAATAATGACAGTGAATATGTCTGACTTCAAAGATACAAAGAGTTTGCTGAGGTTTCAGTCAGGTAATAATTGGTCAAGCATAGCTCCTCTATTTTGTTCTCTCAGTTCACTCCAGTTAGGCTTTTGATCCCATAACTTAATCAAAAATGCTCTTAGCACTGACATTTGTGACTTCATGTTGTTAAATCTAACCCTGCACCCAGTCTTAACAAAATCATCTGGCAGAGTTGGTTATCCTCTACTCCCTAATATGCTTTTGTCATTTGTCTTCCTGGACACCACAGTTCTTTTGTTTTCCTCCTCTATAGCACATCTTTTATTCTCAATTGTTGGTTTCTCCTTTTTTCCCAGATCCCTTCATGTCGAATCTCTTTAGGTCTCAATTCTGAGTCTTCTGTCTTCCCTTCTCTTTTCTTCTTCTCTCCCCTTCTCTTTTTTCTCCTCTATTCCCTTCCCCTTTCCATCCTTCCTATCCCCTAACCTTCTCTCTTTTTTTTTTTAATTATTTTTTAATCTATATGTATTCCCTTGGTGATCTTAAGTAATTTCATGATTATACATATTAATTCTGGGCTGATGATTCAAATTCATGTCTCTAACCCAGATTCTTCTCTTGAATTTCAGACTCATATATCCAACTGGCAACTCAACAGCTTTAGCTTGATTTCTAATAGAAACCTCATACTTAATATTGCCAAAATAGAATTCCTGAGCTTTCTCTGAAAGGCTGTTCTACTTATAGCCTTCTCCATCTCAGTTGACAGCAATTGAATCTTTCCATTTTGGTGCCCAAAACACTGGAGTCATCCTTGAATTTTGTCTTTTTCTCACACTCATTACACTATGCCAGGACATCTGATGACTCTTCAGAATCTGACCACTTCTTATCACCTCCACCTCTGTCGTCTTGATCTGAACAACTGTCATCACCTACTTGGGTCACTGTAGTTTTTATTCCTGCCCTGTTATATTACAGTCTATTCTCAAAATAGAATCAAGAATGATTTTCCAAAATAAAGTTAGATCGTGCTAATCCTATGTTCAGTGTCTTCTTTCCCAAACCAGTCTATATAGAACTTAATACCATCTGATAATCTCTGAATTGAATTACTTGTTTATTGTCTCTTTCTAGTCACTAGAATGTAAACTCCAATTGAATGGGTGTTTTGTCTGTTTTGTTTACTGTTCTTTTTCTTTAGAGAAAAGACTGGCACATATAAGTTACTCAACAAGTATTTGTAGAAAAATAATATAATACAACAAAGTAGAGGAAATCAACAGGGTCTTCTGATAGCATATGAGACAAACACCAAACCTAGGCATTGGCTGAAGCAATCTAGAAACAGAGAATAAGTCTGATTTGTTGAGTTAAAAGAGTGGTGCTTGCCTCTATGTATTTTAAGTAGAGGGTACAGCAACTTCAGAGGCCTTGCAGTTGGAGAAAGTTTGTTCCCTTGGAGAAATTATGGGAATAAAGCCTCAGAGGGCATAAGATGAATCAAAAGAGATCAAGTAGGAGAGTTAAGCAGGGGAAGAAGATGCAAGGTATCCTAAGCTACTAGAAGTCATTCCTTGAGCGCAGTGGGGAAAAGGATAATTCATGTAAACATTTTAAGTCAAGGAGTACCTAATCACATCTGAAGTTCAGAATGGCCAGAATTGCTATGAAGTGGAGGCTGAGCGGGAGGAGAGGCAACTTTGAAAGGAAAATCAATTAGGAAATAACTCTAGTACTAGGAGGAGATGATCATGGCTTTAATTATTTTATCTCCTATACGTATTCTTAGATATTCTCATTAGTCTCATTTAATGAAACTTGTTGCATTTCTCATGAATGAGTTTTCTCACATTCCTTTACATTTGCTTGTTTAATGAGTGATGTCGTGTGTGTGTGTGTGTGTGTGTGTGTGTGTGTGTGTGTGTGTGTGTGTGTGAGAGAGAGAGAGAGAGAGAGAGAGAGAGAGAGAGAGAAAGAGAGAATGGGGCGCGGGGCAGGGGGAATAGGGAGAGAATGATAGAGCGAGGGAGGGAGGTAGAAAGGGAAAGAGAGAATGATTTTTTTTCATATTAAAGTGATTTTTTTCACCTGTTTTTATTTCACCAGCTTTCATGCTGCTGCTAACATTTTGGTATTTAAAACACGCTCATCTTTTTACACTGTCTAGAGATAGATCCGTCCATATGGCATGGTCCTGAGTTTCCATGGTAACTGTAAGGGAAACTTTCACAATGTCCGGAGCCCTTGATGTCCTGAAAATAAAAGAAAAGGATGTCCTTAAGTTCCTTGCAGCAGGAATCCACTTAGGGGGCACCAACCTTGACTTCCAAATGAATACATCTACAAAAGGAAAAGTGATGACATCAACATTGTAAATCTGAAGAGAACATGAGAGAGATTCTTACGGCAGCTTATGTCATGCTGCCATTGAAAAGCTGGCTGATGTCAAAGTCATATCCTCCAAGAATACTGGCTAGTGAGTTGTGTTTCTGAAGTTTTCTGCTGCCACTCCTATTGCAGGCCCCTTCACTCCTGGAAACTTCACTAATCAGATCCAGGAAGCTTTCCGTGGTTGCCGGTCCCAGGGCTAACCACCAGCTTCACACAAAGGCATCTTATTTTAACCTGCCTACAATTGCTCCCTATAACAGAGACTTTTCTCTGTGCTATGTGGACACTGCCATCCTGTGCAGCAACAAGGGGGCTCACTCTGAGTCTGTTGTGGTGAATGCTGGCCTGGACGTGCTACGTATGTGCAGCACCATTTCGCGAGAGCACTGCGGGAAGTCCTGCCTGATCTCTATTTCTTCTGAGATCCTAAAGAGATTGAAAAGCAAGAGTAGTCCACTGCAGAAAGGACTGTGACCGAGCAGAACTGAGTAGCTGTTAACGGTGCATGAACTGTTCCAGTTCTCGTTAACAGCTACTCAATTTAAGGTTGCAGATGGATGTGAAGGCGTGCCCTCTGCGCCTATCCAGCAATTCCCTACTGGAGACTGGAGCACTCAGCATGCCACCGAAGACTGGTGGACGGTTCTCACCGCTCAGGCCACTGAAAGGGTAGGAACAACCACTAAGTGGTCTTAAGCTATTTTCACACTCTTAAACAAAAAATGTAAATGTGGTTGATGGAAAATGAACAGTTTCTAAAAAAAAAAAAAATCAAAACCTTCAAACAATATACCCCTCTAGCGATTGTAGTATATATGAATTGCTGTAAAATTCTCTCTTCCCCAAATTCTCTATTGAGCCACTTTAACTGTTTTTTAGTTGTTATACTATTCAGATTAGAAAAAAGTCTCACTCAATGTTTGGGTATAAAATTTTGTTAATACTTGAAATAATTGTATTTTGCTTGCTTTGCTTGGTAATTAGATTAGTTAGTTTTGGCTCATTGGTCTCCCTTTCTAGAATGAAAACTGCTTTTAGTTTTTGTCTTGTTCTTGGACCTAGAAGAGCACCTAGTAAGTGTCTGGTTCAATGAGTAAGTTTTGGCTAACTAAATTACTTTTTTAATATTAGAAAACTGTTTTTGAATCATACCTGTTTTGAAACAAAACTATGCATTTATTATTTGAGTCTCAAAGTATAGAAAAGTAATAACTACTGTTAGAAAAAGTGAGTCCTCGAGGAATAAAGATTAAGGCAGCACTTTATGCTTACATGTGGAAGCATAGGAAACATTTTTAGAGTTTCAGCGACTCTGACAAAATCTATAAGTAATCTAACTCCACTGCGAAAACCTGGTAGCCATTGTAGCCTGGTTTGCTCATCTATAAATTAAAGGGATTAGATGATCTCTCTGCTCTAAAATTCTATGCTTGCAGGACCAATTGCACCAAAATCTGTGTCTAGAATAACATACATCTGTCACAGTTCAGATTTTTCTTTCGGTCTGTGTGTGACTTTGGGATCGGTATTTATATTTTGTGGGTCTTTAATTTTTTTCACATAAAAAGTGAGAGGGTTTAAATAGATAATTCTTTTCAAATATCTGTAAAATTCTATAACATTTCTACTTCTTGAATTATAGTAATGTTTAAAGCTATGAAAATGAATTAGTCGCAGTCTCTTGGTGTTTCACTGTGTAAAAAAGTTAGGCAGTTAAACACTTCTGCAATATACAGCATTCTCAGAATCACTATATGTGAGGCCTGTAATCCAAGACACACTGCAGTTTATGAGGTTAGAGGGTAGTATGAGATTCACACTTGAACCTTGGATTTTTGTGTCTCCTGTTCCAGTGGTTACCCTGGATCCAGAGATTTTCAGTATGGGTTTATTCTACTTAAATTTATATTTTACCACTTTCTGAAATACTCAAACATCCTACAACAAAGTCAGTCTAGTCCCTTTCCACCCTTTACTGTACACTGTTATTGTCCTAGTCATTCATTTTTCATTTACATATATTATAAAGCTCATGAGGTATTATTATTGTTTTTCTTTTATTCTCTTAATAATTTTTATATTTACTGTTTTAAAAATCTTACTTGTGTTCTTCATTTTCTGCTGTACATTCAACCTTCTATCTGGGATCATTTATCTTCAGTCTAAGGAACCTGCTTTATTCTTTCTTGTAACAAGTCTGCTAGCAATCCATTAGCACAACTTTTCTTGTTTTTGCAAATTTTCTGTGAGTAGATGATTCAAATATAGATTATTTTTCTTTTATCACTTAAAATGTTATTTCCTTTTCTTTCTTTTTTTTTTTACTTTTTCTGATGAAAAGTTAGTCATCAATTTTATTGTTTCTCCTTTAAAAAAACCATGTTTATTACCTCTGACTGCTTTCAAAATTGTTTTTGTATCTTTAATTTAACTCGTGGACAATGATAATGATGCCCATAGATGGAGTTGTTTATTTTTATTCAAAAAAATTTCTTTCTAGAGGTGTGCTAAGCTTATAGAACCTGTAAATTGATGTATTTTTATCATATTTGGAAAATTTTGAGCTATTATTTCTTTAAAGATTGCTTCTGTCTCATTTACTTCTTTCTTTCTTAGACTCAGTTACACTTTCGATAAAACTTTTGAGAGCATTTCACATCTTTCATTCTGCTGTCTTTATTTTTTTATTTTTCCATTATTTTTTCATCTCTATTTGATTTTTTTTTATTGTTCTTTTTTAGTTTACTACTCTTCTACTGTGTTTTTAACATTTCCAATGAGTATTTCAGGTATTTTAATTTTTGCTTACAGAATGCCAATTTGATTTTTTTTGTAGATTGCAATTCTCTGTTGATACTATTTATCTCTTCATCTATGACATTTTTTTCTTTATTATCTTGAATGTATGAAACATATTTGTTTAAAATTTGCCATTTGTTAATTCCAATATATGAAAACATAAGGGTTTTTCAAAAATTTCTGTTTTTTTCCCCTCTTTGTTTTTAGTTATTTTGAATTTTTAGCATGACTCATACATTTTAAATTTATTTACACATTTTATATTATTTACATATTTTTATGTTATTCACAGATGTTGCCAATTAGAAATTTTAGAGTCTCTGCATGGTATTATATTCCTACTTGAGAATGTGAAAATTTTTTAGGGCAAGCAGATAGAGTACAAGTATGTCACCATGATCCTATCAGAGTTTAGCTTTAGATGTGTTAGAATTGTTCCATTATGGTTTAAGTTGTGGATCATTATATTAGGACATGGCTCTGTCTCCAGGATCATGGTCCTTCGGGAGACTCATGTAAAAGCTCAGCATATTTTCCAAGATATGTCCATTTTCATAAGGCTTGAACTCCAACTTCTTTCTTTTCAGCTCTCTAGCCTTCCAGGTGCTATTTTCCACTGAGTTTCTTAGAGTTTTACTCTGTGTATATTCAACCTTCAAGTCAACCAACAATTTAAAGGGGTTTCTGTCCCTTAAATCTCAGCCTTCTTGGAAGCCCTGATCAATTTTTGGCCCTTGTTTCCATGGCCCAGTAAGTCTGACACTTTGGTAGGTGCTACCCTTAAGCTGCAAGCTGGAAAATGCTCTCAGGGAAAAAGTGAATGTGTTAATCACATTTTATGTTTCTTTTCTCTCAAGGGTTATACCTCTCAAATTCTACCTGGGTTGATTAATCTCTATTTTTTTAAAAAAATATTTCCTCAAGGTTTTATACTTTAGTGCATTGGTTAGTCAAACATATGCTGCTTCTTCTGTCTCAGTTGGGAATCTCCAGATTTAAATAATTTCCAATAAGATTAAAAATGTTTTAGGGTTTTTCCTGTTTAGAATCCCATTCATATGTTTGCATTTCAATTCGTTGTCATATATCTTAGTCTCTTTTAATTTAGAAGAGTTTCCCCACCCTTTTCCTCTCAAAACATTGATTTTCAGAGAGTCCAGGACATTAATCTAACAGAATGTTAGTCTAGGATTTCTGATTGTTTCCTCATGATGTTTTTTAACATTCTCTTATCTACAATATTTTCAGTAAATTGTAAATTTTATCTAAATGTTTGTTTATGTACATTTTTAATCATTTTGGCAAGAATAGTTAATAGATGACATTGTGTATTTCCTATTGTTTCATACCTAGTGATGCTATGTGGATGCTTGATATAAGGTTATGTCCTCCAAATCTTTCTACTATAAAAGTACGTTCTTCTTTTGCTATTATTAGACAAAATTTGAGTTGATATCTTGGTACCTCTGCTTTAGAGTTTTTCTAAATAAACTTAAAAAAAAAACCATTAAGCTTATCATATATACAGCTAAGTACAGAAGTTATACTTGTACAGTTTAATAAATTTTTTACAATGTGAACAGACCCATCTAACCACCATCAAAATCAAGACAGAACATTATCAGCATTCCTGTGTATCCCCAGTTATTAATCCTAAACATAACCACATTCAAATTTCTATCACTATAGATTACCTGTGCCTGTTTTTGAGCTTTTTACAAATGGACTGCAACTATTTTTCTTGCTTTTTTCACTCCATTTCTTGTTTGTGAAATTTATCCATGTCGTTCCTTTGAGCAATAGTCTTTTTTTTTTCATTTTCATAGAGTATTTCATAGTGTGAATATAATGTAATTTATGTATTCATTCTATTAATTAAAGACTTTGGGATTGTTTCCAGTTTTTGCCAGTGAAAAACAGCACTGAGATAAAATTCTTGTACATGTCCTTTGGTGACTTATATTTGCATTTCAGTCAGGCATATGTCTGTGAGGGAAATTGCTGGATCATTGGCTATGTGTGTTCAGATTAGTAGTTGTTGAAAAATAATTTTCCAAAGTGGTTTAACAAATACATACTTTTACTAAAAAGGATAAATGTTACAGTTGGTTCATATCTTTTTTAAATTCTGCATGTTACAGTGCAATTTTATTACTGATTTCTCTACGAAATGACAAACTAGGTAGTTCCTTATCACAGTGACAATCAAATCTTGTCCCATACATTTCTGAACTAATCCAGGGGAAAGAATTGTTTCTGTTAGTGACCACTTGACTGTGCTCATGTTGGAAGTTCAAGTAAAGCTAAATGGGAGCTCAGGGATTTCTCCACAGTTAAGGCAGCAATGTAGGGACTTCTAACTATTGTACCCTTTACTAATATTTGCTTACACTCAATACATTTAAAAAAATTGTTTGTTTAAATCTGTACATTTGACTACAAGCTTTTTGAGTTGACTTTACCACTGTAGCTGGTACAAATTGACAACCCATAAATATTTGTGGTTTGAAAGAATTTCTGAATGCTTAATGCTTTAATTGATCAGAACCATGGCATGACAGAAAAGGAAGATTAACAGTAAGGTCCCAGATGGGAAAATGAAGAAGTTAAAACTTTTGCTACCAAGCAGAAATATAAAAGCTTACAAGGAAACAGAAGTCAGCCTCAGAATTAGAACTTGAGTTTAAAGACCTCAAGTAACCAAAATGTTGTGTCTTGAATAGAATGTTCTCTCTTGAATGACAAGGTCTCTGTTTGACTTTGCTTAAAGCTAACCTTGTGACTCTGTTACCAAGATTACTGCATTTTCAAAGAGTTTATATTGGTTTCCACATTACCTATTTTGAGCAAAAACAACAAAAAACCGTGAAATAATCTTATAGATTTTGATGGCTCATTATTCTTCTCAGTACCACTATATGGTAAACATTATAATTTCTATTTCATAGGTGGGGAAAATCGTTTATTTACTAGCACATGTTCTTGGATGTAGATACGTGTTTTGGAATAGTCTTTGTCTTTTAAAAAAAGACTGTCTTTAAAAAAAGACTGTTGCCCACTCAGACTTTTGACTTTATTGACATTATATCCCTGTGAAATTTATGTTTCATTGTTCCCCTTTTACCTGTGAATTAACTAGTCACTGAGTTTACTTGACTCAGATAGAGCCCTAAATCAGTTTCACTAAATTATTTGACCTTTACTCTGGTAGTGAATTAAATAGCAGTATATCTCTCAATGCTGCTACGTGTGTCTTTGATGCTGGTACGTCAGTATTTGATGATAGCAATTTTGGAGAAACAAAATACCAAGTCATTTGGAGACAAACATGTGAAAATACAGTGGTCTTAATTTATTACCACATAGGCATTCAATAGTTTTGATTACTGTTTGTTTTGATCTGCTATGCTGAACTTCTTTCTTAAGAAATCTGTATTGTAAATTAAGATTCAGAACTTACTTTAGTTAATTTTGATATCTGCAAATGGTGTTTATCTCATTTGTTATACTTGATGAGCGTTTTGCACAATTCTTAGAGTATATTAGTTGTGTTTAGTATTCCCAATGTACTTTTCCTATTCTCTTTTTTCTTCTTCCTCCAAACATTTCTAATATTTACTCATAGGATATATGTAATTTTTGAGACATATTTTATTGTTATTTTGGTATACAAATTTATAGATTAGGTTTAATACTTTACTGTAAAAGATCAGATTATAATTTTGAGATTGTTATATTTGAAGTACAATTATGTAACCAAAAGATATTCCTACAAAGCCTTGGTCACATACCATATATTTTATATTAAAAGCAAGATAATTTGTATTTAGAACATCTACCCAACTGGAAGAGTTAAATTTGTGAACTCATTGGTAGGGGTTAGGGCACAATTGTATTCCATCCATCATATGCTGGCTGTATTTTACAAAGATTTCGCTACATGAGAAACAGTTTTGAAATCAGAAAATGTGAGATCCCAAGAATGCCAAGGAAAAACAATGTTGTCTCTGTATAATTTTTTAAAAAATAAATCTTGGATTCCTAAATTTTAAGTCCAGATATAATGTTCTCTGGGGATAGGCTTCTATGGATGCTTAGACGTTTCTGGACACTTATTAAATGAACTGTGTAAATATACTACATAATCGTGATATAAACATATTTGAATAGTCAAGAAAAAGTCAATTAATGTAGTAACTCAATTGTTTTCAATTTTATACTATAAATCTTTTAAAATACATATTAGTATTTTATAGTTTTAATCATAGCATGGGTAGAGTTTAGTATGCTGGCTTTTTCAATTAACACATAATTAATATCATAATGTTTTCATTTTTAATGAACTTTGTAATGATATTGTCAACTCTTTTCCCTATCTTTGTCCCACAAGAAAAACATAAACTTCTCAAATAGCTTTGTTTTAATTTTCTTCTGTATTACTCAAAGTTATTTGCACAATTAATACTATCCTAATCACTGTGAATGGGAAGAGAAAGAAAACTATAAGAATCCGGCAGATCTTTATTGTATGAACTATGTATAATAGTGTGATTATTGTGAGAGGACACAGAAAAGAGTTGACCCTGATGTACTGAAATTTGTAATCTAATAGTAAAGAAATTTATGAACCATATTTCAAAGAATAAAGCAAAACTGGTAAATCAAAGTCTGATTAAAATGATGTAAGCATGTAGAGGAAGGAACCACTAACATCAGAGAAAATGGAAGAAGACTAGAGAAGGCTTCAGTAAAGAGAAGGTATGTGAACTGAATCTTGGAAAAAATATATTAATAAAATTTTCACAGTGGATTATGAGAGAGTGGACTAATCCAGGTTGGGAGAAGAAAATATTTAGTTTCATTTTCTTCTTCTTCTTCTCTTTTTTATTTATGAAACAAAATCAAAATTATTAGTAAGACTCTGGGTTCACAGCATTATCTTAGGTAGACAATCATATCTCTAGGAAGTGGTACAGTTGAATAAGCGAACAGGGAATTAGAATTTTGAAGCTCACTAAACACAAAAAACATAAAAATACGTTATTATTCTGTAATTAATACTATTTATTTCCCACAATTTAAAATCATCTATTGAATTAGAATGCCAGAAAACTAATTAAGTATGAAAAATTTGCTTTTTATTGACACAGTAAACACCGAATGAAAAATTTTTTTTAATATACTGTCTAGCTATAGTTTTATTACTTTCAAAATACATTATGCATTGAATCTACATTTTACTTTGTTCCTTAGAGAGGTTCGTAAATTTAGTTTTCCTTCTAATATGATTTCCATGTTTATTATTTAGAACTAATTTATATATAAACTGCATAATGCATAATTCTGGTATATATATTTATAAATATAGTTGACTCATATATATAATTAAAAGTTTCATACTTGCTTTATGACATTATAATGAAACTCATTAATAATAACTACATTAGGAACAAATAATTGAAATAAGAAATTATGTCTTGTGCAAAGAAATGCAGTAGGAAAAATAAAACTACTATTTAGTTGTTCACACCAATTAGGAAATGCCATATTGTGAAAAATATAACAAATTATGAAAGTATATGTTTGAATAATTCATATACCATATATCCTAGACAATACAAAAATGACTAAGTTGAAAATTCCTATATAATTTACATTGTTCCTTAAACTTTGAAAATATTTATATACACTTATAAATTTGAGACTGCTGGTAACAACAACTTTATTTTGCTTTTACTAATTAAATTAAGCTAAAATACTATAGAATGTGCTGTCATTTGCAGTTAAGCAAATGTGCAAAATGTTATCATGACTCTCACAGTTGTAGAAACTCAAAATTAAAATATTTAGTAGTTATATGATCTTTCTCCTTCATTTATATATATTTACATTGATTATGTTGTATCTAAACTACACCTATTTAAAAGCAACTTTTTGAAAATAAAGATACATTACCAAATATAAGAATATTATCAATTGTGGAAACATAACATGTGTAAAGCACATAAATAAATATTTATCTACAAAGATATTTTTTGTCTGTATTCTATAGCCATTTATTCATGCAATTCATTTAATAGAAATGTTAGGTCTCTATATGTGGAAGAGACTAGGTGTTAGTAATAGGAAAATAAATGACATGTAGTCCATGCCCCAAAATTTGCAATCTCTTACCTGAGATAAACATATACAAAAAAAGATTATACTAAAAATATGTAAGTGCTATGTAGAGGTATGACTAAAGACTAAATATACAAAGAAGGAGGAACATTCAAATGTGCACTACTAAAACAATACTACTGCAAGAGTGGTTTGTGGGAGAAATACACATTGTTCCTCTGGTGCAATCCAAATATTGAAGAGAATCTTACAATTTCTTTGAATCAAGCAAAAGAAAACAAATGGATTGTTTTCACTGTTGCATGGCCATAGCCAGAGAGTTTTTAGAATCTTACAGTTGAGAATCCTCAGTCTAGACCTATCTCTCATGCAGAAACTAACCCATTTTATTTTAGAAACATAATGGACTCCAGGCTCTCAAACAAAGCCAAATGAGCCTGCATTTGACTCATCTGGGCATCAGGAATTTCCTTCGGTTATGGAAATCTGAGCAGACATTGTTTGTCCTTTCTCTCACTACATTCCATCTGTTGCTCATTCTCATGCTATACATGCAAGCTCTGCCTGCCCTAAAAGATTTAAAACGGTAGATGGAGAAGTTTCACCTCCAGAATCAGAGTTCCAGAACAAATCTCGAGTTTATCAGGCACATTTCCTTTACTCTATCATCTATCATATCTATCTATCTATCTATCTATCTATCTATCTATCTATCTATCTATCTGTCATCTATCATCCATCCATCCATCCATCCATCCATGTATCAATCTACCATCAATCTAGCCACAAACATATATGGATATGTACATGTATGTGAGTATGAATCCATAATCTTATTTATCAACTAACTAATTCTAGAATATAAGTTCCCTTATGTCTTATGTCTTTGTAAATGATGTTTCAATTAATGTTAGAGGAGTGTGTAATGCAATGTGCTTGTTAATGAATTGTCTCATTGTGCTGCCCACATGTACTCTTTCCTGTTTGCCTTAATGTCAATTTCAATATTCCCTATTGAGAATGAAATTAATGGAAAATATAAGATTCATGATTTAATTTTAATAACCTAATTGCTGAACTGGAAGGCACTTGGCATTCATATTGTGCCAATTTTAAAAATAACTAGAATGTGTTTTTGTGACACATCAATTGTTTGCAATGAAAATGTATATACTTATAATACTTACCACTTCATTTGTGCAGAAAATATTGTTGCTCTGAAAGATAACACAGGAAAAGTGGGGGGAGGCACACACTGTTGTGCAAGGTAATTTTTGGAAAATGTGAAAATTCAATGCCTAAGTGAAATCAAGAATCACAATCACTACATAGAAAGAAGGGCAGTCGACTTGTAGTAGGGAATTGCTAAGCAGGTAAAGGTACCATTTCTCAGGCTAGCCTTGGGCCAGAAGTAAGAGGACTGGGCACATAAAGTAGTTAGGCAATTTGTGCAGCTAATAGGAAAAAATGCAGAGTTATCTGTCATTAATGTATAGGTTCAGGCATCTAAGACAGTGAAAGATTGTGGATGGCTCAAGATGTACATATGAAATTGCTCCCAGTTATATACACTTAAAAACACAAGTTGATGTCTCTTGCTAAAAGAAAGCTCATTGAGAGGGTAAGTGTTCTTACATAACATCACAAAATGATAAACAAACAAACAAACAAAAAACAAGAATAACAACAAAAGATAGAAGGAAATGCAGTGTCAGAGTAAAAGAAGAAATATAATCGAAAAGAATGATCAGAAAGAACTTCCCATAATAGACCTATGTACATTACAATGATTCAGAAATTGTTGCTGTCCTCAAGTTTATAAGTTAATAAATAATATACGCATACACACACACATAAATATACAAGTGTCTTAGTCAGTTGAGACTGCTATAAAAAAATACCATAGACTAGTTAGCTTAAAGAACAGAAATTAATTTCTCATGGTTCTGGAGGCTAGGAAGTCCAAGATCAGGGTGCTGGCAGATTTGGCCTCTAGGGAGGGTCAGGGTGCTGAAAGTCCAGAGGGACCACAAAGAAGCTGGAGGAAGCTTTGGGGGTGTGAAGAAAATATTCTATAACTTGATTGAGGTATTGGTTTCATGAATAGATCAATTGTTAAAACTCACTGAACTGTCAAAAAAATTCATTTTATTGTATATTTATTATACTTTGATAAAATTGATAAAAATACTTCAGCACAAGTGAACTTATAAAATGCATTTAAAACAAACTAAATATTGCAACTTGATGGCAAGCAGTTCCCATTGTTTTGATGTTGAGTATCAACAAAGAAAATTAACTGCAGAGATAAAGATATCTAGAAAATTTCAAGTATCAAAAACTGCAATATAGGAAAAATATTCCTAATATTCCTCACATTTTCTCCCCCAACCATAAAGCTGTTTTTAAACTGTAGAGGTTTTGTGATATGTGGTATTAGTTTAGGATTGCAATTTTAAACATTTGTCATATTTTTAATTTTCTTCTACATGTGATTTCATATAAATGCACTTGTTGCACATGTACTTGAATTTATTATAAGTAAACAAATTTGAAAAATTATACCACTAGTAAATTATTGAAAGTGCTGAGAACAAAGCCATTATGTATCTAGTAAAGTTTTTAAGAAATATCATTACAACTTATCTATAAAACATTCCTGGGGATAATTCTAATTATTATGCTCATAACTAATAATAGTTTCATCATTTAAAATAAAATACTATTAAAATTTTAAATGGTATATCAAAGCACTATGTTTTCTACTACATTTTTATAATTCTTAATAAATGCTATAGGTTTAAAATGCAGTTACATTTTAGTTTGTATGTGGTACAGCATTATATGTAATAAAATCAGTTTCTCTTTCTGTCACTAGTTAAAAATACACATATGTATATTTCTGTATTTGTGGAGGGTGATGATTTGTGTTAAGGGATATTATTCTCTGACATAAAGTGAAGAGAGAATGGGGTGAAAATCCTAAATGCTGTTCAGATAGATTTATTTAGCATTTTATAAATGAAGATGTGAAAAATAACATGATAATATTCTAGTATTTAGGTGCGTGTACCCATGTCAAGATTTTAATGCTTTGAGTCCATGCTACTATTTTGCTTGGAATCTTTCACCCCTTAATAGTTGGACTTCCAGAATAAAAGGAATAATAATAATAATAAAGGCATGAATAAGGACAATGCTTTTGATATGGTTGACTTTGATGGGGCAGTGGGGTGAAAAAAATATTTAAAATTTTTTTTATGATGGAGGAATAGGTATGAACATTAATGAGAAAGAGCCACTAAAAACAAATAGATTGATAGAGGGCAAGAAGGAATCCTCCATGGAGAGCGATTTCTCTTAGAAGTTGGGGGTAGATGGAAAACAGGACAGCAGGCCAGAGGATGTGTGGAATGCAGATAGAGGAACAGAAAGTTAAGAGAACTACCATCTGGTGAAAGTTCTCATTTTAATATAAAGTAAAAATGAAGTTATCAATGAACTTGACAGGTTGATAGAAGATCAGTTTTGGAATTTGGAAAAGACCTTCAGAGAGTAAGAAAGTAAGTTTATTAAAGACTTTTAGAAGAGATGCTTGCTGAACTCAGACGTGTTCTATAAAGGCTTCAATGAGATATGGGTATATGGTACTTCATCTACCATGTCTTTATAATTATTATTTTTTTTAAATTTTAATTGTTTATCTTTTTATGTTGACATTGGTTAACTAAATCCAATAAGTTTCAGCTGTACCCTTTAACAATGAGACATATATATATTTACACTGTGCATTTACCTCCCATAGTTAGATTTTTTTGTCACCACATATTTGACCCCTTTAACCCTGTCTACCTCCCACCTCCCCCTACCCCATACCCTCTGGTAACCACTGGTCTATAGTCTATGTCCATGAGTCTCTTTTTGTTTGTCCTGTTGACTTGTTTTTAGGTTTATATCCCACATATAAGTGATATCATGTGATTTTCAATTTTTTCTGTTTGGCTTATTTAGCTTAGCATGATTATCTCGAGGTCCACCTATGTTGTCACAAATTGCAGTATTTCATCTCTTCTTATGGCTGAGTAATATTCTATTCTATATACGTACCACAGCTTCTTTAGCCAATCATCTAACGTAGGACACTTCGATTGCTTCCATATCCTGGCCACTGCGAATAGTGCTGCTATGAACATTGGTGTGCAAATATCTTTTTGGATATGAGTTTTCAAATCTTTGGGGTAAATATCCAGTAGAGGGATTGCTGGATCATATGGTAGATCGATTCTTAGTTTTTTGAGGAAACTCCATACTGTTTTCCATAGTGGCTGTACCAATTTGCAGTCCCACCAGCAGTGTATAAAGATTCCTCTTTCTCCGTATCCTCTCCAGCATTTATTACTTGTTCTGTTGATTACAGCTATACTAACAGGTGTGAGATGGTATCTCATTGTGGTTTTGATTTGCATTTCCCTAAATGCAAGATGTTGAGCATCTTTTCAAATATCTTTGGCCAACTGTATGTACTCTAAGGAGAAGAGTCTGTTCAAGTTCTTTGCTCATTTTTCAATTGGATCATTAATTTTTTTTGTTGTTGTTATTGAGTTGTATGAGTTCTTTGTATATTTTGGATATTAGACGCTTATCAGAGACATTGCTTGCAAATATATTTTTCCATTCAGATGGTTGTCTCTTTACCTTGTTGACGAATTCTTTTGCTGAGCAGAAGCTTTTTAGTTCGATGTAGTCTCATTCATTTATTTTTATTTTTACTTCCCTTGCCTTTGAGGTCAAATACATAAAATCCTCTTTAAGCCCAAGGTCCTTGAGTTTAGTTCCTATGTTTTCTTCTAAGCGATTTATTGTTTCAGGTCTTATATTCAGGTCCTTAATTCATTTTGAGTTAATTTTGGTGTGTGGTGATAGACAACAGTTTAATTTCATTCTTTTGCAGGTGACCTTCCAGTTTTCCCAGCACCATTTATTGAAGAAGCTTTCCTTTCTCCACTGTATGTTTTTGGCTTTTTTTGTCAAAAATTATTTGCTCATGTAAATATAGGTTTCCACTCTCGATTCTGTTCCACTGGGCCGTGTGTCTGTTTTGCTGCCAATACCATGCCATTTTGATTACTGTCACTTTGTAGTATAATTTGAATTCAGTCAGGTAGAGTGATGCCTCCAGCCTCATTCTTTTTTCTCAGGATGGCTTTGGCAATTTGGAGTCTTTTGTGTTTCCATACAAATCTGATGACTTTTTGTTCTATTTCTTTAAAAAATGCTGATGGGATTTTGATGGGGATCGCATTAAATCTGTATAATGCTTTAGGTAATATGGTCATTTTAACTATGTTGATTCTTCCAATCCAAGAACACAGAATATCTTTCCATTTTTTTGTATCTTCTTCAATTTCTTTTTATAGAGTCTTGTAATTTTCATTACATAAGTCCTTCACGTTTCATTATATTTATTCCTAGATATTTTATTCTTTTTGTTGCAATTGTAAAAGGAATTATTTTTTTCACTTCTTTTTCTGATATTTCATTATTAGAGTATAGGAATGCTATGGAATTTTGAACGTTGATTTTGTATATCCAGAAACTTTACTGTATTTGCTTGTCGTTTCTAGTAGTGTGCTTGTGGAGTCTTTAAGGTTTTCTATATAGAGAATCATGTCATCTGCAAATAGTGACAGTCTGACTTCTTTTCCTATTTGGATGCCTTTTATATCTTTCTCTTGTCTCATTGCACTCGCTAGGACCATCAATGTTATATTGAATAACAGTGGCGATAGTGGATAGCTTTGGCTTGTTCCTGATTTTAGAGGGAAGGTTTTTAGTTTTTCACCATCCAGTAAAATGTTGGCTGAAGTTTTGTCATATATGGACTTTATTATGTTAAGGTACTTTCCTTCTATACTAATTTTGTGAAATGTGATCATACATGGATGCTGTAACTTATCAAAGGTTTTTCTGCATCAATTGATATGATCATATGATTCTTATTTTTCAATTTGTTTATGTGGTATATCACATTAATCAATTTGTGTATGTTGAACCATCCCTGTGCCTCTGGGATGAAGCTCACTTTATTGTGGTGTATAATCTCTTTAATATGTTGCTGTATTCGGTTCACTAGTGTCTTATTTAGGAGTTTTGCATTTGTGTTCATGAGAGATATTGGTCTGTAGTTTTCTTTTTTGTGTGTTATCTTTACTAGGTTTTGGTATCAGGGTAATACTGGTCTCATTAAATGAGTTGGGAAATATTGCCTCCTCTTCTATTTTTTGGAAGAGTTTGAGGATAATAGGTATTAAATCGTTGAATGTTTGATAAAATTCACTGGTGAAGCCATCTGGTCCTGGACTTTTACTTTTTGGTAGGTTTTTGATGACTGCTTCGATTTCCATACTGCTGCTGATCAGTCTATTTAGATTTTCCAGTTCTCGATTCAGTCTAGGAAGGTTGTATTTTTCTAAGTACTGGTCTATTTCTTCTAGGTTATTAAATTTGGTGTTATATAATTTTCACAGTATTTCATATGATCCTTTGTATTTCTGTGGTGTCTGTCATAATTTACCCTCTTTCATCCTTGATTTTGTTTATTTGTGTCCTTTTCTCTTTTTTTTTTTAGTGAGTCTAGTCAGAGGTTTGTCAATTTTATTAACTTTCTCATAGAACCAGCTCTTTGTTGTATTTCTTTTTTTCTTTTTTTTTGTTTGTTTGTTTGGAATTTCATTTATTTCTGCTCTAATTTTGATTTTTTCTGTCTGCTGACTTTAGGCTTAATTTGTTCTTTCATTTCTAGTTTTTTAAGATGAAACGTTAGGTTGTTTATTTGGACTCATTCTTGTTTTTGGAGATAGGCCTGTAATGATACAAACTTTCCTCTTATGACTACTTTTGCTGTGTCCCAAAAGTTTTGATATGTTGTACTATCATTATCATTTGTTTCTATGTATCTCTCGATCTCTCTTTTTATTTCTTGTCTGACTCAGTTATTTTTAGTAGCATGTTGTTTAATCTCCATGAATTTGTGGTTCTGCCTGCTTTCTTTCTGCAGTTGATCTCTAGTTTCAAAGCATTATGATCAGAGAATATGGTTGGTATGATTTCATCCCTCCCTCTTATATTTGTTGAGGCTATCTCTGTGACCCGGTATGTGGTTGATTCTTGAGAATGTTCCAATGCACTAGAGAAGAATGTACAAGCAGTTGTTTGGGGATGGAAGACTCTGTAAATGTAAATCATGTCCAGTTGGTCAAATGTGTCATTTAAAGATGTTATTTCCTTATTTGTTTTCTGTTTTGATGATCTGTCCATATCTCACAGTGGTGCATTTAGGTCCCCTACTATAATAGTGTTTTAGTCTATTTCTTCCTTTAGTTCTGTTAGTAATTGCTTTACATGTTTCGGGGCTCCCTGATTGGGAGCATAGATATTAATAAGTGTTATGTTTTCTTGGTGCATGATTTCCTCTATCATTATGAAGTGTCCCTCAGTATCTTTGTTTATCTTTTTTATTTAGAAGTCTATTTTGTCTGATATTAGTACCGCTACTCCCACTTTTCTTTGAATGCCATTTGCTTGAAATATCATTTTCCACCCTTTCACTTTGAGTCTGTATTTGTCTTTGGAGCTGAGATGTGTCTTCTGGAGGCAGCATATAGTAGGGTTTTGTTTTTTGATCCTTTCTGCAACTCTGTGCCTTTTATTGGTGAGTTCAGTCCATTTACATTTAGGATGATTATTGAAATATGAGGTCTTCTTATAGCCATTTTACCTTTTGCTTTCTGGTAGCTCGGTGTTTCCATTGCTTCCTTGTCCTTGTGTTTCTGTTTTCTCTATTTTGGTTGGCTTTTGTGGGTTTTCTCTTTGGTTCTTATTTTATGTTATATACTTCAGTTCTGACTCTCGTATGTGGTTACCGTTACAAATATGTAAAGGATACAGTGTTCCATTTTCTTTTGCACGTGCCTTATCTCCATTCCCCTTTGCAAATTTGGATCTTTGAATCCTCTTTTCAGTCATTGTTATCTCAATTTGTCCCTATGTATGTTGAATGTTCATTACTATCTTGCTATAGCAATTCTCTTCTTATTGTTTAAGCTTATAATGCCCTGTTCTTAGTAAGTGCTGCACTCCTCTGCTTCTATTTACCTGATAGTCACCTTACTCCTAATTATGGTTTTTTTTTGTCATTTTTTTTTTAGGTGAGCTGACTTCTTTCAGTATTTCCTGTAGTGCAGGCCTCGAAGTGGAGAATTCCCTCAATTTTTGTATGTCTGGAAAGGTCTTTATTCCTCCTTCATATCTAAAGGAGAGCTTAACCAGATACATTATTTTAGGCTGGTAGTTCCTTTCACTATATATTTTGAATATTTGGTTCCTCTTCTTTCTGGCTTATAAGGTTTGTGCTAAGTCCAACGGTAATCTAAAGGGTTTTCCTTTATAAGTTACTGTTTTCTTCTCCTTGGCTGCCCTGAGAATTCTGTCTTTGTCATTGATTTTTTGATAATTTCAGTACAGTGTGTCTTGGTGAAGACCTTTTTGGGTTGACATAATTGGGTGTTCTGTTGACTTCTTGAATTCCAAGCTCCAGTTCATTCTTTAGATTTGGGAAATTCTCATCCACTATTTGTCTGAAAATGCTTTCTAGTTCCTATTCCTTTTCCTCACCTTTGAGAATGCCCATTCTTATGTTTCCTCTCCCGATGGTCTTGAATTTCTCTTTCATTATTTTTCATTCTTTGGTTTCTCTCTTCTTCCTTCTGACTTATTTCTAGATTTCTGCCTCCGATATTACTGATCCTTTCTTCCATTTGGTCGACTCTATTTCCCAAGCTTGCTATTTCATTTTTCAGCTATTGCAGTGTGCGTGTGTGTGTGTGTGTGTGTGTGTGTGTGTGTGTGTGTGTCTCCAGAAGATCTATACTGTTCTTTTTGAGGGTTTCAATCTCCTCGCTAAAGAACTCCTTCTACTCATCTTTTTGTTTTTTCAATTACTGAAATTGTTGATATAATTCATTTCGGATCTCGCTGAGTTTTTTCAGAAGTACCATCCTGAATTCTCTGTCATTTAAGTTGCATATTTCTATGTCTGTGAGCTTATTTTCTGGAGATTTTTCTCTTTCTTTCTGAGATGCCTTGTCACCTTGGTTGTTCATGGACTATTGGGTGTTCATTGGACTATTTTTCTGCCTGGGCATTAATGGAAGTATGTTCTGCTTTTTTTCAAGAAAGAACATTTATTATATAAAGGTTTCTCTTTAGCTTGCTTCAAAGAAGGTGCCTTTCTTTTGGTTTCCAGTAGGTGATGTCTAAGACTCTTGGATCCCTGCTTTATATAAAGTCTTACAAAGAAAAGTCTTTTTTTTCTTGTAGATGTTTAATCATGTTCACTACTCTCAGTCTTAGTCCCTGTCAGCATTAGCAACTGTTTTGGTAGCATTTGCTAAGATTCCTCTGGGGCTCCACAGTGTTGGGTCTCATAGGGTATGGGGGGAGGGGCACTCTGGGTTGATGGTTGGGGGCTGTGGCTCAGTCTCAGTTTTGCAACTGTGGCCAGTAATAATAACTATTGTTTCTCTGCTGTCTCGCTTCTCTGCTTTCGGCATTGATGACTGGGCCCTGACGCCGGCCGCGTGGAGTTCACAGCACTCCCAGGCAGGGCTGTTCAGGGATCTTGTTGCACTTTCTCCCCTCTCCCTCTTTATACAGGGAGCTCTGGCGGCTGTGAGAGGTAGCTTCTTTATTTCTCTCAGTACACCTCCCGACACCCAGGGTTCTGATCTGTGGTAGTTCTTATGTGCAGATCCTATGCTCAGACATGCTGGTGTGCAGTTTGGGTGTTTTTTTTTGTTGTTGAGTTTTAGAAGTTCAGCTTATTGTTGTTTCAAGGGGAGAGGTATGGGGACATCTCTCACTCCACAATGTTTCTCCAAACTGTTATAATTCTTAAAATAAATAAAAATAAATGACAATGTTAAAATGCAAAGTTTCCATGAATTAAAGTTCTATGTTTAACCAGTAGATTTGGTCAGTTAGTGAAATATCAATTTGAGAAAGCTAGACTTTTTATAAATTTAATTTTTATATGTGTAAAAGGAGTTAGACAAAGTTTCTTGTTTAGATTCAGCTGGCACACAGTAAAAATAGAACTCAGAAATTTTCATTTTTCAGCCCACTGATTCAGTCACATTGATGAGGAAGAAATAGTTTTATGTGGTAAAACTACTTTAAATATGGCAATAAATCAATCTAAAAGCAACTTATAGATTCCTTTATTTATTTGTCTGACAGATTCAGCTATTGACATTATAACATTTCTGAGTAATACAAAACTGTTTGTTTATTCTATCATGTCAATCTTGCTCACAAATTTTAAATTGCTCCAAAGTCCAATTCTTATGTAAGGTTTTAAATGAAGGGAGAGAATATTGACATATGCCAAATCCTTCAAAGTGATCTTGTTTTAATTTACCATTTCAATTTTATTTCCTTTTACCCTACATCACAAATACAACTTTCTTCTCCCCAGATTCCACCACTACTCATTTAACAACCCCATTTTATGACTTAGCAAACATATATGTTGTACCTGGTATATTTTTGCCCCCAATTTTGCCTCTATAAAACTCTAGGTGCAACTCAAGTATGTCTCTGCCAAGAAACTTCTAGTCATTTCTATAAACTGTTCTTTTTATGAAGGATATGCATATGTATGTGTGTATGTGTATATATACATACATACGTACATACATGCATACACACATATAGAATCAGTATCTTATTTACTTCTGAGAAATCCATATCCTACCTGCTTCAGTGATTTGAATATGATTTTCTGTATTTAATAAACCTTTGTTAATGGTGATTAGACTAGTAGTTGGCACCTAATGGAATGAGCCAATGGCAGTATCCTCTACCTTCCATTACGGTTGACTGGTTTAGGGTTTAGCATCGGACTGAAAATAGACCAATCATAACCTTTCCCTGTAATTACCACCTGAAGCTGGAAAGGTCAGTCTCTTCCAAGTGGTGAAACTGATTTGTAAATCATCATCATGCTGATGCTATAGATCATAGTGTTTCAGGGGATAATTATTGTTTCCTCGAATTTTTTCTGTGTGCCTTTTATTTTGATAAAAATATTACTTTAAAAAAAAACAGAAAAAAAATAATTAAATTGGAAAAAAAGGACACTCAAAAAAAATTTTTTTAAAGAATTTTTGCATAGCAACAATAAAGACTCATAGGCTAACTTCCTGTGAAGTTCTTCTCATTAATCTACAGCCTCTGGAGTGAGATCAGCTCATTTTCAATTCCCCAACTCTATACTTAAGATGAGCAGTGAGTCCTAGAGCAAATTAAGTCTTAAACATTACTCGAGGCAAAAATGATGAAACTGAAGTTGCCCTACTTTGGGCACATCATGAGAAGGCAGAGTTCTTTAGGAAAGCCAATAATGCTGGGAAAATAGAAGGCAGTAGGAAAAGAAAAAAACCAAATATGAAACAGATTGACTCTACAGAAGAAGCCATAGTTATGAGTCTACCGGTGCTGAGTGAGCTGTTGAGAACAGGATATTGTGGACATCACACATTCACAGTAACAGCAGGAGTCAGAACTTACTCAATGGCACATGACAACAAAATTCTATACTTACCTTTTGTAAATTCTTTAACCTATCTGTTCTCCTATTTATTTATCTGTAAAATGGGGATTATAATAGTATTTGCTTCTCACAGAGTTGCTTTGAGAATTAAAAGAGAATATGTATGAAGAGCTTCATGCAGAGACAATAAAACCTCATTAGATGTTAGCTGTTATTTTCATAGGAGAAGCCCTCTTAACCTACTGTTACATAACTCACTGTGAATGTGCTGTAATTTCTCTATAAAATATACTCACTTAATCCAATTTGTCCTAAAAATTAAGGTTAGTTGTTTACTCTTTGGTACACCTATATGCTTCTACTCTCATAAAATGAATTTTTCCTTCCCCAAAGCCAGTTTTGTTTGTTCTCAATTGCATTCCTTCTAAGTGTACTTTTTAGTTTAATTTTGTAAATAATCAAATATTATGAAAACCATTGACATATGACTATTGATATTTGGGGCTGGATAATTCCATGTTGTAGATGCCGCCCTGTGCATAGGATATTTAGCAGCATCTTTGGCCTCTACCAACTTGATGCCAGTAGCAACCCCCATAAATGTAACAATAAAACATGTCTCCAGATATTTTTATTGAAATGTTCTCTAGGGGCTAAAATAGTCCCTGTTTGAGAAACATTTTTGTAAATAAAGCATGGCCTAATTTTTCTAATTGAAAAATAAATCCCATTAACAATTTTAATTGGCATGAATATAAGTTTAAAGAATAGTCTTGACAGTATCCATTATTTTTAATCAATTTCTTTTGGTATTAACAATTAAATTCTAACCTGACTTCATTAGAGTTTCACAGAGGTTAACACATGCAAACTTAAAATGAATTTAAAAATTACATTTCGAGGCTCTCCCATGAAATATGTGTTGTCCACTAATACTATTTTTATTTTTTATAATACGAGAATTTCTTCTGGACACTGGCCAAAGGAAGGTTAAGAAGGTAACTAATCTTAATTTGTGAAGTATTATGTTTGTGTTTGTGTGTCTGTGTGAGAATAACACTGTAGATATTGTGGGAATCTAGGAAAGACTACATTAGTTAGACCCCATTTGCAACATAGGGAGAGACTCAACATTTTGAAAAGCTTTTTGTGAATAATGAGACAGAGTCAGTTTACTACGTAAATAACCGAGACTGAAATTAGTAAACTTATAAGTAGTATCAATGACTTTGTGGTTGCCAGACACAATCAATACTGGTAAATATTCTTCTTCTGAATAGCTATTTGACAAATGAGATATCTTGTTTTTCTCATTGTGCTGGATCCTATGTGAAGAAAGAATTCTATAGAGACCAATGTAATCAATTTTCCCAGTTTTCATGTTTACTAGTGACACTTGGTTTTTGAAGAGTTAAATTAGCAACCATGAAAAATTAAATTTTAAAGAAATAAAGTAGGATTGAGAGAAAATAAAATTCCTACCTGCATTCTTACTCAAAAATATATCTTGCATATCTTAGCCCTAAAATTAATCCTGAAAATTATATGCATTTTAATGTAATGTTGGGAATCTTTTCTTGACTACTACTACTCCCCATATGAGTTTGGTATGAGTTTAGAATGCCATTCATACTCAATAGAAGATTATATCTTGCTTGCACCAAAAACAAATAGGACACATTCACTTACAGAATGAGCAATGTAAATATGTATTCTATTTCAAAATCTTCAGAATCTTAATTCTTATATGTTATCTAATATAGACACTAAGATGTTTTAAAAGTTTGTCCTGAGTCAAAATACTTAGATTTACTGAGACAATGAATACAATGTCTGTATCATCAAAAACCATAAATCTTATAAATCTCTTAACTATAAGTGATTTAACTGAGATCTAGGTGACTCCTAAGTAACAGAAAGAAAAAATGTCTTTAACAAGAAAATACAGAATGTTAGATAAAGAGCAAAACACACATACATGTCCTACTAAAAAAAGTAATTTTTTTAGCAACCATTTTTCAAATAGATATAAGAATGCTCTTTCTAAAGCGGGAGTCAGTGCCCGAGTATGGAAAGTTGGTCCTGATGTTTTAAGAGTTATGAGTTATAGACAGTCAGATTCTGTTAACTAAAGTTACCCTCGAGGGTGAGATGTCTAGTTGCATCTTTACTAAAATTACTCAAATTGCTGCCATATATAAAGTAGTACATGAATCCATAAGACCTCCCTGCTCTTGAAAGTGAATGGAACACTTCAGTAGGAAAATCAGATTGGCTTTGAGAGCAAGGCAAAGAAAAAATTCTCTCTGGGCCTCGGTTTCATTTCTTAAAAAAGGAACCCATTTGATTATAGTGATAATAAACGACAAATGCATAATTTAGAGAGCAGCTCAAATCTGACTTAAAAGAAAAAAACTTCAAGTAAATACAGCTAATTTTTAAACATTATTCTTTAAAAAGTACCACAGAAACAATAATTTATTATTTTTTGGTTTGTTTCAGAAGATGGTAATAATTTCTGGAACTATTTGAATAGGAGTGAAAATATACTTTAGATTTTATTATGTGATCTAATATAAAATAGGGTGACTAGTTTAACATACTCAAGTTGCAGCAAAGTTTTAAATAGGGCATACATTTAAACAATGTATCCCAAAGAGTCATGGAAAAGTGTGTCACCTTTAATCTTGAAAAGTTCTTTCTGTTTACCCTAAGTGTGAGCCATGAGCATGCAGTAGGTGGGGAAGCTCATATATTAAATATAAAGTACTGCTTGTCAAGTTTCTTTAATTAGATACAATTACTGTACAGAATTCATGACCATAAATGTTGCTAAATTTTTTTCATGGTATTTCTTCTTTAGTTGCTTTTAACAAAAATACAGCCTTCAGAATGACTTGAGAATGAATGCAAATGGCTTCTTAAGATCCTGTTATCACCTCTGATGTTTTTAGATGTATGAAAAGGAGCTGTTATGAGATGTATCCCTTTTCTGATCATAAAAATTACTTTTCTTCCCTCATGTATTGGGTGATAGGTTATTGCTTTAAATGTATACCTCTGCATCCTTTTCTGACCTCTACAACCTTTCCTGCCAAATAATATTTGTTTCTTTAGTCAAGTTTGCCTATAATTACTTATATAATAATTGATATCACTAAAAGTCTGTAGACTTTAGGACATTTTAGTAGTGGTATTTTATTAACACATACAAACTTAAAATGAATTTAAAAATTACATTTCTCCCTTCATGTTCTAGGACTTTAGACAGTCAAAACTTAAAAGGGCAGATAATCACAATGTTTTAATAATATATAAACATAAGATATAAAGATATGATTTCTCTGTAAATTAAGTATATTCTCTAAATATTACTATAATCCATGTGGATGCTTATTATTCTCTATATTTCTACATGATGACTCTTCTATCATTTTTACTATTTTTTTTCCTTCCTTGATCCTGTGTCTTTATACTTATAACTCCTAATAAGATATCAAAAATCTGAAACAGGATCAATTCTTTGAAAGATACAGCTTGCCGAAACTCACAAAGAGAAATAGACAATCTGGTTAGGCCTATATTTATTAGAGAATCAATATTAATAACCTTCTGAAACAGAAAACAGCAGTCTCAGAAGGGTTCCACCGGTAAATTCTACCAAATATTTAAAAAGAAATATTCCAATTTTCTACAATTTTTTACAGAAGATGGAAGCAGAAGGAATACTTCCTGACTCATCCCATAAAGCCAAACTAATATCAAAACCAGGCAAAGAAATTAGCAGAAAAATACAGACCAATATTTTTTATGAACATAAATGCAAAAATCCTCAACAAAATATTAGTAAACTAAATCCAACAATACATAAAAAGAGTTATACATCATGACTAAGTGGGATTTATCCTAGATATGTAAGGCTGATTGAACATTTAAAAATCAGTTAATGTAATTCATCACATTAATAGGCTAAGGAAGAAAAATCACATCATTTCAAATGATGTAGAAAAGCATTTGACAAAATCAAACACCCATTTATGATAAAAACTCAGTAAATTAAGAACAGAGGGGAACTTCCTCAACCTGAACAAGAATATCTGTAGAAAATCTTTAACTAACATCATAACTAACATGGTGAGAGACTTGAAATTTTTCCACTAAGATCAGGAACAAAGCAAGGATGTCTCCTCTTACTACTCTTTTTTTCTTTTCTTTTTTTTTTTAACATTATACTAGAAGTGCTAGCTAATGCAATAAGACAAATAAAAGGTATATAGATGGGGAAAGAAGAAATAAAACTCTCTTTGTTCACAGATGTCATGATCATCCAGATAGAAAACATGAAAGAATTAACAAAACAACAACTCCCAGAACTAATAAACAATTATAAAAAGGTTTCAGGACAAAAAGTTAATGTACAAAACCAAAGACTTTTCTGTATACTGAGAATGAACAACTGGAATTTGAAATTAAAGACATGATACCATTCCAACTGGTACGTGAAAAGATACTCATCATCACTAATCATCAGGGAAATGCAAATCAAAATCACAATGAGATAGCACCTCACATCTGTTAGAATGGCTACCATCAAAAAGACAAGAAATAACAAGTGCTGGCAAGGATGTGGAGAAAAGGGAACAGTGCACTGTTGGTGAGAATATAAATCAGTGTTGCCACTATGAAAAACAGTATGGAGATTAAAAAAAAAAAAAAGAACTATAATTTGATGTAGCACTCTCACTTCTGGGAATACATCCAAAGGAAAGAAAAATATGATATCAAAAATCTTTATGTACATCTCTTTTAATTACAGCGTTGTTCACAATAGCCAAAATATGAAGACAACCTAAGTGTCCATCAGCAGATGAATAGATAAAGGAGATGGATAATGAAGATATATATATAATGGAATAATATTCAATTATGAGAAAGAAGGAAATACTGCCATTTTTTTGTGACAATATTGATGGAAGTAAGTCAGACTGAGGAAAACAAATACTGCATGATATCACTCGTATGTGAAATCTAAAAAAGCCAAACTTATAGAACAGAGCGTAGAATGGTGGTTACCAGGAGCTAGGAGAAACGGAAAATGGGGAGATATTGGTCAAAGAGTAGAAAAATCCAGGAAGAAGATGAATAAATTCTGGGGATTTCTTGCAGAGTATTGTGATTATAGTTAATAACACTGTTATTATATACTTGAATGTTACTAAGAGAGTAGATGTTACATGTTTTTATTACAAAATAGAAATAGATAATTATGTGATATATTAGAAGTATTAGCTAATGTTATGGCGGTAATCATTTTATAATATATAAATGTATCAAATAACATGTACACATTAAACTTATATAATGCTATATGTCAATTATATTGCAATAAACCTAGAAAAAATTCCACAATATAATTTACATTAGCACTCCCTAAAATAAAACATTTGAATATACATCAAACAAAATATGTATAAGGTCTATATGTAAAAAACTACAAAATTCAGATGTATAAAATAAAAGAATTAGATAAATGGAGATCTTTTCCATGTTCATAGGTAGAAAGACTCAATATTGTCAAGATGCCCGTTCTTCCCAACTTGATTTATAGATTCAGTGCAGTCCCAATCAAAATCTCAATGTTATTTTATGGATATTGACAAACTGATTTTAAAGTTCATATAGAGAGGAAAAAGTCTCAGAATAGCCAGAACAATATTAAGAAGAAGAACAAAGTTGGAAGAATGAAACTATTCAACTTCAAGACTTAAAACAAAGCTAGAGTTCTCAAGATAGCATGGTGTTGGCAAAAGAATAGACAAATAGATCTGTGAAACAAAATAGAGATCCCAGAAATAAACCCACATAAATATAGTCAACTGATCTTTGATATAGGAGCAAAAGCAATACAATGAAGTAAAGACAGTCAATAAATGATGCTGGAACAACCAGACATCTGCATGCATGCATGCAAAAAAAAAAAAAAAAAAAATCTATACACAGACCATCCACCCTTCACAAAAATTAACTCAAAATGGATCATAAACCTAAATGTAAAATGAAAAGCTATAAAACTTGAAGGATAATTGTTAAACTCTCTATGATGACTTTGCTATTATTCAGATTACAAAAAATAAAAACAAAAAAACAGAAAGCATTTAGTCAATGACCTATAAGACGGTTATCAAAATTAAAATTCCAGCTTCTCAGAATTCTCACAGGTCAAACACATAAACTATCAATTAGAAAGTGGCCCCTGCTAAGTATATTGACAAATTATCATAAGTTCATTTAGAAAAGCACAGTAAATAAATTAGTTATATTATCTAGTTAGGATTCTATTTTAAATGATGTAAAAAATTAGAGTAAATATTTTAAATATTAGATACCTTTTTAAATTTTGATGATTTATTTTCCAACTCTTTAGGTAGCCATTTGAATTATGTAAAATAAAAATTTCATTTTCTTCAACATTTTTTCTAGTTTTGTTCATTTCTCTATGACTCACTATTATTTGTATGATTTGGATGAGATGAATGTAACTGCAAGGTTACAGATGTTATTATAAACAGAAATGGCCATAATAATCATCTGTAATTACTTGCCCTCTGGTATGGACTGATGTTGAATCTGATTATATAGTGTTTTCCCTCTACAATTGTGTGAACAATTTCATACATGATGTCAGATCACTGAATTCACAATAACTGAATTATGGAATAAATATTAATTGTTGTGTGTGTATTTTATATGTTGTGCTCCTGGTAGTTCAATGGATCGTGATAACCTACAAAACAGAATTCAGAAAGAGGCCTAACCTGCTCCAAAGCTTTCACTTTTTAATTTACTTTAATGACTTACTTTGAGATTCAAAGTCACATGTCAGAGTGCATCTGTGTCATTCTCATTCTGATAAGAAATTATTTGACATTTTGGAAAATGACCTCTATGTAATCACAATTAGAATATATAAGAACTTTTTAATGAGAAAAAAATACAAATGCCTTTCTATTTGAGTCATCGTTTTTTCCCCCTTCTTTTTCTAATAAGCCATTAAATAAGCTGCAATTTCTGAAGATAAAGTTTAACTCAGTTTGCTCACTGCATTTGTCTTCAGATATTGCTTGGAATAGCATGAACAGGGCAATCAGCCACTCAAAGCTATGGCCTACTATCTAACATGGTATTAATAAAATAGATATCACATTGTACATATGAATTATAATTCCAAGGGTAAACTCAATTTTATTTTCTTTAGAAGATCATGTTTTAAAGAAGTATAATATTGAAGATAGAATATAGTATTGCGACATAAATTGAGGTATGAAAAATGATCAAAAGAAATCTAAGATGGACAGTTAGAGTGAAAGCTAGTAAAGACATCTATATGCCTTCTTTCCTCTGCATCATATGTAGTATCTATAAGACTGTTTATTGGCTTTTGAAGTTACGTGGATTATTTATGAGTAAGTAGAAGATGAACATGTTTTGTTGTTATTCATCAAATACAAATAAGATTTCTTATAAAAGATTTTAAAATGTAATCCATTATAAGCAGAGTGCTTACCACTTAACAATGTTTCATAAATACATATCAACAATAGCTAAGTGTCTTGGTTTCTAATAATACTTTCTGAGTTAGCAGATATTTTAAAAAGTATTCTAAAGAGGGCAATTTTCACTTCAAATGTCATATGGAATTATAGGTGAAAAGGACCAGGTGAATTGGAAATGGGACCGTGATGACTCAGCTGCAAGGTTATTTTTTTTATCATATTCTATTAGTGAGAACTGGTAACATAGCTATACCTACCTAAAATTTTTGGGGAGAGGTACTATAAAATATAGTCCATTTTTTATAGGAAATTTGGTACTACAAAAGAAGGGAATGAGTTTTAGTTGACATTACTTTGTCTTACTTGAGGTTCATGTGACCAAGGGATCAGGGATTAAAATGATTATTTTCATTAGTTTAGTAGTCACTAAAAATTATAACAGAGGTAGCACTGGAGAAAGAGACAGGGGTTCAAGAGCTAATGTAGATGAAATGAATGACCTGGGAAGTGGTAGATGAGTATAACAAAAAGGATGTAGTAGAATGTATAGTTAGGGTCTGATGACATGATAATCAAAAGTAGATGTTTTGGGGAATTGAGAGAGAGAATCATTTGGAAATAAATATGAGGAACAATAAAGACACATACCCACCCTTAAAGCCTGGTAGTGTGAGGACCATGGGAGAGAAAATAGCCACCATCTAATGGAGCTGCAGGGAAGTGATGTCTTTAGGGAAGATTTGGGTTTTCTTTTGAATAAGAAAGTTAAAGGAGATTTCCTCCCACCCCTTCCCACACATACAAAAATTTTTGGCTATAAATGATTTTTTAGTTATAGATTTTGCTGTTGATTGATCTAGAATGTCAGAGGGCACAGTGGAGTTTCAGGAGATGGAGTGGGTTGAAAGGAGACAACATGTAGAGCTGTGTATATAGGGATGAAGTTCTCAGGAGATGAAGGACAACTGGAAACTCTGGAGTCCTTGTGGTGTTTGACATGAACGGATATTACTCCTAATGATCCCAATGACCCAGAGTAGTGAGGGGGCTGTGGGTATCAGGGGACAGGAGGCTACTCTATTACTGACAGAGGCATAATATCCTTCAGAGGGCCAGTCATTTTCAATGATTTGGCCCTCTCTTAACCACTGCAGAAGTAGCCCTGTTGGGTGTATCCCTGCCTGTAGTGCCTGAATTTCCTCTTGAATTCTGATGGATGCCTCTTAGCTTGCAAAAGGGTGGACTCACTCTGACCACAAGGGCTCCTTTTTGATTTAAGTCCTTTCCTTTTCTTCTCACTCAAATTCTGTCTAATTAGGGTTTTACACTTAATGCATTACTAAAAAGCTCTTGTCAAAGCCTCAAGTAACCGCCACATTGATAAATCTAGCAGCCAGTCCTCATCTTAACTGACCAGTCTCCAGCATTTGACAAATTGATTCTTCCTTCTTTCTTGAAGCATTTTCTTCCCCTGGCTTCATGAACACCACATGTAACCATTTTTTCTTCATTTATCTCTCTCTCTCTCTTTCTTTTAAGTCTCCTTTTATGCATGCTGTTCCTCTCCCTGACCTCTAAATATTGGGAGTTCTGAGATGTCAGTCCTTGGACCTCTTTCCCTCTCTATTTAAATTCACTAAGTGATCTCATGCAGAGTTATGGATTTAAATACCAGCTATAATCTCTAGTCCAAATATCTCCCCCAACTCCAGATGCCTTTGCCTAATGATTTACTAGACATCTCTGTTAGATACTGTAATAAAACATTCACACTTAATATTTCCAAAGAACAAGCATGATTTTCTCAAAAATCTGCTTTCCTTGCAACAACTCCTATCTCAGTTACCATGGCCCCAAATTTTAGATTCATCTTTAACTCCTCTCTCTCTTTCACTCATATCTGATGTTAAAAAAGCATATCCAGAATTTGACCCATTTTATGATTTCACCTTGACCAATCCCAGCCACGCCACAACCATCTATGTTTGAATTATTGCTATAGATTTTTATCTTGTATCTTTAATATTTTAAAAACATGTTAGATTATTTTACTTTCTTCAAAAAAAAAAAAAAAATACAAAGTCTTTACAGTGGATGCAAAGACCTAAATGGACCTTGACTGTTTCTCTTGATCATCCCTAGCATTCTTCTTGATTGCTATGCTCCTAGCCATATTAGCCTTCTTTTGTTTCTCGAACACAACAATTCAGTCATTATGATTCCTCTCCTCAGGAAACACTTTCTTAGGTACACCTGGCTTGCACTATCACTTTCATCAGGATTCTCCTCAAAAATCACTTTATTAATGAGGTTTACTTTACCAACTTCATGAAGAGTCTCAACTACATGGCTTCTTTATTATCATATATTTTTATTTTTCTTCCTAGCAGTTGTCACTGTATGACCTATTCATGTAATTGCATACAAGCATAGCTCTCTTACTAGAATATAATCTACATGAGGACTTTCTACTTTTGTTCGATGATGTTTATGTTCTATAGTAATGCTTGGCACTCGGCACTCAATAATCTTTTTTATGAATGAAAAAAATCAAGCCTGTTGAAGTATACCAAGGATGATGTAGATTGATCAAGACAGGAAACAAAGTTGGTAGACTGTATCATCTACAAGGAAGGCCATGTTTCCAAGGCTTGTGATTTCAACATTCATTAACTTAAATTTCATTGCCCTATTTATTTATAGTAAGATTTCATTCAAAAGATCTGTGGGTATTATCAGCCTTGGAATTTAGAAGGAAATGCAAGTGGAAAAATTGCCTCCACCATATCTCTCTAAAGATCATTTGTGAGGAGAGATGGCTGTTATTTAAAATTAAGCTTTTTATGTGCTGGTTCATTATAGATTTGGTGGTATGTAGATAAAATATTTAGCATCTGATGATTTCTCTCGGATTGAGGGATGAGAAGATATTATGAAATAATATTAGCAAATGGAACATCAAGTTTACTAGATAGATATTGTATAATTCCTGCAAATCTTGAGTGCACATTTGAAGTTTTTGGTCATTAAGAGTTAAAACCTGAGCTTGGTTGAGTGATTTCTCTCTGGCATGTTTCACGGGTATAGGCGTGAAGGAGAGAGTTGCTTGGGTTTCTCTAGGGGCAGAGTTTTAACCATGCATGGACAAGGGAAGAGTAGGGAAGTTGAGATTCTTTGCAGACAAGTGGTTATATAATGGACCATGGTATCAGAGACGGAAAAGGAGAAAATGAAAATGGAGACAGCTAATATGCAGTGAAAATGTGAACTCGAATCTGTCTCCAAGACTCATGATTTTTTAAACATAAACCATGGTTTCAGAAAAAATATCTACTGGCAATTATTATGTTTTAATCCTTCACAAAATAATTTAAACTGCATTTTTATAAAGATGAATAATAATTAAAAACATCACTTGCTAAGTTTGTGATATATCTATCTTATCTTCATTCCTAAGCCCTGGATATGCAAGATAAGTAAACACGTTCTCAATCATTAATGAGCTAGCTCATAAGCCTAATAGGAAAGACAGATATGTAAAGGAATTATTTAAAATATTAAGCATCTTACAAGAATATGATTGAATGCAGAGAAAGGAGAATGACAATAATACATTCTCTGATCAAAAGTCAGCATTACATATACATAGTTCTGTTAAATGAATCTGTGGTTTAGTAAGGGTATGCACGAAGAAAGCTTGCAAATATTTAAGATTCATTTATTTGATTCAGGAGAGATGAGGCACAGTTTAAAAGCACTGACATTTAAAGCCTGAAAAGCCCTGTAATCAACTTTAATGTCTGCTCAGTCTGCCCTTCCAATGTTTTCTAAATGTAGAAATTTCTGACTTCCAGAAAGTATAAAAGACTTTTAGAGCATGTAAATATTTACCAGTCTCTCTTTTTTTTTTTGCGCCTCTACTCAAATCTAAAGGAAATAATACAAAGATGATTACTTGAAATTTTTTTGCTGATTTCAGAGATCATTTCCCACTAAATCTGGAGTATATTCTGTGTCCACACGTCATTAGTACAGATATCACTGCTAGGGATTAAATAAAATAATGTATAAAATAGTCTTTGCACAGAGCCAGGTAAAGGAAAGTGGTAAATACATGTCAGCTATATAGCTACTTATTATTGACTTCTTTTAAGCACTGTTTTTCAGGTTTCAGATTCTTTTTCAAGTGTGTTTCTTCCTCTACTTATTTACTCTATGCTCGCCTAGGGTGATTTTATCCACTTATATAAATTTAATTAACATATCTAACAGTTTCCAAATGTATATTTCAAGCATAAAAACAAATATAAGTCTCAGAAGGAACACATGGGCTTGATATATACAGCTGGGGTTTGTTAACAGATAGACAGAATGTAAAAAACGATTATCTTAGTTTGGGCTGCTATAATAAAATAACATAGACTAGGTGGCTTCAACAGCAGTCATTTATTTTACACTCTTTTGGAGGTTGGAAAGTACAAGATCAGGGTGCCAGCGTGACTGGGTTCTGATGAGAACTTTTCTGACTTGCAGACAGTTGCCTTCTTTCTGTGTCCCTATGTGACAAAGAAGAAATTCTGGTGTTTCTTCCCTTTCTTATAAGAACTATAACCTTATCACAGGGACTCCACCTTCATGACCTTATCTAAACCTAATTACCTCCCAAAGTCCCTACCTCCTAATACCATTACATAGAGGGGTAGTGCTTCAACATATGAATTTTAAGGGGACATAAACCTTTATTCCTTAGTAGTCGTAGTAGATCAAAGAACTTGAAGTTTTGTCAATGGAACATATACATAGAAATAGCTAGTAACCACATCTTTAATAAAATTACAAAATTTTCTTTGTGACTTCCTGATCTATTGCTTCCTACTTGAGCAAAAATGACTCTACTGTCTACCTAGCCACTCATGCTGGAAAATAGAGGTTATCCTTTATTCTATTTCTGTCATCTAACACAGGATCTTAGCCAATCAATCATAAACTATCTACCACAAATATATCTAGAATACATCTACTTCTTTCTTTCCTTAGTACTACTACCTTGATCCAATTCACACTGACTCTTCCCTCTCTTACGGTACCCTAATCAATCTCAGATTAATTATTCTCTAAAAGATTGTACCTTTGAAAAGATTATGGGTCATATTTAGCATATCTTTGCCCAATTACTAACATTTTATAGGTAAATCTTTTAATCCCCTCTCTATTACTCTTTCTAATTCACTTCATACAAGACGTTAGAGGAAAGTGCAAGAATAAACACTTTCATCCATTTTTTAGTTCTCACTTTTTCCATTAAATAAATCATTCCTAATATGTTTAGAATCAGAATCTGACAGCTATTGGGTCTCATTATTAGTTGATAGTTTACTGTGGTTTAAAGTGAGTAAAAGGCTTCATTCATTTTTTCGTTGGCCTCCTGACTTAAATTGGTAGAATGGCTAAGATTCTATTCTACTTTCTCTCTCTAAGCCTATGCTGACCTGGATATGATTGTGACTTAAGGCTCAGTGATGCCAGTTGCTAAAGGCCTGGTCTGTTGGTATGGAAGATGACTGCATAGGATTGGCCTCTTCTACAATGCATTCTGAGAATGGTCACAAGTCTAGGTGTGGCTCCTAGGGGGCTTTTGCTATCACGACCCATTACATCCACATCCTATGACTCAGCATCTTTCTCTCTATGTGGGCGGTAGGACATACCATTATCTCACCTCAAATAATGTTAAAGCAGATAATAGGCTTAGTTTCAAGGCTCTCTGGTCTTATTTTAAAATATGTGAAACCCTTTGTTAGAAAATCTGTTCCTTGGAGCTACTTCATAGTGCCTCATGCTCTTCAAACACCTTTTCGAGTCATCTCAAGGCCACAAAATCTGGACCTTTCTTGCCTTTCCTCACAGAAAGTGAGTATATTTGGATATGTGTTCTACAGTCCTGGACTGTACATTACATAAACTCCAATGAACCAAAAAATTGCAACTAGAAAAAGGTGGAGTCAATTTATATTGCAGTGAGAATAACAATACTACAGTTTTATTAATGGTTAGTTAGAAGGATGTATAGTAATATTATTATGTACTCAAAAAGTCAATAGCCCAGAGAGAATGGAAGAGTTTAAGAAAATATCAATAGAAATGTGGAAAGATTACTTATTGGAGAAGTGTGTCAGCAACCTTGATCATTGTTTAGCTTTAAGTTTGATTTGTAGTCTTTGAGATTGAAATCTTTATTGCATTTTTAAAGTATCAGTAGCTTATATTTGCTGAATCAAGTTCTCTGAGTTTCAACATCTTCTAACATACACACACACATCTCAGGATAATTATTAGTCTTTTTTTCAAATAATTAATCTAGAGATATAAAAAATTTAAGAATTGTTTTGCATGTTCTTATCTTAATAATAACAGCTAGTACAACTCTAGAATATACCAGAAATTTTGCATGTATTATTTCTAAATCTTATTAAAGCCCTACAAGCTAAGTGTGTGGGTGATAGACTATTTTGAGGTATTGTGATACGTTTTTCTTCCTGTATTTCCCCTTACCACTCCCACCTCCAACCCATTCCATATAAACAAATGATTAGACTTGCATTTGTTTTGAATGAGTTTTGGGACAATATGAAATGCAGAAGGCTACTGTGAATCTTCCTAACCTCACAGATGTGAGAAGATTGGGACATAGACAAAGTATCTTGACCATAAATATAAAGGAGAACTATTTCACTAAAATTAGAGTTTTCCCAGTCTTGTGTAAAGGGGGATGATAAGAATAAAGTTTTGGGGTCTCAGAGTACAGGGCACATGTCCCTAGTTTCCAGCAGAGAAGCCAGAGGACTAGCAATATTTCTGGAGGAGAAATGGCTACAAAACTTATTTGGGAAAGTGGGATCACTGAGAACCTCAAAGGAGATCTCAGAACCCTAGAGAGAGCTTGGACTCAGTAGAGAGCTTCTCAGTCCTCAAGCTCATGCTCATGAAAGGAAGGATGGAAACTGTCAGGGTAGATGACTCTAGGACTATATGGCACCTGGCTTGGAACTATATAAGGTTTTAAAATAAGGACATAGATTCTGAGGGAAAGATTAGAAATACCCTCTCCCTAGAGGACTTTGAATAAATAGGATTGGGCCAATTCAGTATGGTAGCTCTTTCTTGACTTTGTTTCTTGCAATAACTAAGAAAAGTTATTAAAAATGCCAGTGGTATTTAAAGAATATATTTAATTGAATTGAATTAAACAATGGTAGTAATTTAGAGATCTAACTGCTTTATTCTCATATCGCAGTACCCTCTGGCTAGCATGTATTTGTTTTTCAGGTGATATATATTATCTGAATCCTGATCTGAATCAAACTCTTATCTAATTGAAAGCATAGTTGAGTTAGACGTTGTAAAGAAATGTAATTTTTCAGGATTCCTTCCTGTCATGAATTTAGTGAGTAAAGTTTGTTTTGCATTTTAAGAAATGCAATCGCAGCAGCCAAAACTCATTATAATGCATCTTAAAGCATAAGTTATGTTTGCCTATAAATTTTCATCCTAATGTATTTCTATTGTTATAATTTTTGCTTACAAAGATTTTTGTGTCACTTTATTTAATTGAAATCAAATGATATTATTTACCTTTTAGTGATTCAGAAAAAAATTGCATTTGTAAGCTACTGTTATTCAAATTCATTTTTTTTTATAGAATGCTAGAAGTCTTTAGAGCAGAACATTTCATATATAAATTTGAAACAAGTGCTAAAACTGTGACTTCTACTCCACAAGACCAATAATGGAGATGATATGGTAGCTGAGATTGTAATTGGTTAGGTGCAAGGCACTGTTGAGTCATCAAATAACACAAGATCCCAACAAATTAACCTGAAAGTGAAAGGAGAAATGTTTGATATCTACAGACATTATCATTGCTTTGTATATTATGTTATTAAAATAATTGAGTGAATACTAAGACAATATCTCATAACGGTCTGTATTCTTAGCAACATTTTATGATTACTTTTGGATTTTTAAGAATATTAGCATGTATATTTTGGAAAGTAATTCAGAAAACCACCCGTAAATTGCGCCCAATTCTAGAGGAGGTGCTTGTTTGTGATTGAACCTATGAGTTACTTATATGTGTAAAATACTTGAAATTATTTCTAATCTAATACTAATGTCTGATGCCATTCTGAAATTGCAGAATATCTGGGGAGTTTGGTAAATATTTATGTATGTGAATTCTCAGCTGGATGATTATGGTTTTTTGGGGTCTTTATGTTCAAGTAGTTACTCTAGATCTGATGTTAGAAGGTTCCTGCAAAACCCAACAAAACTGAGGAAATAAATGAAACATGTGTTCTTTATGTTGTTTCTAATTTCTTAACTCTCTGATTAGAAAAATATTTTGAATCTAAATGAATGTTGCCTTTTGTTCTAGTATGTTTTATTAGATTACAATATGACCACAAATGTTTCTAATCCAACATGTACAACCTTTTGCTATGTGATTTTGCTGCTTGTTCCATTTGAATCCGAGTCCAGCCAACTGACTTGCTTAAGCCAATGAGACATTAGCAAATGTAATGCAAGCAGAGGCCCCTTGTCACTAACCCTCTTTTTCTGCTGGGAACCCTTCTCCCACCATGTGATCAAAGAGAATGAGAGGCAACATGGAAAGACACCAGTGAATAAAGCCATCTTAATTCATTTAGCCCAGTCAGCAGGCCAAAACCAAAAGAATCTCTGGATGAACCCAAAGAATGTAAGAAATAATATGTCTGTGTTATTTTAAGCCCCTGTGTTTTGCTATGGTGTGTTATGCATCAAAAGTGGATAGGATTATAGTTCAAGAGGAAATAGAGTACTATAATAATGAAGTACAAATACTTTATCTCCCATTTGTAAGCCTATCTTTCTGACCTTGTGCTTTGACCCTTAGTTATTTTAGATTCTTCAAGACTTAAACTCAGAAGAAAAGTTTAAAACCCTTAATTCCTTTGCTTTCATCATTATGATTGTAGTCTCTAATTCTGATTTGTTAGGCTAACATTTTACTTGCTTTTGGTAGCTGTCTACATTGTATTGAAAACAATACTTTGACATTCATTTCTTAGAACACTTTCTGTGCCTGTGGGTGTATTAATTAAAGCTTTTTTTCCAAACTATAGTGCCATGTCCCTTCACGCGGTAAGTCCTTTATAGGTCTGCTTGGCTCCTGAACTTGAGTCCACTTAGGTATTCCTCAAGCTCTTTCTAGTCTGCTATTTTTTGGCCTTCTGCCCTTTTCTCTTTGTGCCTTGGACACTACCTTGAATTTTTTGGCTCAGACATCTGGCTTACAATGTAATTTGAGGAAATATATCTTTGAGGGAAGAATTTTTATTACCTGGACCTACATGAAACCAGACTGAACAAGGGACTTTGTTTTATGATTTCAAGTATATTCACAGTTAATCCTTTCTAAGTAGATTGTTCTTGTGCCCAATTTTTTATCATTCAATTCACTCTTTGGAACAAAATTTCCTTGGTTTTAAGCATTCGTTAATTTTGTATTAGAAAGAACCACTCATTAATTTCCTAGCAAACGGAAAGCACTAGAAAAAGGAATGCTTTGAAAGAGAGGGACAGGAATGCTTTGAAAAGGAGAGGAGCAAGGGTGCAGATATGCAGATCATGAAGTATCCTTTAAGTAAAACAATATGATTGAGTAATTATAAGCACAGATTTGGAATCACAGAGACCAGGGTTCAAATATTAGCTTCACTATTTACTAATTATCTACATGACCTTGGGCACCTTTCATTATTATTGTTTTTTAATTAGGAAGTTAATACGTAGTTCAAAAAGTTGTTTCAAGGTTCACTTGAGATGTGAGTAAAGCACTTACAATAGCTTCTTGGAGCTAATAGGGCCTCAAAACATGGATGCAGGTGTCTGTGCTTCATGTCAGTGGGTGAAAGTATGAGGAAAAGGCTTTGGGGATTTCTTGGATAGGAGAAAAAAAGAGTGAAGCAGAAATGAGAAAGAACAAGATTAAAAACAAAATTTGCTTTCTTTGTGGTTTTATCTATATCTAACCTATTTCTTAATGTATAAAAGATCTAGATTCTTGGGAAATAAATAAGGCAATACCTGAACTGAAGTGTGCAAATTTTTACCTTGTTATAAGAAAAAAATAAAATTCTTTTCTATAAAATAAGTCTTGAAATAATTTACTAAGGGAGGTTCTAAAGTTTTTATGTGCGTGTGTGTGTATATATCCATGTATGCATGCATGTATGTATGTATATGTATGTATCAGTCTTTAATAAACAAATAATATTTGTTCACTTGTTGATCTGTTTCAATGCAAGTTGATATTTCAGGTTAGCACTTGGCATCTTTCTGGTTTATAAAAATATATGAATTTAGGTAGAATAAGGGAACTCAATATTATCTGTGATGAGGCATTGCCTGTGAAAGATCAGCTTCCCTCCCCTAACCCCAAAAGTTTAGCAGAAGGCTAATCAAACATATTCAGACATGCATTAAAGGCATACCATAGTGGCTAAATATAGAAACACCATATAGACAGATTTAAATATTGCTTTTCTCAGTCCAAATGTTTATCTTTATATGTGTGTTATCTACAGGTTTGCACATGTCAATTTTAGTGCCTTGATTTCTATTTGATATTTTTTACTATACCATTTTCTTTGTCTTTTGAAATGTGAAAATGGAGATGTTTCTATTAAAAAATTTACAGAATTATTTTAGGTCAAAACCATGAATATCAGATCAATTGGAAATTTTAATTTGCTTCTTAATGCTTTCTATATTTTCCCAAATAAGTATTTATTACTTTAATAATCAAGAAAATTAGATATGACATCTTAGAAGTTTAAGAACCAAAATTATAAATGGTTATCTAAAATCATACAGTAAATCAAATGAGAACTTTGGGAACTGTAATTAAACTTTAAAAGTATATGCTTATTTTAAAACTAATGTTCTTGACATTCTTATGGAAAAAAATCCTTTATTTAAATATATCTTAAATATAACAATACAGCAAAAAAATAGTGGTGTTTATCATTCTGTACTAAGACTACAGGTGATATTGCTTTTCATTCATTATGATTTTCTGATCTAATTATTTAAAATTTTATTAGAAAGAAACTAAAAATATATATGTCAAAAGATTATAAGTTAATAAACTTTAAAAGGTTTGTGAAAACACTGCTTTATATCACATTATTTTTTAACTTAACGAAATAGCATTTGAGTTTCTAAGTCCTACCCGAACTTTAAAAAAACTATGTTATATTTTGTAAGGGAAAGCAATAATGATCGACAAAAGCAAAGCAGCTTTACGTATATGAGAAGATATAATATAATGTATAATCTTCAATTCTATAAGATAAAATTCTATTCATAGTTTATTACTGTTGACTGTTTTCTCAATTGTTTAATTTTTAATTACTTTAAGAACATTTAAAATAGTAGTAATTTTTATTTTCCAATCAAGCTGTGTTATGATAGAGTTATATATATTCATAACATGATATAAAATATTATTTGTTGCAAAAAGGCAAAAATATAAAACTTCCAATTGATTTATTGACTACATGCTTAATGTAATTTTTAAATCATTATAAACTGTTTGAAAATTTGAAGATCCACTGTCCTCATCTATGAAACCCTAATTTCAATATAAAGTAAAATATATATTGTAAGACAATAGAATTCTTATTCTCAGTAGTTTATCTACCTGTAGAACATAAACATGTTTGATCCAGTTTATTACCGAGGAATATAGAGTGCATGAAAGTTGGAGTGCTTTTGAATGCGATAATATTTGAAGTTGAAGTGAATAATGAGCAATTCTTCAATTGCTCTTTGTATTTCCGTGCAAGGCTTAATTTTTAAATAAGGTTTTCTGCTTTAACAGATAATTTCAATGAAAATGATGTTGTCATTTGTTCTCTAAAGTATAAACATTGTAAGTATAAGCACTATAAATATAATTAAAAGTATTGTAGTCCAGTGCAGCAAAGCCTGAAATATTAACTGGAAGTCATCTTTGACAGTAGGACTTTGATAGAACTGCTGCTGCTCTCCCTCCAGAGACCTCTAAGAGCGCCATCTGTCCCAAAGGACTTTACTCTTCATATCTTCAGGAAGAGTCAACTTCTCTGCAGTTAATGGTGAGTGAAATTGAAATAAAAATAAAAATTCTATTGAGGGTTTGGAATTAGGTACTTCATTTCTTTTTCTTTCTTAATGTCAATATTTCTTGCTTTCACCAGAACCCTATTCACTAAGATCTTATTAGCATGGCGATTGAAATGTTTTGGTACTACATTTCATTTTACTTTAGTACAGTCTAATATATTTTCCACAATTCCATGACCAAAACCAATCTGCCCAAGCACAGAAAAATTGTGACTTCTTTATACTATCTGAATTAAATAATAATGTAAATGGTTCAATCTGGATTTTCTTTAATTAAATACATTAAACACTGATAAAACATATTTACTTTATAACACATGTATATTCATGACCTCTCTTGGATGTATAGTTTCAATGTGTAGTTTATTACAATATATTTAATTGTTCATTTGTTTATTCGATAAGACTCATTCATGACCTATTATGAGTAAATGATCATGGCAGACATTGAGAATGCAGAGTAAGCACAGCTTGGCATATAGTTAGAGAAGCAGGCAGGACAACCTCTAGGTCTGAAACATCATGACAGATATTTATAGATTACACAGCAAGAAATGTGAAAGCACGAAAAAGGAGAAATTAACTATGTTTGGAAAATCAGGGAGAAATTCACATTGTATGTATATGTGTGCTGGGGTTAGGTGGTTTTTGAACTTCATCTAGATGTGTGATGTGACATTGTCCAAGTGAGCAGATGAAATTGGGCTGGAGATGAAGTATAATTTATAGCAATAGTATGTAGTGGCGAAGAACTCATAGTTAGGAGTTTGACAATATTAAACTAAAGCTCAGTTTTATCTCTTAACACTTGTGTGACCTTGGATTCTTACTAAATATCTCTGAAGATAAAAATAAAATAATACGTATTTCATAAGCTTCTCAAAAAGATCAAGAGACCTAGTTATAAAATACTCAGCAGTGTGGCTCAATTATGATAAACAACACATTATAGCTAATTACTGCATTTATATAGAGTTGAGAGCCAATAAGTATCATTTAGATATTGACACAAATAATTAAAGAAATTGAAGACCAAATGTGCTTTTTAAGTTAAATATAACTTCTAGAAGAATTAAAATAGAATGAAATGTCTATACTCTGTTTAAAAACCAATAGTAACGGAATAATATAATTTATATAGCAAAAGTAATAAATTTAATTAAACATGAAATTCTCAAAATTCTATAAAATTATAAGAGAATAAAGCTTAAACATAGCAATCATGGCAGTCAATGTGAGTTAAACTCTCCTATTAAAGACGGAACTATTGAGATGGTATCAAAAATTAAGTTTCTATATATGCTTTATAGAAGGGATCTATATGAAATAAAAAAAAAAACCTATCAGGTTTCTAATGATAAAACATATATTATTTGAACTGAAATGAAGAAGAGAAATAATATTGGATGGAATAAAATTTAAGGCCAAAAGCATTAAAATGGAACATCTTTGTCTCGTGTATGTCCATTTTACCAGCGTTATTAGCCAGAACACCAATGAATGGCCTTTTTATACGATGTGGATGTGGACTGAGTTTCCTCAGGAGCTCCAAGGGCAAACATCCTGAGTGAAAGAGCTGGATAAAAACCAAGCTGCCTTTTATGACATAGTCTTGGAAAATAGGGTCATTTATCCAGTATTGCATTTGTGAAGGCTCTTAAAACATTCCTCTTCCATGTGAAGGGAGGGGAGATTGCCCTTACCTCGTGATGAAGGAGTGATAAAGTCCTGGAAGAGCATGCAGAACCAGAAGTATTGCTTGGGCCATTTTGGGAAACAACAATGTGCCACAGTATCACTATCTGGCAATGAAAATTCACAATCTTCAGAGAAGCAAAATATACTATTCACTTCTGCAAGAACTCCCCAACATCTCATTCCATTATGGCATCAGGCTATATTGGAATTAAATGTTATCAACTAATTGAGGTTTAAGAATAGTTAAACCAAATAGTTGCTTAGAAACAAATGGATTCAACTCAGAAACTATTTGAAACAATAAGAAAGAACAGTAAAATAGAAAGTTAAAATATGCAAAAATCAATAATACTCTATAGCAATAGCAGGTATGAAATTGAGGTTAACAAATTTTCTCTATAATGTCATATAAAAACAGTATTTAAGGTATATTAATATTCCCTAAAATAGATTGTATTGTTAACAATATTAATGAGCCCTAGATTATTATTTGCAAAATATAATGAGAGAGAAGTTTAGTATCTTTAATATATGATAAGCTCCTAAAAAAGAAATAAGAATATACTTAAAGGGAAAAGAGCAATAGGCACTGAGAAAAGAGAAATAAATGTTGTATCTACACTGCTGATCTGCCTCCCCTATTTAATTCTTTTGTCTCCATTAATATGGTTTCTGAAAAGAGTTACGTTCTTACCCCCTTATCTAAACAATTTTGCAACTGGTAATAAGGAAATAATATAAAAAGTTCTTAAGAACTTAAGTCATATATGCAAGAATGCTCTTAGTTTGTACTAGAACTGAAAAAATAATTTTTTAAATGACCTACAACTGAGTATTAATTAATTTAGATTAATACAGTTAAGAAAAAATATTTTGGGTATGCATATTTATTTAAAAAGGTGTTTACCAGCTTTAAGTGAAAAAATAGATAACAGTATATTTAAATAAATTCAATTATTTTAACATTTGCATATGCATTTATATATAATGTTTATGCATTCTATGGAATATTTATATAGTATACTTATGATGCAATTATTTGGGTACTTTAGATCTATATAATTATGTATGTATATTTATAGAATTTATAGAAAATAATTTAAGAGAAAAATATCTAAATGATATATCCAAATATTTTGGTATTTATGTCTGGTGGTGTTATGGACAACTATTATTTTCTTTGTGACTTTCTGTACTTTTCATTTTTTCTACAGTTGTCATGAGTTATTTTTAATATGTGTAAAAACATGTATGAACATATTTATCTGTCCTTTCATTTTCACGTTGATCGATTTTTGCCACATTTGTTCACCCGAATTTGCTTTGCCAGTCACAAACCAGTGTGTGTGTGTATACAAATGAATGTCTAGTGTGAAATAGAACTAATCTAACCAAAACAGAGTTTCTGGTAGATGTTTTACGTTACTATCAGAAAGATGAAAATTTTGGTGATGTATTTTACACAAAGCATAATCAAAGTGCTGTTATTTTGAAGAGTTATTACTATACTGTATCATCCAAACTCTTTCACTTTCATATAATACACTAACAATATGTTTTTTGAACAAAAGATATTTGAACATTCATTAAAGTAATGCTATTTTATGCTTTAAAACCACTCAAAAAAGTAAACAAAACACCGTTAAAGAATTTTTTACTTAGAAAACTCAAAAAAATATAAGAAAAGATAATTTGTTTTTATTGTCAAGGATTGCTGAAACCAAGTTCTGAAATCTTCAGGGAGTCAGGATACCTACTCATAAGATTTTTTGTTTCATTCTAATTTTCTTAATTAAAAAAAGTAAAATTGAAACCATATAATATTTGGCAGTTTTTAAAAATGTATTTTCTGTTATGCCTTCATTCAGAAGTTTAGACTTTTTTCTTCTAAAAACATAAGAATTTTACATAGTAATCTCTGTCATTGGGTAAGTATGGAAATAAATGTAATCATGTCATATTCAATGATTGGTTTTATGCCTGTTTCATTTATCTTCTTCACTGAAGCATTATAAGAATATGCAATATCTTGCTTTTTTACTGAGCTTTTACAGTGTAATTTCACAAGCAGATGAAAAATGCTACATTTAGATGATTGGCTGGGTTCCAGGTTGTGTTTTGTTTTTTTCTTTTGTTTTCTGAAATTCAAGGGCATTATAGATTGATTTACTTTTTTCTACATATGACCTGCCTTTTACAATTAATTTAAAATGTGTCATTTCTAATGGTGTTAGTAAATAATAAAATCATGGAGTAATCTCAATTCTTTGCTTTTGATTTATCTGATAATCTGGAAAATATTTTATATATTAATATCTATATTAATAGTAAAGATAGATAACATATATTGAGCTTCTTTGCCACTCATAATAACTATTGCTATAACTCAATACAGCAATTTTTTTTTCCCTGTTTGGCTATTAGCAAACTGATAGCCACAGAGATTGAAGACATTGGGTTAGGATCCAAACTCAGAATTTAGAGCCCTCAAGATTTTAATCCAACTTCTACCAAAGAATGAAATGATGATAAATATATACTGACTTTATCTCTAAATGCATCAATTCATTTGATGACATTTGAAATGAATTGACTGAGTGCACACTATTTTTCAAAATATTGACTGAGTGCACACTATTTTTCAAGCATTGCTCCTAGGGATTCAGGTGCTGAGTAAATGTTACAGACAAGGTTCCTTCCTACTCCTAGTCCACTGTTCTACTAGGAAAAAAGAAATAATCAACAGGTGGCCAAATAAATAAAATAATATGTTTTCAGGAGGTACTAAGTGGCTTAAAAAACATAAAGCAGTGTCCCGGGTTAGAGGCTAACTGCAGGGGTGGAATTATTGATAGGATAATCAGGGAAGATTTCTGAGAAAAGAAAAAGCTTATTCATAGAGCTGAAGGTTGAAAAGGAGCCAGCCATATAAAAATCCAAGAATGAGCATTCCAGGTTGGGTAGACAATTAAGTTAAAGGCCTTCATGTGGATATAATATTGGCATTTTAGAGGAGTTCTAAAAATTTTTATTAATTATTACCATCGTTGTTATTAATTTTGGTTGGCCTGCTACTATTTCAGCTAAGAGAGATAGCATTGCTAGGAGATTTTAAATGGCAATATGTTCCCCCTGAAAAAAAATGTGGGCTTTTATAAAGTGGCAAGAAAATAAAATATATTGAGCACTGATCTACAACTTGTATCTCAGTTTTTTTTGTTTGATATATAATACAAGTATACCTGGGAGATATTGCAAGTTCGGTTACAGGCTACTGAAATTAAGGGAATATAAATATATACATGTACCTATACATATGTATATGTGTGTGTATATATACATATATAATGCATATTATCATCTATATTTTATGATATTATCATCTATAATATTTTACATTTATGGCATTTATGCACAATCCAGGAGTTTAATTACTCAATGATCCAGTGGGTCTATTATAAACTTCTACCTTTTTACCAAGTAATTGAAGAAAACCATCAAGATAGTGGTCTTTAATTTAAACTGGAATTTTTTATTGAGTGACTTTATGTGCCAGATACTGTTCTAGGAGATGAAACTTCATTTCTGAAAATGATAAACTCTAGCTCCACACTCTTGGAGCTTATATTTTATTGAGGAAGAAAAACAGTAAACATGTAAGCAAATAATTGCATAGTAACATTTCAGATAGTGATATATTTATGAAGAAAACATGTCTTTGTTCTGGCTTGGTCTACATTTATCTTTCCATGTTTGTCAGATTTTCCTGATCATTGGCTACACTGTGCAATTCTTGATTCTCATTTTCAACACCACATTGATAGTTTTTTGTATTAACTCTTTACTGAGTTTTCCTTTTTTTTCTATAGTTTACTTGTATTAACTCTTGATCATGTTAAGGATGCCTCACTTTCCTAATATGGTCAGTAAAATAATAAATGACTCTGTGCTTAACACGGGCTGTAGTTTGATGTCTCTCTGTAATTTGTGCTTTAATATTAAAGATCTATGTCATATTGTTTCTATGAATCAATGTTTTACATGTTTTGACATAGAGAGGCTTGAAAACTACTTTTGACCAAAACTTTCACTTTGGCTGCAATATCAGATGAATCTATCCTCTCATTGGATGGAAACCTGGAGACCGTGACACTTCCTGTGTAATATCAGAATTCCTCCACAGTTTGCCTGCTTTTTAGTAATTTCACAATTAACATCTCTGTGAACCACATATAAATGCAAATACACTAATATTTTAGAATCCATAGTTATCAGATTCTCTTACTTTTTTCTCTTGTTGAGAAAAAATATATAATATATTTTATGTAGCATATATATTTGATATAGTTAAAAATAGTTCATACAATACATATTAATATGTTGACCCTCCTGTCCCTTAATCTCCAGTTCTCTATTTCCCCTTCCTAGTAACACTGTTATCGCTCCATACATTTATGTTTAATAATGCACTTACTCCTCTTTTATACAAATGATTGCACTACCTATACTGCTCTGGATCATATTAAGATACTCTAGACTAAACCGCACTAAGAGATTAATCCTGGAATATCAGTGGTTTAACTATATAGTTATTTCTTGATTGCAATTTATATCCAACCTGCTGTTAACAGCTGGGAAGTGTGGGAGCCCCAGTGCTCTGCTCTATGTAATCACCCAGGGACATGGGCTTAAGGTCTTCATCTCTACTTTTGATACCATCTGGAATAGAAGGGTCTCTCCTCCACTGCAGAACAGAAAAATAGGAGAGGGAATCTGCAGGAGCAATTAAGTGCTTCAGTTAAGTCATTCAGGAACAATTCGGTTGACCTATCATCTCTTATGCTTACAAACCATTGACCATAACTAATGGTCCTAAAACAGCAAAAGGACTGGACAATATGTTTCTCCTGAAAAAAGTGTAGCCTCTCATATGCCCAGAAAATAGTACATATTTAGCACTAGTCTACCACTTGCATTCAGTCTCTTCTAAATAATAATACAAGCGTAACTTAGAGATTTTCTGGATTTGGTTCCAGACCACCACGATAAAGCAAATATTCCAATTAAGCAAGTCACATGATGTTTTTCGTTTCCCAGGGTATATAAAAGTTACGTTTACACTATACCGTAGTCTATTAAGTGTGCAATAGTGTTATGTCTAAAAAATAATATTCATACATTAGTTAGAAAATACTTTATTGCTAAACATACTAATCATCTAAACAGGGAGTCATAATTTTGGGGAGCTTACCCAAGTCAGGGTTACTACAAACCTTCAATTTGTAACAAATGCAATTATCTGCAAAGCACAATAAAAAAAAGCATGATAAAAGATATGCATACATATACAGCTGTCTCTTGGTATCCACTGGGGATTGTTTCCAGGACCCCCTACAGATACCGAAATCCAAGGATGCTCAATTCTCTTATATAAAATGAAACAGGATTTGCATATAACCTATTTACATCCTCCTATATTCTTTAAATCATCTTCAGATTACTTATAATACCTCATACAATGTAAGTGCTATGTAAGAAGTTGTTTTACTATATTGTCAGGGAATAATGACAAGAAAAAAGTGTGTACATTTTCAGTACAGATGCAAACATCTTAAGTCTAACTACATAGTATACTTCAGCAACAATGCAACCGTTTTCAGTACCAAGTTGGTTGAATCCGCAGTTGCGAAACCCTCAAACATAGAGGGCCAACTGTATAGATTCAGATTTTCCCCTCCTATCTGAAAGCAGAGCTTTCTATAAAATCTTTCTAAGCCAAATTGTATAGAGCAGAGTATTCCCTGCTTTCTGAAAGTTCATGTTATACCACCTTGCTTTTATGTAAGACCTATATTAGTTTAATAATGGCTTTTATCAAGAAATCTCTTGGGATTTCTTTTGGTTAGCAAAAGTAAGTACTAATATAGTACTAATAATTAGCCTAATAATTATGCCTCTTTATAGATGATTTTCATTATCTTTTGATGTTCTAATTTTCTAATGAGAAATAAACAATAATTTATATCATTGTTCTCTTACATGCAGTGTGTCTTTCTGCCTGAAGCCAGTTTTGCACTAAATCAGCTTCGGTTCTCCTTTGCTCCACTGGTTTGTATGGGATTCCTTTACCTTTTTTTAATTTTTTTTGACCTATCTTCACTATCTTTGCAAATTTTTATGTTCCTAAAAGTATACATTTATAATCCAGTAGTGTTAGCTGTTTTCAGCAAGTGAGGGAGGGGCTTAATTTATAATGACCGTCTCCTTCACTGCAATTCAGCTACAAGAAAGAAAGTTTAGGATCTTTTCTAGGAAGAGTCTCCTTAAATATTTTTAAATGATAATTTAATTCAAAACTTCCTCATATATGCATATCTTTCATATACATATTTCCTACTGTGGGAGTTCAGAACGAGCCACTCCAAGATATGCCTCCATGATACGTGGATTATTTTGAGCTAAAGGCAACCAAGATCCTGCTGGCTCAAAAGAAACTTCTCATCCTTTAACTGTCTAGAATAATTTAAATTAGAAGCCTGGCCCATGGTAAGAGTCATCACCACCAATGACAGTTTACAAATCTATACAGAAGGACAAACTAATAATTACTGAACATGTACTGTCCCTCCAATTACCTTTTGAAGCCCCAGAGTGTCTTACCTTATCCCTAGATCAGAATGTCTTATATATCTCAATTTCCCTTTGTGTTTCTGCACCTCTCATGTATGTGGGGTCTCTGACTCTCTCATGTATGTAGGGTTCTCATGCATATGTATGTAACTAAATTTGGTCATTTGTTTTTGTTAATCTGCCTCATGTCTATTTGATTATTAGATCAGACAAAAGAACCTTGAGGGTAGAAGAAAGTTTCCTCCTCCTCAGTACTACCATGTGGAAAAGCCCAGTCAAGCTCATTCTTGGCACTCTACATTAAGTGTCAGGTCTTCTGAGGAAGCTTCTTAAGCTATGGCTGTACACAACAACCTCAATCTTTCCCTGTCTCTCTCTCTCTTTCTCTCTCTCTCTCTGTATTTCTCAATCCCATGGGTGCTCCTAAGGTGTCTCTACGACGAGATTAGCATAAGAGCACGGTTCTTTTACATTCATTTTATTTCATACATTATTTGCATATCTTTATTTTATTGTACACCTATAGCAACTAGAAAAATGCAAAGAATAAAACCATCCAATATTCTTCTGCAACAACATTTTCTTCACTAAAACATGGTTATGATAAAAATAAAGTGACCTTTTTTTCTATTATATTCACTCATGCTATAATTTATAGTGACCCTTACTAAACATTAGAATATTGTACTTCTGTGAAGAAAGTGAAAAGAATGAACAATTGAAAGTCAGCAAAAAAGCTTATTAATATGGAAAAAACTTCAATGTTCATTAGGTTATTTAATAAGGAAACAGTTTAATTGTGCTATAAATATATATGATACTCAACTATATTGCATTTAAAATACTTGACAGTTTGAACATGAAAATGTCAAGTTATTTTGGAGTTCATATTATTCTTGAAGAAAGACAACACTTTTTAATCCTATTGTTTTGGCATTGCTTCTTATAATAATAATTTCATGGAGTTCCTTTATATTCTTGTGTGTGATTTCTCTCTAACTAAAACAATAAATTACAGTTTGACAATCAAGTTTCAGTTCATTTTAAAAGAAAATTTCTTTTATTCCCTCTGTATGAAGAAACTTATAATATTTGAGGTTAAACAAAATTACCTAATAGAGAATATATCAGTTAGAATGATAAAATTTGTAATTGAAGATCCACTGAATTTTCAGAATATGACAAGAACATTGATTCAAAAATCTTTCAAAAATGTCTTATCAAATTCTCGAAGAAGCAATAGTGATTTTTTTTAATTGCTAAAATATTTGCAAAAGGAATTTATATACCTAGTTAAATTGCTTAGTAAAATGTAATGTTAATGTAATTCAAGATCCTTTTACTTACTTAAAAGACGAATCCTATGGTTGTATAGCTAAAGCAAAGTCATAAGTTTTGAATTGCAAATTATAAAACTGTGGAGGTTTAATTCAAATAGAATATGAGATTAATTAGATAAGACTTTTGAATTTAAATAAGGGCAAATTAAGGCCGACTATTGATAGCAGAGTACTAAAATTAATGGCTTACATAAAAGTTTAAGAATTAGCCATCATTCTTTTATTTGCATCATTAAGAGGAGTATCACAGTGTTATTAAAAAGTTCTTGATTTAGAGTGTCACAACTTTTAGAAATAAAAAGGTATATCTCTAACCTTATTGGTAGATACTTTCTTCTGTCACAGAAATAGTGCATCTCCATGTTGTTTCTTTTTCTTTAAAATTTTGTATTTCGAGCATGTAGGAGAGAATAGAGAATTTTAAGATGAGCATCTTGGGTAAAATTTCTCCCCATTTATTTCACTATATAAGTACTTTTGAAATAAAGCATCGTGGTTTTGTCCCCCAAGGCCTTCGCGTGTAATTTTTTCAAGTCGTCGTGGACTACATACCCCCACCTAGCATGTAGTTCACAGTGAAATCTAGGTGAACTGATGTCCCATGGATCATGCAGAGCACAACTGTCAGGGCCTGAGGCAGCCCTTACTCTCTCTTTTCCAAGAATTATTTATCATTCTGTATTTGGATTTATAGTTTCCAGTCATGCTTGACACATGTGTACTCAAATTTATTGAACAGGAATTCATTAGGGATATAAAGAAGAATTACCTTATTTTTCTCCAAGCATAGTCTTCGGCCATACTGCAATGAGATTCTCTTCTCCTACTCTCTACCCCTCAAAATTGAGTTTATTTAATATTTATAGATTTATTCAGATTTTCCATTTTTCTAAAGATAATTTTAAAAAACTGTATTTTTCTAGAAGAAAAAGGTCAATTTAAATTTTTTCTAATTTAATGGTTTAACATAATTCATATCGTTAATTATTAACTATTAAATGAGACAATATTTGTGCTGTGCTTAGAAAAATACTTGGCACTTTGTAAGAGCCATATGAGTTTTAGTTTGATTTTTATTACTGTATAATTTTAAAAAACTAAAGCATCAAAAATTGGTAATTATGTCTATTTTATTCAAAATAATTAAATGGTGTTTCCCATTTTATTGAGTAATATTTTGAACTGTTTCTCTGTTTATCTTATTTTTCCCTTTATTACTTAAATTTTTTAAAGTTTAATTTTTTAAATTAAATTCATTGAGGTGACATTGATTAATAAAATTGTATAGATTTCAAGTGTACAGTTCAATAATATGGCATATGTATATCGCATTTTGTTCACAACCCAAAGTTAAATTTCCTTCTGTCACCATACATTTGACTCCCTTTAACTGAATCTACCTCTCCTCTTCTTCCTTCCCTCTGGTAACCACCAAACTGTCATCCGTATCCATGAGTCTGTTGAATTCTTAAAATTATAATAATGACACTTGATAAAACTATTTCTGAAACTAAGTATTTTGAACCTCCACTTTCCAAGACCTTAAATATCTTAAAATCTATTCACTTTTCCTACATTCTTAATATTTTTTGCCTATTATTATAATTCTAACTTCTTTTTAACAACTCTAAATATAGTCAATATTTTTTAACAGTTTCATAATATTAGTGCTTATTTGGATTTAACCACAGTTTAAAATGTATTTGTTCATCCTTCTTGCTGTGTTCTCAGTTATTACTTTTGGGTTCAATTATTTTATTCCTGAAGAAAGTCCTTTTGTTTAAAAAAATGTGTTAGTGGTAATATCTATAGAATTTTCATCAAAACATCTATATATTTCCTCACCCTTAATTAGTAACTTAGCTGGCTCTAGGATCTCAGATGACAAGTTGTTTCCTCTCAATACTTGAAGATATTTTTCTAATGCCTTTTGGCTTTTCTTTTTGCTGTTGACAAACTTACTGACATAGTTATTGTTTCTATATTGGTAATGGTTTTCTCTTTGTTTCTTTCGAATAGATCCCCTTGTTTTTGAAGTTCTACAATTTCGCAACACATTAAGGTGAGGTTTATTCTTAATTATCATGTTCAGGGATAATTGTGCTTCCTGAACAGGAAGATTTATGTATTTCATTATATCTGGAAAATTCTTTGTTATCAACTCTTCAAACACTGCTTCTCTATTCCTCTCTTTCTTTCCTTTTGGAACTCCAAGTATTTACTGGTTAGAGATTTCCATGCTTTCTCTCATGCACTTCTAACTGATTCTGACATTACTTTTTTTTTATCTCCCTTTGCAGCCTTCTTTGTAATATCCTCAGATAGACCTTTCAAATAGAAATTCTTTCTTCGGCTGTCTATAGTATCGTTTATGATAATTTATTGGCTATTTTATTTTAAAATTACATTTTCCTTTCAAAAGTTACCTGGTTTTCTAATAGGATTCCTCTTTCTTTCTGTGCCTTATTTTACAGTTTCATTTTTAAATGTCTATTAGAATTCTATTAACTGAAGTTCTCAGATGCCTCATCTTGTGTTGATTTTGTAGATTACCTTATCTGGTGCATTGTTTCCTTCTGACTGTATTGTTTTGGAGTTTGAGGTTTTTTTTTTTTTTTTTTTTTTACACCTTATAAATGAGAGTTTATATAAGGGAATGCAACAAGATCTGAATGAGAATGATTTTCACTATAGCAGATAACCTTTCACTTCTGTTAAAAGGAACTGATTTTCGTGCTAATTTCTCACTTAGAGAAATTACAAGTGGCATTCATTTCAGGGTGTTCATTTTTTTCTACCCGGGATCCTTGTCAAGGCAAACAAACATCTTTCTACTCACCTTGGGCTGGTGGAATTTTATTTCGAGACCATCCTCTCAATGGAGAGGTAATCTTTCCGAGTGTCCTGGCTTTATACCATAATCACAGTTAGGACTCTAATTTCCTAAGGCCCCAGCCTATGTACTTCTCACTCTTTTTCAGCTTCCTCTTGATTTTGGGCCCAGATAGCTTCCCTTATTTTTTAGAGAATTCAGCTGTGCATTTAAAATAATGTTATACTAGACCTGTCATTTCAAAATATTTATATTGGCAATATTTTCAGATTATTTATTTTGTTATTGTGATATAACCTTAAGTGCTCATATGATGTTATCTTCATTTGGGAGAATTTATTGTAATAGCCTCTATAGGGGATTTTTTTAAGGTTAGAGAATAACAAAATGGTTATCCTCCAAGTCATTAAAGTATACATATAAATTATTATGACAAAATTTTAATGTAAAATATTATATGGTGGTTATAATAAATTGTTTTTCATTTGGAGGATTAAGTGAAGATAATGACTTTATAAATTCACATGTAACAGATAATAAAACAAATAGACATAAAACAGAGCAATAAAAACAATCTGAAGTTAATTTGAAGTCTTTTTAATTATGAACATTGAGAAACTCAATTTTCAATATTAGTAGTAAAAATATTAAGGTAAATTTATTTCCTTGAGGAAATGTTCAGTATCAGATGTTAAGTGCATAAACAAGTTCTAAATATATATGGTATCTATTTTGCAATGTTTTAATTTCACCAAAATGCTAGAAGTACATATCTGGTCAAGGAATTTCGATGTTTAATAATTTTATTTTGATATTTGGCACATTTTTAGATTCCTAGAATTAGCATATATTAATTTTAATAATAATGAAAACTGTTAATTATAAAAAGTATCTCTATGTGGGTGTTTTCCAAGTTTTTGACAATTCAGAGTACATCTTTTAGTTTATTCATTTTCTAGAAATAATTTTGTGGCTGTCATAGACTTATCAACTAGCCTAGGTAAAATAATATGGTTCATTGATAATATGGTTCCCTGAGAGTCATTTATATTTTATTTTCGATAACTTTAAATTTGTGTGCTACATTTCAGCAAATAATTAAAAAATAAATAAAACAGGTATTTATTTCTTTCTTGGAGTCCTCTATTTTAGCATTCTATCTTTTATTTTATGACTTTTTTTTCCTTCAAATTTGCATATAATGTGACTGCCATGAAAATATTTTGGTGTTTAACGAATACATTCAAATCAAAATGCATCTTATTTAATTAAAGACAATATAAACACTGTTAAAGGACAATAATTATTCTTATTTTAAATCAGCTAATGAAATACAGGATGATAATATTACAATGATCTTAGGTTTTTAGATATTCAGAATTTAAATATTTAAAAGTTTTACCTATATCCTATATTATGTTAGATTGAATCTTATAATTCAGCTTAAAATTTCATAATTTTGAAACCACGTTTTATTTAAATAATTCTCACATAATCACTGTGTCTTCAAGACTAATCTTTTGGTAATTATATTACTTTAATTGCAAAAGGAACTAAAGAAGATTTTATAGTGAGAAAATAAGTTGATCTATCTTTATCTCTAGTCCCTTTCTCAATGCCCAGTTCTCAAAAAAACAAAACAAAACAAAACAAAACCCACATAATTTTCAATTCTCTTGTGCATTTAAACCAAAATATAATAAATCCTATCCCCTAAAAAAGAATTTAAATAAAATTAACAACAACATCAAAATACTGAATTTCCTAGGTTGCAAATGTGAAGCTTCCAATAATGTAATTGCTAACTAAAATAAATATTTCACTTTAAAAAGAATTCTCAGCTTTGCCACTATTTAGTTCTGAGAAAAATAAAGGAACTTCTTAAAGTTATTGTGATTACATGACTTTATATAAATCTTATTACTAAGTCAGGCACACGGTAATATTCAATTACTATTGTTATTGTTTATTCTGTCATTTTTGTTATTGATAAAATGATATTGAGAAACTTTAAAGTAAGTATTTTTGGGTCACAATTTCTTTTTTTTGAAAAATTGCTGTACACTTTGGAGTAGTATGTAATATAACTTTTACTTTATACCTTTAAGTATTTAAGAGATTCCAAGTATATCTACACAGGCATTTTTTTTTGCTTCACTATAAATCTCAGTGAAAGGCTGTGACAATCAGTCACTGGGGAAATGGGAACAGTTTCTGTACAGTGCACTTTTCCACTTCATAGTACACAGTGAACTCAGAGTAAAATTGGCAGATCAAACAGGAGATAATTAAGTCTGTTAACAGTCAGAGAAAACACGTGTTATCTAATAATTTTACCAACTATAATTTTAACTGATGCATGACATTGGAATGATTAAGCTCTTTAGAACTATTTCAATAGCACAGACATTTATTAAGTTGTGAATAAACTCACTTCCTGTTATTTAACAAGAACATTTAAATGGTTTTGAGTACATAACAATTACTTTTAAGATGAAATAAAGTATATTATACTCAGGAATAAATCAAATTATGTACAACTGATATAACACTGCCTAAATATATTCCCACTGGGAAATATTTCTCCGTATGTATTTGAAATGGAAAATATGTAGCAGATGGCAAATGTGGTAGTGCGAAAGTAGTATTTTTAATATAATAAATATAATATAACTTTGAGAATTTGACACATTTTTTTTCTATTTTTTAAAAATAAATCTCAAAAACTGTGCATTTGACATAGTTTCTGTATTTGGAAATATTTATATCCAAGGAATTAAATAACTGAAGTATATATTGTTAGGAGATTGGCTACTGCTTGATAAAATTATTCATTACCCAAGAAATAGTTACATCAATAATTCATATATGTGTGTATATATATGTTTATATTTTATAACTCATACACATGTATGTGTGTATGTATATAATGTTTCTCAGCATGGCAAGAACTTTAAAAACTTTAATATTGTAAAAAAACAAGCAAAAAAAAAACCCCCAAACCTCATTGCAGTTGAAGTGAATACAAGTTGGAAATTTACTTGCTATGCTTGTTGAGGGTCTGACTGAGTTTAGAAGAAATTTCTGCCAATGGGGAGTGTTTGGATACAGTAGGTAACCCTCCATAGAAATGCACATTGGAAATTAGGGAAAGTGTAGGGATGGCCTGGCTTTCCAGGAGTCTGCTCAGGGATCAAGTGCATAAATGTCCCTATCTTGTGTTGTGTAGATAGAGAAATTCAGTCTTCTTCCTTCGTCTTAATTCAGCTGATGATACTCTATCCTTTCTGTTACTTAATACAGAATTTTTGGGGACATCTTCAACTCCTGTTTCTTTCACATACTCCATATAATTCTTCAGGTAATTTGGTTGTATCTACTTACAAAATATATCTAAAATTAGACAACTTTTCCCAGCCTTCTCCATTACCGCTGTCATTGGAGCATCATCATAGTTCCCCTTGGTTACTGCTATAGTCTCCTTCGTGGTCTCAGCATATGTGATACCTTCTGTAATCTGCTCACAACAGTGCAGCCAGAGCGTCTTTCGGAAACATAAATCAGATCATGGTCCTCCTCTGCTCAAAATCCTTCAGTGGTCACCCATTTTCTCATAGGAAAAGCCTAAGTCCCAACAATGCACTTTAGAGAACTCAGCTCGCCTTAACTCTTCACATACATGGCTTGCCTCCTCCTTCTCTCCCTTTCCTCCAACCACAGCGGCATCCTTGCTGTTCCTCACATAAGGTAGGCACTCAGTCAGCCCAGGGCCTTTGCACTGACTCTTTCCTCTCCTTATAGTGCCCTTTCTCTGGAACTATATTTGGCTAACTCCCTAATCTTTTTTGCATGCCTTTGCCCAAATCTGTTTTCTCACAAATGTGTTAGAATAGAATATTTAAAATGGAAAATTCTACCTTATCCCAGCATATCTGAATCTTCTGACCTTGCCTTAATTTGTCCATAACAGTCATCACCTTCTAATACATTATATAATTTACTTATTTTTTTATGTTTACTATTTCTTATCTGCCACATTCCCTGCTAGAATATCAGCTCCAACAGGGCAAGGATGTTTATACATCCCAAGCACACACATATGTTCATTAAATATTGACTAGATGATGTAAAACCCAGCCTACCTACCAAAGTTCCTATTAATTCAAATAATTTATTTCAAATTGTCTTTAATTTTTAATGTAAGATCATGTCACCTGTGAATAATGGAAATTTTGTTTTTTTCCTTTTACAATCCTTATGTACTTGATCAATAGTACTTGTCTTTATGCACTAGAGATCAGTAGAATATGACACTACAAATCAATTAAGAATATCAGCATAAATGCATGTTTTATCTATAAAAAGATGTTCACAATGTGTAATTTAATGAAAAAATGAAGTTACCAAGCAGTATATAAAGTATGACTATTGAACAATTTTTGCAAAAAAAAAAAAAAACTGCATGTAGATATATATACATTCACATGTATGTACATATACCCCTTACTGAATATAATACTCTTAAAATCACTATAAAACATTTATTGTTAGGAATACTTCGTAGACAAGAAATCTAAGTCTCAAGGTTATATAGCTAATATACAGAAGGTGAGAATTAAAATCCTATTTTTACCCTTCCAAAATTCCCTAAACTCTACTATTTCAAATGCTAAAATTTGAAATTGGTCATGAAAATTTTCAGTTTCCCGGTGCAAGACTGAAAATAATTGCAATGTTTGATTTTCATTAATATAAATTTCCTTTTTGCAATAATTCAATGAATTAACTAACGTATTTGTTTCTTATTATTATGTTTGGGTGAATACTCAATAATACAATCATTCCTGGAATTATATCTTAAGAAAAACCTAGCAATTGGAGATGTAGACTATTGAATCTTTATTTTACAAGTCTTCTCAGTGGCAGAGTCCATTGATGAATTTATGAGAGATACTCAAAAGAATAAAAATAATTGTTAATTGGAGCAACTTGATGGAAACATCATTTGTTGTAAAGCTGTCCACCAAAATCTGCTTTTCCCTCCTTTTATAGGTAGGAATTGTAGGTGAGTACAGCCTTCCTGAATAAAGACTGTATTTTCCAGATTCTGTTATGATTCAGTGTAGCCATGTCATTAATCTCTGGGTATTGGAATAGACTCAAAAGTGGGCTCCACAACTTCTGGGGTGGGTTTTTAAAGGGAGTGGATATAACTTCTCTGTTTCCTCTTTTCTGTTTGCTAGAGTCTGAATACATTTGTTTTTCCTAGAGATGCCATCTTGAATCAGGTGAAAATTCTAGCTCTGATCCTAGCCCACTTATTTGTGTTTGTCTCTCTGTGTTTGTTTCCTAATTTATGAAGGTAAATAATAGAATATTTCTTCTGGGAATACTCTAAGAATTGAGTATAACATAGCAAAAACATTCGAAGTAGCTGGTCCTCAAAAACATTATTTTTGTGGCCAGGAGGAGGTGGTAGAGGCAAATGTGCTTTTCTATTCTTTATATCCTAAAAACATAAATTTTATTATCTCATGATATAGGTACTTAAGGGGGAAAAATTGTGAGAGGAGGACTATGAGAGAAACTCTGGGTTAAATTTTGGACATATGAGGGTTGAGATGACTATTAATATCCAAGTGTAGAAGTGGAGTGAGAGTTCAGGTATAATAGTTTAAGTTTCAGGAAAGAGTTTGAGGATGGAGATATTAATTTGAGAGTCATAAGCAGGTAGATAGTATTTACAATGCCGTTGGAGGAGATCACCATAATTGTACACGTGAATAAAGAAGAAGACCACAAATTCAGCCCTGAAGGCTTCCTGTGTTAAGAAGTAGAGAAAAGAGAGCCCAGCAAAGGAACCAGAGAAAAAGCTGTCCAAAAGGCAGGAAGAAAATCTGGCAATTGTGCCTAAGAGATTATGTGAATACAGTAAAAATGCTGCTGACCAGTCAAACAAAAATATAGACTGATAATTTTGCTTGGCAGTATGATCATTAGAGACCTAAGCAATAGCAATTAAACCAAAGTGGTAAAGTCAAATGCTTGGCTGGTGTATTAGTTTCCATGGACTGCCATAGCAAAGGACCATAAATCAAGTGGCTTAAACAATAGAAGTGTATTGTCTTACAATTTTGAAGGCTAGAAGTACAAGATCAAGGTGTTGGCAGAGTTGGTTTCCTCAGAGGGCTATGAGGAGGAATCTATTCCATGCCTCTCCCCTGGATTCTATTGGCAGTAATCTTTGGTGTTCCCTTGCTTATCAAAGTAGCACCCAAATCTCTGCCTTCATCTTTACATGGCATTCTTTGTGTATGTATGTGTCTGTTCCCCAGTTTTTTAAAGGACATCTAATACTAGATTAGGGGTTCATTCTATAACCTCATCTTATAAAAAGCTGATTTTTAAATAAGGTCACATTCTGAAGTACTGGTAGTTAAGACTTTAACAAATAAATTTGGAGAAGGGCATAGTCCAACCCATAACAATTGGAGAGGGATTAAGAGAGAATGAAAGGAGAAGAAATAAATACAATAAGTATAGACAACTGTGAAGGAGACAGAGAAATGGTGCAGTGACTCGCAGGGGAAGTAGAGTTAAGAGTACAAATGTTTTTGTTATCTTGTTTTGTTTTTAATATAGGAAAAATATCAAATTAATTCACAGGTAGGACTGGAAGGGAAAATTTGTTACCATAGGTGGAGCGTTAAGTGGGTGATAAAAATAGGATCTAGTGTCCTTGGAAGTGTCTGTCTGCAGGCAGAAGACAAATAGTTAATTTCTAGAAATAGGAAGGCAGAGAATACATATACAGATGCTCATAGGTGGGCATATATGGTGGCAGCATTCTATGGAATTTTACCTCTGGTTTTTGATTTTTTTCCAGTGAAGCAGAAAACAAGTTTTACAGCTTAGAAGGAATTTGGGGAAAGAGATGATTAAGTTTAAAGAGTTAAAAGAAGTGAGAGTCATCTAGAAGAAAGGAAGTGATTGGATGAGAGAAATATATTATGTTTGCATAAAAGGAATCCTTATGAGCCTAGTCAAAATTAACAGTCATGAATTCCAAGTAAAACCAGAGATATAATTTTGTGTTTTTCTCCGGCCACATTTAGCTAAAAAGGTGCAAGTCCAGATAGGCAAAGAATTAGGTTTTACTAAGATTGTGTTTTTCTGCAAGTGACTATGACAGAAAGGAATGGGCAAGGGAATAGGCCAGGGAGCGAATATGAGTTTGCCTCCATGGAATTTTGTGCTGAATAAGAAGGACAGAGGGGTATCATGTGGGAGACAGAAAATGTAAAGATGAAAGGATGCATTTGTTGGTAGTCCTAGTGTAGAACTGAAGAATGTAGGAGTTGGCATAGAGGACAAAGCAAACTGAAAAGGTAGTAGGTTGTAAGTGAGATGCCTGCAACTAACAGAGCAGCTAAAGATGCTGGCAATAACTAGATCTAGAGTAGGATTACAGAGATGAGTTAGGAGGATTAAGGCAAAGATAAAAATCACTAGAATAGAGTTCAAAGAACTAAGTGCCCAAGTTGATTGAATGATCATTGGATATATATTAAAATGAAAGAGTTCAGACAGAAATCAGGGAGTCAGGAGCCAAATCATAGAAAAAGGAATGGTTAGCCCAAGAATGAGTATGTAACAGCAGAAATGAAAAGTAGTGAATAACAGAGTCTATTGATGTAAGAGATCTAATGGAGGTTGTATGTAGGCAGGAGAGAGAATGATCTGGGACTGGTAAGGACGAACATGATGGTACGTACCACTCCCCTAAACACTCAAAGGCATGTAAAAGAGTTTGGGAGAGAGACTTAGTGGGCTGCATGAGAAGAAGTGTCTTCAGGAGAGCCAGACTTCTGTTAGATCAAGAAATTTAACACAATGTTTAGCAAAGAGATTCATGGTATAAGAGATTCTGCTAATAGATTATTAATTACAGAGTGTACAGTGGAAGTTTCTAGCACTTGGAGAGGAGTGAATAATGTAGCCAAATTGTGAATTTGGAGTCTTATGGGAATTAGAGGGTGTGACTTGAAAGTCTGGAGCTTCTCATGATTATTTTATTAGTTTTCTAGGGCTGCCTGAAAGTACAAAAAACTGGGTGAGTTGAACAACAAAAATTTTTTGACTTGCAGCTCTGGAGGCTATGAGTGCAAAATCAAAGTCTCAGCAAGGACAGATTCTCTCTGATGGCTCCAGCGAAGCGTCTTTTCTTATCTCTTCTAGATTTTGGTACATGCTGGCAATTCTTGGCCTTCGTTGGCTTCTAGATATCTTCTACTTACATGGCATCTTCTCCCTGTGTTTTCACATCTTTCTCTGTGTGAGTTTCTGTGTCCAAATCCTTCTCTTTTATAAAGATACCAGTTGTATTGGATTAGGGCCCACCCTATGACCTTATTTTAACTTGAATATCAATGTAAAGACCCTATTTCTAAGTAAAGTCACATACTCAGGTACAGGGGGTTCGAATTGCAACATATCTTTTTTACAAGAAACAATTCAAATCATACAATGACATAAAGAGGAAGAAAGGGCATAAAATTAAGTATCGTGCACTTAAGGTAAATAGAGCTAGCCAGGCTGAGAAATTAGGGACAGGGAGGGGTGGATGACACGTTCCTTTTTAACCCATTTGACAGAACAAAGGAGATTTGGAAAAACAAGGTTTATTCTCAGTCTATAGGAATCCCTTTGCTTATAACTGAAGAGGCCCTGAGTTACTCCTAGAAGACTATTTCTTAGCAATTCCAATGAATTTTAAGAAATGTTCTTAAACGGAACATTCTCCTTTGAGTTCTTTATATGCTAAACAGTCATGGATTGACTTTGATCAGCTCTTCAAGTTCACTTTTACTAAGTTTTAAAATTGAGTTTGACATATCAAATAATATACCAGCAGATTAAAAAGAATATTTTTTCATTAGTTTCATTAGTTCCACTATTTATCTAACTCTAAGTAATGACTTCTTTAATTTCATGTGCATAGCTCTTGCTCATTACTGAGCAACAAATTTCTGCAATGGGGAAAATGAAAGATTCTAGGCATACATAACTGATTGAACTAAAATCCAGGTAAACTAAATATGTTTCAGCTTTTAGAAATACAGAAGAGATGAAACTTGAATAGCCACTAGATATCTGGGAGGTAAAATGCTGTGTAAAAGGAATATGTTAAATTTGTAATTTCTAATGCCTTTCATGTAGGGTTTATCTTCTGTTACTTTATACTTGTGTTTATGCATGTTCAGGTCTGGGAGTTGGCATTAAATAAAGAATTGGACTGGGGGATCTCAAACCATCATATGTACTATTTTAAGTCAAGAATGAAAAAGGTTCACACCAGAATAGCAAATTCTTCTTAATTATTTTTATATTCTTATATCAGGTTAAAAATGTCTAAGCTGATAAAGAGACTAAGTATGTGAATTAAAGTAGTAAGAAAACATCATGTAAAAAATATAATTTAAAAACACATCCATGTTACCACTTCCTTTTAAAGTTATCTTATAATCTACTTAATAAAATAATTTTTTAAAAAATTAAAATTCAGAGCCAAAGAGGAAAATTCCTTTTCAGTTCCTCCTCTCCACTCATATTTATTCTCTAAAACAAAAGGAGATTTTGTGAGTAATTTAGCATTTATCTTTCCAACCCTTTATTTGTGGACATGTATAAGAAGTGTGTACATGAAAACATCCTCATATAAAATAAAATTAACGTAAAATTTATTTTTTATTGTGCTGTTTGCCTTCTTTTCTTGACAAAGTGTTAGAGTACTTTTCACAACAGAGCTTATAGTTCTACTTCATTTTTTAAAAACTGTTAAAGAGCATTCATTTATATGGAGATTTATTTAACCAGATCTTATTGATGAATATTTCACCATTTTTCACTAGGGCATATAATATTGTAATGTTCTCCCGTGTATATTCATTCCTCTTATAAGTTTATTTCTCAATATCTGATAAAGAAAAGTAAACTGCAGGTTCCTATGGAATACATATTTACACTCTAATGGATATTGTCAAATTCCCTCTCAAAAGACTTGATACATTTAGAACTTCACCAACAGTGAGTGAATGAGCATAGCAATTTTTCTCATGTGTTTGAGAATTCCATTTTATAAAAAATTATTTTACTTATGGCCTTGAAAAATTTTGTGAGTTTTTCTTTTGCTTTATTTTAATTTCCCCTGAGGATTGGTGAAACTCTTTTAATGAGTTTATTGGTAGGTTATAATTATTTTTTTGTGAATTATCAATTCATATTCTTTGACTGTTTTTGACAAGGATATGTTTTTATCTTATAATTATGCAGGTTATATTTATAGATTCTGAAGCCCTTTTTCTCCATATATTAAAATTATATTTTTCAAGGGATATACTAATTTTTAAGTTTGCTTAAGCCTTCTTTAGTCATGAAAAAAATTTATATTTGTGTGTATTCAAATATGTAAATTTTTACCCTTATAATGTTTTAAGTTTTTGTGTCGCTTCTTGATGTAAGATAATGGACACATTAAAAAAATTTTTTTACCTCTTTGATGCATCATACATTTATTTTTAGTTTTAGTATAGGTTGTCTTTCTAATAGAATAGATACACAATTTCATTAGATATTCTATTACCTCTATCACAATTTATCGAGTAGTCTATATTTTCACCACTAACTTGAAGTATTTCTATAGGATAATCATCGATACATATTTACAAAGGTCTATTTCTGAACATTCAATTCTATAGTTCTATTTTCTTTTATCCTGCGTTAACAACATTTTTACTGACTCTAGTTTCATATATTCTAGTTTGCCACTTGTTAGACAATTTCCCTTCGACATTTCTTACTTTCTCTTTCTAATAACTTATAAAATCAATTATCAAGTTTCATAAAAAATTTTCATTGAGATTGCACTGAACATATATTTATGAAGGAAATATTAACACTTTTAGAATAGGACATATCTCCATCATCTTGATAAATTAGATATTAATTAATTTATGATTTTCAATTATATTCAGTAGATTATTAGCCATAAAATATACGCCATAAGTATAAGTTTGATTACTATTTTTTGTTTCCTAAACATTTCGTTGCTTTCTGAATGGGATATTTTATGTTTCATTACATTTTTAATTGGTTATAGTGTCTAGAAATGCATTAACTTTATTGTTGATGACATTGTAATCTTGCTAAATGCTCTTCTTAGTGCTATTTAGTTTGCAGTTATTTGTCTTGATTTTTATTTATTTATTTATTTAATCGAAGAAAAGATTTTAATTTTTCTTTTCTCCCCCTACTCTCCTCCCCTCTGGTAACCACTAGTCCTTTATCCATGTCCATGAGTCTCTGTTTGTCATGTTCATTTATTGCTTTTAGATTTATATCCCACATGTAAGTGTTATTATGTGATTTTCAACTTTTTCTGTCTGGCTTATATTGCTTAGCATGATTATGGGTTTACTTTTGTACTCTTGATTCTGTTCCACTGGCTTGTTCGTCTGTTTAGTTTGCAGTTGTTTGTCTTGACTTTTAAGTGGAATATCATAGTCTCTGAGAGTAAAACACAGCTTTGTCTTTTCCTTACAATATGCCTTCCTCATGTGTGTGTGTGTGTGTGTGTGTGTGTGTTCATTGAATTGTTGACTTAATGGGAAGACTTCTGTCAACATGTAGTATAAATATTTCTCCTAGTTACCCTATATTAAGTTTTGGAAATCTACATTTAGGAATTTTTAAAAATCTGGAATCCACATTAAATATTACATCTAGACCTTCTCATTTGATTATCAAGCTACATATAATATTTCATTATTTTATTTAAAAATCCCTTTTTTAAAATGACAGATATTTATTATTTCCTTTTTCTAATTTTTTATCCTTTTTTCTCTTTTCCTTTTTATTAGACTTCCAACAGTATATCCATTTATAGTGACCTTATGACAAGTTATTTTTGGTATTTGTTATCTATTATCTATGCTCTTTGTTGATTCACATTTATATTTATTTTAAAGTTAATTACATTCATTTGTTCCTGATTATTTCCACTTCTTTTGGATATTTTTCTAATTTCCATAGTCGAAGGTACCATGCATGTTTGTGTGTCTTCATTTATTTTTTATAACAAACCAGTCATATTGAATTAGAGGCCCACCCTTCTCCAATACGACCTCATCTTAACTAATAACATCTGCAATGAACCTATTTCCAAATAAAGTCACTTTCTAAGGTACTGGGGCTTAGGACTTCAACATATCTTTTTTGGGGTGATTCAACCCCTAACAAGGGATTAGTTTTTACCCTTAATATCTTTGTTTTTATTAATTAATGCTATAATTTCTCATCTAAGTATTGTTATGACCACATCTCATAAGATTTGAGATATATCTTAGAGAAAACTATGCACAAGGAAGAGCTCTATTATTAACTGGTACTTAAGAAAAATATTTCTTTTTAAAACTAAGGAAAAATTTTTCCTGATGAAGATTATCAGAGAAAGAATAGACAGATAAAAGGACCACATGCAGAAAATATTGCCGAAGGGTAGTGTAAGAGTTGGTTGTGAAGGCTAACATAAATAAGAATGAGGATGTTTGATAGGCATTTATAAAAGATTTCTTTAAAAACATCAATCAGTGGTCCAAGTTCATAAAGAAGAGGACTGCAGGGGTTGGAAAGAGATAGTTACATCAAATTTTTGACCCAGCAGTGTGCTATAGTAGTCTATTTGCTTATCTAGTATTGAATTGTATGAAAAAAGCAAAAATTTTTCAAAATACATTAGGGGCTTGAACAATAGTTTACTGATCTCACTTATGATTTTTAATGGCTATTTTATGGTAACCTAACAGCTCTAAAAATGATAATTTAAACAGGATCATCATGAACAAATTCCACAGTTTTATGTATATAATCTTACATCTGCTTATGCAGAGGATTTTAAAGTCTCAATAAAACTAATGGCTTCATAATATGAGGAAGGTTAAAGCAAACAAAACATCAATTGTGAAATGACACTGGTATTTATCACGTAAAATTTAAAAAAAGTCATTGTGGTGTTTATACTTTAAATTTATATGTACAATTTAATCAAAACTTTGGGAAAACCCAGGAAAGCATTTATGATAACACATTATGTGCTTCAAAATGAACAACTTGAGAATTCTCCCTGAAATTCTTTATTATATATATTTTGGAGAAACATATATAATAGAAAAAAGGTATTTGAAATTGCTATTTGCCTAGAGTACAGATTTCTTTATCAAGACTTTGCCTGTAGATTGTGATATTCATGAACTAGAAAAATGTCGTTAATGTATTCCTTTTGTTATTTACCCTGAATCTTTTGAGAAATTCCATTATAGAATTATTGTAAGAACAGGAGCTACTGCAATGTTTTATTTGTGCAGAATACACTACAACAAACTGCAGAAATCTGAGCCATTAGAAAACAACACAGGGAATACAAATGAGAGATGAATTCATTGTCTTTGTTTATAATGCGACATACCAAGTGAATACTAGAGTAGAAAAGATTGTGCTGCTTGAGATCTAAACCAAAAATGCACTCTTTCCTGGTTTATGAACTTTTTTTTTATAGCCTATGGTAGGTGAAATTAGTTTAAATGTCCATAGCAGATACACGGTTTGCAAATAAACAGTTGTTTTGAGGGTGATGTTTTCATCATTATGTCACTTAAATAATACTTCACAGTCTCATTTCCTTACCCAATCTTAGCAACTTATTTCTACTTTTGTTTATTCTTTTCTCTCACTGCAGATAATAACCTTCTAATTTATAATATCAACTTATACATATTCAAAACTGCAATTATATTTAGAAGAATCAGACTTCCTCCTCATGACGAATTTTTGGTCTAGCTAAACCTTATTTACTCTGTTTTTTAGTTCTCATATGGCATTTCCTCAAAGAAAGCTTTCCTGATTACCTCCTAATCTAAATTAGGCTTCCTTCTGTTAGTCTCTCTATCCTAATCAATTTTTACTTTCAGTATTTGTAATTTTAAGTTCTTTGTATATCGACTATTTTATTGAATGTCTCTACAAGGACTGTACAGTATAATGAGTTAACATACTGCTGGTGCACAGTAGACTTACAATAAATATTTGTTAAATGAATTGATTACTGGCCTTTTTAGATCCTTTATTTAGAAATAAAGATAAATGAGTTATTAATGCAGTGTGTAAAATAATGACCAGCACATTGTAAGTGCTCTACAACTTTTAGATTGAAACTTATGCAGGATGAATTCACAGAAGTGGAATTTTTAGAACACAAGTTTTATGCACTTTTTTGTAATTGCAATTAATTAAATAATTTTTGAGGTATAATTTACATATAATGAATTCACCTATTTAAATGTACAATTCAATTATTTTCTATAAAAATATTTTTAATTAAAAATAAAAATAAATTTAAAAATGGCCATACCCACAGCTGTATGTTGACTAAAAAGTATAGGTTATATATTTAAGGTCATTTTGTTTCTTGTTATTTTTTCCCAAATTCTCACTTCAAAGGTAAAATTTGGAACTGCTGGAGAAAATAAATAGACATAATCTCTATCAGTTTTTCTTCATGCTTCAAATCACATTTCTTAGGATTAGGGATATTTTTATTGTTGTTTGTTTTATAGATTAAGATATATTAAATTATTTAACTAATGTTTTATATTTTATAAAATAATGATGGAATAAATTGCTATCCTCTTTAGGGTAGTTGTCCTAGCCCCAGTGTGGCACCCTGATCATTATTCCAGAGATTCTGGATCCTATCACATTTAGATTGCTAGCTTAAGAAGCTGGAAGATATTTTAGATTGATTGCTTAGTTGGCTAACTAAAACTTGGTTTCAGTAGTATACTGTGAAGAACGGTTTTGAGGAGCCAGAAATCCTTAATTATTATAAAAGAAGAAATCTAAGATTTAGGTAGATACATATGTAGTAGTAGATTTATTATGTGTGACTTAATCATTAACACCACCAACTCCCCCTTGCTGTTAACCTCTCAGCTCCCTTCCACAAGGTGAGGAGAAACACGTTAGTGTCAAGAATACCAGCATCCTACAGCGCACCTCATTGGTTGTCCTTTGTCAGCCAGAGATGCAAGGAGGAAATGATCCACTGAAATAAGATTCTTGATTTCAGTGAGGAAATACTGGCACTACAGGCAAGGTAGGTGTAATTACAACAGGTAACAGCGCAGCGGTGCTTAACAAAAATGGTTAGATCCTTGGGTATCTTTGAAGCTAATTGGTCATAATATTTCTAGAGTCCAAAAGATGGGAATTTCAGAGACTCCTTTTATTTTTTTAACTGAATAAACTTTAGATTTGGTGAAAAACAACAACAATAACAGCAACTGACTGAGGTACTAGCCTGGGGAGTAGTGAACACTCACTCATCCTCAGTGGTTTAATGCTGTATAGGTGGTACTTTCAAATAATGACAACTATTTGAAAATGATACAACATACACATAAGATTTGACCTTTGAAGAAGGTATTCAGTCAGAGATTAGAGACTCTTCCTTATAGGCACGTTATGAGAATACTTGTAATTCCATTTTATTATAGCTAAATTTTCTTAAAATCAAATTGTAAACTTTTTCTTAAAAAGTAAACTCAATTCATTATTAGAGTTATAGTTTATTCTGCTAGTCTTTGAACTGTTATTTATGAAGCACCAAATTCTTCAATGACAATGGCTCTTGCTTTTGATTTCTAAAATGAAGGCAAGTGATTCATACTTTATATGCAAATATGCTTAAATTTGGAGATTAATTGGATAAAGAGAAAATTCAACCATTTTGTTAATCTCAATATGATTTGAAGGAATAAATATTCATAAAAATTATGACCCCTACAGTATCTAGTACCTTTCACAACTGTCATATTTTTAAAGACATAGCTAAATATATTGTCATAAAAATGGCCTTTTTTGTAGGAATGACAAACATGAGGTCATAGAATAAAATATGAAGACTATTACTTTGGCACTATCTAGGTAAGGAAAAACACAAGAATAAGAAATAATTTTGTTTCTGAAATTGATTTTTTTATATTATTTTAAATAATGCAGTATTACTATTAAACATATTAGTATTTTTGTATACTAAGTATTGTGACATATATCAAATAAAACTTTGATTTTGGTTATATGCATATTAACATTCTCAATAAATATATTTATCCTCCAATAAATATAACCTTAAAGTAAATAGATCAACAAGTGTAATATGGCATTAAAGAACACTAGTATTTTAGTTACGTATGTAATCTTTTTTAATCATTGATGTATTAGTTTTCTATTTCTGCCATAACAAATTACCACAAATTCAGCAGCTTAAGCAACACAATTTATTATATTAGAGTTCTGTTAACAGAGATCCAACTTAAGTTTCAGTGAGCTAAAATGAAGATGCTGGCAAGGCTGCATCGTTCTTTTCTGGAGATTCTAGAAGAAGTTCTTCATTTGGGTTGTTGACAGAATTTAGTTCCTTGCAGTTGTGGTTCTTGCTAGGAAAACATTTTCTCATTAAATCAAATTGCTATAATTTGATACATTTCCTTTTTTACTGTCAACTTTTTTAGTAGTTTCAGAACTGTCACCTTTTTGGATATACAAATGTTTCCTGAAAAACTCTAAAAGAACATAGAACTTCTATTTTATTTAATTTTTATATGGCTCCAACACATTTCTACATGTTTCCTATTCTAGAAAGGCCGTTTCATAAAAGCTGTCCCTCACAAGACATAGAGCCTACTCGAATCATTCTAGAAGATATCCTGGTTCTAAGTTTATTCTATCATTTCCTTGACCATTACATGTGTTTCATCTACTATAAAAGGCTTCTGGGAACTTTCTCTTGATTACTTTGATACATCCTCTTCAAGATCTTAGTCTTAATAATTTCATTTTTTTTGTCTAAAAGTCTTCTGTTGAATTGAACCAGCCATTTTATATCGCTGTTCTATAAGTGAGTTTAAACTCACTAGAGATCTTTTTCAAATTTCTAACAAATTCACTGTGCAGTTTTAGGATACACATAAAATTTTACCAAAAGCAGTTTTCTATTTTTGACTTTCATGGACCCTATTTCCTTTCATTTGTATAATCCTTTAACTTTTTTTTTTAGCACGTACTGGTATAATCTGAGGTCAAGTTTATAAAGCATTTAAGAAGAAAGTACTGTGAAAATCGAATCAATAAATAAACATCCATTTAGCAACATTTTTCTCTCAGATTTTATATGCAGTTATTATTATTCATTCATAAATTAACATTTATTGAGCACTAAGAATTATACTCTGTTTGGAAAAGAAAAGTAGATGCTATCTCTGTCTAACAGACTGACATTCTCATAGAGATTTCAATTTGTCCATTTCTAAAAAGTTAGACCTCTTAGATAAATAGAGAAAATAGATTGTAAAGTTTGAACGAGTTTTGATTAAAATTTACTTTTGCCCATAATGCCCAGATTAAAGTCTGCATGAAGATTAAAATCTCACTAAAAGGATGATTGACATGCAAAAGTATTAACTAAAAAATGTGACCTTGACATCTGCAATATGACATTATAGGCTTGAACTCAGTGAATTCAGTTACAACTGGATTAAACAAAATAACTAATTAGAATGACTGTTCCAAAACAATGTTTTGGAGGTATTTTTATCTAACTTCCATTTATTCAAGAAGGTGACTTTGAAATAAAATCACTCCCCAGTAGAAGAAATTGGAAGAAAGGGAAACACACTAATTTTCTTGAACTAATTTTCTTATGCATACAGGGGGCAGTATGCATAAGTGTAGATAACAAAGAGCTTTATTAGACTCCCAATATTAGAACTGGAAGGCTATTCTTATTTCTGTTCTTGGCAGACATGACCAATAGATCAAGACCCTCTCTCCTTCTGAGTTAAGACTGTACTTCAAAAATCTCAGGAATTGGCACACTAGAATGCCATTACCTATCAGTGGATTATAGTTGACATAAGAGATGATCTCTTTTTGCCATTCATGTGTTAGGAGAATCCTAACAAGGCTTTATTCTCAGTTATGTATTTTGAGCTTTACTATAAAGTTGGCAAAACAGTATATAAATTTTGAGCAGAATAGTGCTATGATAAATACAATGTCAGTTGCCTTAAACATTTGTCAAAGGTACTCCAACCACAGAAAGTCTGCAAACAAAAATTTTTATTTAACTTCCTCAGTCTTTGAACATGTTGCATTCACATTTTGACAGTCAACTTTGTTTAGCTTTTTAACTCTGACAGAAATGAAGCATCAAGTGGAGCAAAAGGGAGGAGTGAACTTTTGTTAAACAAAATATTGACAGATAGCGCTGTCCCCTAAGAAAGAGGGGGAAAAAAGGACTGTGAAGAATAGATGTTTTATAATTGTGTTCATTTGTAAATGATAAATCACTCAAATTATCGATATAGAAATATCTACATTTTTATTATTTGTCTTGCTGTCTTTTGTGTTTCAGCCCCTTAACTGTAAGTAAATGATTATGTCTTATGAAAAATACAGAATATGGATTATATAACTATGTAAAATCCTCAAAAGGAAAATGTTGTACTGCCAATTTTATAAGGCACTACTAAATTGCTGAGAAAAGAAAATTACATTTGGATGAGTATAAACTAATGTTGAATGAATAGTTATATCTACAGCTTTTTATATATTGACTGGAGAACATGTGCAACACATTTCTTAAAGTCAAAACCCTTTAGCTGTGGTTTCATTGAAAACCAAAATCTATTGTACTTATCATGCTGCTCTGAAGGCTAATAACTAGCTTTATTGGGAACTCAGTGGCACATTTATATTCCCACTGCTGAAGTGTGGTCACTGAAATGCAGTGAGGGAATAAAAACAAACACTCTCAAATGGAGCACGGCACCAGCCCAGACTCTCAATTATGCTGTTTTTAGATGATGTGTGCTCACTGTTTCTCTTTCCTTAAGTTTTTATATGAGTACCATACTTCCCAAGGGAAGGCAGTATATCAGATTTTTTATATTGGCTAGTCCAATGTAGAATTTCATAAAATAGTAGTTTACAAAAGTGGTACAAATGAGATTTCTGACTATTAGGGCATTTCAATCAGTCAGTCTCCCTGTTCCAGTCATATGAGATGACTGTGCACTGTTTACGGTATTTGGAGTAGTATTCTTTGTGTATTTTAAAAAAATTTACAGTCAACAAAGACACAATCATCTGTCATGCTTATACAGTTTGAATTTCTGTGACAAGTTCTTTATAAAATGTGTGCAATAACTTAAAAGGCTGAAAATGTGAGTCATTTCTTATCTGAGATTCAAAACCCTTTCTTCCAATTCAAAAGGCACAAACCACATGCTGTTCACATTGGTCCAATTATACTCTTAATTAAACTTGGTGTTCTGATACAAATATCCACCATAGTTGGCCTCAGAATTGTATTAAATTAACTCTCAATTAAGAAAAAAATCTTGCAACAGTAGTTTTTTATCTAATACTAATCTTAATGTACATACTTGGAGTCTATACAGTTTATATTTTGTATGATCTTTTTAAAACTAATTTTTGATTAATTTTGGCCATGTTACTGCTCTTAGCCGATTATTTTTAGCATTATGATTCAGTCTAATAAAATAAATTTAGACAGAAATTGGAAATAAACCATAACCAAATCAGCTCTTTTTTCTAGCACTACTACAGCAACAGGATTGTCAAGTACAGAATGAATTAACTGTAAGTATAAATAACATTAGGAGATGTTTGATATGATTTAGAGCAGAATTTTCAAAATCAGAATTTAAAACTTAATTAAAAGTAAAAGTCTTGTTTTTTATAGAGTGAGAAATTTTTGCTAAATTTAATGATTAGCTATTTAAAAAAAGGTGAAAGTTTTGGATTTTTTCCCCTGAGAATAATGGAGAGAATTTTATGATGCTAATAATGATGGTTATATAATTACATACTATTTATTAAATTATTACCACTTATTATGCTCCATACTATAAATTATATAGATTGTTTTTAATTCTCAAAATAAACCTGTGAAGTAAGTTTTGGGAATATTAAGAAATAAATAGACAAACATTAATTCAGTATGTAGTGGATGCTCTGGGAACTTCAGGTATGAGCAGACTCCAATAAGAATGGATAATTAGAGATGGATAGAGTCTATGAATGGGTAATATTAATGGTAACAGTAACAATAATAATATTATAAAGCAAAGGGAATATTTTTTATATTGTAATCTTTTCCATTGTATAGTGGCTCTAGTTTGCCCATATTACATATTTAGTTGTGCAGGTCTTATCTTTTTTATCATCAAAACTGACTTTTAGAAAATGATGTTATGATCTCACTCAAAATTAAGCTAAAATTTTATTTTTCCCAATAGAATTAATGTTTTATTTTGAAAAAAGAAAGCCTTAAGATTTAATTGTTCCATTGTATTCATCAAAAAACAGTAAAACAAAAATATGCGAAAGATGTACAAAATGTCTTCTCAACAGTCTGTTATAGCAAAAGGGTATTCATTTCATCCAACTATATGGGCAGATACTCCAAGTTTCAGATTGACTACTTGTGTCATTTATGCATAGGGATTATTTTGCAAATTTCCTAATTTTCTAGAGGCTATATATTATGTTTGGCTATTTATCTATTTATTTATTTTTATGCATCAAGCATATATTAATAATTCATTAAACACTAGGGGTTAAGAACCTATCATAATAAACTATAAATAGTTTAAGTTTTAATAAACTAGTAGTAAAATGGAAAAATATCCATACTAAAAAGTCCAAAACTTAGACTACTAGGTTTAGATAGTATTATAAAGCTAAATATCTATTCCAATATCTAAAATCTGACAACAAAAAATAATAACATGCAATATTTATAATAACAAAGTAATAACATTAACATACACACATGCTTACTAAGAAACTTAGTATGCTTAGTAAGAACCACAAGAGTATTTTGGAGTAGAGTGACAAAGGTTTAACCCTGTTCCTATCCCCAGGAGCTAAACTGGGTAGTGTCAAAAATTCTAATAATTTTCAGGAATACCTGCAAAGTTAAAACACAAAACATACCACAGGAAAAAAAAAAAAAACTTGGTATGATGAAGATAAATGAAGAATTCAACATGAAAGACTGCAGGGAAGTAAAGGGAATGCCTACAAATATTCTGAGCTTTATAACAACATAAAAGAATTTGAATATAATAACACAAGAGCTCAAATATAAATTATAAAACTAAAATAAAAACAGAAAATGATATCACAAATCTCAAGAGATAGCTAAAACAACTTCTCAAAACTAATCAATAAAGTGCAGAAACAAGGAATAGAGTAGATAGAAAAGCAAAAAATAAATAAAGAAAAAACCTGAATTTTTTCTTTATGGGCATAGAAAAAGGGCTTGAAATAATCAGTGAAAAGGCAAAGTAATTAAAGAACTGGATATTTCTAATCTGGATATTTTTAAGACAATATAGCATACACACACACTGTGTGTGCATGTACATGTGTGGACATATATATAATACAGACATAAGTATACAAAAATCCATTCAAAGAGAAGCTAAACTACGAAAATAAACACTTTAGACTGTCATTAGTCTTTTTATAGCAACATTCAGTGCCAGAAAACAATAGATAAAATTCTACAATGTTTCACAGGAAAGAAAATGTTACTAAATGGTATTATACCTAGCCAAGTGTTTGTTTATGGATAGAAGTGACAGGCAGGCTTCCTCAAATGGGAAAGAACTTATGTAATAAATCATGTACTAACTTGTGTTAAGAGAAAACCAACTATATATTAAAGTTTAATTCATAAAATAATTCAATAAATTATGTAACATATCCTTATACAGAATTTGGGAATGGGAGAAACCTTTATCTAGTAGTGATTATCAGTGATTCTGCTTAAATCTAGAATTTCTATAAGAAACAAAATAAATATTATATATTTTGTTTAAAAAAAATAAGGACGTGATCAGAGTGAAAGTGAGAATGATGAGCGTTCCAAGGTTTTTAATCTATGAATCAGGTAACATCTAAAATAAAAAATACGTTGTTAAAAAATAATGAGTGAAGTCTTTTGTTTTAATTATAATTTATTTCTAAATTCAGAGTGGTCTTTTGAAAAAATAATATGTGATAAAGAAGTTCATATTTGATTTTTAGCAGCATTTTACTGAGGTTTTGATTTTACTTGAGATTTCTTTTCTTAATTTAAATAAATCCAACTTAATATTGTTATTAAAATAACATAAGTCTTATGATTACATTTTTTAAATTGCCTTATCTCCTGATTGATCAGTCTTTCTACTTACATATATTGTGTCTGAGTCAGGATCTAGTTTTAAAAACAGAGTTCTCTTAATTTCTCTTTCTGATACTTCGTTATTGGTATATAAAAATGCAAACAATTTCTGAATATTAATTTTGTATCCTGCTACTTTACTGAATTCATCTAAACATTCTAAACATTTGGTGGAATCTTTAAGGTTCTCTAGATATGGTACCATATCATCTCCAAATAATGATAGTTTTATTTCTTTCCAATTTGGATGCTTTTTATTTCTATTTTTTGTCTGATTGCTGTGGGTAGGACTTCTAGTACTATGTTGAATGAAATCTTCTTCCTGATCTTAAGGAAAATGCTTTTGGCTTTCTTCCGTTTCTTCTGATGTTTATTTTGATGTTAGCTGTGGGTTTGTCATATGTGGCCTTTATTATTTTCAGATATGTTCCCTCTAGTCCCACTTTGTCGAGAGTTTTTTTTAACTCATCATAAGTGGATTGAACTAAAAAGTTTTTACACAATAAAGGGAATAAACAAAATGAAAAGACATCCTAATGAATGGAGAAGATATTTGCCAATAATATATTTGATAAGGGATTAATATCTAAAATTTATAAAGAACTCATACTACTAAACACCAAAAAAACAAACAGTTCAATTTAAAAATGGGTAGAGGACCTGAATAGACATTTTTCCCAAAGAGGACATATAGATGGCCAATAGACATATGAAAAGGTGCTCAACATCAATAATCATCAGAGAAATGCAAATTGACCACTATGAGACATCACTTCACACCTGTCAGAATGGCTGTCATCAGTAAATCAAAAAACAACAGGTGTTGGCAAGAAATTGGAGAAAAGGGAAACTTCGTGCACTGGTGGCGGGATTGTAAATTGGTGCAACCACTATGAAAAACAGTTTGGAGGTTCCTCAAAAAATAAAGATAGAACTACCTCATGACCCAGCATTCCACTTCTAGATATTTATCCGAAGAAATCCAAAACACTAGTTCAAAAAGTTATATGCACCCCTATATTCACTGCAGTGCTATTTACAATAGCCACGATATGGAAGCGACCTAAGTGCTCATCAATAAGCAATTGGATAAAGGACATGTGGTGCATATGTACAATAGAGTATTACTCAGTCATAAAAAAGAAAAAAAATGAGATCTTACCATTTGTGGCAACATAGATGGACCTGAAGGGTGTTATGCTAAGTGAAATAAATCATACAGAGACAAATAGCAAATGATCTCACTTATATGTGTCATCTAAAGAACGAAACAAACAAACAAACAGAAACAGGCTCATAGATATGAAGAACAAACTGATGGTTACCAAATGGGAGGGAAGTTGGGTGGCTGGATGAAAAAGGCAAAGGAATGAAGAAGTCATGGGGATGTAAAGGACAACCTAGGGAGTATAGTTAATAATAATGTAATAACTATGTGTAGTGCCAGGTTGGTACTAGACTTATCAGGGGTATCCACTTCATAAATTATATAAATGTCTAACCACTATGCTGTATACCTGAAACTAATATAAAATAATATTGAATGTCAACTATAGTTGAAAAAAATAAATAATAATTTTTAAAAAACAAAGGTCATGCCTGGTAGCCCAATGGAAGAACAATGGGGACTAATTGAAATGGTATTTGTAGTGCTGAAAGGCAACAAAGGGCCAGTAAGAGAATCTACAGGCTAGCAATACCAAGAAACCAGTACCACCCTAAGACTAGAATTGATAGAAGTGATGGTACTCCTGTCCCAAAGCTAAGGGTTGCCAGATTGGAGTGGGGTCGCTGAATGTATGTGAAAGCTGTGTGGTAGTAACCAGAGCTACAGATGAAGGGGCTGCCTGGAGTGAGGTGGGATTATGGAGAGCTACAGCTGCAGAGAGAGAAACAGCTCAAAGCAGATAAAAAAGAAAACTATCTTAGCTTCTGCTTTTCAGGTTTTGGAATCCTATAAATTCCTTGTAATAACAAAACCTAGCCAGAATTCAGTGATCAAGGATGGCTGGAATATGCAGAGAAAGAGAAGGGAATAGACCTGAGAATAAACATATAAATGGCCAGTATATCTGTACAGAAAGATTGTGGGTTGATGGTTCTTTTGTTTTAAAATGGTTATTTTTAAATGTTGGATTTGGGATGATTTTGATTTTTTATTATTTTTACTGTAGGTAAGTTAGAAAAAACTTTCAAATGCTAATTCTTGAACTCATTATTTGAACTTAGATTGATAAATGAGGAAAAAAATATTTAAAGAGGAGTGAACCACAGTGAAAAAACGGATTAGAATATTTGGAGAAGAATAATACATTTGATATTGCTACCACAGTTTACAAAGAATAACGGTCAGGAAAGCATGATAAGATAGTGAGGTAAATATGGAAAGGACTTTTCTGCAAAGAAGTGTGAGTTTTTCAATTTACATTAGACCATTTTAAAATTTATAAGTTAGAAATCACAGATATGTTTTAGATCTAGAGCTCTGATGGCAGCTAAATAATATAGTGGAAGAAAAAAATGTTTCAGAAAATATTGTCCAAGTCCACATCAAAGATAAAGAATAGATTTGTGTTTACATCACAAATATGAGTTAGTAATAATGCTTTAAACTTCTTATTATATTTCATAAGTGATCAACTTAGTCTTGAAAAATATATTTTATACTATCTTTGGGTTAATACTTTCCCTACTTCATCTAACAGGGATGTCATTGGAATATAGACTAAAGAAAAATTTTGGAAATTTGATAGCTCATTATCATTGGCAAAAGTCTCATATATAAATTGTTGAATAAATTAACCCTCGGTCTAAAATTAATTATCCAAAGATTCTCTGTTAACTCTTACAAAATTTAACAATTAAATTTTCAAACATTGTTTTATGCCTAGAGTGTACCTTTAATAATAGGCACTGAAGAGGATATATAAGTGAAATATAATGTGTTTACCTTAATAAGTTTACAAGTTAAATGGAAGACATAATATGCATTCAGTATTAGATTCAGTGATAATGTCAGATTAAATAGAATGAAAGGCAAATTATGTAGTTGGACAGCAGGTGTAATAAAAGTTTAAATAATTGGGAAACCAATATGAAATGGAATAGTTAAAGAAAACTTCCTGAAGTAAAGGAATTTAAAAATCTTCCTAAAGTTTTATGTCATTTCATTTGTTTCATTTTTCCTAAATGACCGCTTTAAGTATTTCTGCAGCCTGTCGATATGGAATTGTTTTTTAACAAATGAAATGCTTGAGTTAGATTTTCTTTAGTTCACAAAGATCAGAAATAATTATGATCAAAATGTAATTTGTTTTTTGGACTACATCCTTTCATTTTTCTTTCAAAGAAAATATATTCATTTTCACATTGAAGCACTGATGTCCAAATTTAGTTTTAATAAAACTATTGAGTATGCATATTCCTTGAAATATTTCAAAGCCATTGAAACTATTAATGAAATACCATATCAGTGTCATGGCAGATAATGCTTTGTTTTTCAAAGAAACTCTTTAGCATAGTAAATGATATATTTGTTCATTTATCAGTGTCTTTGGAGAAATATCACAAAACTATAAAGTATGAGTCTATTATACTATAAAATACTTAACAATTTTGACTTGAAGTATTAAACAGAAGAAAATAGAACCCAGTAGGTTGGTTTTGCCTAAAATGTAATGACACGTTACATTTAGTTTTAAGAACCTTAAATCTTGAAATGTGAAAAAAAAATAGTTTTCTCTGTTTCCTAGTTTTGCCAGGGTAATTGACGAATACTATGTATGTTTTTCTTTTCCTTGGTCAATCATCTTAGAGTGGACATCTGCTGTTTCTACTACCAATTAAAAAACCAACCTTCCTTGAGGTACTGCTTCTCCTCTAGTCCAACCATGTGGTTATGCTGGAGTTAGCACCTGATGGGCAGTTTTGACACCTGATGAAGCCCCAGTCCCTCCCCCCCCTCGTCATCATTCTGTAACTAAGAATTAATATATGAACCCAGCAAAGTAATTGAACATTTTATCCAGTATATTTCTACATGGCGCTGGCAAAGAAAGAGTTCTTCTGTAAGTATCAGAACTTACAACTCCTGACATAATTGGAAAGTTTTTGATCTGGCTCTGCATAATTTTTTTCTCTCTTTTTAAATTTGCTTGAAACTTTATTTTCTGGAAAAAAAAGAAAAAGAAAAAGAAAAAAAGAAAGTGTCTCCTTTCATTCAGAAAAGCCTGAGGAAAAGTAGCCAACAATTTGCTCTGACTGCCTAACTTCCCTGATTGAAATTACATTAAACTGAAACTATCATAGTTTTACATATATCTCTATTTCTACATGCAATTGAAGTATCCTTTTATGAACGCCCTCCCCCCACCTCTTTAACTTAAATTAATCTGGGCTGTTTCTCTATAACTTGAAACCAAAAAATATCATCAGCTACATATCTTATGGCAGTATTTAAATCTTTGGAGCCAGATATGGCTCAGAATTTAGGTATGTATGTTGTATAGGATTTCAGGAGTGTCAGGGCAGCATCCTGGAGACAAACTCATTAAGATTTCTATAGTGATATGAGTGAATATTCACTCTAAATGGGATTAAAAAGAATTATAAATGTCCTGATATCAATTCAAGTCAGTTTTATTTCCAAATGAGTTTGACACCAAAACCAGGGGAAAAAACTTGTTGTTTACAGGGCTCTTTGGATTGTGGAATTGCAGAAGAGAATTAGGAGCTATGCTGTAGTCTAAGCTACTATTGAAAAATAAATCTCCTAATATTAAAGATACAATTTACAGAACCATCTTGATAAAAATTTGTCTGTCATATATTGCTTCCATCCATCCCTGTTCCCTACCTAGAAGCTGCTCCCCAGTGAGGCAATATGGTATATAGGGATGAAATGGGAATGAATGTGAGCATATAGGGATGAAATGTAAGTGACAAAAAGATTTTATCTAGTATAACATATCCTTCTGAAAGACCAGGAGAAAATTTGTAGTTTCAAATAGTAGAGTCAATCTGCTCATTCCTTGTGACAGATATCCTGGGCCCATGTTAATTCTGTTTAGAAAAAAACATTTGATTTGATAGCAACAAAATTAAATAACATATATATCCATTTTGTCATTTCCTTTTTTTCCAGAAAATATAGTTTCAAGCAACTTTAAGTGAAAAAATCATGCAGAGCCAGATCAAAAGCTTTTATTACAGTTATGTCAAAGGAATGTAAGAGTTCTTTTGTTAATAGAAGGAAAAATTCTATAAAATGGTTTCTCTTAATAATCACAATCATAAGTATAAAACTCATCACAGTAGCTAATATTTTTGAGAATTATTTCATTTATTCTGAGCCATGCACTCTGCTAACACTTTACATGAATTATCTCCCTTAATTTTCACAACAACCCTGTAAGGTACATAAAATAATACCATTTATTTTACAAATAAAAAATTATGGTTTAGGTCAAATAATTGTCTAAAGTAGCATGTTGCATGGCTGCCTAACCCCCATTGGATGATTCAGGGAATACTTTTTGTAGGAAGTAAAAATCTAAGTTGTGATCTGAAACAGAGTTAGCTAAATGAGAAAAAAAATTATGTACAAAAGCTCAAAGATACAAGAATAATTGTGCATTTGAAGAATAGAAAGCAATCTGATATGATTCTAGGGCAGAGCATACATGTTGCAGAAGAGGTAAGAAGAGATACTGGAGAGGTAAGAATAATTCAGTTCATTCCAGGTTTTCTAATTCATATTAAGGAGTTTAAATATTACCCTAAACACTGTGAGAAGCCATTGAAATGTTAATGTTAAATAGAAAGCTATTGTAATTTGCATTTAATTTATCTTTCTGTTTGCATTTATAAAGAATGAATTACAAAGGAGCAAAAAAGTAAACAAGAAACTCATTTAGAAGGCTATTATAATAACCTAAGTGAGAGATTACTGGTATAAAGTAGAACAAAAAAGCTATGGCAGCAGATAAAATTGGTAGGATTCTAGAAATCTTGTAGATTGTAGAAATCTTAAAGATTGTAGAATCTTTAGGAACTGGTGCTTTATTGATTACAGGGTGAAATAGGAGATGTTAAATCCTGTGCTGAGGATTCAATCTCTAGCCGCAGTGCAGATGGCAGTGCCATTTACCGAGGTAGAGAACACGGGAGCAGGCTCAGGGATTGGGATAAAAATACGAAAGCCGTTTTTCTACAAGATGAGTTTGAACTTTCTTTGAGATATTCCAGTAGAGAAATATAATATTTGAATATATGAACGCACAGTTCAGGATTGATATAGGCCAAAGTTTTCAATTTGGGGAACGTCAACAATTAAAAAGACTTGAAGCTATGAGAGTAGATGAGTAAGATTAGATCATTTGTCCTGAGGTTACACAAGAGGAGAAACTCCTGAGAACTAAACTCTTAAAATTCTGGAACTCTAAAGGTGAGACAATGAAGCCAATGGAAGAGAATATTTCAAGAGGGATAGTAACAAGAAATTGTTTCATACTTGTCAGAAGAGTATCTATTAATGATATCGGTAAGAGCAATTTCAGTAGCACTGGAGGGACAGAACCTAGAATTCAGTGGGTCACAGAGAGAATGGGACGTAAGTAAGTTTTGTTGAAAAACTCTGATGGCCCTACGTCCTAAAACAATAAAAGGTGTCACTGCGTCATCAATATAAAAGTCAATGTAAAATGTTACCTTCAAAACAATGGAAGTAAATCCTAAAATTTAAATAGCTTCTTTCAAAAATTTTTTATTGTAAAATTGTGGCTAAAAAAAGTATAGCTGAGCTTTCATTTTTATAATTTCTTTGAGTCCCTGCTTTGATACCTTAAAGATGTGATTCAGTGCTGAGACTGAAGATGACCAGAGAGCAAGTTCAAACAATGATATCAGAAAACATGGCTGTTGGAAGGACTGAAATACCAGGCAGAGCAGAAAGGGATGCTAAAGGGGATGGATATTTTGTTTGTTCGTTCATTTGTTTTATCTTTGTCATAGGAGAGAATTGAACACATTTAAATTTTTAAACGATTATAAGGCATAAGAAAAAATTAAAAACAAAGAGGAGAAAAATATGACAAATACAGCAACCAGGTAAGCACAGAAGGAATTACCTCAGTACTGGGTGGATCGCCCTTGGGCAGGAGGCAAGTCAGAGTTTTTATCTGTTTTAACACAAAGAAATGAGGAAATCATAGATGAATGTGGAAATTAAAAAGTTGGGTGATTTCTTATTGCATGGCATTTGTTTTCTCTAAATGATGAGGCTGCTGAAAATGAAGAGAAGAGGTAGGGAAGACTTAAGAATTGCTGTAAAAAACTGCCATAGCTGTTATGAAAAATAGTTGAAGTTACAGACTAGACAAGAAAGACACAAAGTATGACTAGGTTGTTATCAGGGCTCAATAATATTGAAGATCACAGTTTTAGGAGGTATATTAGGGTGCCCCAGAGAAACAGATATCTATAACTCTATACATATGTAACTATATACCTATATAACTATATCTACAAGTCAGTTTAGAGGAGAAAGAGAGAGAGAGAGAGAGAGAGAGAGAGAGAGAGAGAGAGAAACAGAGATTTATTATAAGGAATTAGCTCAAGTGATTTTGGATCCTGGACATTCCAAATCCAGAAAGAGCCGAAATCTTATTTGATAGGCAAACTGTCAGGCAGGTGAATTCTCTCTTTGTGTAGGGGAAGAGGGTTCAGTCTTTTGTTCTATTCAAGCCTTCACTGACAAGATGAGGCTCACCACATTATGGAGGTCAATCTGCTTTACTCAGAATACTGATTTAAATGTTAATCTCATTCAAAAATACCCTCACTGAAACACATAGAATAATGTTTGACCAAAGATCTGGGCACCTCATGGCCCAGTCAAGTTGACACATAACATTAACCATCATAGGGCAGTACAAATATTTCCTGTCTGAGAATGTCTTGTTATGTGACATGTAAATATCATATGTAAGAATAATCATTATTTTCCTTTACATGATTTGTTTACTTGTTGTTCTACTAAAATAAAAGACAGATGCACTCAAGCATAGGGTATCTAATTTATTTGGAAATCATGCTCTTTCCCACCTTAAATAATTCAGGGATTTAATGTAGTTCATAACCCTTTCATCACCATTGATCCTCCCCTCTGGTTCCTCTTTGAGGTCTCAGTATTTCTCTTAAAAGAGAAGTTGAAGAAAATACTGCCTAAGAGTTTCTATATGTTAACTTATTTCTGTGAAAACCGAAAGCTGGCAGATTGTCATATAAAATATTGCATATACATTTATCATTATGGAATTCTTCTGGAAAAAAATCACAATTTGAGATTTTATCTTTCATCTGTATCTTCAAAATATCACTTAAGGCTTCAATGAAAAGAGAGAAGCCTGGAAGGGAGTAAAAGTAAAACTGAGAGAATTATTTGGCATGATATTCCTTTTGTCCAAGTGAGAGATGATAGTAGTTTGGACGAAAATGTTGTAAGTGATAGGAAAAGTGGGTGCATTTGAGAGATGAATAAAATTGATCACACTTAGGAACAGATTGTATATGGAGTAAGAGAGAGGAGGTCATGAAATGGCTGGTGGTGAGAGTGGTGGTTAGAAGAGTTGTTCTAGGTCTGATGCAAATGACATAGCCATAATGTGGGTGTCCACTGGTCTATGCTTGACCACTGGATCCTTGATTTGGAGATAGCATTTTAATTTTATTTCTCTTTTGGGGGTTGGAAGATTTAGTTTCATATTAATTCCCTCTGTTTTCTTCTCCTTAGTTTCTAATTGCTCTAATGACAAATTGATACTTAAGATTATGTTTTAAAAATTTGAGAACATGCTTAACTTTTTTTTTTTTAATGCCTACAGCATCTGGTATTCCAAAGTGGTCTCCCATCCAAGTACTAACCAGGCCTGACTCTGCTCAGCTTCCAAAATCAGACGAGATCAGGTATATGCAGGGTGGTACGGCCATAGACCATGTTTAACTTTTAAGATATTTTTTAGTGTAGGTATTTTGGACTTAATGAGACAATTTGGGAAGTGACTGAATCAACAGATATAAAAGCTTGAATTGTGTCCCAGTGTTCAAGTCGTAAATAGTCTACCCAGTATAATTTGAATGTGTTTTCATTGTTTTAGATTGGTCAAACTAATACAAATGGGTGATGTGAGGGTATTATAACTTAAAGAACTAGAAAGGTGGACCCAATAATTCAAATCTGGATCTTTAAACACCGATCTAAACCTCCTTGAAGTAAATACTGGCTGGACTGCTGACTTACTGCTGACTTTCAGTTTCTGCTATGACCTTATAAAATCTATGTATTTTTGCTTCCTGTTTGCATCTGTCGATCATCTTTATCACCTTACTTCCCAGTAGGGAAGGATTTACTTCTGTTGCTGTATTACTCTTTTGCAACTTAAATTGTTTTGCCTTTAAGTTTCTTGTAATTCTTCCATTTCTCAACCTCAAAAGCATTACTTAACATATAGCGACAGTCGTTTTAAAAATCAAACTATATGTGTAAAGGTCAAAGAACAATAAATGCTGTTCTGCAATTTTGTGTGTATGCTATGTATATTTTCATATATGATAACATGTATCCATTTCAATAAATGTATGCTGATTTCTCTATAAAAAAACAAAACAAAACACTGAATTTCTAATGTCTGAAAATAGCCCTTAAGAAATAGCCACCTTAGAATTGATGTGGAAACAGCAGGCTGACCAAGAACAAGACTAACCGAAGAAAGTACCAGGGAGGGCCAGGACCACGCTGGAAAGCCTAACTGATGGCTCTCAGCAAATGAGCCATAACATGTCCTATAATTTATATTTCACATATGGGCAGGGACTGTATTAGTTATGCTTACCTTTTGCGTCTTGAATGAAGAGTAAGCTCTTATATTTATCTTTGAAACTTCCATTTATGTTGAATTACCTAGTAAGCAACTCAATAGTTATTTTTGATTTATTTAAATAGCACATTTATGATTTGTATTTATAAAAAAAGGATACCATTGGTAATTCCTATTATTTATTTTTGAGGATGTTGGTGATAACAATTCCCTATGATCAGTTAATAAGTACTATAAATAATTAGCAGTATATTATTTTCTAGAACTAGCAATTTTCTGTTGTAGATCAGATCAGAGTGACTTCCTTTCAATGCTTTCCCATTGCTCTGAGAAGAAAGATCACCTCGAACATGATATGTGGATCTACTCCATCAGTCTCTCCAGCCTCAAGCCCTACCAGTTTCCCCTTTGCTCCATACACCGAGCCACACCTGTTTTCCTTCGTTCCTTCACGACGCTAAGCTTTTTATCCCTTTAACTCCAGACCTTTTTATTTGCATTTGCTCTTCCTGCAATCCTCTATTTCTCTGCGCCACCACTGTTGCCTTGCTCACTCCATTCCTTCTTCAGAGAACAACTCTAAGCATTCTCTGTCCATCCAATTAAGTCTGGTTCTCCCTCTTTTCTCAACACCTGAACTTTTCCTTTAATATTACTCACTACAGCCTATAACCATATACTCACATATATGATTATCTAATTCATATCTCTTTCCCTTGCTAAATTAAATGTTCATAGAGTTTAGGACTGTTTTGCTAAGCATATCTCTAATGACCAGTATAGGGTCTGCCACAAAATAGATTCTCCAAAAATATTTATTGAACAAATTAATACAATAAAACTGCAACCAGTGAAATTGAAAAAGTCATGAATATAATGAACAGTAAGAATATGAACTTTTAGTTATAACAAGGACAAGGGGGAAACAAGTTACTAGATCATCATGCCCTCATATGATTTTCTTTTCCCCAAACATCATTGGAATGGTCAAGAACAACTTTGTTTTAAAAGTAACTGGCAAATGAGTGGCAAGCGTATCATTAGTGTAATAATTAATTTGGCACACACAGGACTCAGTCTTCTGCTGTCAACTTTGCATAGAGAGCCAAGGGGACAAAAGCTGAGTGCTACCAATTGATCTGACATTAGATATGTGAAAGGAAGTACCAAAATGGAACAGCCAAGTAGGAAAGTCAAACTATTTCCTCTTTGCTAATAGATATTAATGTAAATGAGATAAAGTAAAAGTTAATAATCAGAAATACATTAAATTAAAAAATTTTTAAATCCAAAAATTGTGTTTGGTTATGAGGGAGTTTGTGAATAGAATAAAAGGCTGAGTAACTCATGAAAACTTTCGTGACCAACTTTGACCTTGGTTATAGAGATAAGATTTTTCCATGTGTTGGAAATAACTTGGATAAAAACTTTGATGAGAATATTACATAAACAATTTTCCTATTCTTAGAAGTTTAGAGAATTAGAAAATTAGAAGCATCTTGGTCACTTTAATTGACAGCTGCCACACAGACCTAGCCAATCACAGATGACCGGGAGTAACTTAACTGCTATTCCCAAGAGAACTAGAAATATTTTAACTTAATAATTTTCCTAAAATATAAAAGGAATGAATGCTAGAAGTGGAGCAGTGAATAAAGGAGAAGGGGATCATTTTGGAAGAGTATTTCACATACAGTTTCAAAATTCCTTGCCTGGTGTGTATCCAGTATTTAGGGCTTAAATTTTGCCTTTCCTATCTTTGATTTTTTTTATGTGAATCATAAACTATAATGTTGGTTGGTTTACCTATTTTGTTTCTCTACTTGCAATCAATATTTGTTTTAACCTTGATTTTCTTTGTTGTTTTTGCAATTACATTTTCTTCTTCTCATCAATTCATTTATAGTTCCAAAACAAAGGTTGTAATTTGAGGCCAAATTCTTCTTAATCTATTCCAAATTTGTGAAAATAAAGCAAAGGCAACATTTGTCAGCTTTCTGGCAGCAATGCTTATGTTGGACAATCATTTGCACTGTTTTTGGAAAAGGAGAACTGAAATCTTACTTTCTCATCCTTAACATAAAACAAAATTTGGACTATATGACAACCTTTAATGCCAACTTCAACGTGTAGAATTCCAGCAGATGAATTTTGTTTTTGTGAAATGGCTTTGGTATTCGGTGTGCCTGTGGCTTTATAAAAAACACCCATTTCCTTATTCAACATTAACAAACATTCTCCAGACTATCTGCTCTCTCTTTAAGCTAAATATGTTGGTTCTGAAATTCTATTAGAATGAGTGTGGCTTGTAAAGACAGATCTTGGGATCGGTAGCTGTCTGCTGCTGAATAAATCTGTTTTTTTTTCTTTCTTTCTCTTATGCCCCGCCAAAATATCTTCTGGTTTCATTTTTTTTTTCCTGAATAATAGTGATTCCCTGTGGATATTAATTAGAATTTGGAAAACAAGAGCTCAAGATGTACTTTGAATAATCACAAGTTTGAAAAGTGATTTGTCAAGCTTGGCTTGGTATCTTCACTTTCTTTGGAAATTGCCCTTTGAAGTGAAGAAATCAAGATACTTATTGGTATATTTCTTCTCTGATAAAATGACTCCTGCGAGTAGTAAGTTCTGGCACCTCATAATAATAAGTGCCTCCATTCTTTATGTAACTTACTTAGCTACTTTGGTGCTAATAGGGTCTGATCCCAAAATGGTTAACAGCTTGGGTTTCTAGACGAACATAGTTCTAAGGCAGGACAGGTCTAATCCATTTTCTGTTGTGCTGCCTTGACCAAGCTACTTTCTCCAGTGGTTTTTTGTTTGTTTTGTATTTCTGCTGTACTTTCTACTCGCTTATTTCTAACATTCCAAACGTTGAAGTAATGTTGTCACATTGCATAACTTGTATGGAAGAAATTAAAAAATACATTCAGGAGATGTGAGTATAAATTCATACCAGTTTTAGAGAATAGCCAAATTTTAAAACTATTTTCAAAGAGACATTAAGTTTTATTTTACATAACTTTAAAGGTTTTTTTTATGTCTCTGACCGAACACTGATTGAAGAGTTTTTTCATCAATTGAACAGCAAAGATTAATTGGTGTTTGGGATCCATCATTCTCTTTGCTGGGTGTTGTGCTAATTTTGGGATGAGAGTATCACAAGTGTGTTCTACAACACAGACACACTTAGAGCTTTCCAAACATGAAAATGATGAAAATGTCTTGTTTTTATTTACTTTGGATAAGGTAGATTTACATTTCCAAAAGGTGTGTATATCAAACATCACAGTAAATAGAACATTTTCACAAAACAACAAACATTTTATTAAATAATATAATACTGTATGCAAAATGCCCACTGCGTAATAAAAGCCTAAAATGGAAAATCAGTCATTCATCTTTGTTTTCTAGTCAAGCTAAGAATTGTAAAAAAAAATTTGGAAGGAAACTGTAGAGGTATCTTTCCTTATAAAGATTCAAAAAGTAAAGACTTTCCAGTTGCCTGCTATGAGATTTTAATAAGTATTTATAAGTATTTAATAAGATTTTTATAAGTATTTTCTGTAGGCTTTAGGGTTTTATAAATTTCTTGTTTGAATGTTAATTAGTTATAATATTTCACAATTAGTATAATTATTAAATGTTGATAAATTGATTTTCATTAATTATAATATTCTGATAGAAAGTTAATTGTAAAACTGACTATACTCTGAGAAAACTTAGAAATCATTGTTAGGATCTAAGATCTATTTTTCCTCTCAAACAGTTATACTTCCAATAACTTTATTCTAAAGTTTAAGAGGAAGACTATGTGTCATTTTCTTTGCTTGTTTCAGTTCTATCAATTAATATTCTTGTGGTTAAGTGTACTTCAAGCACTTTTTTCAAACTCATACAATTTGCTTTCAGATTGTAGCAATTTCAAAACCCAAAGTGGCTGAAGTGCAAAGTTTTATCTTTGTTAGCAATAAATCGACAAATCCTATTAGGAAAATGTATAACTCCAGAAATTCGACAGGAAAATATAGCCAGCTTTCAGTTTTATCAGATCAGCAACTTAAGACAGGTACACATAAAACAAGCTCAAATATATTATTCAAGAAATGGGCCATAAAATTCCATTGTTTAATTAGCAGAAAAGATTGGTCAAAGGATCAATTGTTATGTGGACCCTGCAGGTTTAATATAAACCTGACTCTTGGTTTGTAGCGCACATGACAACTTACTTTGAGTCCTGAAAGGATGAACTCTCCAAGGATCACAGGTCAAGAAAATCTCTCATACAAGTTTGACTGCACCTACCATTATCTTTTTTTCTTAGAAGAATACAAAATTAGCTGATGACTTCTTCATAGTGAAGACTGGTTTTACTATTAATATTTTTTTCTAAATGCTTTTGAGGTAATAATTTGATAAAATATAGCGACAATTCAACTATTGGAAAATGTTTATCTTTTAGGAATTTCATAATTTTATTTTTCATAACATTTACTTCAGAACAGATATAATTTCAGCCTTTGGGAATGCTGACTTAGAATCCACATTAAAAAAGAAAAAAACTGCCTACCGTGAAATACAAAGGTCTAGAAAAAAAGGATTGATTTTAAGTTTTAACAAAGTTTTGTTAAATAATAGATTAGCATTCTAAGAGAGATTATATAAAGAATGTTAAAACTATTTGACCCTTTCAAGGCATTATGCTAAATTAGCACATATTATTATAATTTTTAATGTGTGGTTCCTATGCAGTGCTCAACTTCTGTGAATGTTGATTATTTCATAGCAGGATTAATTTTTAAACTTGATAGCTTAAAATTTGGTGAACGTGAATTAAGAGAAGGTAGCAGTGGGTGATAATGGGGATGGGTGATATGATATCTTTCTCCTTTTCTTCAGAGATCATCTCCATTGACTTTACTAGTCCAAATAAGGGAGATTTTCTTGAGAATTACCTCTAAAGAAATAGTTTGATGGTGACAGGTTCAGTTTCATACACAGGCGTATTACTTAAGCTAATTACTGATGAGTGGTGGAAGGCCCCTCTGTCCAATTTTATTTGCCCCACTGGCTATTTGAGAGATCTCCAGTGTGCACTTCTTTGGGGAAGAAAATGCAAATGTTACCTGAATGTTTGAGAACGATATTGGCAAATGAAAATAAATTCAAAGACAAGTAATTAGCTTCATAATGGTCTAAAAAATATATGATAATAGGAATGTTAAAGGAATTGTGATATTAACAATGTGAAAAATAGAAGCATTTAAAGCGGGGAAGCTATTTGTCTCCCAATTCAGGAAAGGCTGCCACGTGCAAGAGTGAATGTGGCACACTAATTTTAGGTAGCTTCCAGAGCAGAAATAGGAATGATGGCTGGAAATCGCACGGTATCCAATGTGAATAAATACATAAAAAATGTTTTACAAATTTAGTTGTTTCAAATGAAATGAACTGCCATAGAAGATAAGGTGCCTCTATCAAAATGGAATACTTATTCATCTGTTAGAAATCATATGCTGGGGATAATGGAGAAAATAAAGTTAACACATAGAATGCAGCATCTGGCAGTCCCTGTTTAAGTACTTAACATATTATCAATGAATTTAATCTTACCAGCAATCTAGGAAAGTAAATTCTAAATTACTCCATTTTACAGATGAAGCAAAGAGAAGTTTACATAACATATCCAAGATCATACAAGTAGTAGTGTGGAGTTGTGTTTTGAATTTATGTAGTTGGGCTTCAGTGTCCATTGTCTTAATGACTATACTGTATTGACTTCAAGAGTGGTCTATGTTACTACTGTTGATATTGTACAAGTATTTATCAGTTATCTAGTGTAATGGAATTGGGAAGAGGACAGTATGTGTTGTGGGGAAAAGGAAGCCAGGAAAAATCAAGGGCAATGAAACTTGCTGCAAATACCACTCAGAATGGCATCTAAAGCAAGATTTAGAAGACTCTTCAAAACATGCTTCTTACTATATTTTTGACCTACCATTGCTTATAGATTAGAGTGAAGAATAAAATTTCAGTAATTCTTAGTTGGCAGACTGTGGGGTACAATCTCTCTAACAAAGTCAACTTCAAAAGAGCCTATTTGCATCATGTTCCCTCACTGCCCTGTAGTTTTCCAAGACCTTGAGTAGAATTTTAGATTCCCTATAATCTGATCCCACTCTAATGTCCAAACCTTGTGGTGAGACCAATTTTCCTCACTTCACTTCGCTTTCTTCCATGTTCCTCATCTGTATATTACCTCAGTTTAGCCTCTGTTTCCTTTGCTTATGTTATCTTAATAACCTAAAATAACCAAATCCTAACTCACCTGTAAGTGCATATTAAATTTGATCTCCTCTTGAAGGCTTTCCGGAGTTGTCCACCAAAATCTTTCTTTAGTCTAAATTATGCTTATTAATATAGTAGGTAGGTTTAGCATTTCTTAATTCTATAATCGGTTCTCTCTATATAGAGTGTAAACATTTATTAAGTATACTTTGAAAACTGCAGCTCAATATTAGTGTTTTTGATATTATGGAAAACTGCAAATTATTTAATTCTAAATTTCTTTAGCTGCCTGCTATAGTAATTGCTAGAGGTATTAACAGTGAATAGTCTTTATCTTGTAACAACTTTTTTTAGACTTTAAAAAAGTTTTATTAAAAAATACATTATCTGGTGTTCCAGTTACCTGTCTGCTGAGTCTAGCTTCATTCCAACCCTTCTTTGACCTCCTTTCTATGGCAGCTGGAAGTATGCAAAGTAATTTTCTCATGCTCCCTCGTGGAAGCAAAGGCAGAAAATTGAAAGAAGGAGGTCTGAAGCATTCTTTATTTTCTTTTTTCCATTATATCTCTGATGGCAACATTGAGAGGTGACTGCAGGCTCCAGGAGCAACCTTAACTGACAAATCTATCAATGGTTATTTCAGCAATGTCAGTGAAATTCATGTTTCTGGATTTTCTCAGCAGTAGTCAAAGCAGCTATAGAATCAGCACCTCCACAATAGCTGAAGGGCTGGTTCCTGTGTTCAGCCGAAGGTTAGAAAGAGAGCCTTGATTTTTAAGTAATGTTTCTTTCTACCTTTTATTCCTCTAGTATTTCTCTTTCTTGGTTTTGCTTCTTTCACTCTTCCAATAATTTTGTAGTCATTAAACCCTTCTCTATTTAAAATACCTGAAATGATTTTTGCTTTTGTGACTAGACACTGAGTGATATATCCAGATCAATTCTACATCTGGTCCTGGGATCATTTCTGTAACATCCTATCAATTAAGTATCTATTCTCTGTTAAAATTCTCCCATCGAGGTTGGGTACATTCAAGGCAACACACCCTATTTCTAAAGAGTCTTTATCAAACAAACAAACGAACAAACCCCACCAAAATACTATTCTATTATGTTAACCTGAACTCTATCTTATCATATTTTTCTCTCAGTTCTATTTTACAGGATTCAGGGAACCCAGCAAATAATAGTCATCATCCCTCTCTGAATTCTAAGCCTATTAGAGTTGGAGAGATGGGCATAAAATAATTTACTTGAGTACTACAAACTGTATGGAATCTGGATTTAGATCTTTGACCAAATAGTCATGCTAATATTTGACTCATGGTGTGAAATTGACACAGCAGATTCTTTGTTGTTCATTTAGCAAATGCTTATTGACGCAATGCAAATTTCTAGTACAGTGAACCAAACAGAGTAGTAGATCCATAAAATGGAGAAGAGGAAAGGCTGAAGTTAGAATATCTGATTTCTTGTCCTAAATTTACTAATTAGAGGAATAAGTCCTCTTTCTCCAGGGTAGAGTAAACAGAGATCATAGAGAGAAACCAAGAGCCAGCCAAAGTCAACTAGGAGTCTCTTTTTGGAAAAATGAAACAAAGAGATTGAGTCTCCTTTGACTTAAATGAGGCATGGCCTATATTAAAATTCAAACATCATGGGAGACATAGTAGATGAAAACTTATCTTTTATTTAGATGTCACGGTGATATTTTATGTGAATAGCTTTCATAGATAGGTATCAGAGAAGCTTTTAGGAACACTGAAATAGTGATATTCAAAATATTTAATAAATAGTTTGTCATGGGTATTGACCAGGTTGAGTAGATACTGGCTATAATGTACTCTAGGGCCACATCAAGGTACACTGGTGAATCTTTGTCGATGGGCACTAAAGAATTGAGGCAAAAAAGATCAAAGTGGAGAGTGATGAGGAATCTGGAGTTACTAAAGATAAAGTCGCCCATTTTTGCTTACTGACACCTGGCCTAAACATAACTCTGATTTTAATTTTAGTAAATTATATAATCAAGAATCACTTTTACTCTGAAATTTAAAAGATTACATTCAACTTTTAAATTATTTGGAAACATAGTCATTTACCCATACATTCTAGAAATAATTTTTTCTTTGATAATATATTAAATGTTATTTAGCTCCTTAATGCACTAGAAGTTTCAGGAGATATCTAGTTATGCAAATAATCTTCAATGTGTATGCTTATTCTTCTTATTAAGTTATTTTTAGTTTTTTAAATATTATAATATTTTAAAATTTTATAATTTTATTTTGTATTATTTATATTGTTATGGAAATATTCTATACAGCTTGAATAATATAAGTTGATTTGTCATTATTAATGCTATTATTAAAATGTCCTTTTAAGACATTTTTAACTGAGGTCCAATTTATCAAAATAAATTTATATAAGTCAATTTTTCCTTTTCCAGTGCAAAATATTGTGACTATATAAAACTTCAAAAAATGATTTCTATAATCTTACTTATAATTTTTATTTTTTCAAATGGTGTCAAAATACAATTTGCTTTCATAATTAGAAAAAATTTCTATCATTTAAATTCTTTATAAATGTAATCTTTAAAGTCTGGCACATTTTTATTAAAATAAAATTGGAGGATTTTATAGGAAGCATACTTTTATTTGGTTGTGTTTTTTAAGACATAATACAGACATATTTGTAGGTATTGCTAAATATCTGTTTCAGCTAAAAATTTAGATGAATTAGGAAGTCATTAACTAAAATAATTCCTCTCTAAGCCTATTGCTAATTGAATATAAATGTTGAATCGCTATGTTGTACACCAAAACTAATATAATACTGTATACCCAGTATAATCTAATAAAAAAGTTAAAGAATATAAGCTCTAGCATCACATATGAATTCAAATCCTTTCATCAGCACTTACAATCTACATGAATTTGAGGAGATTAATTAACTTTGCTCTGCTTCAGTTTTCTTAGTTTAAAATAATCATTTTAATGGTCTCTAAGTATAGGCAAGTAATGCCTTTCAAAGCCTATCATAGTAAGCATATGGCAATCATTACTATTATTTCTCAAATATTGGATAACAGAATGTAAAAATTCAGAAATGATCATTGTTATGGGTTTGCTCATCATTATAAATGAGTTCAGCTTCTTTTTGACCACATGATTTTTTTATAAATGCAAATTGACTGTAACCACCTTTGTGATTGTTGCTTACTCATTATCTCTGAAAATATGATTAGAGAAGGACTGACATTATTCATTGAATAATAAGGTTAAATAAAATTGATCTCGAATTTTTTTTTTCTAATTTCAAAAATAAATTGAGATACTAAAATTTAAGATTAAGAAATGTTTCTATGTTTCAAATTGTTTAAATTTTGTCCTGGAATAGAATGAGAGTTATAAATGATGATGCTCTCTCACATGTACTGTTTGGCAACAGACTCCCTTAAGGTATATGCCCTTAGATAGAATCAGCTACATAATTCTCAAAAGAAGTGACACCGAATCATTAAATTCTTTACTCATTGAGTAGGGGTCAGATTCAGAAGCATGTGATCAGTACTCTAAAAAATTATTTTCTCTCTCTCTCTATATTATATATTTTACATATATAATTTATACATCTTAAAGGTTGTTGACTTATTCTTGAATATAAAGAGGAAAAGTAAATTGCATATAAAAGTTCATATTTTCATTTTTCAACTATTAGTTTATAGTTATGGTATATTATATATTAGTATATTATATATGTTAATATATATATGTTAATATAGTGTTTTAGATATTATAAAAGTTAATGTATATCTGGTTTGATATAGAGGCAGTTAAATAAATCAAGACTTTAAAATAAATGATATATTATTTTAAATAGTAGGGATTAGCAAAAGATCTGCAATCTCTCCCTAAGAGATTATCCCAGGAAAGAAAAAGAAAAATTCAACCTGGTGAAATCACCTGGCAACATGTTAATGGTATTTGCTAATGGAAAAATCACTAACTCTGAAATGATTTTAGTAGAATGTATTTGGTCTATCTGGATTTAATTATGGTAAACAACCTGGGATCTGTGGATTTATTGCATATATCATCTGTTTTTATCAGTATGAGAGCATAAAATGGAGATGGTGAGCATAGGCCGAATAAGCCCCCAAAAGATGCCCATGTACTATTCCCTGGAACCTCTGAATGTTACCTTACATGGCAATGGGGAATAAAGGTTCCAGATGGCATTAAAGTTCCTAATCACCTGACCTTAAAATAGGGAGATGAGTCTGGTTTATCTATGTTACCCAGTGTAATCACAAGCATCCTTAAAAGTGCAAGAGGGAGGCAGAAAAGGTGAGAGTGATACAAATGTGAGAAGCACTCAACCCGCTCTTTCTGGGTTTGAAACTGGAGGAAGAAGGTCACAAATGCTACTAACTTTCAAAACCTGTAAAAAGCAAGGAAGTGGAATTTTCTTTAGAGCCTCTAGAAAGGAAAGCAGCCATGTGAACACCTTGATTTTTAGCTTAGTGAGACCCACTTTGGACTTCTAACCTACAGAACTGTAAGATAATAAGGTTGTGCCATTTTAAGCCACTAAGTTTGTGGTGATTTGTTACAGCATCCATGGAAATGAATATAATATTTCATCAGAAATTACTTATTTCATATATGTGAAGCTATAGACAACCCTTAAGAGAACTTGTTTGCTAAATGAAATTTAGCCCGGCTATGTCTTGATGCTGCAGAGAAACGCCTTGAGAGCTGTATTGGGTAATACCACTTGCTTCATCTCTGCTTCATGGTACTTGTATCCTCGAAATTACTATTGGGTGTGGTACTGGGTAAAATCTCTTATACCTAGGAGTCTTGTTTAGAAGATCAAATTTTCTCATTGCCTATTTTTTTCTAAGTAACAGCCAGCAAAGATATATTATTATTTAATTCAATGTGTTTCTTTAGCAGATACCATGTACCAGTACAGAGTTGGATGGTATGTAAATGTATAACAAATAAATGAAATAATTACTATATCAAGAAATTTATAATCTACTTAAATTATTTCAATTACAGCTGCACAGATATCTTTTGAATAAGCTCGTTTTCCCTCTGTACAAGATGAGAGTCAAAAATATCTGTGTTGACCTCAAAATCTAACAGAAATTTTTGTGTCTATGTAGTAATGTTAGAAGACTTTGAATCCTATTACTGAAAAAAGAAAATCAGTTTAGGAAAGTGGTCCAAACAGAAAAAAAATGCTAAGATAAGGTTGCATTATTCTTCCATCAGCCTATGGGATTTTATAGATAGTAGGTCTTCATGAGCTGTTTGATGAGAGTAATTGAGTCATTACTGAAGCCAGATAGAAAAATAATTAAGTCTGGTTCATCATGCTCTGTTTCTATCTCTTCTATTGCTGTAACAAGAATAAAGCCAACTCAACAAGGTGACAAATCCAAATCTGACTGGTCAAGAATAAATAAATACAAAATCTAGATCATTACTATAATAAGAGAAAAATTAGAAAAGCTGATTTAAGACATGGCTATTATATTTTAGTATGTAACTATAACTTCAATATTGAGAAATACATTTTATTTTGATGTTACAAACACAATCAATATAAAAGTCTAGGTGGAAATAGCAGAGAACAAAAATAAAAATAAAAATCTCTAAATCGAGGAAACTGAACTTATCTAAAATTCTGGAAAATGACCGAGGATTAATGTCTGATAAAATTGTATAGACTAGAAGTAAAAATAATTAAAATAATTAACTAAAATTATTGATTGATGTGTGCAATATAATGATTACTTAATGTAAGTAATGATTATCTAAAAAGATAATATTTCAGAAATGTGCCAAATGTTATTAAACTCAGCGCTCTATTATTTTAATGCCTATCATTCTTGATGTTCCAATTTCTCTTGAGAAATAAATCCACAGTGAATTAAATGCCTGATCAAAAGGTTCTCTGATGTGAGGATGATATCAATAAAAATAATAATAGACAACATTTATTGAGTGATTGCTGTATGTCAGACCCTACATGCTTTATGTCTGTATGCATTATGTCATTTATGTGTTTCAACAACCTAATGAGGTTGGTTTTTTATAGCCCTTATTTAATGTATTAGGAAATTAATGTCACTTACCTTAATTAGGTCACTTACATATGGTACATAGGAAATCATGAATTACTTACTTGAGACAGTGCATGCTTTTAACAACAATCTATGTAACTTTTCGCCTTACTTCCTCTCTTGTTTATCCATTCTGTCTATCTAGAAAATATCAGTTCATTTAAGATTCAGATCAAAGGTCGTTACCCATCAATGTTTTTCTGACTATTTTAGGCATAGTCTAATTCATCATCCTTTTGCCGATTTATAGAGAACATAAAAAATTGTTTAATTTTAAGTACTATTTGATAGCAGCAGGTCCTTCATGAACTGGTAAGTATAGGATTACAGATAATATACAATTTACAACTAGAATAGGAATAGCCAAGTATTACTTAATGAAAGTATGTTGAACACCTTAAATAATTTCAAGGAATTTGCAGGCATCAAAATGGATATAGAAACACAATGAATGTCCAGACAGATATGATTTCTGAACTTGTTCATTGTTCTGACTCTATTGAGAATTTCTTAATTTACATATCACTTCACTTTTTTTCCACTCTCAATGTGCTAACTCTTATAGCCTCTTTTCCCCACCCCCTTTCTTTCTCTCTCTTCCTCCTTCTCCCTCTCCTTCTCTCTCTCTGTATATCTCTCTTCCTCTCCTAGAGGTCACTGATAATTTGCTTTTGTAAGCAAATTGTTAAAAGATTAAATTTGTCTTCAATACATTCTTCTCCCATAAGCTGCACTGAGTAACATATTGTTCTTGCAGTTTACACAAGCTATAGTAAAATGTCAAAATTAAAAGTATATACTAATTAATGTTATTAACTTCTAGATATCTTAAGAGTACTAGGAAATCGCTTTCAACAGAATTGAAATAGAGTCATTCAGCTGATTTTCAGTGTTGGGCAGCAGTGAGCACCCTTAGCAAGACTTGGTGAGTATGCCGGCTTTAAGGTCTACAGCACACAAGAAATTTTAAACAGGTTGTTATATTAATACATAAAATAATGCAATGGTAGTTAAAATACAATAAAAACACAGTATATGTTTGGGTAATATTCTGGCGAATGAGTTTGAAAGTGACACTTTGTAATTGGATAGACTGTATCTTCCTGATAGATGGCTACTTGGGGGCATGGCCTGAAATCTTGAGGACATCAGCTATGTCTTGATGCTACTGTGACATCCAAACTGAATGATTAAACCCAGAACAATCTGCAAAAATCAAAATCTGATAAAGTAGGTCCATTTTCCAGGCTATTACAGGACCATTTTCTGCAAGGGCAGTGTTTTGATTGTTTATAATGACTGTGGTTACTCTTGCTGACAAGTGATAGCCTTTTGTGCAGAGGTATAACCAGTTCCTACTGTACTTTCAGCATTTCCAGACAGAAAAGTTTGTTATTGGAGATATGCTCACAGAGACCTCAGTATCTCTTCATTGATAACTTCTTCTATGTGTCTTATTTACTAACTTGATGTTATGACCTTTGGGAGTCCTCATTTTTCTTTAGATTATGATGTGATGGCAAAGGCAGGATGTTATGTCCTTAGGATAAACTTGAAATAACTAACACCATGTGACATCCCAATATATTACTGAGCATCTAAACAATACCTGATAAGTGTATTTTAAAAGTTACTTATTATTATTAAAAATAGTGAACAAATTTCCTAAACTTAATTTTTTTAAACTTAAATCACTCTAATTCCTTCACTCAAAATCCTTTAACTTAACGCCAGGGCCATTAGCGTGCCTAGTTAGAAAGTTATGACAGTGTAACTAAAAATAAAAGGAGTGTTTGAGCAAAGAGATATATTTTATAACATTATTTTATAACTGCATCACCCAATTGTAGTAACTGCAAGGAAATTGTTGCTTAGAACTGGAACATATATCCTGCTGGAGTTAAGCTCCTTAAACACAGGCTGAAATTTGCAGTTATTTAAAATGACCTTAGACCAAAGTTGCTTTGAGGGCATATTTTTATGTAAAGTTGGATACTTCAGCTTAACATAATGCTTTTTGTAATAATAGACATGTAGACTATATGACATGAAACTGTGGCTTTTGAAAAGAATTCTATATAAACATATAAAATAGATTCATGTATATATATATATACACACACACACACAGTAATATAAAGTCATATAACAATATGTGGTCAAGAAAATATCAGAAAATGAGAAAATATCATCAAAATCAATTTCTTTAGAAATGGGTTTTGTATTAGTTTCCTATAGCTGTCATAACAAAGCACTACAAACAGAGTGGATTCGAACAACAGAAATTTATTGTGTCTCCGTTCTTGAGTCTAGTAGTCTGAAATCAATATGTTAGTAGGGCTGTGCTCCCTCTGAAACCCGTAGCGGGAGGATCCTTCCTTGTGTCTTCCAGCTGTTGCTAGCACCTTCTGGTCTTTGCCTTGTGGCAGCATAACTCTATCCCTCATATGGTATTCTTCTTATATCTCTTCATATAGTGTTCCCTCCATGTGTGCCTGTCTCTCTTTAAATTTCTGCTTTTTACAAAGACACTGGTCATATTGAATTAGGACCCACTCTAATTACCTCATTTTAATTTTATTATCTTTGTAAAGATCTTATTCCAAATAAGGTCATATTCTGAGGTACTGAGAATGAGGACTTTAGCATATCTTTTTTGGAAAAAATATAATTCAACCAATAACAGGTTGCAAAAATTTTTATTTTAATTTGGAAAATTTTCAAAAGCCTATGTATTTTACCTTTTTGTGACGCAAAGTATTGTTAAATTCCATTGATATAAAAAGCTAATAGCTGACAGATATCTACCTACAACCTGCATAACAACTAGGGCAACAAGTCCGCCTTTGCTGGGGCATCTGGGCAGCACATCACAGTGTGCACTACTGCGCAAAGAATCCTGTAGTAATTTTGAGAGGTGTTTTTAACCCTGTGTTTGCTAGCTGTGTACCAGTGATGTAGATTCACACAATCTATGAAAAAAATTTTGCTAGCTGTTACCAGTGATGTGGATTCACACAATCTATGAAAAAAATTTAAAGTTGTATTTATTGCATAACAATAAAAACCCTGTTTATATTTTTGTTTTCATTTCCTTTATTAACCTTCTTGAGACACCATATAACTGAATCTTGCTTCACCACTGTTTTAACTTGAATTAGAGAATGTCACATGGGGGCAGTCTTAGTTAAAATTGCTAAAATTGCTATAAATGACATTATTTTCCTGATCTAATTTTTTAATTTGAAAAAGTGTGTGTGTGTGTTTGTGAGAATGGGGACCTGTATGTACTCCTATTTTCATGGGTGATGCATGTAGTCCTGAGAATAACGTTATGTTAACAAGCACTTTACGTTTGTCTTTGCTATAGACCGAGAAAATATGAGAGACAAAGTCTAGGAGTTATTCTCATATTTCCAACACTGTCCTCAAATTCTCCATTAACCAAGCAATATCTTGAGCTCAGAAAGTCCAAATGTATTTTATGTATTGAGATTTCCACCTTGAATGTGCATATTGCTTTTTAAAAATTGAATAGAGAAATAGTATTCAGTTTTGTCAGCAAAACCATTCTAAATTGTGCTAAAATAAGAGACTGGAAGAAGACAACTTGTTTTCTAATGACAAGTGAAGTGATTTTGGGAGAAGATAGATACCTTTTAACTTAGGAATCAACAGCCTGATGGGAGAGTTTTCAAGAGCCTGCGAAAATGTAACCTTGTTGCCACCTATCATTTTCCCTGTCATGTGTGTTTTCTAAACACGTAGAGTAAATCTGTCAGCCATAACTACATACTGCTAATATATGATGTCTGCTTAGTATTGATCTTTTTCTATTCTGAGGTTTAGTTAAAGTCGCTTTATAACTGCTCCTAAAACATTACGCATTTTTCAAATTCCAATCAAGTTCGTTAATATACCCATTTGGACTATTGGCATAGATTTCTTTCTGGTTTCCCTACATCTTCTGCTCAAAATCAAAGCAGTCAGTTTAATTTTTCAAACCTGCAGCTGTATTTGAATCATGTCTCTGCTCAAAAAACTCTGTATACCTCCGAACATACAAAATTAAGTAAAATGTCATTATGGATTCGAGATCCTTCATAAGATTATTTTAGTCCATATTTAAGCTCCGAATTTACACTATTCATGTTGATGGCCCTTATTAACTCGCAACTTGCATGAGCCAAAGCAAATGAAATATAATTGAACTCCAGGATCTTAAGTTAGAAGTCCATATGATGATGTATCCCCTCCTACTCCTCCCATGTTGACAGACAAATTAATTGACTAAATTTTTAATATTTGCCTTAACTCCAGTGTTCTAAAAAGATTTACAAAAATAATTACTTTGATTGTGTTGGATCTTTCTAATTATCCATTCTCTTTTTTCTGCCTTTTCTTTCTCTCCTTTTCTTTTTGTTATGCATCCCATGCTTCCCCTGAGGCTTCTTTCAAGTTCTCAATTTCATTCCCAGAATGTGAAGTAGAATTTTTAACAGTGTATTTCAAGACGAATTTGATTTGTAAATACCACAGTTGTAAGATGACTCTATTAATTCAACATTCTCTTTACTCTTCTATAATTATTTTATTTTGCTTATTTTAAAAAATGATATAGCAACTTTCTGAATTAGTATTCAAATAAACACACATGTATTCATTCCACAATTTAAGTTTTAGTTTATTTTTAACCTTTAGTATTCAGTATTCCCATCAAGCAATAATCACAATATTTCACTAGTCTTTAATCTAAGCAGACCATTTGCACTTTTCGTGTACATATGATCTTCTAGTCAGGTTGTGTTTGGAAATTCTAATTCAATTATTTAATCTTTTTTTTCAACAAAGAGTTTAACTTGTGTTTTAGACAACTGAGCTGATAATTAAGGAAATGTATTTGATAAATTTTTCATTGGTGCAACATAAAAAAAATAACAATTGAAAAGTTAATTTTAAATAATTATGATAGAAAATTGAGATTCAATATAATTGTGGAAAGAATACAGAGCAAATGTAACAGAAACAATATCCAAGCATTAAAAATTATGAAACTTTACTTAGTGGTGGTGGCGGGGGGGGAGAAAGACCAGGAAAAAGGGTAAGGAAATAATCTGTAAGAATACAGACAAGGAAGATGAAAGAACTTACCTACAAATGAGACAATATTAAGCGGGTTACAGACTTATCAACAACTCTAAATGTAAGAAGGCAATGGAAAAATATATGCAAAGTTTTAAAAGAAAAAATGTTGTAAAAAATTTTTATTCCTCAAAAAATTAAAACTAAAACTTCCATATAACTCAGTAAATAATTCTGGGTATTTTTCCAAAGAAATCTAAAATACTAATTCAAAAAGACATACGCATCCCTGTGTTCATTGCAATATTATTTACAATAGGCCAAGATATGAATGTCCATCAATAGACAATTGGATAAAGAAGATGTGATACATACATACAATAGGATATTACTCAGCCATAAAGAAAAAAAAAAAAAGAATCTTGCTACTTGTGACAACATGGATGGATCCAGAGGGTATTATGCTAAGTGAAATAAGTCAGGCAAAGAAAGACAAATATCATATGATTTTACTTATATGTGAAGTCTGAGGAACAAATTAAACGAAGAAAATGAAAACAGACTCATAGATACAGAGAACAAACTGGTGATTGCCAGATGGGAGGGTGGGTTGGGGCCTGGGCGATAAAAGCAAAGGGATTAAGAAGTACAAATTGGTGGTTACAAGGTAGTCAGAGGGATGTAAAGCACAGCATAAGAGAATATAGTCAATCATATTGCAATAACTATGTATGGTGCCAGGTGGGTACTAGACTTATCAGGAGTATCACTTTGTAAGTTTTATAAATGTCTAATCACTATGTTGTACACCTGAGACTAAGTTTGTTTGTCAATTGTAATTAAAATTTTTTTAAATGAAAAGATAATATACAATAAAGATTAAAAAAATTCTTTTTCTACATATCCAAGCTGTTTTTCTTGGGTAAAGACAGTAGGAACACATTCTCAGTTATATGGGGAATTAAAAATATGCATTATTCTTCTTTTAAAAGTATTTGATGGCCAGCAAACTGAAGAATTTAATAGAATTAAAAATGCAAGAATACAAATATATGCATGCAATATCTGACAATAAACACCCAAACCAAATATGCGTAATGTAGACATCTATGCTATTACTGTTAATCTAGTCACAAAAAAATGAATAGAAATGTTAAAAATTTATATTTAAACAGAAAAGTATAGTTTAAAAAATAGTCTTCTTATAACTGAAATTTTTTAAAAAGATAATCCTGCAATTAATACATATTGGGAAGTAGTTAGACAAGAGAAATGAGTAAATTAATTAATATTCTCCCTCCTTTTGTATATGTATTTGTGCATATGTGTGTGTATGTACACCAAAAGTACTTGATTCAAAAAAACAAACTATTCAAGAAATTGAAGTCTACATAAGCAAATATGTAGACTTCAAAAAATGAAAACAAAAAAAGGAAAGAAAGCAAAATAGAACTATTAAAGAAAAGAGCCAAAATATAACCTGCAACAATGAAGTTAAAGAATAGCGACTCTGAGAGAAGGCAGCAGATGAGAAGGCAAAGTTCTAATCATCAGTGGCTACAAAGGAGCTAACCATAAGAACAGAGTGAATGGGACAGCAAAGGCACTGGCCAAGGGGCCTTCATAACCCCAAAACACACAGGGAACTTTCCTTCTCAGGGCAAACTGAGAATCATAACATCTGATAAAGCCCAACATCACCAGAGCCTATAACTGGACTCAGCAAACAGGGAAAACCCTCATTGAAAAAATAGAGATAACAATGGACATTGAAACAAGTATTTTTAATATCTCAGTGGAGACCAAGTGACTCATTCTCATTATATAACAAGAATATGTCTTAGTGCAACCAAGAATATAACTTAATGGCAAAACATTTTAAATTTAGGTATATAAAAACTATTAGCTTTAAATTATATATTAAGATAACTTAAATAACAGACTGGTATTAGATCAAAAGAAAACAAACTAGGTGGTAGACTTTCTTGAAGACAGCGTAATGGAAGAGAAAGAGATAGTAAATGTGAAAGAAAGGTAAAAGGCAATAGGTATCAATTTATACACTCCAAGATGGTTTTTATAGCAGTTCCAAAAAGAAAGAAGAAAGTAAAAAATCCTGTTAGAGCTACTAGCATGAGTAAGATAATGATTAATAGTACCAAAGATGATGAGAGTGGGGAGAACACACAAAATACAATGTGGCCAGTACAGAAGAACATAACTCTGTAACAAAGGGTTGTGATTTCCCCAACCAGGACTTTACAATAGAAAAGAACTTAATAAACATACAAATTCATGTAAATAGGAGTTGATAGTAACCTAATAAACTAGAGATGATTATGGGAAGACAAATTTTGCACTAAGGAACACACTGAGACTGCAGTTCATATCATTATTGATTAGATAATAACTGAGAATTCTGAAAATGGAATGGTTTTTGACATTACTAAAAAGTGAAATATAAGCATGATAAAAATGCTTGAGACAGATGGAGGTCGAAGACACGTAATAAAGCAATTACTGAGAAGCTATTTGATATGGAGGACAGAAAGAAGGTATTTGCCATAAAAAGTAAATATTTATCCCTGAAGTAGAGAATCTACCAAATGGAACAAAGAAATATTGTCACATAAATAAGCGAAACAAAAACTCTTCAAATTAAAGAAATTTACAGATGAGAAGATAAATCATACTGGAGGAACAATATATACAGGACACTAAGTACAATTTGACATTAAGACACATATAGTTTATTATTGATATGCAACATTAAAGGAAGAATCCTTCAAGTAACCAGGCAGAAGTAGAGGAAGTCACATGCAAACTTTTATAAATTTTTAAATTTTACATTTAATTTCAAAATCTCATGATACATCTTTGCCTACCTCCAAGACCCAGTTTGAGAAGTTCAGCACAATATCAGGACACATCCCAAATTTACAGACACAATTTAGACATCTCCACTTGCCATTCCTCAAACCTGACATATCTGTATTTCCATTCCTATGCACATGATGTTTTCCGTGACTGGAGTGCTTTGGACATAACCTGTACCTCCTGAATGTCAAGAGCCTTCTTTATCAGATAGTGCTAACCTCTGGAATGTGCTGGGCTCCTCCAACAAAAATATGTCTTAAGATATGTCTTACTTTGTGCTCAGTTGGAACTCTTGTGGATTGCTGGTGGTAATAGAAAATGATACTGCTGCTATGGAAGACAGTACAGTAGTACTTCAGAAACTTAAATATAGAATTACCACGTGATCCAGCAATTCATCTTCTAAGTACAAACCTAAAAGGACTGAAAGCAGAGACTCAAACATGTATTTGTACACCAATAATCAGAGCAACATTATTCACAATAACCAAAATGTGGAAACAACCCAAATGTCCATTGACAGATGAATGGATAAACAAAATGTGCATACATGCAATGGAATACTGTTCAACTTTTAAAAGGACGGAACTTCTGATATGTTATAACATGGATGAAACCTGAGGACATTATACTAAGTGAAATAAGCCAGACACAAAAAGACAAATATCGTATTATTTTACTTATATGAAGTAAAATAAAATATGACCTAGTACAGTCAAATTCTTTGAAACAAGAAGTAGAATGGTGGTGATCAGGGGCTGAGGGAAAGGTAGAATGAGAAGTTATTATTTATAGAGTACAAAGCTACAAAAGTTTGAAAAAATCTGGTGATGGATAATAGTAATGGTTATACAACAGTGTGGATGTGCTTAATGCCATTGAATCATAAACTTAAAAATGGTTAAAATGGTGGATATTTTATGTGTATTTTACCACAATAAAAATATATATTGACCCAAATCTAAATCCATAGAATTCTAAAATTGTGAACTTCACATCTGTAAAATACTATGACTACTTATTTCGTATGTTTGCTATGAGAACTAATTGGAGTAATACGTAAAGAATGTTGTGCAATATCTGGCAAATGTTAGAAACCAAAAAACTTTTAAGTATTAAATGTATTGTTATTTGGCATTAGGCCAGATATACATCATTTCATTTTTACCTTAAAGTGGATTTCTAAAATGTACTATCATTCTTATTAATATAGAATATTCTTCATTTTTATCATAATTTTAAATGTTAATTTGCCTTCTGTTCTATAATCTCCAGCAGAAAGTCCTTATGTTTGGAAACTATCAGTATTTTAGTGCTCATAAAAAATGTTTGAATTCATTTATTTCTTCACAAGTGATTTGCTTTTATTACTTTGGGAAAAATATTTAATAAAATGATTTTTAATAAGCAACTTTAAATGTCAAAGCTGAATTTGTAGGTATATATTCTCTAATCTATTTTTAATGATTTAAAAACAAATTATATGATGTCGCTTTAATAGTACCTGTCTGAAAAAGAGACAAAGCATAGTATTAAGTTAAAATGTAGAGACAATGAGGCTATGTTGTAATTATGTTTAAACATCTAGAGTAGTGATTAACATAAATTAGTTTAATGAAGAAAGCAATTAGATTAATCAAAAATCTAATTCCTTGATATTGTACGTTTATATCCCATTGAAGATCTGCAATTATGGATCAATTAGAGTTTTTAATAATGCCCTCTTAGTTCAGGGTCCTCATCCAAAATATTAGGCCACAGTGAATTAACTAGGGAAAGATTTGCTAAACTCTATTTCTACTACGTGCCAGGGACAGTATTTTATGTATTGTGCCTCTAATCTTGAATGAACTCTATGAGACAGATAGGAGAGGTGAAGCTCAGTTTATGTAATACGTCTAAATCAAACAAGTAGTAAGAGGCACATAAGAATTTAAATGCAGGACTATTTCCTTCTTTATACCAGTAGGACTTCAAGGTGATATTCTTGTCAGTTCTATGATGTACATTTATATTTATTTTGATCTAATTTGGACTTAGAAACTTAATTACTATTTAAAATAAGATTATAAGTCACTCCATAATACAATTCAGAGTGAATTTGCTGAGTTTCAGAGGAATCCTACAGAATATTCTGAATTGGAAATACTCTATACCTTTGCTAAGATATTAATTATCCAATTTTGACTATGCCTACAAATTCCAAATGATCAATTTCACCATGATTCTCACCAAAAGCACCAGACCATGGTGCTTCATGGCATCCACACACCAGATCCTTTAGAAATTCTCACCTTGCTCCACCTCACCCCCAACTCCCACCCCACCTCAGTTTTTCTATCGTTAGCATGCTGTCACAGATAGCAAACCTTTCACGAAGATCTCACCAATTGTTCAAAGACCAGCTGTTCTGTTAACACAAAATACGCGGTTACAATTTTTATTAAACATGTAGATGAGGTTTGCATAACTAAATATAAAAATTTTTTACATTACCTACAGATTAGTTGGGAATCCTAGTCTTATGGAGTATTTTTTTTTTTAAACATTGTTTTCTCAATCTTCATTCTCTGAGTTGCAAACTGAAAAAAAAAATTCTAATTAACCAAAAATTACCTGTAAAATTAAACAGATTTGAATTAAGCTTAGATAGTTTTTTCTTGCATGATAATGAAATTTGTTTTCTGATTGGTGAAGAGAGTAAAAACTACTTTGTAGCCTTTGCAGCACTAAAAAGGACAATTGCAGCAAAATTCTTCTAATAGGATTCTTGGGATCAGAAATTTGCTGAATCAGAAGAGTGCTTTTCTCAGTTCTGCTCATTCTTTATAAAATTCACATGTAAAGCATAAAATAAAATCAGAGCATTATTTTACTGTGAAAGAAAAATCTATATCGATAAATATAAATATACATTGATATGTATACTTATTCATGCTTTTTGTGAAATAGCCTACTCCTATTAGAAGCTGGATATTTTACACAGTTCACAAGTTCAAATATTGCTAAAAAATATGTCATCATTTTGCATATTGCCACTTTGAAACAAATCCATTTTGTAACTGTATTTGATTTTGTTGCTTTTTCTTAATATTTTCTCAGTAGTAAAATAAGCAAAAAAACTCATCTGTGCAAGTAGCTTCAGCAGGAAATGATTTAGTATTTAATGAATCCAGAAAAGATACACATGGACAAAATTCTAACAAGCAGTCTCATGAGACCAGAGATGTTATGTACCTTTTGAGAACATTATTCCATAATGGTTTGGCATCTAGGAAGCTCTTTGTTAGATTTCAATTTTTTATGCCTCACTTGTTAGTTTTTGCTTTTGTTGCCATTGCTTTTGGTGTCAGACTTAAAAAATTATTGCCAAGACTGATGTCAAGGAGCTTGCCACTTATGTTTTCTTTGAGGAATTTTATACTATCAGGACTTACGTTCAAGTCTTCAACTCATTTTGAGTTAATGTTTTGTTTATGGTGTAAGATAGTGGTTCCATTTCATTCTTTTGTATGTAGCTGCCTACTTCTCCCAGCACCATTTATTAAAGGCATTTTCCTTTCTCCATTGCGTATTCTTATCTCCTTTGTCGTATGTTAATTGACCATATATATATATGTGGGTTTATTTCTGGGCTCTCTAGTCTGTTCTGTTGACTATGTGTCTGTTTTTATGCCAATATCATAATGTTTTGATTACTATAGCTTTGTTATATAGTTTCAAATTAGGGAGTGTGATTTCTCCAGTTTTGTTCTTGCTCAAGACTGCTTTGGTTCCTCAGGGTCTTTTGTGGTTATATACAAATTAGGATTGTTAGTTTTATTTCTGAGAAAAATGCCATTGGAATTTTGATAGAGATTGCATTGAATCTGTGGGGTACCTTGGATAGTATGGACATTTTAACAATACTTTTCTTCCAATTCATGAGTATGGAGTATCTTTCCATTTATTTATGCCTTCACCTTTTTTCATCAGTTTCTTATAGTTTTGAATGTATTGGTCTTTCATCTCCTTGGTTAAATTTATTCCTAGATATTTTATTCTTTTCGATGAAATTGTAAATGAGATTATTTTCTTAATTTCTCTTTCTGTTTTTTATTAGGATACAAAAACACAAAAGATGTTTATATATTGATAATCTATCTCATAACTTTATTGAATTCGTTTATTAGTTCTAATCATTTTTTGGTTGAGTCTTTGACATTTTCTATATATAATATTATGTCATCGTTAAGTAGTGACAGTTTTACTTCTTTCTTTCCAATTTGGATGCCTTTTATTTCCTTTTTTTTTTTTTTTGTCTAATTGCTCTGGCTGGGATTTCTAATACTAAGGTAAATAAAATTGATGAGAGTGGGCTCTCTTATCTGTTCCTGATCTTAAAGGAAAAACTTTCAGTACTGTGGAGTATATTAACTGTGGCTGTGTATACCACATGGATGTTGGATGTTTGCAACAACGTAAATTAACCTTGAGGACATCATACTAAGTAAAATAAGTCAGACAGAGAAAGACAATACTGTATGATTCCACTTTCATGTGGAATCTAAAGAAAAGAAAGAAAGAAAAAAATCTCAAAAAATACAGAGAACAGATTGGTGGTTGCCAGAGGTGGGTCTGCGAGTGGGAAAAATGGCTTAAAAGGTGACTATAGTTAGTAACACTGTATCACATGTTTGAAAATTTCTAAGAGACAAGATCTTAAAAGTTCTCATCACAACAAAAAAATTATATATATTTATGGTGAATATGGTAAAGGATGATAACGACTTATTGTGGTGATCATTTTGTAATGTATGCAATTGAATCATTATTTTATATCACTGGCTAATATAATGTTATATCAATTACACTTCAATAAAGAAAAAAATTGCAGCAAATTTCAGAACTAGTTCTACTATAGATCTTATTAATTCCGCTTACTAATTGTAGTAGCTTAGCCCTTGAGGAAGTATTTTTTTGCAGATTTTGTTTTTAACATCACAACACAACCATTTCTATTGTTATTTTATACAAAATAATGGTATCCAAAAGTACAATAAAAATTTTTGAAAAGAACATGTGACACATAATCAGGAAGTCAATAAAAATATATATACAGATTCGCGGCAATTTGACAGCCTTACTTTATCATTGGAGCTTTGTTAAATCTGCTAATTTGGCTTTCTTTGGAACTTTTTTTTGCACAATCATTTCCTAAACTCAATTTTTAGCATCATTTGTTCCCTGCTGCTGGAAATGACAGGCCCTTTAGGCCTTCTGTCTTTTATACCATGTCTTGAGTTAATAATTGCCATTTTCTTCCTTAAAGTTTTCAATGGCGATTAATAACAGAGCTGATTTCATAATCCTTATATATTTATCAGTTTATACATGTTTTTCATACTTGATATGTTACATAAGCCATCCATTTTTTTTTTTTTCATTGATCCCCATCCCAGTTTGCCTCAGGTTATTTCATAGTCAAGCATTATTACCATTCTTATTCACCCCTAGGAACAGGGTCCATGTTGCCATCTGGCATATGAGTTAAAACTAATTCTAAAATTCTATCCCAAGGGGCCTATTTACTAGGATCCCTTCTGGTACCAGCTCTTTGCATTCCCCCGAAACAGTCATTGAGATGACTATTTGAGTCTAAGTAGTTTATTTAGAACATGAGATCAGAAAACAATGGTAAAGAAGTAGAGAAGTGAGTAAGGGAAGGTATAAGGGCTGATAAAGTTGTGTTATCAAGTAAGTTATCACTGTGGATATCTACAGTTCAAACCTGTTGAGTAACTCTGGGAAGCTGTGCAATCAAAATTGCAGAGAGGTAAAAGATCTGGGAAAGTTTCCGGTTTCCATTAGTTTATATTTAAGAGATGGTCCTGGAATGCATCCATTCCTGAACAGTCTGGACTGCCTTGGAGGAGCCCAGAGAAAGTCCTCAGGCAGAGTTGGAGGGGCTGGCCATTGAAACAATGTGAGAGGGAAGTGCTAAGTTAATATGAGCAGGACAATTATGGCAGGTACTACAGTAAGAAAAAAAAAAGCTCAAAATATCTAATAGTTCTGTGCTATTGAGAAGGGAAAAATTTTTGATCAACATGTCTTTGAAAAATTAAGTATGCATATTTTAATTTCTGGTACAACCTGCTAAAAAGATAATTATTTGGAATAAATAGCATGCTGTACTCATAATTTCCTTTTTAAAACTAATATTAAAAATATCCTTAATAGGTCAAACTTATAACTTAGTCCCCTTTCCTTTGGAAAAAAAGTTTCCAAATGCTATTAGACTCTGGAAGCTGTTTGTATTGGTTTTCCAGAAACATTTAGAAATATCAAAATCTCACTTGGAATTAACCTGAAACACAGGGACAAATTAAGATATTAGAATAATTTTTTTAGACAGAGAATTTCAAAAAACATTCAACAGAGTACACTTTTTGAAAAAAGAAAATTAGAAAATTTACTTCAACTGATTAAATATTTTTATTCTCAGGCTTACATCACATATTAATAAAGAAAATGAGATTGTCATAAACATTTTAGAAGTTAGCATTCAATGTTATTAAATAGTTCAATAATATTTAGTTATACTCAAGGAATGACATTGTGAGCCAAGAATTTTATAATTAACTAGCCTTTCTTTCAAATCAAAAGTCTATAGAGAAGTAATTTGAACATACAACCCAGGAAATATTAGCTTCCTGATAATTCTACTACTAGAGGATATGTTTCATTTAAACAAGAGATTATTGGGGAAAACATGTAGACTGAGGCAGATTGGTGGTGAGTACTGAATATTTTTAATAAAAGATTAAGAACAAAGAAAACAAAGGCTGATATTAAATGACAGAGTGTTATATAAGTGCTATATATTCTAATAATTTTGAAATAGTCCAACTGACAAAAAATAGAAAGAGAAGTGTTATTGTAAAATAAGCCCAGTCATTTTATAAGGCTCCTAGGTATGAACTTAAAGTAAAAACATTATTAAATTGACAAATCAAGAAGTAAAGCTTAAGCATATTTATAAACACAAAGATGCATACTAAAAAAAGATAACACTATATATTAAAATGGGATAATTAAGGAGGGGAAGAGAGGGTGGACAATAAAATTAACAAAAATTTTATTTTTGTTAATAAAAGAAATAAAAAGGAGACAAAAAATATTAATGTAAAAGTTATAACAGCAAAGGCATGCAAAATTTTAAAAATAGTAGAATTTTAGTAATAACAACAACAAAACACAGAAAAATCATACCAGATATTGAAAAAGTAGATATGTATATGTATGTGTGATAATACATGATATTACATTCATATATGGTATATATATGAAAAAGTAGATATATATACTCACCTAAACATTTATATACAAATGCATATACACATATGCATATATGCATATATGTGCGCGCACACACACACACACACACACACATATAAAATACTCTTAGGTAGTTTTTCTCTGCATTTTTAAAGTACTTTCAAATTATTTAGATTGGGAGATACAAGGCTACAGATGGAGAAATAGTTTATATAATATAAAGTATCAAGGTAGTTTTTTGTTAATTCATTTCAAATTTTTCTCCAGCATGTTAAAATGGCAAATGTCTTTTCTGGGAAGGTATCCAGGTTTGCATGAATTTTATTTCTTTGAACAAATAATTTCATCCTTTTATGATACGAAATCTATATACGGATTTTGGTGATATTTCAGAAACTTATATGCAGTTTAGATTTTAAATATTTGTAATATTTTCTTACTAAATCCCTCTGCCCAGAAGAGACTATTAGGATTCAAACTTATTTTATCTTCAGAACTTCTTAATATTAAATCGAGCCTTTAGGGTCCATTAAAAAACCTAAAATCGAATTCATTATTTCACTCTTTACCATTCCCTACCAATTATGCTTTCTCATTTCTTTTTTGTTGTTGTTTTTATGGCATCATGCATTTCCAAGTGCATCAAATACAAAACTGTCAAATTTTATTACATTTGTTTCTTACCACTCTTCTTCCCACCATAGTCAGTTGCAGCATCCTAGTCTAGGTTTGTTATCACTATGTCTCCTCACATTTCTGACACTGCCTTACTACTTCTGAGTCACTACCAGTTCATGTTCACAATAGTGGGAGCCTCCTAACTGGCAATGTTCCTCTAACACACTGTGTGTACCACTGCCAGATGAAGCATTTTGAAACTCTGCTAGTATTGTAACTGCTAGAAAAATTCCGGTTAAAGCCAGACTCCTTGACCTGGCACACAATGTCACATAAACTCTAATTCTGATAATTATTTTTCATATTTTCCTGTGATTCAATCAAGCCGGTCTATGTGTTGCTTCTCAAACCAAATGCTCACGTTGAGAGCCTGTAGAACAGTAAAAAGCATAGACTTTGGAACTGAAATTCCTGGCTTGGAATTCTGGCTCTACTACTTGTTAGCTGGATGGGCTTGAACATTTCTAAACTTCTCTGTGCCTTGGTGTTGTTATCTGTGTAAATGTTACAATGAGAACACCGGTCTCTTTTAGTTGTGAGTTATTTAAGGAACCAGTAACTATTAAGCACTTAAAACGGCATCTGACACAAGATGCACATCCAGTGTCAGCTGATATAAAGCATTTACGGAAGTTCCTGATTTTTGTATTTTTATTTGTTGAATTGTTAATTTTGCTTTTATGGAGTCACCTTCTGAATAAACATATTTTAAATGATTAGTTTTGAATTGATACTAATGATGACAAGAAGCAGAAATTACTGATTAAAACATGCTAGCAGTTATTTTAGCAGATATTTATTTAAACTGTTTCTGTTATTAGAGGATTGGAGAGCTGTTTGCTTGATTATCAGATTTAAGAATTTAAAAGACCATTATTCCTTCAATCTATATGATAGCCAATATTTGTTTAAATAATTACATGTGTTTTTATAAAAACTGGCTAGCATTCTGCTAGGTTAGTAATTAAATAATTTGAACATTTGAAAGCATTTTCTAATGTTAAGAATATAAGACATTAATTTTTACAACATTTAATACTTTCCTTTTTACGATCTATCAAGTAAACACTGTTTTAATTTGTGACTTAAGGAAAAATGGAGTTTATACAATATTCAGATATTTTAGTTTAGAGAGAATTGTAAGATAGTTTTGTCTCATTTTCTCATTTCTCAAGTGATAAAATTTGACTTGCCCAGTATTACGAGTTCATTTATCAAATTCAAGATGAAAACACAGGTTTGCTAAATCCATGTATTTTGCTGATCCATATATACATAAGTATTTTACACTTGTACAGTACCAATTCAAAGATTCATGATTTTCATTTATTATTCAGTATCCTAAATATTGTATTTATATATAGTATTTGTATATTTTGAGTGCTAGCTCAATAATTTTGTGTTATTTTTAAAAATTAATGGAGTAATATATTTCAAAAGGCCTCCTTAGGAGTGATCCAATACATTCCAAACAGTTACCAACAGCACCTGACTGATAGTATTATCTGGATGTATGTATAGACTTATTCATAAAGTGAGAATATATGTAATTTGTTGTATATTCAGGCCTTTCTACTATAATTAAGATATAGTTCAACTTGCTTATACTACTGTAAATTTTCATTTCATTATTTTTAAAAATATATTTAAAAATTTTAATGGCATTTATATTACACTAAAGTAATAATTCTAATCTGTGTTTTTATCATGTTTTCAAAAAGCATGCATCCTAAATGTTTCATATTTAATCAGAGAATTTAAACATAAAGTCTTATGCCATGTGATATGTGACAGAGTTTTACACTATCCGCACCAGGACTTCTAGTATAGCTAGGTGTTGTTTTTTATCCCTTGGGAACAATTATCATCAACTCAAGTGTATTTGGTTAATACGTACATCTCCGTTTCACAGTGAAAGAGCAGATGCTTACCTTTTATTTGGTCTCTCTTGGGGGGAGAAGTAGACCGATGAGTAGTATGTCCATGGGAAATACATCACTATATAATGCTCGAGCTAAATGGTCATTCCTTGATTCAAAATGGGAGTAGTTGATTCTTTGTTGCTCTTTTTGGAAACCATAAGATCAAAAGTATGATTTCTGAGGCTATTCATTAAGCACTTTAACTACTAATTAACTTTGGTTTATTTATTTTTAAATATATTTCTTAGAGCAGCAATAAGCAGATTAAAGACCCCACCCCAGTGGATTAGCATACTATCGCTGCTAAGTAGATACCAGTGGTGTGACAAAACTCATTACACATGAGCAAGTGGAGGCAGTATGAAGTTTGATGTTAAAGCCGAACAGCATGTCAGCAAAGAGGCCAGAGGCTGAAACATAGCTTTCTAATTCCCAGCAGTGCTCTTGCCACTGAAATACATGATTTCCTCTGTAAGATACAAAACTGTCGTGCAAATTTAAAGGTGATGTCATTTTTACCCTATAAAGGACTAAGGCATTCATTCATTTGCTAATCAAAATGGCATTTGCAATCACAAACATTCTTGTACAAAATGGTGGAATATGACATTAAGTGAGAGTTGGAACCAAGCAATTGGTTTCAACTTCTGAGAAGTTTTTTCATTTTGTGACCACAGAAGAATCAGAGGAACATTGCTAGGGAATTTGATAGATAATATGTAACTAATGACATTCATGTAATTGTGTCCTCATGTATTAATAATGCAGAAATGTACGTTGACACCTAGATAATTCCACCTGGTTTTTGACCTAATCATGTATAAATGCTGTTTTTAAAACTTTCTCTTCGTTTTAACTTATTGACATACAAATTCATTCATGTGGTGCTAGAACTATAGAAAATAATGTATTCCTGGCTCCTTTGTCAAAAATTATTTGCCCACATATATATGGGTTTATTTCTGGGCTGTTCCATTGGTCTGTGGATCAGTTTTTTTGGCCAATACCATGCTGTTTTGATTATTGTCCCCTTGTAGTATAATTTGAAGTCAGGAAGTGTGATACCTCTAGCCTTGTTCTTTATTTTTTAGAATTGCTTTGGCTATTTGGGGCCCTTTGTGGTTTCATAAAAATTTGCTGTTTTTTTTTGTTGTTGTTGTTGTTCTCTTTCTTTTCAAAATGCTGTTAGGATTTTAATGGGAATTGCATTAAATCTTTATGTTGCTTTGGGTAATAAGGCCATTTTAACTATGTCAATTCTTACAATCCATGAACACAGAATATTTTTCCATTTCTTTGTGTCTTCTTCAATTTCTTGTAATAATATCACAGTTTTCAGTGTATCAGTCTTTCATATATTTTGTTAAGTTTTTTCCTAGGCATTTTATTCTTTTTGTTGCAATTGCAAAAATAATTTTTTTTCATTTCTTTTTCTGAAATTTCATTGTTATTGTATAGGAATGCAATGGATTTTTGTACATTGACTTTGTATCTTGCAACTTTACTATATTTGTTTATTGTTTCTAATAGCCTTTTGGTAGAGTCTTTAGAGTTTTCTATATAGAGAATCATGTCATGGGCAGAAAGTGACAATTTGACTTTTATTCCCAATTTGGATGCCTTTTATTTCTTTCTCATCTAATTGCTCTAGCTAGGACTTTTAATATTATATTGAATAAAAATGGTAAGAGTGGACATCCTTATCTTATTCCTGATTTTAGGAAAAAAGCTTTCAGTTTTTTTATGATTAATTATGATATTAGCTGAGGGCTTGTCCTATATACAATGGTAAAAAGAAATCCTCTTCAATAAATAGTGCTGGAAAAATTGAAAAGCCCCAGGCAAAGAATGATACTAGATTGTTATCTGTCATCATACACCAAAATTAACTCAAAATGGATCAAAAACCTAAATATAAGAACTGAAATAATAAGTTGCATAAAAGAAAACTTAGGTACTAAACTCATAGACCTTGGTTTTAGAGGTGATTTTATTAATTTAACCTCAGAAGCAAGTGTGGGTACCAGGCCTGACTGGTCCAAGGACTGGCTGTAATCCAGGCCCGCAGCTAGGAATAGGACCCCAGATTTAGAAAATATGTAAACATACTTCAGCTTATTGTATCACGCATGTGTGGCTTAATGCCACTTTTGTACTCTCCTATGTGAGGAGCCATGCGGTCCCCTGTGAACAGAAGGAGAGAGCAGAAGGGGAGCACAAGAAAAAGGAGCAGAAGAAGTATGCACAAGACTGCGTGCTCCATGCAATAGACTGCTCCGCTCCAATAGAACTGCACTTCCCAACAGAAGTGTGCTCCACATGATAAAGATGGTGCCTACCATTTCATCCTCATGCCTGCCTCTTGTGCATTCTTCTAACTGGGCCTCTCACCGTTGAACTTTCCCTTCTTGGTCAGCAATACCACTGACACTTGGAGGAACCAACATGAACTGTTCGGCTCTGACAGCAAGGGAAGTAAAAGGAAAAAAAAATGAATGGGACTATATCAAACTAAAAAGCTTCTGCACAGCAAAAGAAACCATCAACAAACTAAGAGGCAACAAACTGAATGGAGGAATATATTTGCAAACAATGTCTCCAATAAGGGATAATATCCAAAATATATAAACAACTCATACAACTCAACAACAAAAGCAAAAAATCCAATTAAAAAATGGGCAGAGAATTTGAACAAATATTTCTCCCAAGAAGACATACAAATGGCCAACAGACACATGAAAAGATATTCAACATTACTAGCTATTAGGAAAATGCAAATCAGATTCACAATGAAATCCCACCTCACACCTGTTAGAATGGCTATTATCAAAAAGACAGGTAATAGCAAATATTGGAAAAGTTGTAAAGAAAAAGGAATCCTTTTACACCGCTGGTGGGACTGTAAAGTGGTACAGCCACTATGGAAAACAGGATAGAGATTTCTCAAAAAATTAAGAATAAAGTTACCATATGACCCAGCAATCTCTCTTCTCGGTATCTATCCCCAAAAGTTTGAAATCATTTATCTGTTAAGATATATGTGCATCTCGATGTTCATTGCAGAATTATTCACAGTGGCCAAGATATGGAAACAACTGAAGTGCTCTCCGATAGATGACTAGGTAAAGAAAATGTTGTACATATATACGATGGAATATTACTCAGCCGTAAGAAAAGATGAAATACTACCATTTGTGACAACATGGATGAATCTTGAGATTATCATGCTAAGCAAAATAAGTCAGACAGAAAAAGTTCAGAACTGTATGGTTTCACTTATATGTGGGATATAAAACTGAAAGCAACAAACAGACAAGACAAACAAAAACTCATAAACTCAGACAACAGTTTAGTGGTTACCAGAGGGAAAAAGGAGTGGAGGGAAGTAGAGAACAGTAAAAAGGGTCAAATATATGGTGACAGAAGGAAATTCTGGGTGGTGAACACACAATGCAATATCCTTATGATGTATTATTGAATTGTACACTTGAAACCTATATAGCTTTATTAACCAATATCAATCCAATGAATTCAATAAAAAATTACCCCCCCAAAAAAAAGAAAAAGAGAAAATAAAGAAAGAGAGAAAAGAAAACAATGTATTCCAGCTTAAGAAATATGACTTAAATCCCAAATGACTTTTTTTTTTCAGGTTTACTTTATAGGTCAAAGGTCAAGATCTAGCTATGTGTTATCACAATACAGTCAATTTTGTTTCTTATGTGTTTTTTTTCCTTGTACAAAAGTGACCAATTGTTTATGATTGGATATAGAAAGACAATATCTTGCCATATACAACTAATTTTAGATTTTGTGTCACAGTATCATTGAGAATCAATTTCAAATGATTTTTCCAAAATGATACAAGTGGTTTATGATAGAATTGTAAATAGAAACCAGATACATGTATTCCCATGCCAGCATTTGATGGGAAATGCTATACAGAAACATTGCAGAGAATGAGAAAAGCTTTAAATAGATCAGTTTTTCAAATTAAACAATTACGATACAAGATACATGACTTCAAACATAGTGTTTGGTTCATAGCTAGCATTCATTACAGATTTGTTTATTTAAAATGTCTTTTCAATTAGAATTTTCTTTTGCTGGAAATCACAGAATTTAAATCAAGCATATAAAAGCAAAAAAATTATTTTAAATTCATAAAATTATTATGATCAAATACTTAATATTTAGTAGCAAATATACATGCTATATAAACAATATCTTTATAACATCAACCTTTGAGCATCTTCATTTTTTCTCTATAGTTATTCCCTTTTAATGCAATTAATTAAATTACTCATAAAAATCTCTGTTAGTTGCTTTAAGAAGGCACTTTATATTACAAAGCACTTTCTTATTCAACAGATATTAAAAGTGCAATTATTTTCAACTGTGTCTACACCTTTTTGATATTGTAAGGTGCCCTAATACAGTAAATACTGTAAATACTAGAAATCTGTATCCTAAGGTAGTTTGTCTTGTGAGGAACAAAAATGGAATATGATGTGAACCACCATCTGGATTTTCTCCCTAATGTATAAAATATCTTTTTATGAGTTTCTTGTTCTTTTCTAATTTACCTTCAGAACTATTGAAGCCTTGATGAGCAAAGAGCCTGCTGACTTGAGAGTTAGAGTGATAAATTCTACCATCAAGAATAAAAGATAAAAGTGGGAAGAAGGCATATGAAAACCAAGAAATATTTATAAAGGAGAGTTGAGAATGTGGAATGAAACCACTATACAATGACAAATTCTTAAAAACTAACCGAAAGTTCTAATTATTTGTTTTGTTATATGTACTAAGTCCTTTGTTTTCTGTAAGAGGAAATAGTTTGCAAGTCACACTGCCCTGTCTTGAATTTACAGAGAGGATACACTCAAGAAATGATGGCTTTTAAAAAGAAAAAAAAGCAGACAGAAGCTAAAGCAGTTTTAAAAATACTTAAGTGGCTCATAGGAATGTAGTCTAGTTTGAATAATGAACCTGGAGGCTTAAATATCAGGAAAACAATTTTTTCTTATGTTTCTACAATTTTTATTTATTTTTTCTCAAATGTTTTAAGATATAGCCTTATGAGGTTAAAAAGGAATATGACAGAGACAGAAATATTATAACAAAAAAAGTGAGCATGTGGTAAGATTATAATAAAAAGAACACTTGTACAAAAGTCTCCTCTCTCATCACTTGTTCACTGGTGTATCATCCCGATTTGAAGTAGAGAAAGATCTGTAATACAAACTAGCTGGAAATCCATTACAGTTCAATTTAAAGTAAAATAAGAAGCTGAAAGGGAGCATGTTGTGATATGTTTATTTTATCATCTTTGGAAAGATTGATTTCAAAATCTCTAGCAGAATCCTAAGGGCTCTGTCTGAATCTGGACAAAAATATATGAGGGCAATACATATCTGGTTCAGGATTGCTATAAATCCATGTATTTATGGACTTCAGGACATTTGTAAAACCCCAGTGCTATGAAGTTTCTATTAATCAAAAAGAATTTATAGAGCATCTGTTATGTACAAACCCTTTCTCTTCAAGCTTTTTTTAGTATCCACTATAGCCAAATCACTTTTTAATATCCATTCTACACAGAGAAATGTATACTTTGAGGAACAAATGAATGGTTATTTATATATGATTCATTAAGACTCTTTATTTTTTCCCATTTGCACAACTCCCCAGTAAGAAAAGGCAATAAGGATTTATACAAATGCTAGTGTTTTACCCTTCAATAAGAAAGATATAAATGTGTTATTATAGCATTAGCTTTATTGCCATGAAATATATCTCAAGTCTCTGTGGCTTAAGACAATAAAAACAAAAGTTTTGTTCCACTGTGTGTCACATGAAGGTTTGTATGGGACTCTGCTCCACATAAACCTTTAGGGACTTAGCTCAACAGAAGCTATATCATCTTTTACTATGTCATCAGGAATATGCCACCTCTGTTGCTCTGGCATTAAATGAGAAAATAGAGAGATGTGCTCTGGAATCAAATGCTCAAGCCAAGAAGTCACATGTCACAAATGCTCACTCGCTATTGGGCAGAACCAGTCTTATGGTCCTGGCTAAGTGAAAGCCGAGAAGGAGAACTGTCTGCCTACCTAGAGACAGAACAGAAAGATCAATATTGGCAAGAAATCATAATATCTCCAATGTTTTGTTCATTTAAATTAAAAATATATATTGTTGAAGATCTACGAGGATAACCTATCAGAAATCATGTTGTACATAGAAATAAGCAAAATGCAGTTTCTGACTAGAAAACATTCACCTGAATTGAGCTAAACTAACATACTTACATAATAATAATTTTAAAAATGTGATATTGTATTCAATTTCATATTGATTCCCCCCAGATTTTATGAGGTCAAAAGGTACAATTATAAAGTTAAGTATAGGATATGTTAAATGATTATTTACTATTTGAATTCCTTTAGAGAATTAAGACATATATATTTCTAAGACACATCTAGTTGAAAATAAGAGACCAGTTTAATCATTCGGTGAAGATTTTATTTTAGTCAACGATTGTGCTTATAAAATAAGAAGATAAATGTAGAAAGGAAACTGTCAAAATTATGCAATACTATGCAGTTTTATTGTACCACAATGATATTTATGAGTTGCCTTATTTGTTTATGATCTCTCTCTCTTTTGTTATTTAACATGTCTATCTAAGGTATATGAATCCTGATTTTTTATATTTCTTTATGTGTTCATTATTCAATTTTTAATTCCCAAATCCTCTACAAATTTGAAACAATGTTTTTAGAGTCAGCCAAATGAATATATATGTCTGGTAGTTCTGCAGGATTGAAACCAAATCATCCAAACGAGATAATTCAATAAAATAAACATTTTCTTGTAATAATTTTTTTCTGTCATGGTGTGGGAATACTTTTGGTAAAATAATTGACTGTTTGTAAATTAGTTTGCTGAAATGGGCACCAACCTAACAATTGTACTTCTTTCTGTTTTCACATTGTTATTATTAATGTCACAGTCTTACTTTATGTTTTATGTAGCAAATGAAATTTTTATATAGCTTATCTAATACACTATCTCCCAATTCTTCAAATAAATAAACATATTCAGTTAGCAAATAATATTAAGAACTTACTCAAGCAATGTCCTGCTTAACTTTCCAACCTCATTTTAAAATTCTCCCCACAGCTTTCTCCACACCTCCTCTGGACTACATCCTTTGTACCTATTGTTCTTCTACTTAAATGTCCATTTACCTGGATATTTTCAGATCTGACATTACTTATACATCTCTCAGTACAAATTTCTTCTCTGCAGGGAATCTGTTGTTTACTTGCTTATTATCTAATTTATTTGGTGGTTGCTGAAGTTTTATGAAGAAATGGACCTAACTTGTTTGATATTTCACTGCATCCTCACAATTAAGCATAGTGCTTAGCATGTAATATTCACTAAATATTTTTTAATAAGTAATCGAATAAGAAATGAAGCATGAATGGGAGATGATACTATTACTAGGAATGCGGGGCATAAGTATGGCCAGTGAATCTTTAACAAAAAGGCAAAATTTGAAAAGTCTTGAAAGATGCATAGAAATATGATAGATGGATAAGGTAGAAAAATAGAGGTTACCAAGAAAAATGAAGATATTGCATAAAATCGCATGTTAGGGAGACATTTTGTCACTGAGAAATCACACTCAGTGTCACCTTATAAGACTTGGAATTAAAAGTCATTGATTATTTCAAAGTTAAGATGCTTAATACGACTCTACCATTTGACAAATTAGGTGAAATGGAGAAATTCCTTTAAACACATGAATTACTAAAACTGACAAAGAAATAAAAACATGAAGTATATTAAAAAACTTGATTTTTAATTAAAAACTGTTTCATAGAGAAAGTTTCAGGTATAATTTCTCTCCTAATGACACCAAACATTTAAGGAGAGATACTATTTCTATGCAAACTTTTCCAGAGAATAGAGAAAGAGGAAACAGTAACTCATTAAACCAATATTATTTGATACCAAAACCAGAAAACATAAGAAAAGTAAACTACATACTAATATCCTTCAAAAAAACAGAAACAAAAGTCATTAATAAGACATTAACAAAATGAATTCAACAGTATATAAAAACTATGCCACCCATGGCCATGTTGGCTTTATCTTAGAAATGTAAATTAGTTTAATATTCAAAAATTAATCAATGAATTTTACCATTTTAATGAAATAAAGATAAAACTAAATGATCATCTCAATAGATGAAGACAAAATATTTGAAAATATTCAACAACCAATCACGATTTTTATAAATCTCAGAAAATTAGGAATTGAAGAGAGAGAAACTTTCTTAACATAACAGAGGGTATCTAAAAAAAAAAGAGCTGCAGTTACTATCATACCTAACATTAAAACACTGAAGTCTTTAAGATTGGGAACAGATGCCTACTCTACTATTTCAATTTAATATTTATCAGAGATCCTATTTATTACAATAAGTCAAGGAGAAAAAAAAGGGCATAAAGATTATAAATTAACAAGTAAGAATTCCTATTAACATCAGACTCAAGATAACAGTGCCCAATTTTTTGCATTATTTGACAATGTGGAGCTTCCTCTGCAAACTCTATGTTTGATAAAACCACTTAGTAAAAGGTTTCTATTTAGTCTGACTTCCACTGTCTTGATTCCTTTATTCATTCAGTAAATAAATAACAGACACTATTCCAGATACACGATGCTGGGAATTTTCTTTTAGGATAATATTACAGTTTTCTTTCCTGAAGCAGGAAAGTTTGTGAGATGAGTGTTTAGATAGTGATTAAAATTAGCTTAAATTGTTACATAATTAGATAGTAGAGATGTGGGGGTGGAGTGGGATGACTAGTAAGGTATGCAGTCTGGCTACAGATAGACCATATTTTCATTAGTTATCTTCATATTCATCTGTTTGAATGGTACCCTGAAGCCTCAGACTTTATCTTCTCATTGTTCATCAGTAGGAATTTTTGAAACAGTTAATAGATCTTTGCTATAATTCAGAAAGAACCATACTGGATCTGCAATGAATCATATCTTACTAATATTACAATATTAGTAATAATAGTTAACGCTTCTTCTGCTTTTATTATATGCAGGACATTCTATAAGATGTACACGTGATAACTAAATACACTAAAAAAAAATGAAGTAAGTTCTATTGTTATTTTCCTCCATTTTGCAAATACAAAAGCAATAGAGTTTAAGTAATTGGCAAAATTTAATTTATAAACATAAACTAACTTCAGACCCAAGGTGCAACGAGGGGCGAATAATGGAAATACTTCTATTTGTTCACAATACTCAAATTAGTGTCTCTCCATTATTTGTCTATATCTGAGTTCTCAATTAAGGTGAAACATGTAGATGAGCCATAGTTCATTAAAACCAGTTGTGCTTAATTTACTCAAGTCAGTCTGGAAGTCATTTTAAAACAGAATGAACTCTAGAAATTATCATTTAAAATTTTTTTCTCTTTAATGTATTTCACTTTAAAAGTTCTTTTTTTCTCTTCTTTTCTTTCTTTCCTTCTTTCTTTTTTTTTATTTTTTATTTTTGTTTTTTGAAGATCCTTACCATCTTGGGTAAACTTCACATGACGACATTTAGTATATGCTATGTGGTCTCTAATATTTTATCATTTAGTAATTTTGGATCAAATTTTATAATTAAAATTGTTTGCATTACAGTTTTAAGATTTATTAATTAATCAGCATATACTTATTTGATACTGACCCTGTTCAGTTCAATGGAGATAAAATAAATAAATAAAATTAATTTTCATAAAAGATTACCATAAAAAACAAATAATATAGTAATAATAATAAAGAAAAAACTATAGAGGAGAGATTATGAAAAAAATAGAAAACTTTCAACACTATTCAAGTTTTTTTAAACAGAAAAAATGATCAACCCTAAGAAAAATATCACTTCCAAAAGTGACTTGTAGGTAGCTTGAATAGATTCATAACCAATTAAATAATTTAAATACATTAAAAAACTACAACAAATAATTTAAAATGATTGTAAAGTGTAGTTCACCAAACTATTGATAAATAGATAATTCTTTAAAACATATAATTTCTATTACTTTCGAACTTTTCCAGAAAGAAAGGAGCAAACCCTACACTTTGTTTTATAAGATTTATATAATTTATTATCAGAATTAGATCAGATGAGGTAATCTTAGTCATTGGTATTGATGCAAAAAAATACTCATTTGATTTTTTTGAACAAAGAAATGCTGCTTCAGTTTTTGGGAAATTTTATTTACCTAATTTCCCATATTAGCAATTTTAAAGAGGAACATTACAATATTATCTTAATAGATGCATAATAAACATTTGAAAAACTTCAATACCACTTCATTTTTAAAATACTTTGTAAACTAGAAATGAATAGATCCTTAACACATTAAATGATAGCTACTGTAATTACATTATTATTATCAAATTAATGATAAAACATTAGAAAGAAATCAAATGGCCATTGTCATGACTTCTAATCAAAATTTTATTTGTTGAATAGGAAAAAAAACATTTAATTTAAAAATATATTTAACTATTTTTTAAAAAAATCAATATTAGTCCTGAATGAAATAATTGCCTACAGAAGGTACCACAAGAATTTAGAAAAAAATTATTATAATTCAGACAATTCACCAAGTGACTGCCTTCAAAACCACTATATAAAACAACCTAAAAATGTTGCTAGACATTTAGTATCAAGTTATGCTTAGAAATTAAATTAGACCAAAATAAACAGAGACAAATCATATATATGGACAGAGAGATCCACTATCATAAAGACATCTGTTTTTAAATTTATTAAATATTCAATGATCTTTAATTTAGATCTTTAATTTAGATCTTAACAGGAATCTTTATGGAGCTTGCCAAGATAATCACAGTGATGAAGATGTGGACAAAGAGAAACACTTACATACTGCCAGTGGTTATGTAACTTTGCGCATAAACTCTGAGACTTCAATGTGACATTCTCTTGTAGAGTTAAAATAAATATACTCTTTGCCTCTACAAAATCCTAGAGAAACTGTTGTCTTGTATACCAAGACACTTCGTCAAGGATGTTCACTGAAGTTTTTATTTAATAGCACAAAAGCTAGAAATGATCCAAATGACTATTACCAGGAAAATCAATAAATACACTATGTTATAATCATCGAAAAGAATAATATACAATGGTGAAAATTAAGGTATCAGCCCTTTAATAGCATGGCTAAATCACAAAACATATATTAGAAGAATAAATAAAGTATGTTATCATTTATATGAAGTCTATAAACCTATAAAACTTAATTCCATATTTTTTTGGAGAAAATATACATGTAGTAAATCAACAATAAGAAACATAAGAATGAGTAACGCTAAATTTAAATCATATTAATCCTTTTATGGGAGAGAAATGGATATTATAAAGGAGGGGCACAAAGAGGCTTCAAAGTTATTTTAAGTACTCAATTGCTGAATCTGGGGAGTAGGTACGTAGGTTTTTATTTTATTATTCTTTGTATTTTAAATATGCATTATATATTCTTTTTCATGGTTAAAATGCTAAATGATAAAAACAATTTCCAAAATAAAGGAAACAGAGAGTAGTTATATTAGCAGTCCATTTGGTTTGAGGGTAGGGTGAAGAGGGGAATACATTCTAAGCAGAGGTACAGGCAGATTCAGGGAATAGAGGTAGCAAATCACATGAATTTGGAGATATAAATGTGTATCTAATTTTAGGGTATTCCCTCCCCATGGCTAGAATTATCCCTCCGAAAATGAAACCTTATATTGTAGTCCTTACAAAGTCTCTCATAGAGTAGAATACTCTCTTATTCTTTATTCAGAACAAAAATTACTTTTGGAGGAAAGGTATAATAGCCTAAAATTACCTCAGTCTGTGATAGTTTTAAATAGTTATGAATTCACTTGAGGAAATCAGCAAGCCAAAGATAAGAGGGATAATCACAATACTGCTTCAGGAACCTACTGAGAGTAGCTGGTCTAACAACCTTCTTTTACATTCTATCAGCCCCTCCACGAATTATCTGATTGGGTGCTAAGGTAGTATTAAAATTCTAGAAGTCACAGACACTTATCTAAAAGGTGAAGGATTTTGAAATTGTATTTAAAATTTAGCCTCAAGCATCAATTTTGATGAAAGAATGTAAAAATGCAAATTTCAGTAACCGTCGCCAATTGTTTTATGTTTTGCTAAACATAAACTGCGTGACTTAAGTAGCATGATAAATTTAAATTTAAGTAAATTTAAATTCGCTGATGATTTCTTATTGATAATCTTTGCTGCCTTTAGCTTTATTTCATTTTACAACCAAGAATGAAGAGAAATATTCCACATCTAGGTAAAGCTATTTGGGTTTTATGTTTTCAATACTTTGAAAGACTGAGTAAAACAGTGCCTGAAAGAATTGTTTTCTCTCCCCTATAACCAGATACTATTGCATGGAGCTTATAAGTAAGCCATAAAGACTGAAATATATGTCTTTTAAAAGAATATGAAAACTTTAACTTTGTCTGCTAATTTTCTCCCAGATTATAGCATTAATCCAGATTTCTATGGGTGCTGGGTGACTATGACTTTATTATTGCTGTAGCTCTGGTCCAGGCCAACCCTCATGAATCTCAAAGAATAAATATTTCTCACTCTAAACTCCCAACTGGTGCAAAGGTCTTTGAATCATCAGAAAAGATTTGGTTTTGCATCTTCTTTTACTTCAATGTTTCCTTTAAGCTCTCCTCAGATATTCATGCTTGCCAAGCCTATTCAGAAAAGTACTTAAGCATTCCTGGACTCGTGGTAAACAAGCAGAGTCTCATTTCTTGTAATCATATAAAATACACACTTTCATTTGCTCAGCAGTGTGGTGTAGAATTGTATCAATCATTGTGCTTCTCGTAGAAAGGTAGTGTGGTTTGTGCTAAATTAACCTCCTTTAAAAAAAAACTAAAATGTGTTTTCTGGTGGCTAATCACAAAATAGGTAAATTCTGTGGCTCAGGATTTACCAGTTGCTGATAACAGTTATTTTCTTATTCTCATTTTAAAAATTATATAGTCAAAAGGTTTTAACAAACTTTTAAAAACTCTATCACGAATAATATTCATAAGTTAAATAAATAAGAGTTTTCATTTTAAGATTTAAACTCAAAAGGTGTAATCATATTACTATATTATCTGATAAAATGTGTGACAGCAATAGATAGGTAGAATTTGCAAAGATACACATTTATGGTGAAATATGCTTCCCTCAGATATTGAATTGTAGACATGATTAAAGTGTAACAAAAGCAAGAGATTTTAATCAAATTTTATAATATCCAGTTTTGTAAAGTAAAAAGAAGTATGAACATTTTTAGCTAGAAACAATAATTAGTATTCTGCTTAATAGCCTACTGCTTCTGCATGCAAAATAGATTGCTTAAAGATATTTATATAGAAATAATTATGTTTTGCAAAAGTCTATGACCATTTTCTTCTGATTTACAGAGGAAAAGACATATGTTTCATGATATAAAATATATTAAAATAATATTTACTTTATTTCATTTCTTCAAACAAAATACTAGTAATTAATTTTGGACGTTAAATATCTTATGATGTCATTAATATTTATGACGTTTGCCTTCTTCATTATGATATACTCTTACTAAAATTGTTAAGATGCAGTTGGCCAATATAATAACTCTATAATTTTTCAGAAAGGGAAATTTTTCAGAAAGGGGAAAAATTGAAATGATTATAATGAAATCCCTGTTTTAAGACATGATTATTTAAAAGTACTCATGTTGTATATGTCAAAATATTTAAGAGGAATAAAAACTTTGAGAAGCCTATTTCAAAAGCTAGCTTTGTTGTCCACAATTCGTGACTAATGGCCAGTAGTACTTCTCTAGTCATGGTGACAGCCAGGGCTGCTCTGCTGCCCCTCAAGTGACCAGCGCTTCCCCTGTGAGCTCTGATGAGCAGATAGCATGGCCTAATCCTGCTCTGTAAAGTACAACTGTAGTTAACTGGGTGGAGCCAGCAGGATGCAACAGGGGAAGATGCCCAGCATTTTGGATTAAACTCTTTTAAAGCAATGTTACATTTCATTGATTTAGAAATAACTTTTCTGAAATTTTTCTTTCAGCCCCTCACATGAATACAGGGACAAGACCAAAGCCAAGTTAAAGCAACAGAAGTCATAAACTATAAAGAATCTCTATCCTAATCTCTTATCAAGAATTTGTTTCTGAATTAATGTTATTTTGCTAGGAAACTTCTTCCAAATTTTTCTAGACTGAAATTTCTTTCAAGGAGACTTTTAGTGGCCCATATCAATAGACTTCTGTCAGGCCATCCCTTTAATTTACAGACACACAATCCCGGATGTCTAGACCCCATTAATAGGTGTAGATTCAAAAGAATATTTACCTCCATATGAATAGAATTCTATTATGCTGGTCCTATTAGATTTTCAAACATATCCATAGATACCTAAAATTCTAGCAGTATACAGATAAAGCTAAGTTCAAAATGAGATTCCCGTTGTATTAAAAATTGTGGGTATGACCCAGTTTAAATTATCCCATTTATCAAAGTTATTCTATTAATTTCTTAAATTCTTCTATTTTTGGACCACAATGAAACAGTAATGCTTAAATTCATTTCATCTCCAAAAGAATAAACTGAATCTTTGGATGGCACTGTATATCTATCATCAACCAGCTGCATTTAAACAAAGTTGTGGAGTATTAAAATATGGCATTTTGGGTAGTAAAAGGTCATGTCTGTCATCCATCAATTATAAAAAAATAATGTTAAAATATGAGGGTTTTTATTTGTCATTTCCCCCTGCAAGTTAAATAGTACATTTAGTTGTCTAAAGTGCTTTTAGATTGAACTATGTTTTTAAGGTTTATGAGAACTAACTAAAGTAAGAAAAAAAGGCAAAGATGCTTTTAATGATGGTGAGAATGGAGAATAGCAAACTTTCCTAGGAGTGGAGTTAGTCTGGATGTAGGCAGCAAACAGCACCAGGGTTTTGAGCATTTTGGATTTTATGAACGTAGAAGATTGTGAGAATTTCAGTGCTGCACAGAAATTACTTGACCTGTAATAATCAGGTACTGGACAATGCTAAATTAGTAACACTGCTGATAGCAAGAATAATTTTGATTTGAGTTGAGCTGAAGTTAACATTTCTATAAATAATGTTTTAAAAAGATAACTACAATAAAGTTGTGATAAAAACACTTTAATAATCTATTCCTTTTTTAATGTACTATATAAAATGATAAAATCTAGAATTTTTAGTTAGGGCTCCAGCTTCCATACCTTGACATTCTAAATTCACGTTATCATAACTCATTCCTTTTCCCTTGACGCCTTTCAGACTATTCTCTTTATTATCCTTGGAAAAGTGTTCTTCTCACTTCCATTCGTGTCCTAATTTTTTTTATTCCCCGAATGCTCACTCCTGTCTGTCAAATACCAAAAATATTCCAGCACAGTTCTTACCAGTTCCTTGAAGAATAACAATAAAGACATTTCTAATGACATTTTTCTCCTTTGAAATTTTCCCACCACTGACTGTATTACTGCTTTACCAGTGAATAATATTTTTCTTTGTGATCTTTTGTACCTTATTATTTACCATCTTACAACTTTTTAAAACACCCTCTTTGTATTATCCCCATAGCTAGATTGTGAAACCCAGGAAGGCAGGACCTCAGTATGCTTTCTAATGTTACGCACAACCTTTGAACACAAAAGCTTTAGATAGTCTTTTTATTTTTTAAATGAATATGATCCCTTCCAATTGACCAAAATACTCATGCTATTCTCCAGAGCAAACTGTATAACTGGGATCATTTTTGATACTATCAGAAAAAGAGAAATGCAGATTGAAGTGTGATAAATATTCCTCACAATATTTCTGGAGGGAAGATAAAGTTTATGTAAACGTAGTTCTTATATCCACAAAAAAGCAATCAATAACTTTAAAAATATTGAGCTAAAGCCAGAGAAACTTTTCAAGTACAATATGAATTCATTGATTAATTTTTTAGGCCAACGATGTAAAAAAGAATCATGAATCTATAAGGCCATGTCATATACATCTTCATGTTTCTTTCTGCCTTGAATGCAAGACGAAGAGAGACATTTATAACGAAGGAACAGGGGATGTGTGTGTGTGTATGTGTGTGTGTGTGTGTGTGTGTGTGTGTGTGTTTTTGAATGCCTACTCTTTTAGCATTGAGTGAGCACAATAGAAGACACAAAGGCAAAATGTAATACAGTATTCACTTCCTCCAAGGAGCCTATGATCAAAACACCAACTTGGAACTAATTTACTGAATAAATAGAATTTGGTAACTTTAAATCAGATTTTGACTGAACTGAATAATAGTTGCAAAGATATATATTGGAGCACATCCTCAGCTAGTCATTTCCTCCCTGCCATCATACTCTGTATAGAGCACTGTCACCTCCGATTTTCGCAGGGCCAGGCCTAAGTGCCACCTGATTCTGAGTCTCATGTCATAGCTAATTGGACTAGCAGTGCACATTTGACCCAAGGAAAAACAGTCAGATTCTTCCTCTCTCTCTCTGTTTCTGTCTCTGTCTCTGTTTCTGTCTCTGTCTCTGTCTCTCTCTCATTTGAAATTGCTGCAATGAAAGATTCCTTTTTTTCTTTGATGATTGGATATATGAGGTCGCATAAATTTGAATGCAGAAGCAAACATTTTAAAGTAGCTACGATGAACTGTGTACAAGCAGATGGATTGTTTGAAGAAGATTGTTTGGAAAGAGAGGAGAATTAGATTTAGGCATGCAAAGAGGTCATACATCAAAGAGGAGTGAGCACAACCTTAATTTTTGATGACTTCTCAGTTTCCTATTCAAGTCTCTCACAAGGTCTTGTATACATTCCCCTTTTACTCTTTGAGTCATCACTATATCCTTCCTATAAATTCCACTATTTTGCTCAGGCTTAAGTTTTAATGTTTACCCTAGGTTGAACACTGACTTATAAAAGTTGTTATATGAAGCTAAACTGAATCAAAAGCAATATTTCATACTACCATTATGCTATTACAATAAAGTGAAAGTTCTTATTCATATATTTATCATAATTAAAGTAATTCATAGTGATGACTTAAATTATTTTGAAATTTAAAGTTTGACAGACTCATAGTAGTATTCAACTTTTAAAATCTTGCACTACTTTAAAAATTTTTTCCAAAATAATTGAGTAACATTTCATGCTTAAATGTTGGAATAATCTAATCAATATTCTGTATTAATAAGGATTTGTGATTCTAAGCAATAGAATTCACCTCTAGTTTAATAAAAACATATTGGCCCAGCAATTCTGCTTCTATGTGTTCACTCAAAAGAAATGAAAGCATATGTCCACAAAAAAGCTTATGTATGAATATTCACAGTGGATTAATTCATAATAGCCCCAAATTAGAAACAAAATGTACATTAGTAGGAGGATTTAAAAATGAATTATAACATATTTATACAAAGGAATACTTCTCGGCAATAAAATAAATATAAATTACTGTTTCTTGTAATAGCACAGGTGAATCTCAAAAATATTAGGTTGAACAAAAGAAGCCAAACCCAAAAGAATATATATATTACATAGTTCTATTCATACAAAATTTAAACCACCAAGATTAATCTGTAGAATAAAAGTGCAGTCCCTCTCTCAAGGGAAGGAGTACTAATGACAAAGGAGCCTGAGAATCTTTTAGCAGTTATGAAAATATTTTATATATTAATGAGGGATGGTTAAATTGGTATACATATATTTTTTTCAATATCCACCAAACTGTACATTTAATTTGTGTACATTATAATCTATGCAAAACACATCTCAATAATTAAAAAAAATAAGTAGTCTAAAGAATCATTGAGAGCTGCTGTAGACTGAAAGTTCATGTCCTTCCAAGAATCATATGTTGAAAGCTAATCCCCAATGTGATGGTATTAGGAGGTGGAGCCTTGAGTAGACCATCAGGTCATAAAGACAGAGCCTTCGTGAATAGGATTAGTGCCCTTATATAAAAGACCCTATATAATTTTCTTATCTCTTCTGCCATGTGAGAACACAGCAAAAAAATAACCATCTATAAATCAAGAAGTGGAGTCTCACCAGATACTGAATCTGCTGGTGTCTTGATCTTAGACTTTCCAGCCTACAGAACTGTGAGAAGTAAATTTCTGTTGTTTATAAGCCACCCAGTCTATGTTATCTTTTTACAGCAGCCTGAATGGGCTAAGACAGGAGCCTTCCAGAATAAGGGACCAAACTACTCTATAGATTTTGTTTGATGAAACATGAAAACTTTTGTTGTCATCACCGATCTCTAAACTTTAGCACATACCTAGAGGTGTGTAAACCTCTGACTCATACACATATGTGTATGTATGTATGTGGTGTGCACATGTTTTTATGAGTGTGCCTCACTGTGCTATCGCTGAAGTCCCTGATGCTACAGTTCAGCGAAGGGCCCAGAGCTACGTTTTTGTTTGCCACTTTGTAATCTTTCTTTCCTGCCTTTCCTGTACCCTCTTCCTCTTCCCAAGTAACCACTGATCTTCCTGTCACTATAGATTAATTTACATTTTCAAAAATTTTATATACAAGGAATCATTCAGTATGTAACCTTTTTTTTTTCCCTAAAAGGCTTCCTACACTCAGCATAATTATTTTGAGATTTGTAAATGCTACCTGTAGCAATAGCTCATTTCTTTTTATTGTTGAGATGTATTTCATTGTATTGATGCACTATGAGATTTTTATCCATTCACCTATTGATGGACATTTGAGTTGTTTTCAGTTTGGGAATACTAGAAATGAATCTGCACTGAACATCTGTGTCTAAGTCTTTGTATAGACATTTGATATCATTTCTCAGTGGTAGGAGAAATATGGTAGGTGTATGTTAACTTTTAAGAAACTTCCAAATTGTTTTCGAAGTGGCCGTATCATTTTTTTAATTCCTATTAGCATTTTTTTAGAGTTCCAGTTGCTCAACATTGTTGCCAACACATGGTTTGGTCTGCCTTTAATTTTACCCATTCTAAGAGATGTGAAGTGGTCTCTCATTGGGCTTTAATTTGCATTGTCACGATTGTTAATGATATTGAGCACTTTTCATGTGCAACCCTTTCACTTACAATCAAATCTGCTGTGGTAAAGTGGTAAATGAAATTTTTGATGAGTTTTCACTATTTTTTTCTTATTGAGCTTAAAGACATGTTATGTATTTTGGTAGTGATATTAATTCAATATTGTTATTATTTTAAAAGTTCTTTTGGCTATTCTAGATCCTTTGTATTTCTGTGTAAATTTTACCATGAACTTGTCAACTTCTAAAAAAAAGCTCTGATTCTGATTGAATTGTATTGAATCTATAGACCAATATGGAGAGAAGGAACACCTTAACAATACTGAGTCTTTAAATCCATTAACGTGGTAACTGTGGTGTATGAATTCTCTAGGACTTTGAAACAAAAGTACCACAGACTGTGTGGCTTAAACAACAGAGATTTGTCTCACAGTTCTGGAGCCAGAAGTCCTGAATAGAAGTGTTAGCAGGCTTTATTCCTTTTGATGGTTTTGAGGAAAGGCCTCTCTCCTAAGTTTGTAGATGATTATGTTCTCTCTATGTCTTTTCACTTGTCTTCTCTCTGTCTGTGTCTTTGTGCCCAATCCCCATATAACTTTGTGCCCATCAGTTATATTGAATTAAGGCTCACCCTAATGACTTCACTTTATCTTGAATACTTCTGCAAGGAACTTGTCTTCAAATAAGGTCACATTCTAACTTCATTAGGACTTCATCATAAGAATTTTGAGGGGGATCAATTCAACCCATAACATGTAGCTAGTGGCTAACTTAATGTACAGTATAGCTAGAATATCTTTCACCAGCAAATTAAAATATTTGCCTCTCAAATCATTTGCCAGAACTTGTCACATGGCTCTTACTTTACTGAGTATGGGAAAGTGCAAATCTACTCTGTGTCAGGAAGGCAGGGAACCAAAAGTATTTGATGAATAATATTAATGATCACTTGCCCTATTACTTGATTTTCAGTATTTTTATAGTAAATAAAGAAGGAATTAACACTCAAGGCAAGATACTGATGATCACATTCACTTTCTACAAAACAATTATTTTTCATATGAATTAAAATGCTCTATTTTTTGTTTCCTATTTTGTTTCTCTATTTTTTGTTGTAGAAAAAGGTGAGGATAAAATAACAATGATATTTTGATCATTTCATTTATGGAATTTATATTGTTAGGAAACTGTAAAAGTTTTTATATGTAAACAAATATCTTATTTAGATGTTATGCCATATGAATTCCCATTGATGAAAAGGTTTGAGCAAATCATGACAAAACTAAATCTTACTAGGGTTTACAAGAGTATTAAACAAAAAGATGTTTCTGGAAAAATGGGACATTCTACATTATACCATTTACTATTTAATTTCTAATTAAAATAAAAACTTCTTTCTCCATGGCATGACAAGTTTTATAATACACATACTAGAAAAATATCATTTCAAATCTAATACATGCTGTTTGGTAAATGCTCTGTGGAAACATGTCTCTTAATAGTATTGAATTTTATTATCTTGTACCTTTAATATAAAATTCCAGGGCAAATTTATTTATTTATTTTTTTGTTTCTCTTGGTTTTCCCACTATCATAATATCAACACATAACTCAATTCCCTAAAGTAATCCTCTATTATTTTTCTTTTCTTTAATATTGTAAACTACAGATATGTCCCTGTTTATATATTGTTATCATCTATCACAAAGTTTATTTTCTGCAGGTGCATGTGTTTCTTTATTTAATGGCCTTAGTTTATTGTTACAAAAACTCATTAAATGTGATTCCTTGTGTATATAAATAATCTTTACTTTCTCAGTTTAATAGTGAGAGCTACAATGCATGGACATCTTCCCATATTATAGTACTTTCCTGAGGATATCTGTAAATAAATATAAAAGGATGCTCTGGGAAATAAGTAAATATTAGGAATGAAGTAAAGGAAATAGGAAATAATTCTCCAAGTCCAAAATACTTAAAAAAAAATTTAAACTCACTATGATCTTACTCCTTATTTCAGGCCTAAATTTATAGAAAATCTATTATTAAATGCCCGTTTAATTTTGTGAAATAAGCTTTTTTTACAGTATATTAAAATGGAAACTATTTGATACCAAAAATAAATAGAAAAATATATGTTTAAAAATACATATTCAAGAATCTATAGAAATATTTAAAAATATAGAAATATATAGAGGATATCACTTTAATTATAATGCATATCATATCTGATAAATATTTAAATTCATACCCAATAATTATTATATTATAGGTCAAAATGATAAAACTGGAAGGAGAATGACTTTTATTCAGCTAATACGTACACCTATCTCATTGTTTGTAGTATCATGTGGTTAGTTTTCTGGTTCATTTTATTGTTAACCAAGCCACTGAACAACACTTGTGATATTGTTTATTCAATTGTAACTTAATAATCCATCAGGATGCACCCTCGAGAAGTGAAGGAGACAGAGGAGCAGGGCCAGTGACACTGCAGTCGCTACTGTCTCAGTGCCATGGGTGGCATTGCTTTTAAATTATGTGGGAATGAAATTCAGTGACAGTTGAGCTAGAAGTTGGAAATTGCTAGGGAAGTTTAAAGAAGTAATGACATGAGCCCTCTATGCAAGTGTAAAGGAGAAAGTTGAATTTCATGTTCCCTTCTTGTCAAGGTAATTCCATTATTAGTTTACATTCTTCTAGATAAATTGACTTCTTTCCAGAATATGGTTGTCTTCCACTTTCTGCCTGATGTTAGACCACAATAGAATTCCAGAACTGCCTGTAGATGAATGTACATGGGTAAAGTGAAGGAGGTCTTCACACTTATTTGTTAGCCTCTTCCTAAAAGTTACTTTAAGTAGTGCTTAGAAGTTTTTCCTTTGGATCATGCTTTGGTTTATTTGATTTTCTGAATTACTGATTGCTTTATCAATTTATTTTTCTTTCATTAGTAGTAGAACTAAATGAAAACAGAGCAAATTAAAACAAAAATTAGGTAGGCAATCATTGATATCAGAGGAAAAATTGAAAGTTTGAAGTAATAATTAAGATAATAAAAAGGAAAAATCACTTTGCAGATTTGCAACATATTTTATTGGTACATAATTGTCATAAGATTGGTATAAATCATCTTGATCAACATGGAACTTTAGAAATTAAAAAAAAAAAAAAAAACAACTGCCATAACCAGGAAAATACTTGAGAAAATTCTAAGCAAAATATGCTGCATAAAGGTGCTGAGATTAAAGATGCATTTGTGGTAGGATTGGATATTGTAATCAAAACTTGCTTTGATTTCTTAAAAATAACTTAAATCAGTAAACCCTACTGAAAATACACAGGGAGCTTTAATTTGTTATTCAAATTGACTAGCAAAATATGGATGCATTAGCATGGTTAATGAACCATAAAACACATTTGTTATTTTATTCAAAGGTACTGCTATTAAAAAATCTTGTTATCTATCTATTTTAAGCTATAACTAAAGAGACAAATGTAAAACTGACATTGCATTTCAAATTCTATGGACTAAATATAATTTTGTAATTAAAAAAAATCAAACCTGTGTGGCACTGCACTTTTGTTTTGTATAAGTATTCCATCATCTCAAATGTTCTATAATGGTTTGGTATTTCAATGTTCTTAAAACCACCAGTTATTCAGTACTTGATATACTTCAGTGTAATTTTGTAGAATATTGCTATCCCTCGTCGTTTTATTGTATAATGAATAGCTCATTAATATCTTCTCGTTTACTCCTGAATTTCACTCTTCATCAGGATTACTGGGATTTACTTTCATTAGCATTTCCTGACCTAACATTTCTACATATTCACTTTTCAAGTCATTTTCTCTGATGCAAAAGAATTTGCATTCCCTATGAAGTTTCCTTTTTTGTATCTGAGTCTTTGTTCTTATTTTATTAAAGATATTATCCTAAGATAACTATATATGGGCCTAGCATAGTGACCGGCACACATGAGGTGACCAATGGTTCTGGTTTGCCTGAGACTGAATAGTTGTGAAGAACAGAGAACTTTTAATGTTAAACCAGGAAAAAACAGTAAAACTAGGCTAATTAAGAAGACTTGGTCACTCCAAACATAGCATTTTTTTCTCATAAAAAGAAAATTTTTTTGCCCACATCTGTTTTAATATTTCTAAATTCAAATGAACAAAAGATACCTTCCTCCTATTCTTGAAGCATCTGAAAGATTTGTGTTCATGAAATCTTATAAAGAAGATTTTAATCCTGTAAAGAAAACACTGATTGTTACAGTGTCCCCTCATATTAGTCTTGTATTGTCCCTGAACATTTGTACACACCTATATATGGTTATTCTGAGTACTGTTGCATATGGATCCGTCTCCCCAGCTAGAATGCAGATAAAAAACAGCTCCATCTTGTATTTGTACATTTTAATGTATAAGTACCCATAAAATGACATACACTCCATTACTTAGCTAAGAGGCATCAAATGAAGTAAAATGCTTACTAAAGTCGAAAGACATTATACCCAATTATTATGGTTAGATAATTTATTCAATTTAAATTTTTTTTTTTCCCATTTTCTGACCCATGACTGTTGCCTAGATGTTTTATGCTCCCTTGGCTCTTTGTGACATTACAAAATTCAACACAACAGCCATTTTTATAGATTGATTTCTGGAGCTAGGCTACAGGAATGGGGCTAGAAAGAGCAGGAAGTGAAAGAAGTCATGCAATGGAAGAGGGCAAGTTCTGCTACCTAATTTGTGAGGCCCTGTGCAAAATAAAAATGCAAGGCCCCTTGTTCAAAACACAACAAAAATGCCTCTTTCTTTCTTTTGTCGTCTATCTCTTAACTGGTTGTGGTGTTTTAAATTTTTCTCTTAATGTCACATTCCCTAAGCACAGAAATACTCATGGGGGAATATAGACCCTCGCAGATGCCTGGAGCCCCACCCTGTGACTAAGCTCATGGGCATGAACCCAGCCCTGACCCTCCCCACTGGGGGTGAAGAGTGGTCACTGGGAGGGCACTGGGGAGCTGACTGCCTAAAACTTGCTCAGGGGAGGCAACAATGCCTAAGGCAGGACCCTGCTTGAGTCTGCGCTCCGAGCTCTCAGCGCATGCTGTGTTATCCGATCATACATCACTTACTACATACAAATTCAAAAATGAAATTGTTAAGACTATTAAGACAACCAACGAGCATTAAAATCTAAGCCTCTGAGTGAGGGGCCCTGTGTGACTGCACTGGTCACAAAACCATGAAGCTCCCCCTGGATGGAAGAGATTCTCTATGACTAGGAAACTGGATGGGGATCAGTAGCTGATAGGAGAGTAGCAGGCATCCAAGCCCTACCACTGGCAATAATCTTCCAAAGTGAAAGAAACTCCAGGGAGATGGATACGGGTGCACATAAAGACATGATTAACCAGGTTTTCTGAATTTCAAAACTATTCAAAATTCTCTAGCTTAAATTTGACTTTATACAGTCATGTAATCCTCAGCAATGTACTTATCAACGACAATGTCAGCCTGAACACAAAAGGATCTTTCCCAAGTTTCGGGCAATACCTAATGATCTCATATTCATGAGGAGGAAGTACCACGGCAAGAAGGCCACCATTTCATTTCCAGACATTCAAATTTAATGTAATTTTTCTTCCATACCAGAATTTGGATGTACTATTCAAGAAGTTTCTGCTTTGTCACTAATCTTAACATCTTGTTGCATATACAAATAATCACTTATTTTACGTATAAATAAAATATGAATACATAACACTTAATTGTGTCATCGGTATGCTTCAGACTTCTCCTATTAGTTTTATATTCATTAACTTATAAAATCCTTACAGCAGTCATGTAAGGGATATAATACTATTATCCTCTTTTACACATCAGAATATAAATACAGAAAGAGGTTAATGAATTGTCTAAGGTTATACAGCTAGCAATTGCAGAGTCAAGATTTGACCACAAATAAACAGGCAACAGAACTTGTCATATGAGCTATTAATTTGCTTACATTTGAATACATTGAAGATCTTTAATAAATGTATTTTAATATTTTTCATATTTGGCCTCAATTGAGATTGATGGCAATAATAGAGCATGAATGCTTATTTTTTTAAACTTTGAATCTAGCTTCAAAATTGTTTTTGGTATTTGGAAAGTTTGGAGAACACGTTTGAGAAATATAATAGAACTTATTGACGTAAGAACTTATTGATGTAAGAACTTATTGACATTAGAGTTGTTTTGAACTTGAGATCTGGCTTTACAAGCCAAAATTGATCTGTTTAAAATAGAAGATAAATATATTTTATAATGATTTGCACAATAATGTACAATTTGATAGATCAGAATATGTATATGCACAAATATTGTTTATATAGATAATATGATCTATTTAACCTCATGAAATTTGAAGAAGAGAAAATATAAAAACATGTCAGTTTGGTAATTTTAATTTCAGTAGTGATTATTTGTAAACTAATATGCTGAGATAGGAGTAAATAATGATTATGTATAAGTTGTCTTAACATAAATAAAGAAAAATAATTTATCATTTTTTCTTTCTGAACATTAGATCATAGAATTTAAGAAAGTAGTTTAAAAGGACTTAAGAATATGCTCTGTAATCTATCCCAATATATAAAAGTTGATAAAATCTGAGGCTTAGTTTAGTGGACATTCACTGTTCAGCTGCCCAGGATCTCCACTAGCATCATGTCAAATATGTTTTTTGGAACCAATTTTCTTTAATCTTAGTCCATCTGGTTTAAGAGTGTCTCCGTCATTGGCTCTAGAAGTAGATCATGTGACTTGGGCTGCCCACACAGCACCAAAAGTCCTCCGCCCTGTAACTAGTTCAGGGATAGACATGAGACACAAGCTGGTTCAGTAGGAGTGAATTTCAAGTATTGCAGTGCTATGAATTATTCTCTCTTGGCTATAGGGACTGAAACCTGATGCATAACAAATTATCACAAACAAGTAGCTTAAAACGTTACCCCTTTATTATCTCACAGTTTCTTTGGGTCAGGAGTTCAGGCACAGGTTAGCTGCATGTTCTGCTCAAATCTCTCACAGTTGTAATCAAATTTTCAGCCAAGGCTGTGGAACTATCTAAGGCCTCAGGGCCCCTTCCATGTCCATCCAGGTTGTTGGCAGAATTCAGTTCTTGCAGATATAGAACTTAGTGGTTTCAGTCTTCTTTGAGACAGCGGAAGAAGATTTCTCTGATAGTTCATGTTTTTTATTTTTTATTTTTTATTTTTGGAAAGGCTCATCTGATTAAGTCAGCGTTAATTTTTTGAGTAAACTTTGCTGGGCCACAGTGCCCAGATATGTAGTCAAACATCATTCTAGCTGTTTCTGTGTTTTGAGGGTACGATTAACATTCAAATTCATGGACTTTGTGTAAAGCAGATTGTGTGTGAGTGGGCCCTATCAATCGATTAAAGGAGCAAATAAAACGAGACTGACCACCCTTGAGCAAGAGAGAATTCTGCCAGCAGATAGCCTTTGGGCTTAAACTGTAACGTCAGTTCTTCCCTGGCTCTCCAGGATGCTGGCCAACCCTGCAGATTTTAAACTTGCCAGCCTCAATAGTCACATGAGCCAATCTCTTAAAATCTTTCTCTCTCTCTCTTTCTCCACCCCCATCCCCTACCCTCAACACACACCCTATTGGCTCCGATTCTCTGGAAAACCCTGACTAATAGTCAGGCCCATCCAGAGTAATTTCCTTTTTGATTTTCAAAGTCAACTCATTGATAACCTAATAACGAGAGTTATAGCCCAACATTTTATTTTAGTGTTGGCCACAAGTTGGTGAAAGTGATTATACAGGATGTGTATGCCCTGGGGCAGAAATCTTGGGAGACATCTTAGAATTCTGTCTACTGCAGTATGAACGTGGATTGTAGAAGACAAGCTGAAATAAGTGCAATTACTTCATAACAATGTTATTAGATCACTGGATTAAACTTTGCCTGGAGTCAGGCAGTTTATATTAATTAATAAATTTCCTTGTTTAGGTGAGATTTATTTCTGTTTTCTGTTCATTGAAACAAAAAATGTACTAACCGAGGCAGGTAAGTAATTAATCAAGTCAAAGGACTGAGTTTCTGTCAAAACTGGAAAGATAACTTTTTCTCTTAATGTATCATATCAGGGAAACTTGTGTTCATTAATGTATCATATCAGGGAAACTTGTGTTCATATATATAAGATGGTAACATTTCTAAGTTCACTTCCTTTTAATTCTCTAGACCACATTGGTATGTTGACATACAAAACCACTTAGTAAATATCATAGGTTTATAAATTTTGATCTGAAATTAACATCTTGCTCTAACCTATAACTTTTCTAGGTTTTCTTCATGCTTTCCACCTCTCAATTTTGCAATGATTAATTGGCTTTTTCAGAACCTTGGGGGTCATATAACAAATTGTACTTGATCATCTCAATGTGTATTTAAATATGAAACTTTAAATTCAGAAAGAGCTCAGACTAAACATTACTGCATTCAAATATTAAGTTGTTACAAAGAGGTAATAAGTATACAGAGTGATCATTAAAAGGAAGTGTTTATAACCAGCATAATTATCCACTAATAGATGGGTGGTATATTATATAATTAAAAGCTCATAATCTCTATGATTTTCATTGGAATGGAGCCAGAATGAAATGTGTGTTAAATATAGAAAGACATTTTCTGATTAAAAATTATTCTAGAACTCAGTAATTTAAAGCAAGCATTTTATGGGTCAGGAAATCAGAAAGAGCTTTTCTGGGCAGTTCTCTTTTGGAGTTAGTCAGGCAGTTGCAGTCAGATGTCAATAGTGTGCTGTAAAGAAGTTTGGGCTTAACAAAGGAATGATGAGAGTCCCTGGATAGAAGCCCTGGAGGATGAGAGGCCCTCAATGAATCATCTGCTATAACTTTTCATCTTTAATTTGTGCATAGTTATTCTGCACCAGGTAAAAATCGAAAGTAAGGAATTCCATCCTTTTAATTTGTTATTTCTTGAATTCAAATAAGTTTTTCATTGTCAGTAGAAAGATGGGTGATCTCATCCCTTTGGCTGAAATTCCTTTTTTCGGGCAAGGAAATGGGAAGGCAATTAGAATGTTGTTCTTGAATAAACCCTCATATACTAATTTCAATGTGAACATTTAGAAGCCTCCTATGGATTTTTGCAAAAAAAAATTTAGGCATAATCTTAATCTCATTTAGATCTGAGGTATTTTGCCACCAAATGACTTCCCAAAAGCCAATCACCAACATAGGAGCTGGTAACAAAATAATGTGTTATAAATATATCTGGCAAATTTTACTTTGTCTAGACGACTGTACAATTAATTCAGATAAAGACAAATTTAATTATGTTACCAGGAGAATTTTGGGCAAAATCACAATTTCTGGATTTTATTTTAAGCAATTTCGAATATTTAGATTCATGACAACCAATACTTCTCTTTTATCTCTAGAGATTTGTTTTTGCAACAATGCGTTTGCTAAGGATAATTCATGGCTAAGTATGCAAACATATTTTATGAATTTCAATATAATGCAAATGAAGCATAAAGAAGAGTTTTGCATATTGGACAACTAATTTAGTGTAATACCATACATTTAATTAGTCAATATAGGTAGTTCTGAATAAAGCCATAACTAAATCTCTCCTTGATAAAACCATTTGGTCAGTTCCATTATACTTAAGCTGACCAAAGTATTTTTTGTCTCTCACTTCCATTGTCTGTGAATATGACTAAAAATGAATTGTATTTTAAGTAATTTTCAGTGGCTTCATTATACCCTTTGTCTATTTAAGTGGGTCTAAGTCATACAATGTAACATAATAGCTAAAATAATTAAACAAATAAATGATACAATTTATTGTTTAACAACCAAAAAAATGCAACTTTCTTTTTGACTTCACTTTATTTTTTGTAAGAAATCACCTTTCTCTGAAACTATTTTAAGAAATATATTGCCAATATAATTATAAAAAAAATTTTTTATTTAATGGAATTTTATAAATTCATTAAATGTATACTACTAGTTGTCCTTGAAATTTTATTTTATTAATAGTAGAGATTTAAAATTAAAAGATATATGTGCATGTAATATATAAATACACATATGAATACATACTTAAACATCTATATGTGTGTATACATATGTATACACATAAGAAGTGCCTAACATTCAAAAAAGATTTCCAGAGATGATTGGTAAATCCATTTTTAATTATTCAAAAAATATTTTTACTTAGCAAAAAAGTAATGAGACCAAAAGAGTAATTCGTTCTTTTTTAAAAAAAGCCAGTTTATTTTTTTTCATACTATATATACGTAATTTTTAAAAACATTTTATTTTTTATTTCCCCCCTCCCCCTTATCTTCTGGTAATTCATTTTAATACATGGTTTAAATGATGACATTTGAATGCAGGAAGTGATCAGTCAGATATTTTTATTATTATTGAACTATATACCTTGATATACAACTGGAAAGATGAGATATAAATTTCCCTTCTTCACTGGAGGAAATAGTGACTAACAAGTTGACTTCAGAGTTCTGGCAGTAGTATAAATCACACCTTTTCAAGATCTCATATAACAAGGAATTCAAGAGAGAGAACTCTGAGAACAAAATGGTTAAGTGCTAGACAAGAGTACTGAATTAAATTAGTTTAAATTGGAAAACATTGGTAGATTCATTGGCAAATGCATATATATGTACCTATTCACATATGCAAGCAACTATATTATGAATTGTAAGACACAATGAAAATACCAACTATGTTTCATTTAAGAGTAGAGAAATAGTGATGATTTCAGCCCTTGATGTCAAAATGGCAAGGCTAACATCATGATTCCACAGCTTACTAGCTTTGTAACCCTGGGCAAGTTAAAATGTTTCATGGTCCTCATTTAAACTTGGGGTAAACTTAATTCCTATTTCAGAGTTTGGAGTGATAATAATGAGATAACCAATGTTACATGCCTGAGCTAATGCCTGACACATGGTAGAAGCTCAATGAATATTTATTACTGTATTGGTTATTTATTGCAGAACAATGAAATACCCCAAAGCTTTGTGGCTTAAAACAAACTACATTTATTTAGTTCACAATTTGTGAGTTGACTGTTGACTCTGGGCTCACCTGGATGGTTTATTTGTTTCTCAACTAGGCTCATGCATGTATCTACAAGGTTGCTACTTTCAGGCTTGGCTGACTATTAAAATCTAGCAGACTAATTGTGGCTTGTTGATAGTAGACATGGCCTGTTAACTTTGGTTTGATGGTTTGGGGTTCCAGTGAAAGTTACAAGTCTTCTGGAGGCCTAGAACTGGCACAATGTCACTGCTGCAACTGATATAGATTTACAAAGTCTTGTGACCAGTTTTGCAATTTTTTCACACCTAAAATTATTATTATTCTCTGTAATATACATAGTTCTTTTCACTTAATAGGTACTTACTAAATAAATATTGAATTGATATATTTATTTTGAATTTACATGTTTATGCATAAAAGATGTGAAAACATAATTTTTTGTCCACTAAATGTAAAAAACATGTAACATTATGAAACACTTGAACTGGAAGTGATTTTTGAAGTAGATACTTTAATTACATTTTTTTGGCAAATCAGTAAAGAGAGGTCTGTTGAAACTAAATATCTTTCTCATGGTAACATAGTGACTTAGTTGACCCAGGACTAGAACACCTGGTCTCTTGATCCTGTGTGGTAGTTCTTTATGCTCTAAAGAAGTCATCCTGAGTTTGAATGTTTAACAGTTTCAAATTTTGTAAAAAACAGCACATTAATGGAATGAATTAACCATAGTTAATAATAGTTTATTTCTGTATTTATAAAAAATATATTAAGCATAATATTTATTCTTGACTCTCCACTTTACCCATCCCTCTATTACCTAATTTACATGGAAATGAAATAAGCATTACTAATTTTCAAAAGGATATTATAGATCTTTTGATTAAATTTGTAATAAAAATGTAGAGTGGTGATTTAATAGGGAAATAACTGTCTCTTTAGAAAAACTGAAAATGAAATCAAAATTAATACACAAGCAACATCAAAATACCTCAAGATGATGGATAAAGATGACATTTACAAGGTTTGGTAATGCCGAATAGTAAAGTTTATAGAAAATTAATCTAATATGAGGACATATCATTTTTCACAGGAGCTGAATTACAATTCAGCTGTCTTTCTCTGACAAGGTCAGAATTTACCACTGTGCAACTCAAATCCTATACTTAGAGCAGTTTCACCACATTCTAAATCAGTCTCTGTATAATTTCATATATAAAATAAAATTCCATGGAAAGTAACTATGTTTAATATATTAAGAATAAAACAAGAAAAACCTTGAAAAGTTTATGTACAACTCTTACAGAAAAAATAAAACTATAGTTTGATACATAATTAATCAGAATTATCAGCAGCTGGTTTTATCTATATTGCTGGGAATTATAATGCAAAACAAAGCCAGCTGTTTCTTTCAGCATATCAACTCCATTACTGTCTCAAGAGCTATTCTGATTAAGCCTAACATGATGTGATCACTTTCATCACTTTGCAGCTGCTCTTACAGTGTTTAGACTTCAAAATCAGCATATGTTGTATATTCCAAAACCTAAGTAAACTAAATTCACATCTGTGTTATATAAATGGTTCCAAAATTAATTGACGTGCTTTCACCAATATGGTAGGTGTTATTTTTTTTACTTCTGGTTAATATATACTCTTTAACGAGGTAGATATATTTTGAATAGGACTTAGGTTCTTTCTTTACAGGTTTGTGAAATAATGTAGAACATCTTATAAAATGCATGGCACTTAGAAAATATAAATATGAGTCAAAGATTATGTACCGGGCATGAGAAGGTAATAAATATAATAAAAACAATATTAATGTTCGTATTCTTTATTTGAAAACTACATTAAGTAATGATGCAAATTCAAAATTTGTTCACTGTATTTACTACAACTTCTCTTTTCTTAAAGCAGTCGTATTAATGAATTCAAATGAATAGCTACTGCGTCATTTACTTCAAATATATTTTCTTTGTTATAGTCAAGAAAAACAATTTTTTGGTTAGTAACCAATATGCACAGCATTCTTCCCACTATCATTCCAGGTATATTTTAAGCAGCTCATAATTTAATAAACTATTGCAATCATATCTTTTCTCTAAAAAGTTTATTATAGTAAATTAAATGAAAGAAAGTTAAGTAGTCATCTTGCACTTCAAGAAAACTCCTCCACTTATATTTAAAGCACCTTTCATTTCTTCTTGTCTGGAAAACTCTTTCTCTTAAATATTCAATTGTACTCTTTCCACTGATACTTAGACTATGGACAAGCTCAATTCTATAAAACCCGCTCTTAAACCCAAGATTGAAAATGACATGAATGGTTCTCAAATGTAAAATGCACATTAAATGCACATTACCAGATTCTGTCTCAGAAATTGCACTTTTGAAATATTTATCACATTTCGTGCTGCTCATCCATACACAGATATCTATCTATCTATCTATCTATCTATCTATCTATCTACCTATCTATATTTTTCCTCCTGGGAAATTGCTGGTGGGTGTGTAAAATAGTGAAACTGATATGGAAAACATTAGAGCTGCTTCCTTAAAATTAAAAATAGAAGTACCATATGATCCAGAATTTCTAATTTGGACATGTGTCCAAAAGTACTGAAAATAGATGTACACCTATGTTCACAGTAACATTATTCATAACAGCCAAAAGATGTACGCAATCCAGGTGTCTGTCCACAGGTGAGTGGATAAACAAAATGTGCTACATACATACAATGGAATATTAATCAAAATTAAAATGACAGAAATTTGGACATATTTTAAATCGGGGATAAAGCTTTTAGAAATTATGCTAAATAATATAAGCCAGGCGCACAAGAACCAATACTGTATAATTCCACTTACATGAGTCCTAAAATGGTCTGATCATGGAGACAGAAAATAGCAGTTTCCAAGTGCTGGGGGGAAAGAGGAATGGGGAGTTACTATTTAATAGTACAAAGTTTTAGTTTGGGAAGAAATAATTTCTGTAGATGGATAGTGGTGATGGTTGCATAATGATGTGAATGTATACTTAAAAATGGTTAAAATGGTACATTTTATGTTACCATTTACATATATTTATGTAAATATGTATGTATGTATATAAATGTATATATATAAATGTGTGTATATATATAATACTACATTTATAATACTACGTATTTAATAGTACATAATACATATATATGTAAATATATATGTATATATTTATAAAGTATAGATATATAAATGTGTGTATATATATATAATACTACGAAAAAACTGACAAAAATAAAATATGTTAGGTAACATGTGCTTAATGCTAGAAGAGTATAATTAGAGTTAATGTAAGGTAAGGTAAGATATGCATGGTAAATTTGGTAAATATGATTAGATATGCATGATAATATTTTAAGAAGAATAATAAAGGATAGGTATTAAAGGCTTCAACTTCCACACCAGTACAACAAATAAAAGGGGAAATAAAACTTAAATTGATCCAGGGAAAGAAATAATGAAAGAGAAGCAGTATAAAAAACATAAGACAAAGGAAATACAAAAGAGTAATATAGTGAAGCAAGTACAAATATATCAATAGTAACATAAATGTAAATTATTTAAAATTGGTAGTTAAAAGAACAGACTATCATATTAGAGTAAAAGTGGTAAAGCAAAATCTAGTAGTATGATGTTTCATAAACATATTCAAAGCCTAAATGTATGAAAAATTTGAAATAGGTAGAAAAAGACATATCAGAAAAATACAACCCAAAGAAACCTGGGAAAGGTAAATTAATATCAGAAAAAACAGATTTTATTAAAAAAAATCACTGTTATGGATAAAGAAGTTACCATATTATGATAAATGTTTCAATTCACCTGGAAGATAAGATTCTAAATAAGTATAGATGTTATAAAATAGTCTCGTTCTATACAGTGCAAATCTGAAAGAATTTACTAGCCTATTATTTAATTTATAAGGCAGCTCAAAGAATCAAGAAGGGCCAAGAAGCTGGGATTTACCATTTGAGATATCGATATTTCGTGCGGAGATTTTAATTAGCATGTCACGCTAATGGGCAGGCTCAGAAATCACCATAAGAGTACTATCAAAGAGCTCACTTATGTATGCAACAGAGATCTATAAAATAGTCGACATTTCTAATCAATAAGGAAAGAGAGAAGCTATCAATATGCAGTGCAATGATACTTGGATAGTTGTATTTTTTAAAAAAGAAAATAAATCTCCAAACAATAATTCCCTTCCTCATACAATTCTCCAAAAACCAATAACAGGTGGACTAAGGAATTAAAGGTGAAAAGCAATACAAGTAGCCCTTACATGGTAGTGCAGGACCATTAAGATAGCTGAGAAACTGAAACTGTGCAAAATGATCTTTGTAATCAATGGAAAATATTATGATTGTCCCATGACCTTTAAATTTCTTTCCAAAATTTTAAAACTTTCTTATTGTTGCTTTTAAATGTATAGAGAAGAAAAGTACAATAAAAATAAAATTTACTTAGTACAATGTTAATGGAAAACATTAGGAACATTGAGGATTACAGTGTTTGTTTCTTCGTAAAAAAAAAAAAATAGTTGAACAATATTTGCTTTATCATTGAATGTGTCCAGTGATATGGAGCAGGGATCTTTCTTATGACTTGGTGAATTCCCAAAATTTGGATTACTTTCCAACCCAAAATCTTCTTTGTCCTTTAAAGATTGTAAAATACCTCCAAAGCTTCCTTTAATGTGAGTTTTGGCTAGAGTCATTTCCTCTGGGACATCATCTTTGTCATATCCACCACTTTCCTTATTTATATACATAAGTTGGCTGTCACTAAGTTCCTCTGGCTGCTTATCTGGAGTCTTTCAAATGGCAGCATGCCAACATTCCCAGGTCAGCAATTTTATCTATAACTCTATTTCAGTTCAATTTGAATTTTGTTTTTAAAGTCATAACTTTCTTTTAATTTCTGCATTTGCATCAATTTTAGTCAAGTCCCTCTTTCAGTTACCCGTTCTTATAAAATATCACATGGGTTTATTACTGGGAGAAAATACACCTGCATGCTTTGCTGTTTATTTCTGCACTAAAGAGATACCCAGTGACCAATCATCAACAGACTTTGAAGTAAATGATGTAATTTGTCACTGATCATGATATCTATTGTTAATTTATGCAGCAATCTATGAGCTAAAGAATTACAGTGAAGTTTGTACTTTATGCAATTATTCACAGTTAATATGCCATAGTAAATAATATTTGAGTCAATGCTGTTAAGGGATCAATGTTATTTAACTGAATCATGATAATTGAAATTTGTGCATATTAGAACCATGCAAAGCAAGGGATGTCTGTATTTTAAAATATTTAGAAAGAAATTATAAAGCAAGGGAAGTAAAAGCAAAAATGAATGGGGCTACATCAAACTAAGAAGCTTCTGCACAGCAAAAGAAACCACTGACAAGGTAAAGAGATAACCATCCGAATGGAAAAATATATTTGCAAGTAATACCTCCAATAAGGGTCTAATATCCAAAATATACAAAGAACTCATACAACTCAATAACAATGAACAAACAAACAAACAAACAAACTCAATAACTACAAAAATCCAATCAAAAAATAGGCAGAGGATCTAAACAGACACTTCTCCCAAGAAGACATACAAATGGCCAAAAACATATGAAAAGATGCACATCATCGCTAGCTATTAAGGAAATGCAAATTAAAACCACAATGAGATAGCATCTCACACCTCTTAGAATAGCTATTATCAACAGATTAAGTTATAACAAATGTTGGAGAGGATGCGGAGAAAAAGAACCCCTCATACACTGCTGGTGTGATTGCAAATTGGTACAGTCACTATGGAAAACAGTATAGAGGTTCCTCAAAAAACTAAGAATTGATCTACCATATGATCCAGCAATCCCTCTACTGAGTATTTACCCCAAAGACTTGAAAACCCATATCCGAAAAGATATTTACACACCGATGTTCATAGCAACATTATTCATGGTGGTTAGGACATGGAAGCAACTGAAGTGTCCTACGATAGATGATTGGCTAAAAAAGCTGTAGTACATACATACAATGGAATTATTCAGCCATAAGAAGAGAAGAAATACTGCCGTTTGTGACAACATGGATCGACCTTGAGATAATCATGCTAAGCGAAATAAGCCAGACAGAAAGAGTCAAAAACCACATGATATCACTTATATGTGGGATATAAATTTAAAAGCAACAAAAGAACAGGACAAACAGAGACTCATGGACATGGGCAAAAGACTAGTTGTTACCAAAAGTCGGGGCGGCGGGTGACAAGGGAGGTAGACGGTTAAAGGGGTCAAATACTTGGTAACAGAAAGAAATATAACTATAGGAAGTGAACACACAATGCAATATATATATATGCCTTACTATTATATTGTACACCTGAAACTTACTGGATTTCGTTAACCAATGTCGCCATAATAATAATAAAAAAGAAATAAATTTTAAAGGATAATTTTATGCTCTTGAGCTAGAACATTATTTTATAAGCAAGACTCCAACATACCATAAAAGAAAATGTCAGCAAATTTTTCTACATTAAAATTAAAATGCAGGGTCGGGCCTGGTTAATACTTGGATGGGAGACCACCTAGGAAGAGTAGGTGCTATAGGTGTAAAAAATAAAAAAATAAGGGATTGTAAGCTGACAATGTCCTTGCAATCTGTGAGGTAAATCAAGAGTTGCCTTGCCTAGAAAAAAATAAAAATAAATAAACAAATAAATAAATAAATAAATAAATAAAATTAAAAATGATTATTACTCGATAGACACCATAAAAACAGAGAGATAATAGCTGCATCTATAACAAAAAAATAATTTTATAAAATACAAATCATTACATCATATTGCTTACAAATTAGGCAAAAGTCAATCAAACCAATAAAAATGTCCAAAGAATATGAATGAGAAATAGAAGAAGCAATATCTATAGTCAAACAAAAGATGTTTATATACAGTTAAATGCATATTATGATCATAATTAGGCCTACTAAATCAGTAAAAACTAAAAAGTCTAATAGAAATTTTTTTGAAAAAATACTTCTGTTAATTTTGTTATCTCATAAAAGGTGAATTTTGCATACCCAATTTGTGTGTGTATAGACGTCTTTATTTTATTGTCCTTTTAAAAGACAATTTTGTAGGATAAAAATATTCTAGGTTGACAGTTTTTTTCTCATATTCTAAAAATGTTCTATTGTCTTCCAGCATTCGTTTTTCTGATGAGAAAACAGCAAATATTTTTATACGTTTTTCTCTGTACAAAACTTGACTCTTTTCGCTCATTGCTTATTGCTTCTAAAATTCCTCTTTACCACTGGTTTTAAGCTTTTGGTTATGCTGTGCTTTAGTATAGTTTCCTTCATGTTTCTTTTGTTTATACTTTTCACAAATTTAAAAATTTTTAGCCATCGTTTTTCAAACTTTTTTTTTTAAATTTCCCTTGCCTCTTCTCTCCTTTAGGGATTCCAACTGCATATATAATTAACCACTTTAAATTTTTTTACAGTTCACTGATAGTCTGTTTTTAGTTAGTTTTTTGTTTTTGATACACTTCTCCCTATGTGTTTCTTTTTGGATAGTTTCTTTCCTATGTGTTCAAGTTTACTAATCCCTCCTTCTGCATTGTCTAGTCTACTTTTAAACATATCCAGTGTTTTTTAAAAAAATCTTGGACATTGCAGTTTTCACCTCTAAAAGTTAAATTTGGCTATTTTTTATATTTCCCATGTCTGTATATAACTTGCTCAATTTTTCCTTTAGCTTCTTAAACTGATAGATTGCACTGATAAAAACTGTTTTAATATTACTAACTATTAATTCTATCACATGTCATTTCTCAGTCAGTTTGTAACGATTTATTTTTCTCCTCATTACAGGTTGCATTTTTCTGCTTTCTTTCATACCTGGTAATTTTTGTTAGATGCCAGATGGTGCTTGGTATTTTTGTTTTCCTATAAATATTTTGAGCTTTGCTGTGGGTTGCAGTTAAGTTACATTTATTGAGTTTGATTCTTTCAAGTCCTGCTTTTAAGCAATTAGGTCATACTAGAGCAGTATTAATTCTAGCGATAAATTTTATCCCCTGTTGAGGGAAGTTCCTGCTTAATACTCTGATATTAGTTTTAAATGCTGTTATAGTGTTAGATACTGACACTTCCTGAATTATAAAATTTTCCACTTTGCCTTGGGAATTATCCTTAACTCTGTGTGATCTATGAGGACTGTTTCCTATAATCTTTTGGGTAGTTTCCACCCACATTCCAGCCTCAAATAGCTTTCTCATGTGTGTGTTGATCCATCAGTCCTCACTGAATACTTGAGTGGACTTGGTACTTTTTAGGAGTTGTCTTCTCTCTCCAATGTTCTATCCTGTGAACAATAGCATCCTGGCTTCTTCAGATTCCTGGCTCTTATCCTCCCTGTTTATGATGTGGACATGCTCTCCAGCAAGTAAGATGGGCATTTATAGGCGTCACTTCATTTAATTTCTGTCCATAAATTCCTGTTTTTTTCTTTCCCAGTAAACAATGTTCTCAATGCCAATGTTCCATTTTTTTTCTTTTTTTATTACTTGTTTTATATGAGAGTATAAATCCTGTCCCTGTTATTTCAACTTGAATCAGTGTGTAGATTATTTATTTTGGAGGTTTAGTCTTTTCTAACTAATACAAAGATTATTATAGAAAACTGTACTATCTAACTCAAAATATGCTGCAATATTTTAGCAGTCAGGCAGCTTGTAGTAAGTACACAGATATTGCAGATAGGGTAGCTGTACACTTACTGTCTTATATCAGAGAAAATGTTTTCTAAAACTGTCACCTTTGATAACTCGGATAGAGCAGATCATATGCCTACTAAGTCTGCAGTTCTAGAGAAAGCATTTGTATGGATCTAAATGTCAGTATGTATCAGTGGTTCCTGGAGGATTATAGCAAGGTACTATAAAACAGAGATGAATTTAGGCAAAAATTAGATACTTTACAAACAATGGAAAGAGTTCATAAATTCTAGGTCTTTAGGACTGGAAAGCTAAATGCAATTGCATTTTCTTCCAA